>NC_061524.1:18058750-18675625 GCF_022379125.1 Scophthalmus maximus | reverse complement strand
TTTTTCCATTCTAGTTGTAAATCCATTTTTTGCAAATACCTTAGAAGGTGTTTTGTTTCAAACACAATGATCATTATGAATGAGTTCAAGAGTACAAATGTCAAATGTCTTTAAAATCTAATTTTAAACACAGTAACCAGCAAGCACAGCAACCATAGCAACCGGAGAACAAAAACACATTTTTGTTCTTGTGGTAAGTGTAGCTGCTATAATTTACTAAAGAGGTATCTTGAATAAAGTTAATTCACTAATTAATATTAATTATGTTAATCAATATTAATTAACTGAAGTTAGCCTACTTCTTTCGTATTAATTAACCGCAACATTAATCTCTTTAAACTCTACTACTACAGTCCTAGTTATTACCGGTGGGGTTACATTACATTTCTGTGTTGTTAGTGGGCAATAATAAGATTACTGTACAATTCATGTAACATACAGAACTCAACAGTTGGCCCCTTACACTTACACTACTCAACACAAATATCAAATACAGATTAATTCACCAGTTATGCATGTTCTTACATTTCTGGAAAGCTGTTGTTAACACACCGTTAAGCTGTCCTTACAAAGCTCTATTGTATATGACATCTCATTCACTCTGCAGAACCTGTTCTGTCTGTTAAAGGATCCAACTGTAACTGAAGTTATTAGATCCTGCACTCAAAGACAAGAAATCTGTAACCTTTCTGGATTACAGCATACCCTTGACACTTCCCTATCGCCCCATCTAAAGCCAACTACTTTCCGATAGTGGTTTTATCTTTCCTCTGAATATGTTGTACAATCTAATCAGACTTCCACTGGTGGCCCGACAGCCCCTAGCTACAGACTGTCAGCCGGTTCACGGGCCTGTCGCAGCCTTCATGTTGACAGGCCGAGACGAGCCCCAAGGGGATGAGGGAACCCAAACAACAAGAATCTATGGTGTCTCGGTGTCTCGTGTGTGTATGAGCGTGCTTTTAGGCCTATGAGGGGGGGAAAACTGTCTTGGCATGATGACAGAGAAACTACTGAGGAACATCTAAACCTTGTTGATAAGTTGTTAGTCCTGATCCTAGCTGTCAGTTATGAATACATTCTCGCCATTGATTGTTGACAAAGTTTCCGATTACAGCCACACAGGAAATGCCACCATTTCATTAAACATCTAATAAAGCAAGCTGTAGTGTAAAAACAAAAAATACGTCACTAGCATGACTGTATCCATTTTTCAGCCAGGGAACAGTTGGCAGCTCGGAGCGAGGCTGAGACCAGAGCTCCTTCATGTCTCTGTCTGTTTACAGTGCAGGCAAATCAAAGATGTGTCTCCTTTCAGAGGCTGTAAATGTGTGCCTAGGGATGGATCAGGTGTCTCTCATACACCCAATCCTCCCCGAGCAGCCTCTACTTACAGGCTACTAATCCATGTATCCTCCAAATGAACACTGCAAACAAGCAGTATAATTAAGTGTTCTCAGGAATAAAGTGTGTTATCTGTCCTAGTAACCTTACAAATGTTTCCGGTCATCGCAACCGAGATAGTCTGCTAGTGCTAGAAATCACAGAAGAAAGTCACATTGCTGTCTTATTAAAATCTCAAGTGAATGAAACTCAACATCTTTTTGGATTTCTCAACCAACAACACTGGATATTGCTAAGTAATAATTGACTGAACCTTTGCGTGGATTGACATTTGAAACTTTCCACTGCAACAGTAATACAAACAGGGCATATGAGTTTATCACAAGCAGCTCTAGTGCTTTTAATGAATCATAGCTATGGGCTTTTCCCCCTCATCCTATAGGAAAAAAAGAAAATCAATTGAGGGTTTCTGTTGAGTTTTTCCTTGCAATATTTTGTTTCTTGTGGCGTATTTGTTTCCTGAGTGGTCACAAGTAAAGCCTGTCTAATCGAAACATCAATTTACTATCTGAAAGTGCTTGTTCAAAAGGGGAGGGGCGTATTTTTTCCTGGAAATTTCACAACCTCACATCCGCTGCGGCATTACATCAACAAGCGTGTTAAATAAAATATGACTTAATGTTTTCAATGCACTTTCAGTCATCAAAGTTCTCTGGGATTCCATTTCTGTGGCACAAAGTAGGGAGCTGTTGGCTTGTCTTTAAAGTTGCAGAACAGACGTGTTGGCTGACTGAAGGAGACAGAAGCAGTTTGGGCCAGTTGTCTGGGGGGATACATCTCCTGACATTCATCCCTCCTGGTTTGCAGTTCCAGTCCTCCTCCCAAACATGCTAGGATGGGAAACAGCAGCATTGACAGAACCCATTACGAACAGTGGAACAGCCTCCATTTACAAATATTTTTTGTTAAATACTATATCATGTTCTTAACACAGCAGGTCCCCTGGGCTGTGCAAAGAGCCCAGTGAGAGTATGGGTGGATGACGGTCTTGAGGCCCTGTATCGAACCACAAGCATCTGGAGGCTGGAGGTGTCTGTCCCATGTTCATGAGGGCAGAGACCCTCCATGGGTAATGTCCTGGGGGATCCTGCCTTCTGCTGCTTTATGAGATTAAGAGACACGTGCAATATCTCTTCTCCGTCCAACACACACAAACACACACACACATACACCTGCAACCGCATGGATACAAGCATATACACACATTGTACACAACACGTGGCCGCTCTTTCTTTCCATCCTTTCCTCCCCCTCTCAGTACATATATGGACACACACACACAGACACACACACACACACACACACACACAGCTGACACCCACCCCCCTCCTGATTAGCTCATAATGGACGACTGATGTCCCCGAAACCCTCAGGACCTCCCTAGGGAGCCCTCCAACTCTGACCCCTATCTCCACCCTGCACTCCACCTTCTTAAAACACACTAAATAATCTTTCATTTGACAGGGACTTGAATGAAATTCAGCTTAGAGCTGCATCATTTGCCCTGGACAATAGAATATTGATAAATGAATCATTGTCATCCGTGATACTTATTCTCCTTTTGTTACGACAAGAAGGAAGGAGATGCAGGTTATTCTGGGCAGATCATGGGATTATTTCAGTATGATGTTGCTACCACTTGCATTTATTGACAATTCAAGTGAACTGAATATCTGCTATAATTGTGTGTCCATTTTGTAAATGTAAAATTTCCAATACATGATCCCATAAGTTTATAAATCCACAAAAGCAAATCCACATGCAATCATAAACCTTGCCTGACTGTTCCTATGCTACTAGACAATATCTGGCAGATTTATCAGCTGGTGGTAATAACTTCACTTTAAAATGAAGGACAAATCCTAAATATGTGCCTATTAAATTGGCAAGCATGGCTGGATGCCAGCTTTTGGATTTACATGTAATTACAGTATCTTCTTATACAATTAAGTGCATTCAGTTGACAAGCATCTTGATTCCCAAACGAGTGGCGGGCAGCCCAGAACACTGAGTGAGTGAGTAATTAGTGCTCAACATGCCGGTGTTAATGGAAGTGGTCGAAAAAAAATCATCACCAGAGAGAAAGAGAGGGAGGGAGTGAAGGAGACAGCAAAGGAGAGGTGAGGCCGAAAGGGAACTTTAGGATTTAGGAGATTTATGGAAAAGGGCCGTATGAAACAGCTGAGTGGGTGTAGTTACTGAATATTCGGTTTGATGACCCAAAATTTAAGCGCCAGTGAAATTAATATCTCTTACTGTGAATTAAGTATGTTGCTCCAACCTGTAGTGTCTGAGCAAACATGCTGAACCTTAACACTTAAAATCCTTAGTTGCAACACAAACAAATAGACTTTCTATTTGATGTCTTTCGCTACAATCACTGCCAACGTAATGAAAACAAAGTAATGAAACAATGACCTCAAATTAAATATATATATTTTTTTTTTTAATATATGATTAGATTACTCACCTCAGTCTACTAATTAAAGGGACAGTTCAACGTTTTGGGAGATTTGGGAAATGTTTTTGTTCGCCTTCTTTCTATACAACTTAAGTCTAATAGAAATTTCTGGTTGAGGTAAAGATTCAGCAGTGATAGTGGTTTCTGTTAAATACTAATTATCACATTGTGTCTCAAGTAACAGTTGATTTTTCTTTTTCATATTAAACCAGAACACAGTCTTCCCCTAACCATTTACATGTTCAAAAGCAAAAGTTTTGTGACTTGTGAGATAAGTTATAAACATGTCCTCATTGTGATAATTTAAAAGAAATGTGGCCAGCACTATCTTTCCTTCAAACACATTTTCTGTTGCAAATTAATTGTATTTGTCATTTCTATCTGAGTTAGCCGGAGGACAATTGTAACTTGCTATCTTTACATGGTTTTTAACAGATATGGAAACCAAACGATTGGATATGCATATTTTTCATGAATGTGAACTATTCCTGTAGGAATGTAAGTGTCTGAGAGAGATTTGTTATTAAGAGAAAACAAATGGCCTGTGTGCAGAAAAGCATATCTTACATGACCTGTTATGGTGATACCGCCATTCAAAGCCATTCAGAGTGACAAGTGTGTGTGTTTAACTGATGTTAGCGACTGCACTGTGACACCGATGTCCGCCCTCAGTTCAACCAAACACTCCTCTTTGATACCATGGAGCACAGCCATGAGCTCATCCAGCCTGAGGCAATGGGGCAACAAGAGAGTGAACTTTGTCACACTGTGCTCTACAATATCACTTTCGTGTATGTCTGGGAGATTAATCCAATGAAATTTGTGCCCCCAGGTGTATTTCTAATCAAAAACCTGAAGGGTACAGGTACAAACAGAGTTGAAGATTTGTAGTTGAATCCAAATTACGTTTCTGGGATGTGGATGTCTGATAAAGCTCTACTTAGAGTATACAAACTATATATATTAGTCCAACTGAAGAAAAGCAATGCAATTGATATTTTGTAGATATTTATGAAACTTACATACTAAAGATTTTTGGCTCCCTAAAATCTTAAGAAATCCATGCACTCTCTCTCCAATTTTTCAGCCTGAAGCTCCACATCACAACAATGGATAACAGCCTTCACATATCATGTCAAACCACAATCCTTTCAGTGCTCGACCCGCTCTGTCAACCCATAACAACCCTAGCTCATAACTTTCCGATTCCACACAGAAAATCCTGGACACCCTCAAAGACAACGGCATTGTTTGTCCAATACTGGCCTTTAACATTGCCCTGTTGGAAACTCAATGCAACCAGGCCACCTAAGGTTCAAAAAGCCACATTGAATGGCTGCCAAAAATTCCTCAAACAGCGCAGATTGCAGCAGCTTATACCGAAATTATGATACAAACTATGAAGCGAACGAGTAAGAAATATCAGGTCCCTTTGTCCCAGTGCTTCTATTGAGTTCAATAAACACTTTAACACTCTAAAATGACTCAAGCTCAAGAAGGGACAATGGCTCCGCTCAGAACTCGACACCAGACCTTTAACAATACAAAAAAATACTGTATCCTCCAAAGACTAATTGATGTTACTCGCCTTTTGATAAGTCCGAGGCAGGCAGACGTAATGGTAAAGAATATACACACTGCTTTTGATGGCCTGTAACCTGAGTAACTGGTGTACAAAGAGGGAGAGACAAAAAAATTGCTCTGTTTTTTGTTGGTTATCACTAAAGCCATGATCATTTGTGTTTTTAGGGCAACAAAAGTGTAATTTGAATAGGGACAGACTCTATATAGACTGTGTGCTCAGAGGACTTGGAATTGTCGGCCACTGGCCTGTGAGCATATTGGTTATTGATATTCTCTCACACACTGAATCTAGCCCCTGAACACAACGGCTGCAAAAGCACTCAAAGCCTGGGTGAAACAAATACATTTGCACTTTTTTTTCTTTGGCAGCCTGAGCTGGCAGGTGAAATCGGTGGCCGCACAGCCTGACGACTTGGCTGCAGTGCCATCTGCTGGTGACAGACTCTGAGGCTGAGACAGCCTCACTCGGGAAAGCAGGAAGTGGATGGAAACAATAGTAGAAACACCAAAAGGATTCATACTTAAACTGAACCGCTTTTAGATTTCACAGTTTCATACCTGTGTCTGAACCATTCATTCAAAAGCAAAAGGTATTAATTTTCCGTAGCTGAATTATACAGCTTAATAAGAAAGGCCATTTCACCCCACACAACTACGGTTCATATGCATGATGCTGGTGGGGGTGGGGGCTGGGGATGGCAGGAGAATGACAAAGGATATAAACTTTGACCAAACTGCCAGCTAGCCCTCCAGGGAACCAGAGAAGTTTAAACTTCACCAGACCACATGACATTCGGAACTTCAACACAAAAGCACCATTTAAAAAGGCCTTTCACTGTGGATGACAAGTCTAATTGAGGCTGGTGATGCACCTGGCAGTGAAAAGTGGTCCCTCAGTGATGACACACCGACACAAGTCATGCTCTGTTCATGAATAATACCACATGTATCATTTAATATCCGAGGAATGTGAGGGAAAATAAAACATTATGCTTCATACAGAGACTGGTGCTATATTCCTCGTGGTAAACAAATTAAAATATTCCTTGAAAAGACTCTGTGGTTCTGTGTTTTAGCATTTTAGCAAGTTTTTTTTATTTTTACTTCAGTATCTTTATCATACTTAGGTCAAAAACAGCTCAAGAGTTTTCCACACGGCGTGCAAGGATCTGCAATACATCACCAACCACCACAATGAAATTGGACGTTAAGGCTGCGATGACATCATGCAGCGAGTCTCGAGGACAAATAAAGATCGTGTTTATCTTTAACAGATGATTCATTTGTGACATGGTAAAGAGATCTCCGCTGACTGCTAGGGAAATGTCAGAGCATTCACTTCGCCGTCAGCTGTTGGATGGTGTATCACCTCTGTCGATGCAAAAGTGAGTTAAAAAAATAAAGTATACCATTCATCATTAAATGTTACTTATTTTTAAAGGATGGAATATTTTAAATAGATGTTTGGTCATGTTCTGTCTTGGGTTGCTGGCGAGCCAAAATTGCACATTGATTAACAATTAAACCGAGCTGAGACGAGAGATTATAAGACTTAAACTACAAAAAATAGATAAGGGACAAAAACAAAAGGCATGATGCAATCTTTCTTTCTGTTCAGTTTTTTTCACATCTTGCCTCCCTCCTCATCCCCCAAACCCAATGGAAGCAGCACTCCAAGGTCTTTCATTTGAGCTTGTATTATGCCCCTGTAGCTCTGCTCATTTTTCATCCGCATTGCATTAAGTATTGATATTGATTTCTTGTAAATGGCGGCCAAATGGATGGCTCACACTTTTTTGTGTTATTGTTCTGCAGCACTTGTAGGTAATTTATTATGGCTGAGGGTCCGGTGAGGCCTCCCAGTTCTGTGTCCCTCCTCCTGATGGGGTATGGCAACCTGGCTGACAAACAATGTACCATACACTGAGAGGCCACTCTCGAGGAAACTGAAACATGAAGAAATTGCACATGCACGCTAGCACCAGGGCAAACATGCACGCAGGCTGTATCCCTGTCACTCTCTACATCACTCAAGCTCATGGTCCACCTTAAACTAGTGCATATGAAAATGGTACTGTGGATAAAAACTGAAAATGCCAACTTTACAGGCATTTCCCTATCTTAACATGAGAGTTGGGCAACTGTTTTATTTCTCCTTTCCTCCTACTTTTGAATATTATTATTTTTAGTGCTGTAGCAGCACTTGTGCTGAAATCCATTCCCAGTTTTGTGACAAAGCGTGGCCTTCTTGACAAACTGGAGTGGTTTACTTGCATTGTCATCCTGCCCAATTTCTTTTCCCTGCTGCCACGGCCCCAGCAGTCTATTTGCATTTCAATAGCCTCTCTGTCTGCCTCTATATTGCCTGATATTATGCCTGCCTTGTATGAATTCGAATTCAATGTCTGCATCTGCTGTTCCACTACCAAACAGTCCTCAAATGAAACAAGGCTATAAGCAAAAAACACTGATAGTGGGTGATGATGTAAACCAAGACAAACACATTACGGCGACATGTATATGGATCACCTTTTAATAACAGATCTGTTTACATGCATGTTCTGTTTTAAAACTGCAACAGAACTACCTTACGGCAAGTTGATTGTTATTTCCATGATTTTTAACAGAAGTATTATTACCCGCAGGTCTATCAATAAGCATGCGCTGACAATACAGTACAGAAAAAGGTAAAAAGGGGTAAAGAAAAGCGTTGCGGTAAAACTGATACGTCCTGTTTACTGTCTGTCACCAGCACTTGGCCACAAACACTGGCTGGTGCCACAGTGTCGGACACCGTGGGTCACATGACCCAAGCCCAAGTCCCACAGAGGTCCGTCAGGTTTTCCAGCATGCCCTCCTCGCTGGCTGACTCTCTTTTTTTCTGTCTCTTCTCACAGGGTGGGATATATGGGATGTCAGAAGGACACAGGCAGTTACTGTTAAAGCCAGGAGGATTTACTGGAATTTCTGCTTTTAAAAGGTATAAAGCATCAGTGGTTGATTAATCCCTGTTCATGGGATATTGGAGAGAGGATGTAAAGATGAATATCGGTTGAGCTGCACATCCTGTGCCTTCTTTGGCAAATTGTGTATTATATTTCACCTTGGAACCATAGTTCTGCACACAATCAGTTTTTCCAAAACTACAACATATTTTGTTGCATGTTCCGATACTTAGATAAGACTAGGGGGGGGGGGGCAAATAAAGGCATAAAGACATAAACGCATGTTTCCACCCCTCCTCTTGTTAACATCTGCCAAATGTGTCTTCTGTTCAGAAACAATTAATACCAACCAGTGTTCGGCTGCGCAGGCAGGCTAACAGCTGTGTTTGGTCCACTTGTTGTGCCTCCAGCACGGATAATTACAGCAATCCAAAAGCAGAGCAGCCGCTCGGGGAGTTTAATAATGTACAAGTAGTCGCTATCTCACTCACTCACTGACGTGTAATTTAGATCAATCAAAAAAAATATGGCATGGCTATGAAACCAATGCCTTTGATAATAGTTGGCAGGTAGTAGTCACCCCATGTGGTGGAAGCATCTGATATAAAAGGCTTCATTCTGCCTTCCATCAAGAGGCCTGGTGTGCTAGGATCTGTAACCCAGGCAACAGACACATGAAGCATTATGGGATTTGATTTAATTTGTCTAAATGGGAGCTGGAGTATCTTGGTTCTCAGTTCGAATGTCCCTGTTAACCACCACTACAATGTAATGGGCTCCTCAACTTGGAGCTGCTGATTGTGTCCTGCTGGTATAGGAGCTTTTTGACTATATGCTGCTTTCTGACATAGTGTGCGTATGCATGCACCCGTCCCTGTTTGTGGCTGTACACACACAAACAATTTTGGTGATAAAAAAGCAAATAAGTAAACTTAAATCTCAGTCAAATGTTTCACAGAGCAAACAAATACGTATCCTTAAGAATACAGTGTCATTCATACATGTGCCATAAATGATCCTGGCGGCGCTTTGTTTCCTTGAAGTTCCCACCATCTGTCTTTAAATACTTTGGCATCAGTAATTTTACTGGAGGCTAATAGCTTTATTCCACATTATTAAGATTTCTATATATATGAAAGCCATGAAAGTCATCACAGGTCAGGCTTTGTTGTGAGGACTAAACTTCTTAGCCCGATTTGGTCCATTGTGTATTTTCATATGTATGAGCCCCCTTTTTCAGCCCATTTGAAGAACCATTTGAACCAAGACAATTTAGCAGGCAATACGTGGGTATCGTTTTCTGCCTTTGCAAGGGACTCTCTGCCTCTGGCTTGTTTTAAAGTATCAGGACAATTGAAGTGGCTTCCTCTCCTTGTCCTACTTCTAACTTCCACTGTTGTCCCTCTCTCTCTCTCTGCTTTCAACACATGGGTCTTTGTTTTAAATGGCAATTCATCCCGTTCGTCCACTCAGCCACGTTAAACATCAATTTCCTCACTGAGCACACATTACGACCCAATAGAAGAAATAAAATCTCAGCCATTTATTGTGCAACTCCCTCCCCTTTTCTGGCACCCCCATCCACCACTGGCACCCTCATCAAAGCAGCCCACATCCGACAACACGGCAGCAAATACACAACAATGTCGATGCCATTCGACTCTTAAGTCGTTTTATACTTGCTGCAAAACAGTAACGATTTCAAGGGCCTTTGAATTCCTCCAAGAGCCAGCAGCTTTATAAAACATGCATGAGGTGTTCAGTAAACAATGCCCAATGGTCTTATCCCTCTTAAATAAAACTATTTCCATGAGATGCAAGAGAGACTTTAATATTGCCTTAAATATTAAAAGAGAGAACTGAGCCTCATCAATTTTTCATTTATTGGGCCCGCATGTAAGGAGTCATCAATCTCAAAAGAAATTACTGACATTTTCATTTCAAATAAAAAAGGGTACACTTTATCCAGCGGTAATAGGGATTGCCACTCTTACACAGGGAGCATTAAATGGCTTCTGGAGTGCTGAAAATGAGAACATTTTCTTTTTTTGTCTCAGAACAGATTGTGGTTTTTACTTTGTGAAGAAAACATTCATGAAATTGCTAAATAAAATGCAACATATTAGCCAGCTAACACTCTCGCTTTTAAGGACAATGCAATTCATTACAAATCAATAATAATCCACCTTATTAAGTGCATATTCTCATTTTCAACAAGCCCTGACTCTCGTGCAGTAACAGCCACCTGGTTGGTTTGCTGCCCGTTGATATTGATATGCTGTAACATAAATTCATTGTTTGATTCCATTGCTGTTATGATATATTGTTATAAATGTATCCATCATTACAGCACCTCTCCGCCTGTTTGCCTTTAGGCTTGAAGGTTTGTAATTACTGTACAATAAACAAATGGTTTGTGTAATGGGGGGAAAAGGGTCTGGGGCCTACAGGCAGTGGGAGAGGATTACAGCGAAAGGGGCCCACTTTTCACCACCCAAAAACCCCTCAACCCTGACTACAAGGCCTGTCCCATGACTCACCACAACTCCCACCATGGAATCACCCTTGGTGAATTATTTATAACTGAGCGGTGTTGATATATCATCAAATGTGTACATATACGGCAGGGTAAGGGTTACGGTAGGCCAGGATTGATAACAAAAGCTTGACATATGCTGCTAATTCACCTTGACAACACTGTCACTTCCTGTTCCGTGAATAATTGTTCGAGAGAAGAAGAGTTTGTTTGCAGCCTCACTGCCAGGCACTTCCCAGCGCATGTGACTCCAGCTATAATGGATGAATATATGTTTATAATTTCTGTACACAAGTCTGGTTGTCAGTCCCGGCTCACCCTGCGTGCTGCTGTCTCATTTGCATAGGTAGATTGAGACGCCGCGAGGGTAACGAGGTCGGCCCGTGTGTTGGTGATGGAGGACACTGATAAATAGAGCTCTCTCCCCATCATGGCACCTTTGTAAATGTTTGATTAGTTTTGAATGGATTACTGTTAGATTATCGGGTTTGGGGCCCAAACCTAGACATGGCTCTGCTAGTCGGAGACAGTCCCTTACGGGTGTCCCATGACAGAGCGGTGGCGGCTTGTTGAGAAGGGAGGAGGGCGGAGGCCATATTTGTTTATACAGAGTTGTCAAAATGTTTGATAAATTGATACATTTCTGGAATACCTTGGATTTGAAAAAAGAATAATGAAGTTAGAAATATCACGTTAGAGTTGATACAGTGACAAAATACAAATAAAAAAAATATACTGAAATGTTCTAGATATTTAATTTGGCAAACTTTTATTGAGTCTTATTCCATATTTCTGGAGTGATGCTTGTTCCATTGCTCCAATACCGGCTCAGCATTCCAGAGATATTTAATGGGTTGGTGGGAATCCTAGTCAGACAGCTATAAATTTCTTGCGGCTGTTGTAAAACGCTCTTATATTGCTTTTGTGGCAATCAGACTATGATTATATGGGTAATGAAACATGTGCCCCCTCCCAGTGTCTGCCCCTTCCATTGCTTGTCTCTTTCGATCTCTTTCTCTAACTTTTCTTTTCTCTCTCTGGTTAAGCCTGTGATAAATGTGGTGTAACTATTTGAGGGGAGCAGTAACCCATCATTTCCGAGGCCTATTATGTGCAGTTGGATGCTGGGTGAAGGGGGGTATGAGGCGTGGAATAGTGACGCTGTAGTGCTGCCTAACAGGTTAACTCCAACCCTGCTACCCAACCCTGACACCCCCACTTCCAATCCATTTGCTCGAAAACCTGTCTTGCATCTTGACAGTGCCCCTGCCATGGTGCTCCCTCTCTCTCAGTCTGTTTAGCTTCCTGTTGTGACCTTTCATACAGTCAAATATATTAGCGAGCTGTGCACTCTCATTAAAGCAGTGCATTAACCAAAAGACTCTTTGGAGTCTAAATGACAGCCGAAGGAACTGAAAGCTTATAGCCGTGGGCAGTTGGGGAAACTTAACTCATGAATCAGTGCGCTAATGCTGGAGCAGCAAGCCTGGAGCGCTGTTAGCGTATGGCATAATCTCTCCCACCCCCTCTCCGTCTTGTTTCCCTGATCTCCTTCATTTTCCTCAGTTTCCTTTTAATCTCACTCTCTCCTTTTCCCGCTCTAACTGCTACTTATCTCTCACATTCGCTATCACTGCTGTGTTCACATTCCACTTCTCTCTGACACATTTATGCTTTCCTCTCAGTCTTTACTCAATCCTCCTTCTCTTGTCCTGCTATCTTATTTGCTCTTTTCATTCTGTGTTCATTTCGTTCCGTGTCCCCCTATTGTATTGCACTGGTTGGTGCCTCCTATGCTCTTACACTTCTTTCCCTGTGCTCTCTCTAACTCTTTATCCACTCTTATTGTTTTCAAAGGGGGAGAGAAAAGGAAAAAAAAGAAGTGGACCAAAAAAGAGACTCCCGCTATGGTGAGGAAGAAAAAAAAGAGAGTATACGAGAGAGTAGCGGGAGATGAGTAAAAGAGGAGAGACTAAAAGCTCATTACTTCCCCCCTGATGGAAGAAAATGAGTGAGGGGGCAATAATAAAGCTTGAATTTTTCAATACTGTTAAAAATGGGGCTCTGACAGCTCACCGCCAGTGCAAGGGACAGGCGGCGACAACGCATGGTGAGCCACCGAATTAGCAATACCATACATCATAAAATCTAATTAAATCAAGGAGCAGAATCAAATTAGTTTTCTGTGACTCAAACCACCCGACAAAAGGGCTCTATTAAATGAACTGTAGAGAGGGAATTAAATAATTCACAGTGAGGGATTTTGCATTTATACAAAAATTGTGCACTTAATTGTCCGTGCTATATTACAGATTTGGCCTTATGTTAACAATGAGCCTAAAGCACACTTACTCGTGCGCGCTGGGCACACATTAGGGCCTACATGGTCGACAAGGCTTTAAACTAAGGGGATATTAGAGTAACCATTGGCTTGATGGCACTAGTGTAGTAGAGCACAGGGGTCTAGAGGAAGCAAAGAATATCTGATCATACTCCAATGAGCTACAATATGCAAAATGAGAGACAGGGTCAAATAGTGATTTTGGTGTGAATATTAGACAGCATTGATGTTTAAAGTTTTGTTTGATCATGCAGAATGATGTAGGCATCACAGTTATTGAGAGACCCACAGGTACAC
Organism: Scophthalmus maximus; assembly: GCF_022379125.1. Taxonomy (NCBI): domain Eukaryota; kingdom Metazoa; phylum Chordata; class Actinopteri; order Pleuronectiformes; family Scophthalmidae; genus Scophthalmus; species Scophthalmus maximus. Next base: position 18,662,057 of record NC_061524.1, on the reverse strand, counting down.
CATCAAACTAAACGTCAGATGAAGTTCTGTCATGAAAATGGAGCACTTTTGTTACAGCGCTGTGCAAGCGTTCAACCATCCCTGCTTCTCTCTACGTCTCTCACCCCCATACACCCTCTCTTTCAATCTCTCCATCTCCAGCGCTTCCCTACCTGGAATCAAAACAGCACAACTTTATTATAGTCGCTGTCAATACTGTAATAATAAGAGAATGCGGAGGGGACAGACTACCACATTACACTTTTAACGAGAATATAGCAGATGCACATTGAGTGAATATTGAGTTTTAAAACCTGTCGCCATGTGATTTGTGGCCCTGTCAGTCCAAATATTTTTCAATGTCAGGGCAGCAAGTCACTTCAGCGGTCAGCTGGGATGGGGGAAGGCAAAACACAATGATCTGGCTCTTAATGGAGAACCGCTGGGACTGGCATGGAGGTGATGAAGCACTGTTTAGTTTGCGGCTGCCATATTTTTTGCTTGGGGACGCTATTATAAAACACAGTGTTATTTTGTCAGATTTCAATCATGAGCCAGGTTATTTGTCACCTGCTGTCACATTGTTGGGGCAAGTCAGGCTGACGGTGATGTATGAGCTGTCCCAGCCCAACCCCCCACTCTGGAGAAGACCAGAGTTTGCTTTAGTCTCAAGGTAAACCTAAAAACAAAAGTATAGATCTCACTTCTCTGTCTCATTATATTAATATTAAATGTTTTTTATTCCAATAAAAAACATTTATTGGAATATAGTTTTATTTAATTTGCGCAATAGCTAGTTTTTTAAATCTTATATCTAATTTCTCTACTTTTTTTTTTCTTCCTCAGTGTCCAATCACTCTTTCATTATTCATCTTTTGTTATTTTCAATTCAGTTTTACTGTCATGGGGAGTCATTTTCTAGAGTAATCCCTTGTCTCAGTGCATCTTTGTTTAGCAAGAGCGACAGTGTTAAGTATCTTCATAGAGGGAGCCCCAAGAAGCAGTGGTTTAATTTATTCAAATATAAAGTGCTCTTAGTTGGGCTTTACTCACATAAGACTTACTGTGCTTTCTTATAGGCCAGGTAATAAGATTTAAAAAAAATAATCTTAATCCTTTCTTAACACCCCTTGTTGATAATAAGAAGTCACAAATGCCAGTTGGACATAACAACCTTTAAGAGGGGGTCAAATTCAAAGACTTCTCTATTCATGAAGATTGACTTCTTTTTCGATTCCTGTTATTGAGGGCCTCCTTTTTTCTCCGTTGTAACATCATGTGATTTAACGACACCTTGCTAAATATTTTGGGGAACGCATTCATTTTGGTTTGAGAACATATTACAAAGGGATTTTGCAAAATTCATGTAAACAGTACAGTTCATATGATGGACGTTATGTCCCTTGCACACTTACTCACTGAGAGATGCTGTATGATTTGATATTTAATTTTCCTTTTCAGCGGTTACATCTTCTGTTTCTGAAACATAAAGGAAAACAAGGAATGGGCTCCTCGATTTGCTTATTGACATTGAAACCTGCTTTTCAGTTCACTGTACATATCAGCGAGTCAGACACCCCTCAGTAGCTTAATTTCGAGATCATATCAGTTTTATATCCTCGTCGCCCTTGTCTTTGAACGTCATGGCCTCTACCCAAACATAGAAAAGGTGTAATTCTCATTCTTTAAAATCAGACATTTCCTTCAATTTATGTAAAAGGTACAGCCTGTAGCCATCATTCCTTTAGACTGTTTATAGATGCTGTTGATACTAAACTGTCAGCCAACATGAAAATATGCAAATAGGATTTGATCAGTAACACTGCCGACTGTCACACTGAGACAGGGGTGACATTGTGTACCTTCGTAAGCCATCCTAGTCACTAAATAAAGCTGTGTTATTGCCCCTGAAGGTGGGCCCACTCTCTCTGCAAATCTCATTTATTATTGGATGTTTAACAAACTGCTTTTGTGAATCAACCAAAATATGTAAAGCAAGACAACTTTTTCCTTGTTGCCCGCACTCTAATTCCTCCATGCTTTCAGGGAAAAGGTCGCTGACCAGGTAAATTTCACATTTACAGTGCAGCACAAAATATATACACATGCAATGCAGTGCACACATAGGCAAAAACGCACAACAACCATTAGATTTGGCTGACACGATAGCCATTACCACACTGTTCCTAGATGTGTGCGTTCCATTCCAAAAGAAAAAAAATATTTACATAATGCATGTTTTCCCCAAATGGTGTGAACAAGCGGCACTCTGTGTAGGTTTCCTGCTGGCAAATGTTTCAAACTGACCTTGGGAAACGGACCATCTACTAACGCTCTGCTGTTACATCAATAATGGGTGTTTTCCTTGTTTTTGTGTATATGCATGCGTTTGTCTGGAAGCATGCAGATGTGTGTTTCAGACAGTGTGTGTATCTTCATGTACACACTTACGCAGACGTGTGTCTGTGTGAGTCTACAGCTGTAACTCTGTGCCAGCCAGTACAGCTTTTATACATATTAATATGAAAATGTGCCTGAGCTGCAGCCCATCATATCCATGCCCCTTGGTGCAGAGTGTCCAAGGGCGGCCATTATCATCCCATTTTGACTGTCAGTGAACCTGGAGGAAAGTAAGATAGGCACAATGGCGACTGGGCTGGGGTCAAACAGTCAGGCTAATACTGCTCAAACCACCTGTAGTGTGGAGGATACTGTAAAATGTGCTTGGATGACATGCATCTGTTTGTACTGCAATTCCACATGAAATGCATCCGCTTATGGGTACGTGCTCAAGGCCTACACGCTGTCTTTCATACATATACACACCAGAGGCCCATAAACATGCACACTTGCCCTCATATACACACACTAATATAAAAAAAAGATAAACCATATGTGTGCTATGAAAAAAATCCCTTCATTCTGATGCTTATCATGCATCTTACCATGTGTAATCTATGACAAGTACTATTCTTCCTCCTAAGTTGGTATCTTGGTCCTGAGGGCAGTATTGATGATAATGTTAACCATGTCCCATTAAATCAATCAATCAATGGAATATTAAATGTATATGTCTGGGTGGTTGTCAGTGAAGCGCTCAGGGGTGAATCTCCAATAGCCTGTCAAGGTTTATTGCCTTTTATGGGCAATCCTCCAACGCACTGTTTCCATGAAAATACACCTGTACAGTAAATCAAAGAGGCTGTGACATCGGAGCCACAGACGAAAGGTAACGACAACCAAACACTTTCCATCCATTTCTCTTTACCCCCTCTATTTCATGCACATTGAGAGAAACACGCACCCCACCACACAAAATAGATGAATTTTGCTTCAACAAAAGCAGTATGGTAATTAAATGTAAGATAAGGCCATTCAGAATGTGCACGAGTGTGCCAGGCAAATATCCTGATCAGCTTAAAATCAACCAAGTGGGACAGAATAACAAAAATCCAAATTGGTTGGTCTAGATCAGCTTGATAGCGCTTTCAATATAATACACAACAATGGACAAAATGAATAGGAATCAAATTACAAGAGCCGTGATATGGCATGAAACTGCATGGGGGAATTCAAGCACAATCACTTTTCAATGTGGCTTCCAATATTGCAGCCAATCCTCGCACGATTCATATCCGATCACAAATAATGTTTATCACCCTCATATCTCTCTCCCTAATGGAAAAGGCCTAGTGTTGGGGTTTAAGGACTGCATTCATTTTTAATGAGGTCTGGGCATTGGCCAGAATGAAATGAACAGGCAGAGAGTTTTGGGCCACACTATAGCAAGGGCTGGCAGTAAAAGGTCGATCCACTCTTTCTAATTTGACCAGGTTACGTGTGACTATAAGTTGTTCAGCTGTTTATCACAACCAAGCAGCATTCTGGTGTCACAGAATTGCTTAGAAAACGGGTAAAGCTCAGTTGCTATTGCAGAGGAAATGTTCCTCTTGGTAGGAACTTAAAAAGGGTTGCACCACATTAAAAAGATTGAATATGACGAGAAAAACCACAGAGGTGTATTTGAGTGGTTTCAAATCCATAACATTGAGGTTGATGCCTTTGAATAACTTCGGTGGTTGCTGTTTGTTGTCCATTTTTGTAAAAATCTCTGACTGTCATATATTCAATGGTTGTACGACTTTGATATTTTTTATAATCACCTGATTTTCAACCAAAAAAGTTACGCACTTTCAGAGCTGAAAAGGGAATTTATGTCACTTGAACCAAGTAATTCTCTACAGTGTTTATGAGTTAAGAAGGACCATCAAATTTCATGTAAAATAAGCTCTCATTCTGGAGACACTCATATTTTATGTCTAATTCTGGAGGAGAAGATGTATTTCCTGCTTCCCCAGGAAGCATGATTGGTGCGCGGCTGCGTGTCGTGACGAGATCACTTGGCGGGGCTGAGGATAAAATGTCGCTTTGGATAATGTGATTGCCCTTAAGGTACAAGGAGGTGAATTATATTCCCTGATTTATAATCTGAAAATTAAAGACTCACTCATTTTCTAATTTAATTCCACCTTCAATGGAACAATGTTCACTCTGAGCCAAATTGGCGAATAATGTTACTAATTCAGATGCAGATGTAATTTCTATTCGGGGGGCCGCAGCGTGTTGTGATGAACGAGTCCCGGATGGATCGTTGCCATTCCTATCTCCCCGTCTCGACAATTCCCCAGCAGTTGTGATAATAACCTGAGCAATAAAGGAAGGAGAAGCAGTGCTACTCTGTTCCACACCTCACAACCCAAGTCATCTGATACTTCACCTAATAGTATTTCTGTCCTTTCCTGTGTCACTCTGTCTTGAGTCAGCTGACACTGTGCTCTTCCATTCAGGAAAACAGAGTGTGCAGACTATCATTGATGTAAAACTGCAGTAACACAAAGGCTCTTAATAAGCTGCATAATGATTGCTGCCTTCTGTAATACAAAAAAGTCATTGCAATAAATCTGCTGTTAAAACTTGATTGAATGCAGGGTAAATGTCAAGGTAATTATGAGGCGGTGAGGGTTAAAAGCAGCGTTAAATCCTCCGACAGAGTGGTGACATTCAAGCAGAGGAGGAAGTGATAGCAAGGGAGGAAGGAGGAGAGTGACAGAGAGTGGGCCGAGTTTATGAATGTATCAGCCAATACGAATCTAATAGCTCGTCACTCGTCACTGGTCTTTTATTTACGACTGCAAACCATTTGAGATATGACCTCCCCATGGCTGCTTTCTTCCTGCACGCTAATGGGCCCATTAAGAGCAGAATTCATCATGAAAAAATATCATAATGACACAACATGTTCGGTCTGCAAATAAGAGTGTTGATTTAGCTATTTCCACGTTAGCTCACTTGACCTGGCTGGAGATTGTTCCCTCTCAACACAAAACTCTCTAACCACAGGGTTTGGAAGGTCACCAAGTGCAGAAGAAAGGGGACAAAAAGGAAATGTGTGCACCCACAACCATGTGGAAGTGAAAGGAAGTCTGCTGCATCCCCTCTTCTGCCTCACCATCAAGCAGCCATTCAGTGTTTAGCAGAGGGGCTGGCAGAGGTCAGGTCATTTACAGGCCTCTCAGCTAAGAGGCTGTGGGTGCCGTGCCGTGTGCCTCCTCTTCAGAGTCTAATGATCTGCAAAGCATAATGACCCCAAGACGACGGGGCCTCTACAAGCCTTGACTAGGCCTCCTCTAGCCCCTGCTCACACGCACTTCACTTCAGACATAATGTGAAAAGAAAGATTCCCCCCCCCACACACACACACAAACACACAAACACTGTACAAGCCAAGGCTCTATGACAAAAAGCCAATAGAGTTAGCTGCCAAGGCTTGGAGCTCTGAGAGGGATAACTGGTACAGAAGGTTAAAGCAACAATGTGCTCAGCCCCATTGAGCTGCTCCTTCTGTGGCAATAGTGAATGTGTGTGTGTGTGTGTGTGTGTGTGTGTGTGTGTGTGTGTGTGTGTGTGTGTGTGTGTGTGTGTGTGTGTGTGTGTGCTTATCTTAAAATCTGTGTGTGTATAAGGTGTCAAGGGTTGTTAAAATGTATATGCTCTGATATATCCAAAAGAACACCTGTTCACTTGTATATTCCACAGCTTGCCAAATAATGAGGGCCTCATTTCATTTCAATCAGCCTTAGTTATGAGTTTGAGAGTTCTGAAGAAACTCAATGTGTGCCTTGTGTACAATGAGAGAACCTGAACGGCAAAGCACACATAGGCTAAGTAATTGCTTCTGTACATATGCTAATTATTAGCTCCTTTCATTTTGAAATGCTGACGAAAACGCAGTCATTTGACAGACAGTGAAATGAAAAGTAAATGTCTGGATTTTTCAGATTGGAAAAATGGCTTCCTCTCAAAGGTAACAATTTCAAGGCTACTGCATTTCCACAGAGACACAGCATTGAAAGGTGTGATACCACCTGTCTGCAAGTCATAATGGTGCCTTGTTTGAAAGTGACAGGTGTACGAATGAGGCCCTGCTTTTTCCTAAGTACAGCAAACTGCGGTCATTCACTCTACTTTGTTTTTAGCGTAATAGCCCCATTTACAAAATGTCAGCGAAATGAATGTGGGACAAATGCGGCGGTAACTGAGCCAACTGATTTTTGCTCATTCAACTTGAATTATTAATAGGTGAGAAATATACCATATGCTTTTTAGAGGAACGGCATACATTCATTTTATACAGAATTGCCACTGTTTTGTGAAAAGTATAAGGGGCTTAACTGCTCTTTTCAAAAGGCGTGACTTATATGGAGGCCCTAATGATGTATAATCAGTCCATGTAATTATGCTTCCAGCTGCTGCCTTGGGTTGGGATGAAACTACAGGCCCTCGGCACCAAGACTGGAGCCTTCATCACCTGAATCTCTGTTAATCAACCAGCTCTAGTTTTCTCTCCTTAGATCACATTATTATGAGTTATTGAGAGAGAGAGAGAGAGAGAGAGAGAGAGAGAGAGAGAGAGTGCACAGCTGTAGGTACTTATGAGTGTGTGTGTGTGTGTGTGTGTGTGTGTGTGTGTGTGTGTGTGTGTGTGTGTGTGTATGTGTGTGTGTGTGTGTGTGTGTGTGTAGAAGATGTATTAAAGTATGATAGTACATTTACAAATATGCCATTTGTGTAAATCTGTCCAAACGTGGTCACACCCATGCACAAAATCCTTTCTTTTTTTCTTTTTTCATTAATACATTTTTACTTTGTCTGACAATATTGACAAACCTCACCTATCAGTGTTGGTAACTTGATTTTATCCCCTGCACAGCACTGTCAGTACAGGTTTAGTGTACAGGCCTTAGCAGAAAAGTACTAGAACATGGTTTTGTCTTGGTGAAGAGGTGGGGCACCACCTAGTGCACAGTCACTGCCACAGCTTCCAGCCATCTTTTCCTTCATCTGAAACCTTTGATGGCCATTACATTTTTACACCCAATACCTTCAACAGACTGTACATCTGTTGTGGAAATTGTTGTAGACATTGCAATATCTTTTTTGCGACTTTACAGCCGCACAAAATGTTGACTTTGAATTTTGATGCCTTTGCCTCTCAGTTGAAGCGGCAACAATCCCACTTCTGCTGTAACTGTGACATATATGATGGAGTGGGCATTAAACATCTACATAAAGCAGCTGATTCCCTCAATCCCCATCACACCCCAAAGGGGTGAAAATGCTTAAGTGAACAGATTTAAGCTGTTTGTCAAACTCTGTTCAAGAATCAGATTAGAAGGCGTTGTAGGAGCAGAGGTGAAACGTGTGTGAGTGAAATGTGTCATGCCTTTGTTTGTTTGAAACTATGTTTGAAAATCCATATGCTTTGCATACACAAACTCAATTTGTTTGGCAAAGCGGAGAAATATGCAAAGCAAGCACAGCCACAATGACCTGGAATAAGGACAGCGTTAAACAACAAAGGGCAACCATTGGCTTAATGTAAATGTACAACAATGTGTTTTGAAATGATTCTCTTCCTAAGAAAAGCTGTGGTGATGTATAATGCTTAAATTAAAATGTGCATGCTGTAGATCTCATCAGTATCCTTTTGTTGTGTTAGTGCGCCTCACTTTGAGGCCACGTGTATCTTTTTCATGCACATGATTTTGTTTTCACTGACATACAGTGTCATGTATTGTTTGACTAATTGAAAACAATGTTTATCAGTCTTTGAGTAAATATCAAAAACCAAGCCGAGTGTTTAATCCTCAGTAGTGGCAAACAAATGTCCATCTAAACAAAGCCAACAGGTGTATTTACATATTTATGATGGGCCATATTTATTAGAATGTCTTTTTGGCTAATCTTGTGTGAACAATTTAAAACAATTACTCAAAATATTCAACATCTTCCACAAGATAAACTGATTGAAAATTGTGTCTTTTCATTTGTCCCTTCCTTTGAACATATACTCCACCCTGGATGTTTGTGACAGAGATGGACATCTCCGTGAGCAGAGTGAAACCATAATGGGATTAATGACCAGGCACCTCCTTGTTAATTGTCAGATGAAACAAATATGTCTTAATTGGCAAAGGTTCCAGTTGGTGCTAAGTGGACACAGAGTGGGTGCTGCTGATCGGTCTCTTTGTCTGCTTTCATTAATGGGTCAAGCCCTTACATTAAGAAGCCTACACCGGAGTCGTGTTTTCTTTGGAGGGCAATGAAACACACACCTGCTCCTCTCAGGGAATGAATAGAAACTTGAATCTAATATCACCATCATGTGGCTTCTATTAGTGTTTACAATGCCTGTGTTTTGTGTTGCTTTTGCATTTGTCTGTGTTGCGGTGTGCATGCTTGTGCCTCTATTTGTGCTGCAGTTTTAAGAGAAAGACGTCAGAGGCAGAAATGGAAGCAATATTGTGCGGTGAGAAGAATAAAAGAGCAAAAGGAAAGGAGAGACTGATGAAGCCGAGGGGTCAGTCCTGAGTTCAACTTCTCTGTGGGAAGATTACATGAAACAAACTATATGATTTTAAAATTGTATAACCAATAGACATTCTTACATTTATGATCTAAAGAAGTCAGTAATAACATTTATTTACTCAACAAACAGTTGAATTGATTGTACTATTTAACTCAAGAACGTGGGAAAATTCAAGATTGGACTGGTGATACAATTTAAAAATAAGTTGCTTTAATCTTCTTGTGAAATTTACACACACACACACACACAAACATGCTACTCTGTCGTGAAATGCTAATTTATGATTAGCATCATTATGCAGTAGTATAATTTAGCAAAAGCCTCCCCACAGTGGCACACAAAAGACTCATTCACTGCAAGAGCTGCTCTGTACGGGGAAAAAATTATGGCACGCAGATGAATTCATTCATGTGGGAAAGGATTTATTCGATAATTATAGACCTTCACAGTTTTAATGCCACTTAATGAGGAGCTTGTGTAGTGTGATTCCTACTTGGGCTGATGAATAGATGTTGGTTTTATTCTGGTGTTTTTTTGTTTGGCCCCATACAACATCTGTTTGCCTTTCTATGCTGAGAACGAGCTGAGTCTGCGGTTGTGGGGCCTGATTCCTCTAACATTAAGTAGATAGTTAATTAATAGGATGGTGAACAGGTATAAATAAATATTGTGTTAACAGTGTTAATGCACATCTAAAATACCTCAACTCACACTCTACCTCTATAGTAACATATGATTACTAATAAGAGTAACAATAATTGATAAGCTCAATTCCTGACAGACTTGCTAAAATAATCAAAAGATAACTAAAACATTTAAAAAAACATATCCTTGTTAGTCTTCAACTGAAACGATGTGCTTTGTTTACCTTTGCCAGCAGCAGGCTATGGACACAAACTCATGCATCATCCAGTTCAAGGCCGTCACTCTCTGTTTACCATTATGCCAGTCTTAATGCCTCACAGCCATGTTGTTGTGGAGAGGTAATTAAGTTGCCAAAGTTTAATTGCTCAATCATCAGCAGTTAACAAATAGGCATCCATGCCCCCCATATACTTTCAACGTACCATATTTATAATGGCTAACAATTACAGCGAGGGCCCTTTAGCTGGAATGGCACTAGTAAAAGCTGCCGGCACTAATGAAAAGCTATAATCACTCCACCCACAGCAGTTATTAGTAGCAAATGATGGGTCAGTTGAAAGGCTAGCAGCTATATGCATTAAGATAAATAACACTGCAGCTCGTGGCAAGCACAGAAAATGAATGAGTTGCATATGGATGTCAGATTCAACCTATAATGCATATTCATGGGTTTAAAAAATTGTGTCAGTTTCTTAATGATTTGAAGTTTTAATGCTATGAGTTTTTGGAAAAACAAAATCATATTAAACACAAACACACACACAGATAAATACATACATATATATATATATATATATATATACTAACTCATGGCCAGTTTCCCAGATAAATGCATTTTTGCCATCTGAAGCATGCTTTGTAAACTCTTTAATTGCAGCATTACTATGCAGAGTGGAGTATAACCCCTTTCTCCCCATCACCCTCTGTCCCTGTCTATTCGTTTCACTCCTCGTCTTCCTTACAATCCTTCCCGCTGCCCTGCTCCCTCTCACGGTTCCGTTGCTCAGCCAGGCCCAGTGGAATGCTACATCTCTTTGATAAAGTCTTCATTATCGGTGACTCTGTGATGCTTGGCTGTCTGAAGCAAAGGGGGCTAGCTGAAGGAGAAGCGTGGCCTCCGTGTGCAAAAGGCCTCTCCACGCAAGACTGAACAATCGCAAGGCATCCCGCCTCCATTAATGAGAAGCATCGCCATCCACTGCAGTCCCCCGGCAGCTTCCACCAGGTGGAATGCTTGGCCCCTGTCACTCATAGCATTGCTGAGGGCTATTAGCAATTAATTAAGTGAGTGACTGACCACCTAGCAGTGTCAATTAGGGGATAGTTGATATGACTTTTATTGTTGGACTCTGTTTGAGATGCATTATTTTTCATTTAATGTCTCCTTTGGTGTTATGCTGGGACAGAGATGTTGCATTTGCAGTTTTCAGTGTTTTTGTGTCAAGCCCCTGGCAGGAGAGATAAAATATTTTTAAAAATGAAACTGTATTAAATGATATTTGTTTTTGTCCCTGAAATCCTCCTCTAGAAAACGAGAAAAGGAAAATTGTTGCCATCTGGAGGTAAAAATAAGTATTGTCAGAATGTCTGTTGGTATCATTTTGTGGCATCATGGCAAACCGTGGGCCTCTGGTTGATTTGGATAAACTATGCTCGCCATTGTTTTGGACTCAAACACACCTTTGTGTTATTAAAATAAAATCATTTACCCATTCCAACTGCCATTTGAGAAAAATAGGTATATTGGGCTTTCCACCTGATACCCTTCTACCAGTAAATCAGTTGTAACATGTGTTTATGAATCAACAGTAACAATAAATGAACAGAAAGCCCAAAATCTGGGGCAATTCCTGTTAATATGTTGACGAGGTGTAAAACAGTATTCATGAAATTTGCTTAACAGTCAACTCCTTATGGCCTGGCCGGGCTAATAAATGAAATATTCCAAGAGTCGACCGTTGTTTAGAGCCAGCTAGGCAAATCTAAGGCAAATTTTCCTTGTTGTCCACAAACATGATTCCTCATTTCACTTTATGCAGTAAGATAAGAGCACACTTCTTTGCATGCGTCTTTTCGTGCAGTCTTTGTAGATTCAAACTGCGGTGACGTCCATCACTGTTACTAGACATGCACAGAGGCCCTTGATGAAAACAAATATATCTATACAGGCGTATAAAATGAACAGTGCACATCTCTATTTACTCACCTAAGCCTCATTTGCATTTTTTAAAAAAACTGCAGGGACACTCATTTGGGCTTGGTTGCATGAGTTGTCATCCCCACTCTTTCATTCTCCTAACTGTCACTGTCAGCTAACTGTCACTGTCAGCCATCGATGTCACCTTTTATGTATTGCACTCAGTCACCATCTGTAACATGACTACAACTGATGTAAAAGTAATGATTTCAACTTGGTATATAGGTATGTGCTTTGTTTTTCTTATGATACAGAAGAAAGAAAAAAATAATAACGTCAGCCAAAATCGAGTCCCATCATGTTTTGGTTTTAATTGCATGCAAAGCAGTCAATGTAAACCTGCTCATTGAAGATGACTGTAGGCCTTGTGAGAATACACAGAAATAACTAGAATGGATTTTATAGACACTTATGTCATTGGAATGATCAAAAATGTAGAAAAAGAGAGTCACACTCCTTTGGTCTCAGTCGGCAGAGCAGTAACTCTTAGGTAGGTCACAAGAGAACACAGTCAAAAACAGTCAGATGTTTGCTGCATTGTGATCAGAACGATACATGAAAAAGCAACAAAACAGATGCTGATAGTAATAATGCCAATTATCACATTTTGCTTGGCGGTCAGAGGCAACTGCATTAAACCAAGTCACCATTACCTGATAAATGGCTGAACAAAACTCTTTTCTCTCCTGTGAAATTGTTGTTGGCAGCCATTAGCAATGCTGTGTAATACCAATGATTGACGTTGCTGTCTACTTAGCAGTAACAAGGGATGTGTGTGTGTATGGGGAGGGGTCAGTAGGCTGGTGGGGGTGCAGTGCAGGGGATTGATCGGGGTCTGTGTTGTTGCCAAACGGGGGGTGATGGTGTATTGGCGCATAGACAATGAGTCCTGGCCAGCGCTGAAAGGCCCATTCTGCGGATCCCTGTTAGCTGTCTATTATCCACGGTCTCCAGGGGGCTGCTAAATAGAGGGCATGTGTTAGGCAGACATTTATCATGTAATTACAGCACTAGGATCCGTTTCTGATGGTGTGTGATGATTACTAATAATTACTGTGCATTTCACGCCTCCAAAGGGCCCAGATGGGGTCCCAGGGCGTCAATACAAAGGGAGGGAGAGAGGCAAGGGAAAAAAAGACAAAGTGTGAAGAAACGGAAAGACTGATGAAGAGAAAGAGGAGAGGGATAGTGCCTCGCCTTAACCATTTAGAGGTGCCCATTAGTTAAACGAATTGAACCATATGTGTCCAATTCCTAATTAACTGGAAGAAAGGAAACAAAAGAGCACACTTATCCATGACCTTTCTTACATGGCAATTTCAAAATAACAATAGTTTTGCCAATAATTATCAGTCATTCTGATCTATCTCATGGTTAAATTAATTAATTTACTAATAACTGTATTAACTGATGAAGTACACAAGAAATACAATCAAAGAGAAGCAATAATAAAAAATAATGTAATGAAAGACAGTTTGAAATGTGATTTCCTGTAGGCATCCACTATAACTATGTGACTTTGTTTCATAAGCAATGTATACATTTAGACTGGCTTGATTTTTGGTGTCATGACTGATTTACAATTATACTCAAAAGGTTTCATATCTGTAGCACGGAGTTAACGAATGGGCTGAGACCGGGGTTTAAATAAAAAAGAGAAACAACCTCTTGTGAAAGCAGCCATCTTGCCTCTGTCAAACTGGGGGAATGGGTCTGTGTGGTTTCGGAACTAATGGTGGTGAAATACAGTGGCTCAATGTGATATTTCTGCCCTCTGCAGGAATCTGGATAAATCAAAGAGGTCAAGCTGCTGCTGATATGATGTAGTAAGGAAGCACAAGGATGGGTTCTGCCGGGGAGTAGATATGTGTATGTGTGCGTGCATGTGTGTGTATGTGTGTGTTTGTGTGTGTGTGTGTGTGTGTGTGTGTGTGTGTGCGCGTGCGTGCGTGCATGTGTACAAGAGTTGAATTGCTGTGTCACTGAGACCTGCAGCCATGAACTGGAAAGGGCAGCAGGTGCACCAGTGCAAGATTTTCCTGAATACTACAGTCACGTTTTCGCTCTCCCCATGGTAAAGACTACAAGATCTCTAACTTGTCAAGGTGAGCCCAAATGAAGCGTACAGACTGGCAGCATTTTACCTGCAGCACAAAAGCCATCCGAATCAATTTGGTTTAGGTGGAAGGGGGAGGGGGGATTGGCTGGGGAAGATGAGGACCGTCCTGTTTAATAGAAACAAATTGCTCTCCACTTCCCGGTGACACAGATAGCAGACCATTTGTGCCTGCTGGCCTTTGTTGGGGAACAACAGAAAGGAAATGTACTCATCCTGGCCAGGGATAAAGTTTGGGTCTTTTTGTTACACGCTAGTTACCCTAGCCTCTGTGCCCACCCCCTTGAACAAGCACAGCAGTTAAGTAATTCAGGTGCCTGCTACATTCTGTTAGATTAAAGGTCTCTGATTCTGGCCCGAGTTGAATTGCCTCAGCTGGAGTTGAAGGGAGAGGAGGGAAGGAGGCGGAGAGGGAACAGAGATGGTGTAGGGGCGTGGGGCATGAATGGACTTGTTGTGCATGCTCACAGAGGCGAAACGCTTTGGGACAGCCAGCCGGCTTCTCTCTACACCGAGAAGCTGAAAAATAAAGTCTGTAGTGTGGTTTGGTGAGTAGGGGATGAGGGGAAGGGGGTAGCCCAACCCCTCCTTCCCCTCACTCCATTGCTCACTCTTTATCTTCACCCACAGTTTCCTCAGGTTAGTGGGAGGCTGTACATTTTGACTGGGGCAGGTGGTGGGTAGTGGGTAGGATCTCAAAGGCCTTTTTGAAAGCTAGAAACAAGCATACTGTTGCCCCAGTGGAACATGGACTTAAAGAAAAATGGACACAATGCACACTGGACATGGGGGAGGGGGGAGGGGGGCTATGTAACTGTGCGCCAATGTGCACCTGTGCGACATACTCTCTTACACAGAGCTGAAGTTGATGCAGAGGAGTAAGGTCTGTAGTGGAGTGGGTTGGGAACCCCCAATGACAGAACAAAAGGTGACACATAGTTGGTTTGACTTACAAATTACTTACAAACAACTTTGTGGCCACACAACTTTGTGTATTTGATTATTTTAAACTCTACAGCTGTTCTCAGAGACAAGATATTATTATTTCACTTTCAAGAGCAGAATCAGATCTACTGTTGAATTTGAAGTGTATGATGTTTAACATACAGGTGTTTCAACCCCTTATCACACACGCACACACGTGCGCTTCTATTACTTTCTCTCTCCAGTCACATCTCCCAAATCAACCCGAGACTGGTCAAGCGGAGATGCGTAACAGAGTCTGAGCATGTCTGACTTCCACAAACTGCTTGCCAGGGTACAGGGCCAAGTACAAGTGTCAAAGGTGAAGTCTGCCCCACAGGATTAGATTCCAGTCTGTGGGGAAACACAAAAAAAATGAAGTGAGTGGGAGAGTGTTTGGAGACTATTTTTTCTTCCCATCCCAGAAATGATTGCAGAGTATCAAGCTATATGCTAACTTCTGAATCAAAATAAAATGAGTATGTCCCTCGGATAATTGTATCTCTTGACTGGATTGCACGAAGGTAAAGGTGCTGCAATCGCTTTATAGAACAAACCACATGCCTCTTTCCAGGTGACATGCAGTAAATGTTCAGTAATCCACATCTTAATCTTGTGCCGCGCTCAACGCAGCTTAAAGAAACTGATACTCCTGTGACTACTTTAGCTGCCGATTGTGTTACCTTTACAATTCGGCCTCCCCTCCTTCCTGTTTTGTACCCTTGGAATGCCTGATGAAGTATCCCCACTGTGGCTTTCCACCTGCACAGGAGGGGATATGGCAGTGGTCTGGGGTCAGAATAAATATGCAGCCCCATGGGGAACCTGCATGGGGTAGATTCTGCAACAAAAGTAAGGAGGTAATATTAATGAGATTAAAAACGATTTTTAAAAGTATCAATATAGCTTCAAACTACATGAAATATAATTATCACAGGACATAAACTCTTTAGAGAAAGGCTGAATTCAGTATTTTTATTTTAACAATTGATCACATCTGCATTTTACATGTCATACAGAAAAAACCCCACTGAGAATTATCATCCAACTCTGTTCTCCTCAACTCTTGAGCAACAGCAGGCAGTAATATCAGTTAGATGAGTAGCTGGTGAACATAGTGGAGCTAGTATTTGCCCGAAGGTTTATTAAGTAGCAAATTAATCAGCTCCGAAAAAGGTGGCTGGAGCTTTAAGGATCAGTTCATCCAAATTAGAAAACATATTACCCCTTATTCTAGCCCTTGTGGTACCTGGAGATGCAGATCAGCGCTCGTGTTGTTATGTTTGCCCAAATTTGGATTTAAAAGCAGTTAAAGTGTGTTATTCTCAGAACCACAAAATTGAACTGCAGTACCTCTTTCCAGCAGCAGGAAACATCTAAGCAAACTGTCCAGGCATGTTTCCTTCTGTGACCAGGTGTTGGTGACATTATACAATCCAATGGAAACAGAACATGTAAGGCTGCATGAAAGGTGCATTGATTAATCTATTGATTATTTTTTTCTTTAGTGGATGAATCCTTTGGTTAGCTTACCACTAATATATATATATACATATATATATATGAATCAGATATATGGGTCAGATTAAATGAAGATGGAACACGACATAAATAAAAGAATACATTTTTTTTGCCTAAAAAAGAAAACATAATTTGAGTTTTCTCAAATATATTCATATGCAAATTTTTGCGTAGCTTAACTGTCGTCAGTATCTGAGTTTGCAGTCTTTTCCTCCAGGGGAGATGTGCTTTCACTTTTTCCAGGGCCGAAGAGTTTTCTCACTCTGACCGGGACTCAACAGCGGTAAATAACACAGATATGTCACATTTGTCTTTTGTGTGGTGTTCATGAACAGACAGACTGCAACCTGCACCGCACATTCACTGCTGCAACCAACTCCGTTTCACCGGACCTCGCCTTGATCACTGGGGATGAACGTAAACAGTGCGATGCATCAAAGCATTTTACGCAAATTTACCAATTTACCAATTTGTTCAAGCCCTAAACATAACTGACGAGATAATGTGACCAAAAAGATTACACAAAATCATGGTAAAAAAATAAGATTTGACATACACTGATAAAAAAACAGCTATGAATATCCACAGCTTTCTACACAAATTGTAGAAACAAAAAAACTAATTACATATTATATTGTGATGTCTGTTACGTGTTTTATGGTACTTTCTATCAAGTATTCACATGCAAAGACTACGATTGTTGTTGTCAGCAAGAAGTAATATATTTCTTTTCTTTCTAATGAATTCTGTTACATTCTATGTGGGGAGGAGGCAATTTATCTGTCATGGCTCCAAAAGAGACAGCTCACTTTGCACCCCCGGCCTCGTTATACTGACAGCAGCCCTATTAGCCACAAGGGAAACCAGCCGCCACATGAATTTGGCCACTGTTCACCTACAGGGCCAGGGCAAGCCTCTTTTCACAATAGCGGCAATGACGCTGAGATTTTCTTTTCAGGTATTAATTTGATAAACATATTAATTATGAGCTGGGGATGACAGTCCAATCAGATTGTCAGGCGCCCAGTTCTAGGCCCCCACTCCACCACTTTGGTGATAAGTTCTCTCAGGTTTCTAGAGCTGTCATCCACAGGGCTTGGACTTCTTATCAGCACTGGGCCCATTCTAGGGATAATTTCCTGTGTGTTGTAATTAAATGGTGGCTTTCTGATGGCGAGCGACTCCCCTTTTAACACAGGATTTTTGGGGAGGAGTTAGGGTGGGTGGAGCACACACATGATACGGTCAATGTGGTGAAAGTTCAAGCCTCTATAACACAGCTGAGAGAGAGTTCTTGGTGATTTCACCGGGCTTGTAATTTCTTTAGGCTGGTTGGTTGGCTGGTTAAGCTCCATTTAAATTTGCTCTCATTTGTTAATAAGGATTGGACATGACTGGAATTTAATTAACAGGCAATAGTAACATTGTCATATTCACACTCACACACAAACACACTCACACGTAACCCATTTGAGTAGCTTTCCACCTTCTGCAATGTACCACCTTTAAATGAAATAGTTTGGAGGAAGGCACATCAATCATGGTAAACTACTGTAGCTTGTTAGCTTTTAGTAGTAGTACAGGATTTATTTTTATTTTGGTAGTGTTCTCTCATATGCAGTATTACTTTCACTTACAGTACCAAAGTGGCTGCTTTTATGAAAGCACTCTGCAGAGCACTTTGTTGGCTGAAGACAACCCGTTCAACAACGGAAGTTTATGAAGAATCACTGGAGGACAAACAAACCCACTGCCAAAGGAGATAAAGTGAGAGCAGTCGATGGTGGATGTAGTCAGCAGGGGGTCCTGCACACTGACGAGGCAGCATGTATTGCTTCAGGGGGCTATTAAGGGACTGGAGAATGTGTGGTGACCATTTTTGAGGGAGCTTAGGCGTCAACTGACGCTGGTGGTACAGGTCACAGGAGTTGCACAGGCGTTGGAGAAAGGCAAAACATCCAGAAGAGTGAGTGAGAAACACTGCTCAATTGGACAAAATATGTACACTGAGGGACCAGACCTGCTCCCAGTAGTTTGACATGTTTGGATCTGGGGCTCAGTGTCATCAATCATAAGCTAAGGTGGTCACCGGTTGAGGGCCAGGAGTTGAACCCCTGGGCTGCTCTAGGACAGTGTTATCGCATTCCAAGGAAGCTCAAGCAAGACCATAGCAGAAAGAAATTAAACTCCAGAGAGTAGTAGTCACAGGACCTGGATCTAGATTTGAAATGACAAAAAGATTTTTTTTTTTGCAAGTACAGGGAGCAACTTACTGAATCAGGCTTTAGAAGACATTATCTGCAACACCTTATATCATCATACACACTTCAGTGACAACTCAAGTTACCACGTCAATGCAAAACACAGGCTCTGGAGGGTCTATGTTCGGATCAGTGTATCTAACCATCAATGGTAACCAGAAACAAGAGGCAGGACTCTGATACAGACAAAAGTGAATCAGGTGATCACTAAAGGAGGAAAATGTGCTGAGGGTGACAAAGGTCTAAAGCACACTCACAACATATGAAAAACACGCCATCACAATGAACATCAGTTATTAATGTTTTTATGTCACGTGTAATGTAAGACAACGAAAAAATCTTTGTGGTCCAAAGATGGAAACATTTGCCCCACCAGTAGACGCATTCAATGCACCAGTCGACTATTAAACCTTCCTGACTCACATGCAGGAAGCAGGTATGAGATTCAGAGCAGGATCAGTGTAAAAGGAGATGTGAGGCAGTACTTTAAAGTAGCCTTCTACCAGAACCACTGAATCTGCCCCTGTGCCACTGTGCCTTGTCTGACAGCCGTCTGGACTTTAAAAAGGGGTGATAACTTAATTTCTACCCATGTCAACACTACTGCAGAGGCCAAGAGGAAACTATGGGCCTATTGTGTGTCTGTCATATCATCCTGCATTTTGT
The DNA here is from genome assembly GCF_022379125.1 of Scophthalmus maximus. Lineage (NCBI taxonomy): Eukaryota > Metazoa > Chordata > Actinopteri > Pleuronectiformes > Scophthalmidae > Scophthalmus > Scophthalmus maximus. The sequence continues at coordinate 18,642,780 of NC_061524.1, read as the reverse complement.
GGCCTGAAGAATGAAAAATATTTAAGTGGCTTTGATGTCCCGGGATCTTGTTGAACTTCTCCTTCGGTCTGAAGGCATTCAAGTCCTGCTTTCCTTGATGTTCATCTCCCCCGTGTCTTTACCCTTTTAACCTTTGCATGTAAATGATTAAAAAATGTTTGTTTTTTCATGCACGTCTTGCTCATTGTTCGTACAGGCTGTGTCGAGCTACTTGCATACAGCCAGCAATAGTGGTCATGCACCTATAGCTGAAACAAACACAAGTGCAGGGCTTATGCTGAAACAACCAGGGGCTTGATGGCGTTGACAGCAGCTTCTATCTGCCAATCTCCCTGTGGATATTGTTGCAGTACTGGCAGACAGACAGCCAGGGCTTGTGGGCTGACAGATCACCTCTGTCAGCAAGTTATCATTTCCAATTAAACCCTTTCATCTAAACGTACAGTCAACTCCTTGGCAAGCCACAAAAATGACCCGAATAAGACGTTGTTAGTCTATTTCAACAGGTCCCCATTTTTTTCAAAACTCGCCCTGTAACTGGAGGGGTTGGGCAGTATTTTAAAGCATTACAGTTCTAGATTCTTTAGCTTTTTTGATCCAAATAGCTCAGAACTTCAGCCGTCTACGGTGGTCAAGCTCTGTTTAGAGATAAACTCTCAAAATTGCATCGGATTGACACACCGGCATGTCCTCACTAACATGTGTACCAGGACAAGGGCCTTTTGTCTAGCCCTGTTCTGTTGGGACCCACTATGGACAACACTGTTCCTATCCACTATGCAGGAGACATGGAGGAATGCATGCAGAGTTTGGTAACTGTCTGTTGAAAAAGGCCTCACAACGTCTCATTTCCTTTAATAAGATGGCCTCAAAGGCATCCGGATGGCCCAACTAAATACAGATTAACCCTCAGCATCATCAGCAGCCACTCAATCAACATGGCTCACTCATGCATGTGTGTGTAAGTATACTTAATCATACAACTTGCATCTCATAAGACTATAGTCTTCAGTAGTTGTATTAAAAAAGTAGAATTAATAGTAGTATTAATAAGTAGTCTTTGATTAATATATCAAATATAATATAAATCTAAATATATTTGGTTTTCATCAACTAAATCAAACAAAAAGCCAAGTGGAACTTACCTGAAACACAGTTTATCCACATAATTATTCAAGGCTACATTACTCTGCATTTCAAGAGTAAATTTTCAGCATAAATGTATATTTCACTAACACTAATGGCCATATGGGGTCAGATAATTCATAGCGCACCAAAAAATTCCAACACTCCAATAAAGCTGGAGAGACCAGGATGTTGACAACTTAGGTATAACTGAGTTAAGGAAAAGACCATTGTTGTTTAAATCTACAGTAAACACTAAATTTAATGGCAGTTCTGTGACAATACACAAACACAGAATTTATCCTCAGAGTATCTGACACCAGTCGCCTCCTGGTTGACGCAAGTAGAAGCGTGCTTCCACAGCTTGAGGGCGTATCCAGCCGCATTGCAGCTTGACTATAACCTCTGCACCAACCTGTAGATCCCATCCAACTGTTCTGGCATGTGAGCTTGCTTTGCACTACGTCTAGTTTTACAAAGAGGGGTTTTGAGTGCAATTCAATTCACCATTTACTCTTTTAGCTTGACCGTAAGATACGCTCTCCGAAATGTAGCCCCTCTAACCAACACCGGCTTCCTGCTCTAAGACACAAAAGTGTACACTATGAAAGCAGTCAAGACTACAGATAAGTGCAGCATTAAACCCAATTTCAGATTGACTCTCTTTCCAACTGCTTAATCTGCTTTAATCAGACAAGAATACTTTATTCAGAGAGGGGGGAGAGTTGTCCACTGGTGGAACAGAGAGGTTGCACTTTTAAGAAACGCAGAGAGTAATCTCTGGGGAGAAAGGAAAGTTGAGAAAGGGAAAGAAAGTGAAAATAGGAAAAATGAAGTGATAAATGGGGGGGGGGGGAGTTGGGTAAAGAGATGAAGGAAAAAAAGAGGAGAGAGAATGAGAGGAAAAGAGGGAAAGTGTTATTGGGGCACCTGGAGCTGAGGTAAAGGAACACCACCAGAAATACTAGGATAATCCTCTTGGTTTTAATGGTTTTGAAAAGCCATGAAAGATTAGGTAAACAGTGCATTTGATTAATGAGAAAAGAAGTCAATTGGCCATGGAGCATGAAGCTGCACACAATGCTCCTTTCATATCCCCAGTGGAGCTGAGAGCAGAGATGGTCACAGGGACGTTCTTGGCACAGACAAAATGTTGCCCATACCTCCACTGGAGAGAGTGCAATGTCACACTTTTTCAACCTTTGGAAACTTGAGTGAGCAAAAGGAAGTATTGGTGTGTGACTCGCACACAGAGAAGTTCAAGTGGATAAGGAAATGTACAGAGACTGATTAGGGATGATACCATTCCGGTTTGATGATAGGATTTCATGCTAAGCTAAACGCTTCACTTTCTCATCCCTGAATTTGTGAAAAGGACTATTGACAAACTGGATCTCTGCAGCTTCCCCTCCTGATCCCTCTCCGTTTCCTCTCTCCAGGTAAAGGTCACCCAGCCCAGGTGCTTGCCCTCCACTTGACTCCTTTCCAGCAGACTGTGGCTAAAGCAGATTCTGCAGTGACCCATTCTAACTCAATGTCATATATGCATGATCAAATCCCCCTCAAAACAGCTTAGCTGCACTGAGCCAGGGCCTGATAACTGATATTTGAAACTGATATTTGTCTGCAGTATAAAAGTGTCAAAAGGTGTCAAAATCATTGCTGAAGTAGCCAAAGTAATGCATTTTAAAATTAAATTATCTTTTCTGCAAATCGGCTTAAAAAAATGACTGATATCGATAATCATAAAAATGGTGAATATTGGCGCAGATAATCGGCCAGGACAATAAGTCAACCACTAGTATATATATCATCAGTTGGGGAAAAGTCATGCCTAGCACTAGACAAGTAAGTCAAATTAGGTACAATAATTGGGAATGGAAACTATTGTCTAGTTAAGGTTAGAGACCGGTTGTGGTTATGGTAAATTAAATAGGGTTAAATTGTTGTTAGCATTCACTTCCTTAAAGGTCACTAGGCCTGTTTTAAGGACGGATTTGAGAAGAAAGGAGGTTAATTGCTGAAAACAGTAAACAGGATGATTTGTTTGGTTTGTTGGACTCGACCCACGGCACATTCTTGACTGACTGGCTAACTATATGGGGTCAGAAGGGAGTAGTTAACCACCGGTGTTACTTTTTATTGAACTTTATTCATATTAACTCGGATTTGAGGACAGCTCAGTATCATGAAAAAAAACAAAAAAACTTCCTCATTGCTAATATATAAAATTAAGGTTCTTCATATATTTTAACATACAAACAATTAAACAGCTAAGACTCAACATGCTCCAGGATACCATAGAATTCATAATGACTGCTAATCCCCTGTCCATAGCCAAAGGCAGCACAAGGCAGCACAAGCTCTCCTTTCCTCCCTGCTATCACCTGCCTTTACTGCCATGCCATCCCTACGGCGCTTTCAACCACTCTTCCCCCTCTTTCTCCTTTCCTTCCGCTAATCCTCTTTGACGACATTACCTGCTAATATATCCAGTCAGCAAGTATAAAATCCAAACTATCTCTTTACTGCCATCGGCAGTACGCTAAACAGGTCATTAATGTAGGAAGGCAAATGGGGGATATACCTGAAATACCATTCAGAAAGCAGGTCTATCTGAGTGAGTGTCTGGGGTGTAGCATGTGTTGGGTGACAGGGAGCTGAGGAAGAGGAAGGGCATAGCGGTGAAAGGGCTAAAGTGTGGTTGGTCTACTTATTTTTTACAACACGCTAGATGTTAAAGACACATGGGGAAACGTCACACACTGGTGCCCCCATATGGCAATGAGAAGTAACTCTGGCAAATCTCAACTTCAATATTCAGACTTTAAGTAAACTAAAGGGAGTAAGCTGCATATGATTCACTTGATATGTAAATGAAGAAATAAAAAGGGACAAAACAGGCAAACATTTGGTGATACCATCTCCGAGGACTCAAGTTCCCATGTTAATGGGGCAGTAAGAGATTTTGCCTCTGGGACCGGGCCGCAAACCCAGGACCAGGGGTATGGTAGACTGGCACATTTACCACTAGGCCAAAACCATGGAGTTGCAGCACCACCCGCTACCATGTCTTTATAGATGTCGACGAGTGATGTGAACAAACTGCACCCACAGAGCCTGGGCTGAGCCGAAAACCAAGATTTATTTTTTTTCTGGTGCACACAGAACCAACAGCTAACAGACAGAGAGGAAATATTCACAGATTTTTACAAAAATTTGTATTGCTTTAGAATCGCTTACTACCTCTTTCAGATTAAAAAGGTTGCTATTTTGCTCTGAATTTATTTAGTTTTCTCACAAAAGACATTATGTTCAATTTATGTTTACATGTAATGTTTTATGTAAATGCTGTTATAGCTCCCTAACCCTTCCCCTAAAACATTGACACAAATGGTGTTTAACTTACTGCTGCGCTTACTACATGGAAGGTTAAAAGCTGAGAAAACAGCTAGCAGCTACTAATATTTTTAGTCAAGACTATATTTAAGTGCAACTTCACCTACGTCCTATTAAAGATCACTTTTCATATTCAAATCTGGTTAAATCTGGTTATAGGTGACCTTAAACCCGAGACCATACAGAGTTTGACCTAAAAAAAAAAAGCTTTGCTGACCATTTGAAAGAATCTGCTAATAGCAGGTTAACCTGCAGGCCGCCCTGACAAACAAAGATCACTTGTTGACTTAGCCTCAAGGCAGGGCAGCTGTTCATTTTACAGCTAATGGAGTACCACTGACATCACTTTAATAAGACAGCACTAATGAGTGCTGCCAGCTCAGACAGCTCAACATCATCTCACCTCCACCGGTTCAGCAGCCGGCACACAGAGAGCAGAGGGTGCCCTCCTTTGGTCAAAACAGGAAATGACCACCACAAGGCCTTGCGGTGCTCAGGCAAATAGATTTGTTTCTTGTTTCCTGTGTGTCGCCTGCTAATGTACAGTGAATAATATTGTCAAAAATAATATTGAATAATATTGCATATGAATAGGCAAACATTGAAATCAAACAACAAATCTACAACAACAAATTATTAAGCATGAAAAAAAGGCTTCAATAATATCACTAAATAAATAATAGTCATTGTTAGTAATTTCTAAATGAATAATAAGAACTTTTATGATTTGTTTGAGTTGATATGACAAAATGATGATTTACTTTAGTGCCATCTGTCTTATTTTCTTCGAAATAAGGAACTGTGAACTGCTGCTTGGAGATTTGCAAAAGATGTCAAAAGAATTTAACGCTCTTCCTCTACTACCACCCTGTGCACAAACAGCTGCGTCGCAGTGGCACTATCGACTATAGAGGACGTGCAAGGGATGGACTGATCAGCACATGCATCCACCCACACCCCAGGCCAGGCACATGTGATGATATGTGGTCATTGCTTCTTATCAAACTGAGTACACAAAAGAACAGGAACGGACCCCACATTTTTTACTCCCCTCACAGGGGAGCAGCAACGTCCTCCACACACCACATTCTCCACTAAGCTGAGTCAATGAGCAATATTCAGCTGTTAAAGTGAATTCAGTCTCATGCGTCCCTCACTTGTGTTTGGTAAAAGAGGAAGTTTAATGCATTTAATTGGTTAAACACTGAAACATAAGCAAAATTACAAATTTTAACGCCTTATGAAATGTTTTTTCCCCCTGTAAAAGTAACATGTGTACCTCTGGACATGTTACATTAGATTCCTGGAACAAAATGAATCCTCTTTCCCACTAAAAGCCATTTATTCTGATGCTGTGCATACTTGAAACCATCATCCCACATACCAAATGGGGATGTCTGTCTGTGCCTGTGCCTAAATGAGAGGAAAATCATTTTATTTCAGGTTTGGAGGAGAATGGTTTTTGACAAATACTACAGGTGTGGACAAGAATGAAGTCAAGACTTCAATCATAGTGCAATGCTTTTTGTGATAGCTTAAAGTGAGTGGAGCAAAACTGTGACACCTGTAATCACTGCGCTGACCTTCTGTGAGGAGGATAGGTAGCTCCGCCAGGAAACGAAAAAAAATGTGTAATTAGTATGAGGCTGAGAAGTCTGTCAGTCCTCATGTTTTGTTGATGTCAAAGGAACAATCAGTGTTGCTCCAATTGGTGCTGCTGAAAATGCACTGGGGTTAACATGTAGTATTTATACTGTATTTAACTTAAATAAAAAGAAGTTGAAGTAATTTTCATTCTTCAACAACTATTACCAAAGCTATGTGGGCCTCATGAGCCCTAGTGTCAAAAGCTGGTGAAGATGAATAACCCTCTCTTATCAAAATCATAAGGTCATTTTAAGCCGCTCCTCCGCTGATGACTGTAAGTACAGCTCCAGTATACACACACAAAAGCACCGCTGCTGCTAATGTCCTCGGGGAACAATTGAGCATCCATATCCAAACATTATATTTAATTAGCCGGTTAAATAATAGACAGAAAGAAAAGATAAATCAGCAAATCAGGAAAGTTGAACATCTCTCATTTTGCTCATTGTAAGAATGACGTGATAAGTGTAATTGTTGGATCTGGTTAGGGTTAGTCCTCGCTTTATTCTTAATGGTAATACTTCAGTACTCAGTCAAATATCCCTCAATCCATTATCAATACCTCTTCATCCATTAAGAGTCACCAGTGGGCTGAAAGCCAGTCCCAGCTGACATTGGGGGAGAGGGAGGACACACCCTGGACAGGTCACCAGAGTATCGCAGGGCAACATACAGAGAGAGACAGACAACATTCAGACAGACAGATCATGAATGGTCAATTTACAGTCTTCAAGTAACCTAACTCCAATCTACACGTCTTTGGGCTGTGGGAGGAAGTTCCAAACGGGATTTGAACTCCAGTTGGAACCTCAGTGTCACGGTTGTGCAGGAACTGGAGCCAAATGCAGAGGTGGTGAAACTTAAATGTTTTAATAAATTGAAAAGAAAAACAAACTTACGAAGTAAAGAAAAACTAAATCCACCTCAGAGTGTCCACAAAATGTAGCAAAAGATAGCCAGTAGCAAATCACAGGAGCCAGGGGGAAATCAACTGGAAGAACATCACAGGAACAGACTGGGGGGAAAATAACAGACGAACCAACAAAGACAAAGGGAAGCACAGAGACTAAATAGACACAAGGTGGGCAGGGCAAATTGAACACAGGTGAGACACATTAGGAACAGGTGCAAAGACACCATAAACAAGACATGGAAAAGGAAGTGAGCAACACAAGGAAAGGGAATTCAAAATATAACAGGAAACTCAAGAAAACACAAACACAGGATAACAAAGATAACTTAACCAAGGCAAATAAACACTAAGGTAAAATACATAAAAGTCCAGGAGCCAACAACAAATCGGGCCGTCGACTGGAGACCAGGAGGGGGGGTCGGCCAGACCACCGACTAGGGACGCGTCGATCGGCCCACCAACTGGCGACGAGGAGCAGAGGTCGGCAAGACCACCGACGAGTGATGCGTCGATCGGCCAACCGACGAGAAGCAGAGGTCGGCAAGAACAACGACGAGGGACGCTCGATCGGCCCACTGACTGGCGACGAGGAGCAGATGGTCGGCAAGACCATCGACAAGTGACGTGTCGATCGGCCCACCAACTGGGGACGAGGTGCAGAGTTCGGCCAGACCACCGACGAGGGACGTGTCGATCGGCCCACCAACTGCCGACGAGGAGGGGGCATCGGCCAGACCACTGACGAGGGACAAGTCGAATTGACTACCCACCGGAGACGAGGAGGGGGGATAGGCCAGACCATCGACGAGTGACATTGAGGACTTTGCTAAGAATTCTGTTCTTGTAGAAACATCTAATCCCCACAAGAACATAATTTCAGGGACAACATCGCCTCAGTCGTTTTCTCTCATTAAGTCTGTAAGTAGTGGGAGATGCTCACTGCAATGATGGTGCTCAGCAATGTGAAACTCATTACCAGAGAAAGGACATCAAAGCAGATGGCCGAGCATGATTAACTGAGCCAGGAGAATCGATGTGCTAAACCAGCCATTTGAAATTCAGACAACAGAATTGTAAATGTAAGCTGTTTTACAGGTGAAAAAGAGTGATACTATCATTGGAAGTAAAATTCAGATGAAGATTAATCAAGTTGTTATGGTCAAACAAGATTTAATCATTACTGTTATGACTGAAAAACCAGACCTAAAGCCACGCTGCTATTCCTAGCTGGAAAATAACCATAAGCTTTGTTTCAGCACAATCATGGAGGCTGTCCTCAGGTAATTTTTTGGTGGTCCCCGGCCCATGGAAAACTGGGACTGAAGAACAACTACATTACTTTCAGCTTGAACCAACCCACATTTTCAAAGCCATAACAGCTTAAAACAGGTTAGACTTTTATGAAACTGCAGAAGACGTTTCAGGGTGAGAAAATTTACTTCTCACTTGATTTATAACGTCAGTAAACATTTTCTCTTGGAGTTTATGATCTCAATTCTCTGTTTCAAGTCTTCTTCAATACTTCTTCAAAATAACGGTCTTATTTAAAAAACGAATATACAATATAGAGCTGCAACAGTTGATTGATTAATCGAATAGTAATTGACTACTAAATTAATTGGCAACTATTTTGATAATAATTAAATAATTCATATTTAATTGGTTCAAGTAGTTTTCATTTAAAAAAATGAAATAATTCTAGGATTTCAGCTAAATATCTAAGCTTAATATCTTTGGCGTGTGGACAAAACATTACATCATCTTGGGGTCTGGGAAACACATTGTAACCCAGGTTAAGGGTTATTGAAGTATTGAAGTAGTGTTTATAAAGCATTGTCAAGTTGATATGGTCAACTAGGGGTTCATTTTGTTTGTTTTGGTTTAGCTGTGTGTGTGTGTGTGTGTGTGTGTGTGTGTGTGTCTGTGTATGCCGAAGTGGCCAATCAGCGGGGCTGTAGCTGGGCCGTGAACGGCCGTTTTCGCGCTGTGCTTTCCCTGGTCTTGTTCGTTCTTTTTGCTGCTGACACTCGTGTATAGAGGCTTTACACAGAGTCGGGAACGGCCAGGAATGCTGTCTCCATTGCGTGGAGTTGCACATAGTTCCACTTTCTAGCGGTGAGTTGAAGTGGGGGGTTGAGACTATATAAAAAGTGGTGGTTGAGTATGGTAATGACTCGAAGTAAGGTACCGCGATTATATGCTAATGCTAACATAAGCCGCGATGCGGCGCTATTGATGTGTTAATGTGGTCGTTAGGGATAATGAATGCTGATCGAGGCTAACATGAGTAGCCACACAGCAAAGGGTAGGGGTGTTACTGAATGAATGTGGTTGATTTATGTGGAATGGGGGATTTTGCGGTGTTAACAACTGCTATTACTGGTAAAAGTTGAGGTTAATTTTTGGTGTATTTTCCCCGTGATACCAGTAGGCCTATGGTGCTATGAGGGAAGATTAAGCACATGATAGTTTAATGCCTCAATGTTTTATTGCTGTGACTCTAAGGTGAATTGATAATTGAATGCATGATATGTTTGTTATAAAGCTACATTAAATATTGTAGTTATATTATTATAGTAGTTCTAAAGGGACTATGGTTCCTGACATTTCATATATTCTGTTATACAAGTTACTGATGTGACCCATGGGTTCAGATGGCTGATTTATTTGTTAAATGGCCATTGGTAAATATTATTGTTGTACAACTAAGTTGAGATATTTGAATCCTAAATATTGTTTTGTTTTAGTATATTTTATAGCAAGTATTTTGACTGGATAGCAACTTAAAGAAACCCTATGACCTTGTTTATTAGGTCAGGTTTTGTGAGTGGAGGAGTTTCACGACAATGATCCAGATGAGATGTTTCTGGATATCAGCAGTTTCCAATGAACTGGAATGGCGAGCTACCCATTGACTTCCTAAGGAGAGATAAAGATCTACCCACACAGTCCTTGCCAAGGCTCGGAGGACTGTTTCTCACTGTACAACTCGTGCTGTTTTCACACAGCTCTGCACTTCACCTGGTGGACCTCATCCAGACAAGTACTCACACACATTGGGCCCCAACGATATTTTATTTGTGTGCACACTTTATTATTTTCATATTTTATTTTGGGTATTTGCAATACTGTGATTGCATTTCAACATTCATCTTGTATTTGCAACACAATGAAATAAAACATTTATTTCACACTATAATACATTTGTTTAAAAACAGTAAGTTTTGTTGTCTTATGTCATCACTATCGTTCAGTTGTCAAGGCTCTAGTCAAACCAAAAAGTGTTCTGATACTAGCCTATGTTAATTTGGGATCTCATCAATAATTACACTAGACAGGTGTTACAACATCGTCAACATTTTTCACTATTTTATGGACCAAACAACTATTCGATTAATCAAGATAATAATCCTTAGTTGTAGCCCTAATACAAATAAAGCACATTATGCATCGGGGCTTAGATACTATGTAATTGACAGCAAGTACCGTCCAATGCATGTCACTTGTAGTTGGACAAGCAGTGGAAGAGCTCTCAGTCAGGCCCAGCCCCCACCAATCAAAATATGGTTACTTCTGGTTAAAAAAAAGGATTCATTGGACTTCGGAAAAGCCGACAGCGGTGCTAAGTCAATCCGACTTCACTTACACTACACTACGTCATTATGTGACAGCGCATGTTATTGACATGCATCTGCCATGGTGAATCTAAACTACACATTTCCGAAGATGGACTTCAAAATGCACATCTTATAGGCGACTTCGCCCGCGCGTTCTTAGCGGGTTGATTCATAAAGGATAAACATGGACAACACAGTGAAAAAAATGACCAAGGTTGGAATTGAAATAAAAACAATAATATAGGCTATGAAACTGAAAGGAAAAGGTTGTCACATTGAGAATCTTTGCTATTGCTCCTGTCCACTTATATTTATCCACATGACCACAGTTTGGCCTCAGATGAAAATGCTTAACAGGCAACGGTAACTTACATGATGACTTGCGTCCCTTCTCGGTCACAGTCATACTATTCTTCTTCTCCTACTTCAGATTTAATTGTTTAAGTTTGAGCATGGTACGTCATGTTAAATATTGGAAGTCTGTTTCTTTATACATAGTGTACCCTATGCTAAAAGAGATAGGAAAGGAAGCATTGAAGCACTTTTCCCATGCATTTAAAGAATTTAACAGCTCTTATCATGGCTGATGATGAAATACTTCCAGTTCATTTCATTCAGTTAGGAACCTTCTTAAGAAAATACGACTGCAGGAAAGGCTTCAAAACGAGCTATGTGTTTTTTAAACCAATATATTCTTCATTTTGATAGGTCATAAAAAAGTTATTTCTTAAAGTTCACTTTGGACTGCAACGACAATGAACCCTGACCCGATTAAAGCAACATTAAACGAGTACAAAATCAATCAGTCACGTGTGTTAGATAGGTGTTTTTATATTATCAGATCCACCCAATTTACATTACAAAGTGAAATGTAATGTGATCGTGCCTGTCATACACCTACATGAATATGAGTGGACCTTAAATTACTGTGAGTGAATGACATGATCATTGAAAAGCATTTTACTATCAAGTGATCTTAATCAGCCAATACAAACACGATATCAGTGCTCTGTCTGAACCAACACTATGCCTCATTAATGCCACTTTAAAGTCTCTATATACAGTATGTGTTTTGATTATATCATGTTTGAAATATAAGCCTAGCATCTTCTTTTGTTTGTAGCAGTAATACAATCATTCAGAAAACTGTGACAATCTTCATGTTGCTTTGATCCAATTCATTCATCCACAATGCCCAGTGCTAGTATCTATTTTGATCCTACCACTGGATGATGCCAAAGTAACTGATTAAGTCGTTAATTCTGCAAGCACATGAAATTGAACTTCATCCTGTTGAGGGGAGCACTGCGGAGCGGGCGTAGTGAGAATGCCTGGTGTGTGTGGCTAGAGGCTTGTAGTAGCAGTGGATCTGCATGTTGAAGTCTGTGTGCAATAATAAATGCCGCAACGCCTCAAGTTCCATCAAGAAAGTCTCTGTGTGTTTTTCATCACGCTGCGGGGCATTGGGGGCAGGTCCCAGAGCGATGCAGAGCTTCGGCCCTAGAGAAACCTGCTCCCCGACTATGGTCTGGACAAAGGGGCAGGAAATGGAATGAAAAGTACTTTTCAATGTAAGCTAATATGAACATTTCATTAAGTTGACCTCCCTTCTCTTATACCAGGTATGGCAAGTTGTACATGAAGAAGTCCAGGACCTGGAGGTGATACACACTGAAGGTTGTCTTCCACAGACCAGAGCAACGAGACCAGATGATCCCCGTTACCAGCTAGAGAAGCAAGTCAGCAGAGGACCAGGTGAGTCGGCTTATGATACTGTAGGTTGAGCATGAAGTGGTAAAATACTTAGGTACAAAAGCTACTTTAAAATCCATATGGCAATGTTCTAAAAAAAATCCAAATTGTAAACATTTATGCCAGGTGGGTTGTTTTGAATTTTTTTTTTTTTTACAGATTCTGAACCTCAGAATAGATCTTCAATAGTTATTTAAAAAAAGTCATAAGACATCCATATGAAAGTGTGGCTGGTCCACCAATAAATCACTAAAACAATTATACTTGGCCCCCACAAAAAGTGACACAGAAAACTGTGTGTCGCTGCAGATCATGGTGCTGTAGTGTTGTCAGTCTTTGACAGTAATGTTGATTTATTCTTGTGATATTCTTTTTACAGGACCACTGCCTAAAGAGTCGACGACAGCACAGCCTGACCCGTCAGCCAACAGACCTGCTTTGACATGCTAGGAAACCCTGTGCAGACAGTTTCTTCCTTTTTTGTACATATGTTGTTTATGCTAATATTATAACATATATATGTTATATTGTATGATGTTCCAAAAAACATTGTGTTTTCATTATTTGTGGACACAGGAGTCATGAAGTTGCCCACAGCACTTTCTTTCCACGTCTGTGGGCAGTTCTGGCAGACACAAGTAGGTTGACCGGCAACGGGACGGCCTGGTGTAGGAGCATTTACTGATGTCAAGTGTAGTAAAACAGCAGGCTTGTGTCACATCACTGCTCCAAGCTCAGTCCTTGAATTCTGGCCTGTACAGTAACACATGATTAAATAAGATAATAATAATAATAATGAATTTAATTTATAGATACATAATAAATTAATAGATGTATGATTAGATACATTGAACAGAGTCTGGAGTAAACTCATAGTCTGAGCTAACAACACTCTCATCGTGGAAACTCCGACTTGCTAAACAACATGTTATGAGTCCTGTACAAAATTCACCGTCATTGTGTCAAACATAGTAACAGAAAACAAGGGCAGAAAGCTACAAAGGTGCTGCAGCTGTTTCATCGTTACACAATATGGCTGAAATGCGCTGAAGTTTAAAAATATAAACTCAAAACCAACTTTGTCTGTGTCGTAGGCCTACTGCTAACCTTGTTTATGTTTTAGCTTAACCTGCAGCAGCCTGTTGCTAGCTAGCTAGCAACAAGTTAGTGCATCAGAACTCTATTTTCTAGGATATTTTCCAAACACAAACATGTTAGCTTGACAAATGTGCCCACCAACAATAGCCATGTTCATTGTTTACGTTTATATTATGATAATGTCAGGTTATTTCTTACTTGTGAATGAGCCACAAACATTCAGTAAGCGAAGTTGTGCTCCGCTCGAGGCTTCCTTCTCCGATGCAGTCAGGCAGCAGTGCGCGTTCATGTGTTGTTGCGGAAGGGGCTTCGGACAGAGGTCTGAAGGAAGTGGGGACATTTCAGGGGAAGCGATGGGACATTGCGGGCAAAAAAATCGCCTACCCTTCATTTTACTTGAGTTTTTACATTTTAAAATTTCACAGAGGTAATGTGCTGTTTACTCCAATAGCTATTGTTACACGTTATATGTAAATTAGGATTTTGCATTAAACAATATATAATTATCTCATGAAATACGATGCATTTGCTATAATTTTTTTGGCGCAGCATTTAAGAAAGTTGTTAAATTAAGTTCAACCTCCACCCAGTACAAAATTAAAATGTTCGGGCATGAATGCAACCATAATAAGTTATATAATACTGTATTTAATAATATAACAATCCCCAAGGGCCATTTTTATTTTATATTTTTTGATGGTTCTGACACATTATGCTCATAATACTTCACTAAGACTTACAGGACTTTGGTTGAATACATTTTGGACCTTATGACCCCAAATTGACCTTTTTGTACAATCTTGCTGCTGCATTGAGAACAACGTTAGTCTTACGTCGTGTTTGTGGTCATTGGACAGTGAAAACACAGAATGCCTTCCCTACCAAAGCTGCAGGCTGTGTTGCGGTGTGCCAAAGGTGGTGACACTGCTGTGCTTTGGACTTTAAACTGGATGGAGAGGTGTACTACACTGCGTCCATTCAAAGCGGCATATAAGGCTTTGGCGCATGGCACTGATGAGGCTTTGTTTCTCTCATTTCAATCAAAAAAAACGGAGCTGAGCTTTTTATGAATAAACTAATGGTGGTGATGTGAATCAATCTATTCAGACAGACTTGCAAAAAAAGGAAAGAAAACATAAGTGTATAGCCAGCACATAGCGGTTAAATATTTAAGTATGAAAAAAGAGTGACACCTTTAATATTCATGACTTCAATGTACGTATGGATTATTGGCACAAAACATCTCACTTACCAGAATTGCTGTGATCAACGTGACGCTCATGACATCAGCCCTACCCCACCAGCGACGCAATCGTGCGTCGTGCTTCTATTTTTACTCTAAAAAAAATATGTTTGAACAGGGGTGCAGCAACATGCCTCAGACTCTAGCAGAGAGCAGAAGCGTGATATAGGCTACTTGACGTGTCTTTTTTTCTTCCAAAGCTGCCCATCATGTGTCAACGCGCAATTGCGCAGCTATAGGAACCCCCGAGCGCCCCGCTAGAACAAACCTCCCGCTGTGACCCCGTTCCCATCGATCGAACTTCCACAGCTCCTCATGATATCCAGGTGAGCATTCTCTCCGTGAGACCCCCGCGCGCGCATCTTGGCCGCTGCTGGAGGAACCGCGTCGTTCAGTGAACACATTGGGAGCCCGGGGAGGCGGTTTACAATGCATTGGACTCACATCTGCCAACTCATCACGACAGTTTGCATCAGGACAGTGGATGCACTCGTCAGAAGTCTGGATATTTGAGCGGAGGCACTATGGACGCAGCGGACGCAGTCGCTTCCGTGTTGGTTCTGGGGATTATTTTCGTGTCGCTGCTGTCCAACGCTGTGGTGCTGATCTGCTTTCTGCACAACCCGGAGATCCGCAAACAGGTGCCCGGTCTCTTCATTCTCAACTTGACGTTTTGCAACCTGTTGCTGAGCGTGTCCAACATGCCCGTAACTCTCGTCGGGCTAATCACCACGGGCCACCCCGGAGGCAGCGGCTTCTGCCAACTTGTTGGTTTCCTCGACACTTTCCTCACCACAAACTCAATGCTGAGCATGGCAGCCCTCAGCATCGACCGATGGTTAGCGGTTGTCTTCCCAATGAGCTACAACTCGAGAATGCGGCACCGGGATGCGGTGATGGCGCTGGGATACACCTGGATTCACTCACTTTGCTTCTCCATAGTTGCCACCTGCCGCTCCTGGGTCGGGTACCACCACCTTTACGCGTCGTGCACTCTCTGCACCGCCAGGGCGAAGGGAGCCGGCACCCAGTTCATCATTTTCACCGTGGCTCTGCACTCGTTCACTTTCCTCCTGACGCTGATCGTGTTGTGTGTTACTTACCTAAAAGTGTTGAAAGTCGCAAGGTTTCACTGTAAACGCATCGACGTGATCACCATGCAGACGTTGGTGCTGCTGGTGGACATTCATCCCAGGTAAGCAGTAAACAATTCAGTCTGAACCATTTGTTCTTTCGAAACAATTTTCTGTCACACGTGTTTATTTCCATTTCATTTTGACAATTTTGTGAAGAATTGCATCAACGGTTAAGGCATTACATGTGACTCATACACTGCACTTAATGCACTTGTGTGATATACAACATGAACAGGAGATTATAGTGATTTTCATCTTGATTACCTTAACAACGGTAACAAATTGATAAGATGGATATAGATACAATCATGAACAATTACAATATTGGTTTTATATATTTTCAAATTGAATATTTTGGGGGGGATTTTGGAATAATTAAATACGTAAAACATACATTGTAAATCTTCTACATGATCCCACTGACAATGGTTGCACCCTGGTTTCTGTTCAATTAAACATTTTATCGCTGACTGTTTACATAATTGATGTCTGTGCAGTGTTGAATTTGTTCCAGTGTGATCCCAGAGATAAAAGCCTCACAGTTAGGCACTTTATTCACATTCATACCACACGTTTTGTCTGTTTTCATTAAGTCTGCATGTTTCTGATCATGCCTCCTGGGTAGATAATGGTGCCATGTGTGTTCTGGCAGGGTGCGGCAGAAATGCTTGAATGAGCAGAGGCGGAGGAGGCAGAGGGCCACCAAGAAGATCAGTACCTTCATCGGCACATTTGTACTGTGCTTCAGCCCGTACGTCATTACAAGGTGAGCAGAGATTTATGATACTGTGTGTATGTGTGTGTGTGTGTGTGTACCATCAAAACATGTGAAGGTTTCTTGCATTTTCTTTTCTTTAGAATCACAAGAAATGATACAACATTGAATAGATAAACATGTGAACTACATTTGGATTCTCCACATATTGGGTTTGCTTAGCTACAAAAAACAAAACAATTTCAAATTATCTTCCTCATTCAGTTTGATAAGAGGAACAAGTCTCCCAATGATTAATACATTATGATTAATGGTCAGGGGGGCTGTGGCTCAGAAGATGGAGAGGGTTGTCCAATAACCAGAGGGTTGATGGTTCGATTCCCGCTTGTCCGCATGTTGAAGTTTCCGTGGGCAAGACACTAAAGTGATTTTGCTAAATGTGTGAATACAGATAACAAAAAAGAATACATTTCAATGCCGTCTTATTATTTGTTAACGTGTTTTCAACTGCTTCTTTTTCATTATGTCAAAGCCTATTGGTTCTACAGACATTTCGAATCCTTTTTGTTGAGCCTTTTTCTCCGCAGAGATGAGGGGGAGAGAGACAGAGGAAGGGAGCGGTAACGATGAGTCAGAGATCATAGCATTGGCTCTCATTAGTATTAGACCCAGTATTAATAGCAGCAACCTGTCAGAAGCTGTTACATTTGTGATATGCAAAAAGCAAGGAAGAACATTAAGACAGACCAGACAGCCTTAAGGAGATCACACTTATTTTGAAGATAGATTGACTACAATACTCCAGTTGTTTTTCAGGTTGTCTTGGCTTAAATTTGATTTGTTATGTCAAAATAAGTGTCAGGCGCTGGATTCAGTGTAAAATGATTTTAATCAGCAGTCCAGGAGGAGCAAAATATGACTTGACATCCATCAATTCAAATTGCTCAACACAGCGAGGACATTTCAGTGAAGTGAAATGGTGACATTTCTCAAAATATTACAGCACTGGGGAGGTTCATTTTCCTCTTCCACTCCAGTTACACAGATCTAAGATTTGGCTCAACTGCTGCAGTTTGATCGTTGATGGTACGTGACTGTTTTTTCCCTCCTCTTTTTGCTTCATTTGAGGTAGAATTGTAGAGCTCTTCTGCAAAGGGCCCATAAGCCCTTACTGGGGAGTGCTGTCCAAATGTTTGGCCTACAGCAAGGCAGCAAGTGACCCGTTTGTCTACTCCCTGCTGCGCCACCAGTACAGGAAGACCTTCAGCTTTCTGGCCAACAAAGTCCTCAAGAGGAGTCCCCTCAACTCCTCCTCCCTCGTGATGGAGAACAACGCAGGGCAGAGCAACAATAACATCAACACAACCAACAGCATCCAGGCACCTACCAACAAGCTGCAGTGAAGGTCATCTCTTTCAGAGAGTACTTTACCAAGCTAAAGTTGGCTTGGATTTGAGTACTGTATGACCATACATTGACCTCTCTTTGATGGTTTCATGTCAAATTGAACAAGCGTTTTCATAATAACTTGATGAAGGACTATATTAGTTTTTTTTTTCCCTGTCAAAGAATCCTGTGAAAAGACCCAAACCAACGATTGCAATCGGCCCCAATCTTATTTGCTCCTTCAGAGGACACAAGTCTTAAACACAGGTCACTAATGAATAATGACCATAGCTCCAATAGCTCTATGACACGGAATAATTTATACGGTTTATAAGTTATACGGCTTTGGCGATACAGGAAATAGCTGTCAGTTGAGATAATATGTTGAAAAACATAGAATATCACTTACCTTATCCGTAATAAAACATTATATGACCACTTTTGTCGGTTGCGTGTGTAAGTTGTCAGGGCATTAAATATTTTAGTAGAAGGGGTAAAATGTATTTTTCTGCAGAGAATGGGGATTTCTAATGAGTTACAGTAGTCAGTAGCGCACTCGTTAATTTGTGACAATTCGCCTGTGTAACATGGAAAGCAACATTACTGTGACTCATTTTATCAATTGAGTAATTTACAACAGAAGAAGAAGAGACTAGATCAACCTCAAAAATTCACACCACATGAGCATGCGCTCACTTAGATCGTTCAGCAGGTCTTATTCATGGACTAACCAGACATTACTCAAATTGGCGCAGTTGTAAAAAACACTTTAACTGAATGGCTGAATGTCACGATTGAAATTCAAGCACAACCTCTCACATCATTAGTGATCCACTGTTTGAAGTATTGATTGTGATCAAGGAATGATTCAAAACAGATGATAATTTTAGCAGTAGAGTCATGTTGTAGAGACCCAAGTGGTGAAGAAATACTGTGTGTTGTATCTGTGAGGCCTGAGTTCTAAAGTTCCTTTTGGACTATATGATCACTCTCATTCAATCAAAACACAAAAGAGGAGACCTTTCCTTGACCCTGTCATTTTCTTGGTAATCTGTGGTGTGGTCAGGTGTGCAGATATAGTTTGAGTTTGGTCAAAAATGTGGGAATCAATTAGGTAATATTTTTGTGTGTGATACCACCTCATTGAATAGTTTAATCTGGGAAAACAGGGTGAAATATTGTTTGAATGCTGTAGCCACTACACTTGTGATGTGTAATCAAAATTCGAGCTCATGACATATGAGCAGCTGTGCGACGCCTGGAATATAAAAATGATTCATTTTGACAGCCCTGGCAAATCAGGTTGTTGTACTTGTATTTTGCTGGGACAGTATAAAAGCCTTTAATGGCATAAAAATGTATTTATTTTTGTCAAAACTGTGTCAGATTTTGTGTTAAATGTTTATGATTATATTGAAATAAATGCTGTGCATTTTGACAATTTAAAACTTCAGCAAGATTCTTCTTACACATCTATTAATGACTTGAAGTGATATATACAAAAGACTGTCTTTCAGATCCTAACACCTTTATTCACCCACGCTAATTAAGTCAAAGGGAAGGAATGATGAATTTGAAAAATAATTTAAGATGTGTTCCACCCACAGATTCTGCTGCTGATGTGACAGCAGAACAAAGACTTTTTCACAAAATATCAGGGCTGAGCGTTTAAGGCTTTCTTAATTGCAGAGCTGCGGAAAGAAGAAAAGGAACCAAGAAGAGGAAAGGAAAGTAGGCACTCCCTCACCAAGTTGAGGCAGCTGTGACAGTATTAAAAGATCCTGGGGATCTACATCCTCCATCCTTCTCACCTTTATCATTTATGCTTCACAAACTCTTTACCTCCTTCTTCTGCCTAAATAATATCTATTCTATATATGTCAAAAACGTGAAAGAGATCATGATGTCACCCATCAAAGCTGCCTGCATTGATTTTTATAATTCTCCCGGGGGGTACAAAAGCTTTGTTTAGTATCATACTGTATTCACAGAGCATGCCAACCAAGGGAAATTAGTGGAAAGTATTCAGAAAGTTTTGTAGGTGTGTGTATCCTCATCTCCCTGGGAGAATCAGTGTGTGGGTGAGAGGCAGACACGAACCTGCCATACTCAAAAGCTGTGTATAGACCTTGTGATTAAGCTACGGCACCTAGGAAATACAAGAAAGCCGAGGAAGAAGGCAGAGAAGACAAATACTGCGACTGACTTCACATGACCCTGATGTCAGGGCACAAGTGGTTCTCCCAGTCTCACAAAGTACAAAGTGATCAATGTGTTTTTAATTCACTGTGATAAAAGAAAGTGGCTGTCAAATTGTGCGGAAAGAAACATCCGGAGCAACTCAAGGCACCCATGCACAACAGCACCCTCTTTAAATCATCAACAGCAACACCAGACACTCTAAATAGTGAATCATCCGCCACACACTGAGAAAACATAACTGACTGATCTATGATTTTCTTTTACACCAACAAAAAGCAAACATGTTTCACTGTACGCCCCCTCAGGTTTGTTGGAATATACTATGTACTATATTCTGAATCATGGGAATGGTGGAACCAAATGTCAGGGTATTCCCCATGCTTTTTATACAACAGCCTGCACAACTCACAGAAGCAATAAAAAGAACATCTATTTTTGTCCAGGAATGTTGTATTTGTTTTTGATGTGGGCTGTGGAACAATGCTTTTTTTTCATCTCTAAAGGCTTTTGCAGCAGTGTTTAAAGAGTATTATATATATATAGTTTAATGTACTGTAGTTTCCAGGACCCTCAACGGTCTTAGACAAACTTTTGATTGAACCATTCAGTCTTTTGATTTTATTCAACATAATTGTAAAAATGTTTCACAAGCATAATCATGTCAATTCAAATAGGAGATAATGTGGTCGAGTAATCCACAATAAGGGCAATGTCAACTCCATATGTCCATGTTGACCAAATATTAAAGCAGGACCATAAAAGTGAATAATGTTGCAGCCATCTGTCCAGCAGGAAAACTTTAACTTGTGTGTGATTTTTCAGTATTCACCAAAGTGTGGCCCCTAATAAATAAACCACATGCAAAGTTAAAAACAAAAGTCATTAAATGTTATTTCTGATGATGGACATTAACAACACGCTGCTGTTTACTTGTGGTGGAAAAGTTTGTCTTCTTCAAATTTAGTCACTGGTTTGTCTGAAAAATTCAGAATGTTGTTGCAAAGGACCTTTCCTCTCAAAACATGCACAAACATAGTCCCTTTTCCTGCAGCTCCCTGACATCTTCCAGGTGAACCGCTGACACTGGCTGCTCCTCATGAGTCACATCCACTGCTGAGCAATGCTGCCCTGAATCAAACAACAGCAAAACTCAAGAGGAAGGAATTCTTCTACACCTTGTGCTCAAAAAAGAAATGAATGCTCCATAACTTTTTTTCTTCCAAATCAAATTTCAAGATGAGACCACAGTAACGTTAAGTTGGAACCACAAGGCTTTTATTTGTACATGGAGTGAATCAATTTGCATTCAAATTTTTGATATGCTGAATGCTCAAGGCCCCTTACAAGGCTTATGCTAATGTTTTGGGGACTTTAACTGTGGCAGCCACTCTGAGAGCTGCACTGCTGACAGGTAATGAGAGAATGGTGTATGTGGCTTTAGTTTTTCATTCCCAACAACATCTACTTATAATCACAAGACATAAAGTGGTGAAAGTTGGGGGTATACGTGATCAGGAAGAACAACAGATTGCAACAGTAAAACTTTAGATTTATATCAAATATTTACCCCCCAATTTAACCCCCATTTGGAGCATTTTTTTCTTATTATTTCTTTAGTAATTTCTCATTTAACCATGAAGGCTAGCTAGAGGGAGTAGTAGAAAATATAAGATGTTGTGAAAAAAAATTGTATTATTCACAAGATGACATTCCCTAGTCCAACTCAGTGTCAACAGGGCTTGTGTGGGCGGCAATAAGGATAAATATTCTTCCGCAGCATGTAGAATACAGAGGAATGGGTTCTCCGGCTTCCTCCCACAGTCCAAAGACATGCAGAATGGGGTTAGGTTCATTGGAGACTCTAAATTGACCATAGGTGTGAATGTGAGAGTGAATGGTTGTCCGTCTGAATGTGGCCCTGTGATGGCTGGCGACCTGTCCAGGGTTTACCCTGCCTCTCGCCCAATGTTAGCTGGGATTGGCTCCAGCGACCCCCCGCGACCCTTAAATGGATAAAGCGGTAGACGATGAATGAATGAATGAATGACTCTTAAACAAAGTTTGTTTGTCCTGAGGGTCTTTTTAGGAAGTCTTTCCCATTACAAAAGTTCTCCAAGCCACTGCTTGTGTGCTGTAACACAGCTGCAGCTGAATGCCTTGCGTAAGTCATATAAAAAATACTTTTACCAAGCTAAGTGTGACTAATGTTGTGTCTCCCGTTAGCATGCTGCCCATGTTTACCGGCACTGCCCAGTATACAAGGCACATATACAGGCAGCCGCCTCCTACTTCATTGATGGAGCACTGCACGCAGACTTTCAACTTGCTCAAATCCATTTTCTTGACTCGACAGTTTGTTTAAATCCACTGAAATCTACTTTTTTTGTCCTATATTCATGTCTCAAAGTCTTTGACTTCATTTGTTTTTCATTCAATGTAAACTGTTGTTTTCAATCTCATACACATCGACCAGGGGCTGCACGGTGGTGTAGTGGTTAGCACTTTCGCCTCTCAGCAAGAAGGTTCTGGGTCCGAATCCCGGTTCAAATCAACCAGGGCCTTTCTGTGTGGAGTTTGCATGTTCTGTATGCGTGGGTTCTCTCCGGGCGCTCCGGCTTCCTCCCACAGTGAAAAGACATGCAGAATGGGGTTAGGTAAATTGAAGGGTGTACCCCGCCTCTCGCCCAATGTTAGCTGGGGATTAAGCAGTAGACGATGGATGAAGGAATGGACCCATTGACTGCCACTACGCCTATTTTTCACAATATCAATAAAACACGCCACTGTGCCTTTGCCAGATAAACCGCAGGCTACAAGCTGATCCTATGAAACTCATCTGACAGGAAATGCCACCTTTTTCATTACCCTGCTGTCAGCTGCAGTGAAGGGTTTGTGTGTGATAAGAAATGTGCCAAAAAAGACCCACTCTGACATGAAATACTATTAGAAATACCATCAGACAATAATTGAGACCAAAGAGGGGCACATCTACACTGACACACAGAGGACATATCCTATTTTTAATGTCAGTAAGAGCTCAGATAAAGGTTAAAGGTAAAGAAGAAAGCAAACATACCACTCAGAGTTGTGCTATATTTCAGCAGATAATGCTTACCGTTTCATGCCCTGGTAGGAATAAACAACAACAAAATATCTTCTAATGCTGAGTTGCACAATGAGATGAGGGCAGTGTGACGTTCGAACGCAACAGGATGTGACTGTCGCTCAAGGACCATATTTGTCTTTTCTCATCCCAGTTCCAATACCCTCAACCACTGAGGGAATCTAAAAGGAGAAATCTGTAAGGAGAAAAAAAAGAAAAAAAAAACATTGGGAGGGATTGGGAATCTATCAAAAGGACATAGAACAAAACGGATCCAAACAATTATTGTTTCAGCCAGCTAAGAGCCCAGGGCTTAGGGAAAAATCCATCAAGACATTTCATTAGGAGAGACCTGAGCAGTGACAAGATCTGGAGACAATGGAGCCATTTTCTGGAGAACGGCGGTTACACATGATTAAACCTCCCTCACAGAGTTCAAAAGCACAAGCAAGCTCATGTCCTGTGAATAGGAGAATTACTGTCAAGTGAAAACACTTGACAACTATGACCAAGTTGGAATTGCAAACATCTGTCTTATAATTTTCCTTATGAGTTGTTTAACAAAGAAAACAGCGAGGTGATGTGTTCCTTATATTCTTCCACCTGGCTTTTGATGTTGGAAGTATACTATTTTGGAAGTATGCATGATAATAATGGGTTTTATGTACGCATATTGATGTCAAGGAATGATGCAAGTCAGTTATTGGTTACTGGTTATTTAAGATATGAAATTATAATGACAAGGAGAAATGATATAAACAATACATTAATAAGCGGTTGCTAATTAGCTAATGTTAGCATTATTGGTGGCTAAAAATGTGAAGATTAATCAATTTATTTCACCTAGCCCAAAGTTTCCGGCTCCATCCCTTCTCAGCTTTCTACTTCTGTGGAACAATGCAGCTGACTAGTAGAAGGCGACAGCGGTAAGGGCAGAACACTCTGGTGACGGTAGATGGGAAATCCGCCAATAGTCTCATTTTGGTTTGGTCCTCGGGGTCTACGTCCTTCGAAGGAGACGGCCCCTGAATTAGGACAGCTAGTATGTCCAATATTTTAGTCCATGTCAGCGTACCTACCAAATCAACCTCCTCTGCACTTCATGTTTAGAGCTCATGCAAATTCTAGTGTGCTAACATGCTAAACTAAGAAGATGAACGTGATATACCGTATATACCATATCATGTTATGTAGTGCAAGTCTATGGCTGGGTTAGGCTGGTTATGGCTGAAGAGTGCTGACCGCAGAGATGAAAAATAATACGCACACACGCACACACACACTGACAGCAAGAGACATTCATCAGGAGGCACTGGTGAATGTGTGTGTACGTGTGGTTATGTGAGACAGCTAAAAAAGGAAGGCTGGCATGACATTAACGCCGGCAGAAGGAAAATATTATTACCTGCTGTGAATTATCCAGTTCCACATCCCTTTTCCCTGGTCTATTAGACATATTCCTCACTAATAAGGAGAGAGAGAAAAATGAAGATATGCACTGTATGGGAGAGTTTGAACCTGATCTGATTTGTTAACTATAAGGCAAGACAAAGGCAACCCACAGAAGGCACATTTGTATCATAGACTGAATATAGAATGGCAGCGTCGAGTTTGGCATTTTGGCCAGCGCCATCCTGTTTTTTTTAAACTAGAAGTAACCATATTTGGAGGAGCGGTGGGTGGTCCTGACTGAGGTCAACCATTGAATCACCACTTGTGCATCCGAATGGTCACAATCCTCCTGAAATTATAAAGATGACGGACAATTAACTTTAATCAGGTTAGAGTTAGGGTCATATTTAGGGGTTCATTCTTGGTGCAGACTAAAGTGAACATCAAGCGACAATTGTTTTATGACCTGAAGAATATATTGGTTTAAAAAAGAATTGCTATAACTTCATAGCATCGACTTAGGTACCTCTTCTTCTCTCACATTTTAAATATGTTCAACTGTCAGAGGAATCGGAAATAACAATCTTCTCTGCAACCAATTATGTTGCGATCTCTTATCACATTGTGGCCCTACAACATGGCTGCAACCATAGCTCCTTTCAGGACCTGGCGACTACATCTATTTTTATATACAGTCTATGATTAAGATGGATGACATAACACCTGGATTGAACCCTGGTTGCTGGTGGCAGCATAGGTAGTAAGCGCGGTCTCCTCCAAGTTAGCGTGGGAAATTGACCAAACTTAACTGTCAAAGTACACATTAAATACATTTTTCTCAAAGATGGTTTCTGTCATTTGAATGTAGTTCCTATCACACTGATGTTCAAGTGTTCCTTTTTCCGGTAATTTGATTTTAATCAGTTATTTAATGCTATAAAAATAGGTTGAAATGTCTTGATTGACAGCCGAGACTGACTCAAGTCTGGTGGAGTGCATGTCATTTTGGCTCCACTCCATGGTCACTACTGCATAGGCTCTGGCTCAAGCCAACAAGCCAGCCAACAATCAAGTCTACTTGACTTGACTAGACTTCAGGATCCAGTTGCTTGAAGCAGGGCAGTAGGGCTTTTCCTTTGTAGGAGAAAGAGGAATTACAGATTATTTTTGCTCAGTTGTTGAGTTTCAATATGATCAAATAACATCATCATAATCACATGGTATGAACTCTGTTTTAGAGAAATTAGAATAATACTGCCATCTTGCTTAATCTCCCTGGAGGTGGCAGCGTAGTTTCATTTCAGCTATTGCAGACGAAAATATCACTGCAATTTCTTCATAAAGAATTCAATATAAGAAGACCTGTATGTTTAGACATTTGGGTATTTTTACACTAGGTCATTTATAGCATAGCACGTGTTTTTATTTATTTATTTTGTGTGCACAACTGACATAATAAAAAAAAAAACATTCACAAAAATGTAGCATTTCTCTATTTTACCAGAACGACACAGACTGAGTCCCAGCAGTGGGCCTCTCTATTGTGCAGTCAAATGAGAAAGCAGGATGAGTTTCCTCTCACTGAAATTGAACTCTTAGCACAGTTCAACCATGACTGATTGCCTCTGCTCAGGCCCAGTTCTACACAGAGATTTATCTCTACTATTCTTTTACTCTGTTTGTCTTCGCAAGCGTAAAATGAGACATGCCGACTTCGGATGGAGGCGACTGTTGTTGCTCCTGATCGGGGGCCATAAGGAAATTGAGACATATGCCTCTGGAACACATGCCTGGTTCAACAAAGGGTAAGATGTTTGTGATCTATGTGTAAAATCAAAAATGAAAATAACCTGAAAAACATTGAGTATTATTATTATGATGTTTTCATGTAAGTTTGTATGTTTTTTTGTTTTAATATGTTAATATAAGAGTGATCCACAGCATTCAAACTAAATTGTGATATTTCACCCATTTGTTTCCTCTTGAACGGCTTTAAGAATTTAATATCACCTTTACCACACCATAGGACAATATCTCAAATACAGTATATTGTCTATCAGCTTATTCCAGCTTTTAAAGATACCCCAAGTTCTGAGAACTGAAGAAGCCTCTTGGATGAGAGGTGAAGTGTTATCAAAAAACTGTAACTATGTCCAATTGCTTCTGACTCAATGCCCTTGTGAAATTACTATGACCTATGAACACCAAAAGCTGACACCAACACTTCCTCTAAGTCATCTACGTTCAGAGATGTATTTGAAAATCAGAACATGACAGAAGTAAACTAAGATATTCCACACTTCTGACGAAGATGAACATGGAAATTGGCAAAATGTTATTTTAATGGATGTCTTTTTTTCCCACGCATTTCAGTTAAGTCATAAAGTTCTCCGAACTGTCTTCAAGATGTATTGTAATCGTGAATCATAATCATGGGACTATTCAGCACATTACCATATCAATCTCAAAAAGTGTGTGCTGTTGAAATTATGAGAATGATTCAGAATTAGCTCTGAATCTCTGATCAGAGCAAAGCATAGTTGAACCGACATATAATTGGATTAATTGGGATGAGTATTATCTGAATCGTCATGCCAGATGTGTGCAATTTGCTGTTCTCAGTACAGCTGATGTCACAGTAAAAATGTGGATGCTGGATATAGAAAACATTGACGTCATTACATCAAATGAGTCAAATATTTCAAAGTGAAATATATTGTACTGTTTTTATACTAATTTCCTGTTTTTAATATCATTTTCCTCAACAGGCAATGCACTTTTAGTTAAGAACAAACACACATAAATAACAGTAAATTTCAAAAGAATCAAAAGTTATAGATATATATATATATATAAAATGCCTAATTAACCTCAGTTCATCAAGAGTTGTGCTGAGGTCCCAAAAGCATTATTTTAGACGTAATTCCCCAGAATTTCTTTGGCATGTTTCAAAACTTTTGAGACCGCAGAGATGCAACAATTGCTTGCATGGTCACTTTACCTGTCAATAATATTCCCAGTTAATTCATTAACTGTCTGTCTTATTAAATGCTAAAAAAGTTATAAAAAAGGCCATACCACTATGTACTGTTCTGTTCTTTAGATGTTATAGTATTTCCGAGTTATGCATTTTACTTGTCAGATTTAGGTGTTTATGAGCGTTCACTCCTGTTCTCTTTAGTCGTTAAGTAGCAATTCCGTTGATGTAACCAACAAAGTATCAGAGGCATTCACCCTCCTGTGATCTAGAACAAACCCACTCCTAAGATCAAAAAATCACAGACATTCACCCTCCTGTGATCTAGAACAAACCCACTCCTAAGATCAAAAAATCACAGACATTCACCCTCCTGTGATCTAGAAAAAACCCACTCCTAAGATCAAAGGATCTGTATAAATAGGCGGTGAATCCTCTTCAGACTCAGTTAGAACATCAAGACTCCCTTCCTTTGGATTATACCGGGACTTTGAGCCCCCTTCCTTCAGATTGTACCTGAAAATGTGATGACCTTGTATTTGGCATGCTGGACTGCATCTAGATAAATAGTCTGAACTCTACAACTGCTTTCGCCTCCATCTTTCATCTGCACTCTCACCTGAACACAACTCTAGTGTCCTGACCCGACACCCTGGAGCGATTGTTGCCACACCTTAGGATCCACAACACATACTTTCACACAAAAGTTATAAATAAAACCTTAATTTCCTTTCGAAAAATCAAGTGATTAAGCCCCACTTGAGGATATCTACTAGAATTATAACTATCTTCTTTGAGTTTGTACAGGCTGAGGTTTATGAGGTTTCAACACTCAAATTGCTGGTATTGAAATATCTTGGCTTTCAAAACATTCAACAACAAAACAAAACATTGTCCACTGATAAATTTCCTCAGGCCAACCTACTGAACAAACAAGTAAAAACCATTATTACATGTATAACATCCATGTGAGAGCTATTGACTTCAACATAAAAAAATGGGTTTGGGGATGTTTCAAACGTAAATCAAAGAATCAAGCCCACATGATATTCAGTACAGCCTTTTGGGCCACAAACAAATCAAATTTTATTAAGAGGTGTTGATTTATGAATTTGTAGTGACTGTAACTATATTCCTGCATGTCGGTGAAACTTTTAAATGACTCGTGCCTTTGCCATCAGTAGTGCAGTGACAAGAATAACGTTCACCACGCCATTGCGATTCTTTGATTTATTAACAAATATTTAGATCCAGGTTCATACAACTTGATTATTTGATTATTCTCAGTAACACTAGGAACACGTAGTGACATGAAGTAACACGATCAAACTGTAGGCCTCCCAGCACACAACAAAACCCACTGTCACAGCCCCATAGAATGTATGGTCAGCCCTTCCTGGCTTTATGCCTTCCCTCTTTGTGATGCTTGATTGTCCCTCACATACACACAGAGCATAACACAATGAAAATAAAATCAACAATTTAGAAGTTCAATCAACACTGCAAAATAATCAAATTAAAACCGAAGTTCATTTGACTTAATCGTCATTTGATTTTGATGAGTCACTCACATATATATCACACACCCAAGCCCATACATTCTATATAAATCCATATACAACTATGCACCTGTGTGTGAGTTCTTCCACTCTAGATTAGTTTCTTTCAATAGGCATTCCTGCTTTAGCTTCTTGATCTGGTTGTTCACATAGGACGACAACTTGAGTCACCCAAAATTAATTTCTTCAGTAAACCGGTAGACATGAACACTGATCCCTGCATATGCTACTGGAGCCGCAGCTTCCTGTAGGGTAGTCAACAGAGGTTTGAGGTAAATAGCCTTTTATCCCAACCTCTGACGCACGGCAGAGGCGTCACCCAGGTCTGTGTCCTCTCACCCTGGCTCTTCTCCCTCTACACAAACCACTTGACATCCCTCCACAGCTCAGTCACAATTCTTACATATGCAGATGACACAACCATAATTGGACTAAAAAATAACAACCAAGGCCAATAGCTTGAGGAGGTACTGTAGCCCTAGCAGTCAACTGGTGCTTTGGCAACAACATCCAACTCAACACATCTACATTCTAATGCTATAGATTTCACTCACAGTCCCACTCCCCTAAACCCAAAACACAAACAACTGCAGAACATAGTAAAGAAATAATCCCAGATTACTGGCACCCTCCTCCCATCAGTTTTTTTCCTCTACAGCAAAAGAAAAAATGTCTGACCCCCACCTCACTCTGTCCTTCACGTCTTTCAGCTAATGCTCTCTGGGAGGTGCTAACAGTCCCTGCCCACCAATATATATATAAAACCATATTTTTTCCTTCTCTCTAACACTTTCTGATGAAAACTTTTTGTGAATTTTGTCTCGACACATCTCTGACTTCTTTTGTGTTAGTCGGGTACATAATGTCTGCTGCTGTGCTAGTTGTTTCTAATATTTAATGTGATGTTGAATTTCTAAATTGACGCTCACATCTGAACAAATTTGGAGTTTTTGACTCTGTTGAATTGATCTTTCCCACCATGCATCGCCAAAAGCAAATTCCCTGATCACAGTCACGTGGTAATTAAAAATTATTCTGATTCTGATTCCAATCCATCCACATTTTGTCCATGCTCACACCCCACATTTTGTCCATGCTCACACCCCGTCACTCCAGAGAAAAACCTTTTTGTCCAGCACACTGGCAAGTTTGTGGTTGAAGGGCTGATGAAATTCCCTGAGCAGATCTCTGGTGGCTGGAAGCATAGGACCCAGGCTCCTGTCTGCTGCCCGCCGAGTGTTAGACGAGGGACCTTTGGTCAGTGCTGCCTCAACCTGCTCCGACAGAGGACCTGCAGGGAAGGTGGGACACAAGCTGAGGTCTGAGACCTTGAAATTGAAACAAAGGAGAAAGCTCGAGGCAGAAACAACCAAATCAATACACAGCCAGGAAGATACAACAAATGCTTTTTTCATTCACATGTAATATTATTTTAATGTAAAGAGAGCATGTCACTCTGACAGATATTTTTTTCGCTTTCTGGATACATACCTAGACTCAGAAAGTCAAAAACTTTCTTGAATGTCCCTTTAAGGTTGGCTGCATAGTCTTCAAGTCGCAGAACTAGAATCTGCTCACGGTGAAAAACTGTCAGCCAGTCCAATAAGAAGACAATGTACATTCCTAAAGTCAGCCTCACCTGTGGGGGAAAAAAATCAAAATCAAAGTCAATTTAGTCCAAATCACATGTGCAGGTGGCAGACATAACTGCTGCCAAACAACAATAACCTTTTCCTGGCTTCAGTATAATGCCATAAGTGGCTGCAAATTCACATCTGAAAATAGTTGCAAACAAATGCAATTTTTAGTCCTGTAAAGTAACAGTTAATAACTCTTAATCAATCATATCTATATTAGAGTCCTGTAGTCAAAACACATTTAATCAATATAACTGTACACCAGGTCCAAGGAGATCACATTATTTACAGTACAGCTAAATCCGTTGATGTAGTAATGCACTGGTGCTAGTGCTTCAAAATTCATTGATTCATACAGAAACTATTGTGTCATGACTTTAATGTCCGTGGATGTTTTTAGTTTACTACAACTCAAGACTAGTAAAAAAGAATAGAAAAATGTTGAATTAAGGAATATGTTGCTTCTTTTTAATCAGACATCATTCATACACTTGCCGGCACAGCCATCACGGCCAAGTTGGGTTACTTGTCTTTCCCTATAGGACACTTTGGCACGTGGACTGGAGGACCCGGGGATCGAATCATTGACCTTCTGGTTAGTGGACGACCCTCCCTCTCCCCTGGGCCACAGCCAAGTGAGTCTTTGATAGAGATATTATTGAATTTGTTGAATGGTAATTTAATCCACATGCACAGACACTATGAGTCCTCAAGAGGGTACCACTGCACAACTCCTGCTGAAACTAAGTCTGTGCCGTGATTCACAGGAGGCACAGGCTTTGAATATCTTGAAACCCCTCATATTTATCTCATCCTTAACAGTGGAGGCACATAAACAAAGAATCTCAGCTTGTTTTTCTGAATGTTTTCGTAAGATTTGAGATTGATTATGTTTTTCTCCCTATGGTTTCAGACAGAAGCAATTGCTGCTTTTGCTTTAGTAAATCTCACAGGATAACGGTGCTGTCACCTACATGTGGTGATAAGAGTTGACCAACCAACAGAGCTCATAACTCTCAAGGGTCTGGAGTGACTCTGGGCAGATCATTGGTGATATTTTTCACTGCAAAGTGCAGTTGCATCACTTTATAACCACTTGGAGAACAGGTAGAAATTACCAAAATAGGTGTTTGTTGTAAGGTGTAATTACATATACTCATAAAGACTGTAATTCGGATGTTAGCTGGTATTCAGACAGCAAAAGGAGAGAATATCACTTCAGCTTACCGGCATCGCGTAGTAGAGGCTTGTGTCGTAAGCGCAAAAACGAAGTGTCATCTCAGACAGGCAAGATTGAAACAACTGCACAGACTCTACGACCTTCAGATGGAAGTCTTCTGCTGACTTGTTGGCCATCGTAAAATACAGGTAGTCAGAATAAAGCCTGGGAGCAGAGTGAAACAGAGCCGTAAGCCAGTTGGAACTGGGCAATGACATTTTGCTGGATGTACAAAAGGAACTCAAGTTGAAAACTAGTATGTTTTGGAAAATTATAAATTACTGGAAACCCAACATTAAAGCAACCAAAACTGTTTGAAAATGTCTGAAAATTCCCATCTATATCTATAAAGGCAGATGTGAAGATGGCCTTCCCGGCAGTACCTCTCCACTGGATCTCTAAGCAAGACAATGATTTTTGCACTAGGCTGGACTGTGTGGATAAAGTCCTGGGTCAGGAACGCAGGCTCTGTATCCTCTTCGCTGCTGTGAAGATAGCTCCAGGCTTGGTTGTCCCACATAGTGGAAGCACTGGATTCACCTGTCAGGACATTGAACAGCAGTTACATTCCAATGCAGCAAGTAGTGCACAAATACAGACACAATGTGGAAAAGTTTATCCAAATTTCAGGCCAAAATATTTGAGAGATTTTCTTTAGTCCTTTTCATTATCAGAATTCATACAAAGTTTTTCTACTTCACCAACCAAATCCAATTAAGCAGAGCTTTCCTTCCTACAGAACCAAGCTCATATTAAGGAGTGCCCATCAAATGATCAATACTACACTCTCTGAATGTAATTTCTTTATTTACATGGTTATTCTCTACTGTTCCTCAGAGCCAGGCCCAGGTAAGCAAAGTTTTTTAAGCAACTAAATTTACATTCAGGTGTACAACAGCTGTCAGAAGTGTATTAGTTTGTCCGTGCACCTCTACAGAGGCCATGCTGTTACCATAGAATATCTAGAATAATGTGAAGGGTCTTTGCCTCTGTCTCTTCAACAGAGGATACAGTATTTCCCCAGAAGTCAGAGACTAAATGAGCGAGGCCTGGCGATAAAGGAAAAGGAGACAAAGGAGACCTGTAATTTGAATCATGATCCACTTGCCTGATTGTTCAGAAAATAGCAAATGAAAACTACAAAAGCAAAAGACTCTTCCATATCAAGCACAATGGATGTTAAAAATACCAACTCAAACACACCCAGAAACATGCAAAAAACACACTAACAGTGTGTTCACCTGTTATGAGCTGGAGTGCGCTGTGGTCTCCAGATGGATTTCCACTGCTTCCTGCTTGGATGTTGTGGGCTGCTAAGTCAAACAGATCCAGGTAGTCTTGCACAGGAAAACTTTCCACAAAGCCATCTTTGAAATGGATAAAACCTGCACCCCGAGGTACAACAAAGTTATTTATTGTACAGACTTCTTCACCATATAAGTAATTTTATATGTATTGCATAATCTTTGCAATCAACAAAAAAAATCAAATCAAATAATTTCTCCAAAAAATGTTTATTGTTATTTGTTTTATCACCTGCCCCTTGCAGTGCACACTGGGTCTAGTTTAATCACTTGTGTATTTATGTGTGACAGAGCAGTTTGACTATTAGATCTTATTAGACTAAATCTACATTTTGGGAAAGTGAGGGCAATTTTACTTCATCCCCTTCGGCTCTGTCCTTCTCTGAGCTTTCACCTTCCTCCTCTACGGTCAGGCCTTCCTCTACCTCATCTTCTGACAACTCTAAGTCTGAATCCCCTTCCACAATTCGGAGTAAGTTGCTGCCTCACTCAGCCCTCCGCTTCACTTTGGGAAGGGGGGGAATTTTACTTCATCGCCTTCGGCTCTGTCCTTCTCTGAGCTTTCACCTTCCTCCTCTACGGTCAGGCCTTCCTCTACCTCATCTTCTGACAACTCTAAGTCTGAATCCCCTTCCACAATTCGGAGTAAGTTGCTGCCTCACTCAGCCCTCCGCTTCCTGAGGTATGAAATTGGTTAAAGTTAGTTAGCCCTGCTGTCCACTAGAAATGACAATGAATAAAAGGGTTGAAAGGTTTGAAATATAATCCTAAATCGAAGTTAAGGCTCTTATATTGAAGATTTGATTATTAGCAACAAAAACATGTAAAATGTTACCTCTCATGTTGCCATTATACTGTATATGGAAGCTGCCTGTGTTATGCACAACATTGTGAAAATAAAGTATTTGTGCTCTTTGGAGTACCCCAACAGCAACTGAGGCATCACTAGAAGGATGCCATCTTTACAGAGCAGTAGGACTTAAATATGTTGTATAGATGGTAGTTGACTGAGAGGTCTCTCTCCACAGAGGCCAAAAATGAATTGCTGCGTCTCAGGAGGATACAGACTGGAAACAGAGTAAACAGAATTCCCGTCTTTGACCAAGTGTGTCTGAAGTCACCTGCCAGCACCTCTGAAGCTCACTTACCAAGACATCCTGCACATGAACCCTTTTCATTTGCCATTACACTTTTTTTTGAGAATGTCAACGGTCACTTCAGTCATTACTGTGAAGCTTGCAGCTGATGCTCACAATGTCATTTGTTTTAAAAGTAAAAAGTGTGAAAAGAGTGAAAGAGTGAAAACAACAAATAGTGGTTTTATAAGGAGTTTCCATAGCTGCGGTTGACTACTTCATGGCCTGGAGCAGTGACTTCCTTCATTATCTGCTGGTTGACTGACCACTAGACTTAGGGAAATCATTTCTAACATGATCTGACATATATTAGTTATAGGGTATAGATCAAACTTCTTTCAAGAAAGGGAAAGCATAAATCTCAAGTGTTTCAGTGTTCAAAATACATCTCATCTATGTTCCTGGGTGAGTCCTGGTCAGCCAAAAGTTCAAATAAAAGTGTTTCATATAAAATTCAGACTTAACATTACAGTTACTTTTTTTTATCTCTCTGTATATTTTCTGTCATCTGTTTGTCCTTTCTTTTCTCTGCATTCATCAGATGAAATGATCTCCTTATCACCAGTTTGCCTCTGCAAACCTCAGCCAAAGTTGAGGGTTGCAAAGTAATAAACATTATAAAATATCAGCCATCTCCTGGCGACTTACCAAAGCGTTTCCTGGTCCACCAGTGCGGCTCCTTCATGGTGTTGAACTTGACCTCTGGATGCAGCAGCAGTCTTTGAAACAAGTCCGTAGTGCCACACTTTGGTTGGCCGATTATGTAAAAGTATGGCAAGCAGCGCACACGAAATTGCTTGCCGTCTCTGTGGTATAAGTGGTGGTGGAAATCGATCCTCAGGTGGTCACACACAGCTTTGAAACTCTTTGAGCGAGGAGTAAAGTGGTTCCCCCTGTACGGATTAGTGCTGGCTTCCCCAGAGAACTCCTCATACCAGCATGGGCTCTTGAGGCTTGGCAGGAAATGGCGAGGAATTACAGAGAACAACTGCAGAGAGGAACAAAATTAACTTCACAGAGCATGGAGAAAACGACTGGTAAATATAATTGGTTAATAAGACACTGTAGGCCTGTGGTAAGTAATGATTTGGAGACAGATATGTTTGTCTAATTGATGAAAATGTCAGAGGTAACATTTTTCATTCACGTGGGGCTTGCTGCTATCATAGAAGTCCCTCGCGACTGTTTTCACCATCACATCATGTAATGGTATTACCAATGGTTACAGGTTCTTTTGACATAAATAGGATAAAAACATTATTTATTTAAAGGGGCCATATTATGCTCCAGGCACCTTTTCAGCCTGCCTATTTGGTTATCTGGGGTGTCTGCCAGCCCACGGAGAATGAAAAGAAAACAATGAGTCGTTGATTCGTGGTTTGGGTTGATCGTGCAGACGGTCTGTAAACGAGCCATTCACAGCCCGGGCGTCAAGTGACGTAAGTTGACTCCTGCTACTGGGGCGACCACGCCCACAACCTGAGCAGCACCTCCCCCCTTGAAGTGCGGAAAAACAGATAGCGTTTACGCCATCATTTTCTCGCGGCTTGCTGCCGGCAGACCTCGCGGCTGCCGGCGTTCGGTCGCGGCTGCCGGCGGTTGGTCGTCGGTCGCGGCTCCCGGCTTGCGGAGTTCGGTCGCGGCTCCCGGCTGCCAGTCTTCGGTCGCGGCTGCCGGCGGTCGGTTGCGGCTCCCGGCTTGCGGCGTTCGGTCGCGGCTGCCGGCTTGCGGCGTTCGGTCGCGGCTGCCGGCGGTCGGTCGCGGCTCCCGGCTTGCGGCGTTCGGTCGCGGCTGCCGGCGGTCGGTCGCGGCTCCCGGCTTGCGGCGGAGGGGTCCCGGCTGCCGGCGTTCGGTCACGGCTGCCGGCTTGCTGCCGGCGTTCGGTCGCGGCTGCCGGCGTTTGGTCACGGCTGCCGGCTTGCTGCCAGCGGTCGGTCGCGGCTGCTGGCGGTCGCGGCTGCTGGCTTGCGGGGGAGCTAGACTCACGAGCTCGGCAGGCCAGGATGTCGTTAACGTTCTATCGCCCAGCCCCTTGTGCTCTGTGTGTAATTATGGAGAACGTGTTCGCTGTGCCTCCCGGTCTCTACGTCGTGTATGTGCCTTGTTACGTGCGACTGTTGTCATGGCAGCGCAACGCCGTAGTTGCGCAGCAGACGCGGGGAGGAGCGAGGAGGAGCGAGGCGGAGCTTTGCGGAACACGAAGGGAGGGGGGCGAGGAGTGAGCAGGAAAGCGCTGGAATCGACCATAGTCTCACAGGGCTGTTTATACAGAAAGAGGAGGGTGCTGTGTGGCTTGATCCTTGAGGTGTTTTGACATGGAATGGCAAAGATATGTAGTTCACACACCTGAAAACCAATGTAACTTGTGTAAAAGGGGGCATAATATGGGCCCTTTAAAGCTACATAACATGACTCGTAGCTTTGCAAATGATGCAGCACCTATCTTGAGTCTTTGTGCAACTGTTAGTTACATCATGCTGCTTTAAAAACTCGAACTAACATTGACACACACACACACACACACACACACACACACTAATTGCTATTCAACCTACTTACTCACTTGTATTACTACCTCTGTACTTGTGATGCTCTTTCCACAAACACCCTGAAATTATGTAGGGTAACGTGGAATAGTATGATGAGAACATACCCAGGAAAATTACAGTTCATTGGCACTTTGCAGCAGTCAGTAAGCCCCAACACTGATATTTACTGAACAACTCTACAAACTTTTATTCTAAAAAGAGTTAAATCGATGTGGAATCAGCACTTCAGACGGACTCAACAAACACTGGTCATTAATGGCTTCACCACACAGGCAGTTACTGCAGGGCTGATTGTAAAGTCTTTGTTATTTATCTCCTACCACTCACATTTGTCCTTAAAAAAAAAGATAAAGCAATCACAGTTGCCACTTATTACCCTTTTTCAGCATAGATACAATCTTTGAGACTGAGTCAAGAATGCTGTAAGTCAGAACCCCTACAGATGAGAGACTGTAACTGCAAAGCACCACATTTATTAAACAAATCAATTAAAAAAACACATTTTAATTAGATTCCCTTTTCTAGAGTTACATTTTTTAGAGTAGTTGCCCTAACACCCGCCTGTTGTTATTTATTTATTATTATTATTTCATAAAATTTTCTGAATCTGAAGCACAAATGTATATGACGTATAATGTTCTGATAAGGTATGTATAAATTCTGATAAGGAATAAACTTGCATTCCATGTGTGAACTTTCCTTAGCTGAATATGGTACTATGCTGCTTTGGCAGTAAGTTCAAATTTACATTCTACAATTTATATTCTTAAACTAGTGTAGTTTCCAACATCCCTGGAATGAATCATCATTTGTCATTATAATTTTATCATGCTGGGTGAAAACATTGCTTCATTGCCTGGGATTAATATGATCAAACATGACTTACATGGGAGTCCATTTCAATGACGTCCTTTTCATCAGGCAGCTTCCTGGGTGCGTAATCCAATTTGTGCCGGATGATCTTCACCAGCAGTCTTGTGTCTATTAAATCATTTTCAGGGGAAACTTCAACCGCTGCTGTGCTCGTCGGAACAACCAAAGTTCTAAGCTGGAGGGGCGTGGGGGTGAACAGAAGTCCTTTCCTGTCCCACGGAAGGATATAGGAACCCATGATGATGAGGAACATCAGTGTCAAGCCCAGGAGGAACCTGAACAGTCTGACTCTGGAGATGCTGCGCAGGTTGGTCAATGACAACATGGGAGCCCACTTGACATCCAGATGTTCAGGCGTGTTTGTGTGACTGGAGTCAAAAAACATCCTGACAGACCATTTCCCATTGTTCTGATTCATGGGCAAGCTCTGGAGCCTGCAGTTCTGCTCCCTTTGGGTGTTGCTCCCATATTTGCAGTCTGATAGTAACATACTAACATAGAAGCAGATCAGGTATGTAGAAAGAGGAGCCAGGGAATCTGTCTCTCTGAAAAAGAAGTTCCAGCTTCATCTACAGGAGGTTGTGTGTCCTGGTGTGTCTGTCAATCATATTTTTTAATCTGCATGTCATGATTTGTCTTCATGTCTTATATGCTGTCCAGTCTTTAGCAAGGACTCCTATGAATCAGAAACAGTTGTTAAACACAGTACATCATTTTTTCTTTTTTCATGACTTCCGTTTTCTTTTCTCATAAAGCGTAGGAGTGTTTCCTTGGAAGTATTTCTGTCACAGTATTTTCTGTGTGTGTGTGTGTGTGTGTGTGTGTTTGTGTGTGTGTGTGTCTGTGTGTGGTCTGCTGGATGGAGAAGCCTTGCTTTATGATTAAGGCTACATAGCACATGCGAAGACAAGTGCTACTAAGAGACATTCAAGGTCAGAATAATAGTTGCTCTGTAATTCGAAACTAAAAATACACAATAATTTCTCTGTAGGTATTGATGCAGGTGGGCACCAAGTTTGGCAAGTGCACACACATTGTTTTCTTTGCCTACCACATAAAAAAAGGCATTATTATTTCAAGTGTACGGCGCTAGTAAATTGCAGATATAAAAGTGCAAAATCTTTTTAAATCGTTTCGCCTGCCAGTGATGTATTTATTTTTGATTTGTCGCAGAGTTTGTACGATTTATCAATCCCACTGGACCAGGTGATGAAATCCTGCACCAGTTCCAGCACATTTCATGGAGCAGCCTCTAATTTTGCACAACAGTACAGCCACAAAAACAGCATGTGCCTCAATATGTTCACACTTACAATGAGGTGCAAATTCCGAGTTTATCAGACACAATAATACTAATAATAACTAAGTGAAGTGACATACTGTTTGGCATTACAACTGTAGGACAAGAATAACCTTTAGCCTATAGCCTATTGTAGTTGTAACTGATAATAACAACATAAATTGTGCCATGTTGTGAACTAGACACTACATGTCTGAGGAGCTTTCCAAAGGTTAGTGAGAGACAGAAGGTATGAGAGCAATCGGGAACTTTGTTGTTTGGATGATTGTTAATAATGTGCAAAGCCCTGTCTAGTTGTGTTTTTTTTTCCACACATCCAGGTAATTGTCTTATTTTTAGTTTTTTTTGTAACTATGCATCTAATATTCTCAATAAAGATGAATGTCTGGTTAGGTCAAAATGACAAGAATTTGAGAGAAGAGAGAGATTTGGAAATGTGTCAGCATAAAGCGTGAGAGTCAAGGGTAAAGCATGGAGTGCAGATGTTACGTAGAAGATGAGAAAACAGTGTGAGAGCTAGCAGAAAAGACAAGCTTTCTGACGTCTTTGTTCTAAAAATGGATCTACGGTGGGAAGTGAACGGCAGGTAGGATTGACTGAGGTGAAACCCCAACATCCTGCTGATTCAAAACAGAAACCTGCATTCATCATCGCATCACATGCCTCTTGTGCACAAAATGTCAAGACTCAACTGGTATCGCAGCCAGAATGGGATATTACTCATGTTGTTAATGCACTGGCAGACTCAAGGTTGCTGCAGTAAATGTAAGATACATATACGGGTAAAATTACCACTACTACTTAAAACCACTGAACACAGTATAATCATTGCTGTAAGTGTGTCAAGTTCTTTTTTAGGGGTCTGCAATAAAAAAGTGTCAAAAGGCCTAAACATTTAGTATAACACAAACTCTTAACACAAAACATTGTAGAAATGTCTTAAAGCATATTTAATTCACAGAACCTTTCAACATAACCGTAACCAAAAAAGCGGAGGGAGCTAGCATTATTATGAAGTTGAACAAACAAACATGGACGGGACATTGCTAAAGTTCAGAGAGTAGTGACTGCGGCTACATCAGAGCCAAAATAGTGCATTTTAAAATGAAATTATCTTATCGGCAAATTAGCTTAATAAATGTCCGATACCGATAATCATAAAAATGTTGAATATCGGCTCCGATTATCGGTCAAGCCCTAATCCCTTTTTTTTTCTTCTCTCAGTCAGCCACTGTACTGGCAACATCTTTATCCTCTCCCATTCTGTTTGCTCTATATTCTCCCAGATCGCAATACTGACCACACTCTATATTGAAATAAATTGTTAAGAAACGTAGTAAGTTTTGTCTGGACCTTGCAGAAGCATAAATGAAATGCCATGTTCTCGAGGCCAATGAACCTCGCAGATGATTACAGTGAAATGGGCTGTTTGCTGATTTTATAATAACAATATGTTGAGCTGTGATGAAGCTGTGTCCCTCTCATCAGCAGCTTGTGGCTGTTACATAGACAAACCACGAAGCTCGTTATTTTTAATAAGCCACAGCTGCACAGATCCCACAGCTGCGTGTCACATTAAGAATCCGACCTTTTGCGCCGCTGATTAATACAAACAGTTACTTCTGTCAAACTTCAGGCCAGTGTCTTGTTCCTTCTCTGTGCTTCAATCCAGTCCTGGCTCCTTCAGATAGAAGACAAGACTTTTAGGCATCTGCTTCATTGTGGAGGTAAAACCATACATAGATACTTATGCACATTTATTGTGTCGCATCCTCTTATTTATCCCCCTCTATTTACCCTTTGTGACAAAAGGATGCCAATCAGCCTTTTGCTGTAAAGATACCAACTCCACAGAAATGACATATTTTTGATATCTTGACAAATGTGACAAGCACCTCGGGAGGAATTCACTGTGACCATCAGTTAAAGAGAGAAGACAATCAGGTCCAAGAGTCAGGACTCGCACGCACACATTCTCGCCTCTCTTGAAACATGTTTATAATTGTGTCTTTGTGTTTATAACTACGTAAACACATCCTGACCGTGTCCAGTACACTCTGTGACCGAGTCTTGGCCGAATCCCAGGCCTGGGAAATGGGAGGCACAAGAGACACCAATGTCACAAAAGGAAACAAGACAGACTCCTGTTGACTGGGCGAACTCAAACAAAGACTGATGGGATACCGAACTGCAGTAATAATGAAACTGTCTATGTGGATGAAAAATAAAATAAACACGTAAATCATTTGAAGGACTGAATACAAGAAA
Source organism: Scophthalmus maximus (assembly GCF_022379125.1). Taxonomy (NCBI): domain Eukaryota; kingdom Metazoa; phylum Chordata; class Actinopteri; order Pleuronectiformes; family Scophthalmidae; genus Scophthalmus; species Scophthalmus maximus. Next base: position 18,601,230 of record NC_061524.1, on the reverse strand, counting down.
AGGTATTCAGACATCTACCCCCCCTTCTCTGGCCTTTTTCACATTCAGATTATGGATGAAATCTTGGCACGAAATGTGAAATCACAAACACAGTATGATCCATCACATCATCTCAGTGTTTACCGTAGAATTTTGAGAGACTATTTTTTTTTTGTACATTTTAAAGTTAAATCCATCAATCAGGCGAACTTTGATAGCAATTTAGAAGGCTACATCTATGAAGGCCTTTATGTTCTTGTCAACAATTGCGTGCTGTAGCCTTACAACCTATACATGTGTTGTATGGACACTGACCCCCTCCCACATACACCTACAAAAAAGGGGGGGAAAGTAGCTTATTTTTGAAAGTGCGCTTCTGGGTGACAGACTGAGAGCTACTCTGCTGTAGTAACGCTACAAAACACAAATAGGCTACATCTCTAGTCGCGTCTTGGCATTGCCTTTGTATCTATATTCGCGTGAATAATTCGGTGTGAATGCACCTTTAGCGATCTTTCATTTTGCTATGATAAGTGTAAAAATATTTTTGGTTTATGAGTCTTTGGCGCAACAAATTACACTATGGCCACAGTCTCGTCAATGTATGGGAAACCCCATACTCTAATCCTTCCTTTCCTTTCCCACAGAGAGAACAGATCAGCGGGTTAGTTTTCCGTCACTGGAGAACGATTGGCTTCACCACAATCTGACTCCCTAATCTGTAAAACAGACAGTCGTTTGAAGAAATAGTATAGTCTACACAAAACTGTTGGTGCTAAGAAAAGCCCCAGAAATATTAAACTCTGTGTTTAACATTGATGTCTGTCTTGATCAGACAGGTCACCACAGTCCACCTTGACATCTGGAGTGCAGATGTGCTCCTCACTTTAACATTTTTGAAATACATATGAGTGTATAACTGCATTCAGTATGTTTTTCTTATGACAATGGGTTGTTTGCTTTAGCAGCACTTTAAAACCAATGTGACATTAATAAGAAAGCAATATTTGAAATATCTGTTCTACTGTTTAATGACTGCAAGGGATTAGACATGGGTGGATCTGAAGTCAGACTGGGTGGGCAGTGCAGCCTCAGCCTTTTAAATGGTCAATTGTGTTGGATGTTTTCAGCAAAGGGTTTGGGTCATAAAACTATAATTCATCTGTTTTTTCTTCCAAAATAAGTTAGGCTAATCTGTTTTCTTTTCTTTAAAGTCGGTGTGACCATCTGATCTTGCATATGCCCCATCTTGTTATAACCAAAGTTACAACATCTTGTTATAACCAAAGTTATAACAAGATAGGTGCGCAGAGAGAACATACCTTCGCCATGGTTACCGCCCTACATTGCCATGCTAAAGGAAGTGAAAAGGAATTCCTGGATCCAAATAGAATGGATTTTTCCTTGGGTCATACCCCACCCCTCCACCATTTCAGGGGTATCTTTTGAGTTTCATCCTGTTAACTAAAAGACAAACAAACGTTCCTTAAGTACATAACCTCCCAGAAAAAATAAGCCAGAATTATCCTTTATTTTACTCTGGGCCCTTCATATTACTGTACATACTAAATCCTACAAAATATTTGAATTAATTTAGTTGCTTTGTTATGATTACAACATGAGTGGACTTCAGTGTTCACACTCTCAGTGTATCTAAAATATGTAATATACCTGATATTTCACTTGTGACTTCTGTGCTTGCGTTTCACTTGGAGCACTGCCTGATCCCAAATTGTAACGATTTAATACATCAGACTCTCTTTGATCTCACTTAGAGCTACAGCACGTATGCAGCCAATGGAAGTGTTATTTTTGACTTGTTGCATTTGTGCACCTTTACTGTTTATTTTAAGCTATTCCAGGGAAGAGCGGTGCAGTCAGCTTGGTATGAAGCTCTTATTCCCATATGATTGCGATTGAGGGTAAAACGTATGTGGAAATTAAACACGATCACGAGATGTCATTGTTACTTTGCTTTCACAAACCACAATGACTGAGTGCCAGTCTTGCTAAATGTCCCTCATTCGCGTTTATATTGAATTCACCTGGAATGTTTACAAGGGTTTTGTGTACTAGAAAACAACAGGAGATGTGATTTATTCTCTATAAATACTGTACCACAACATGTGCAAACTTGTTACTACTAATGGAGGAATAATACTGTTGCTTTAAAAGATTCATGCACAACAAAGACTCATTAACTACCAATAACATAATCTTGGGTAAAAGTTTTGATTGTAATAGTTTTCTGGAAGTTTAAATGGCAGGGGTCAAATTGACCCCAAGGATGTTTATTGAGGATAACAGGAGGGTTAGAATGTCATCAATAATTGGATAATGAATTTCTAACATGCCATTCTGAATAGCCTTTTACATAAATGCAGTCAATGCAGCAGCTTATGACAGTTGTTCTTCTAGTTTTCCATCAAAATTCAGCAAAGCTTGTGTAACGGGTTGAAAATATCTTCTAGTTTTAAGGTATGAATTTCACCAAAACGACGTTGAATTTAATTTGGTTCTGCATTTGTGTACTGTCGCTAGTTGTGTGTGAGCTTGTGTGTGTGTGTGTGTGCTTTGTGGGGGGGGTCTGCAGGGTGATGATGTGCAGGTGCGTTCCGGGCAAAGCCTGCACTTGCATAACTGGAGGTGAGTACTTATTTGCCTGTTAATGTCAAGTAATAATTTCTAATATAAATGTAATGTCAGTATCCTCCTGTGTTATTTCTACAGAGTTAAGTTGTGTTTTTTATTAATTCTGTGTTGAGAATATGGTCACTAGCATGCTAAATTAGCTTCCCTGATGCAGTCTTGTGGTCCTTCACTATCAGCACCATTTTACCTTTTATTAGGAGAGCCACGCCCTTGCAGACACAGCTCATGGTTGTGCATTTTTGTCATGTACCACAGGTATGGAGATGTTTGTTTGGGTGTTCATTTTTGATGTAACAGTTTCTATTTTTTATACTGAAAATGGAAAAAAGGGTTCCTTGGATTATTTGACAAATCTTTATAATTTGCCCAATTTTTTAATTTACACCCAGTTCTGCCTCCTGTGAATACTTTGTAACCAGAACACAATGCAGTGAGGAACACATACAGGGACAACAGACGGACAACCGCCCATCCAATCAAATTCAAACTTGGCGAGTATAACCTTAAACCTCAGTTTGTTCTTAACAGCACTGTCCCTCATGACTTCATTACTTGTCATGATCTGGCTTGACAGGCACTGCAGTCATACTTGAAATTCCAAAGTCTTTATGAGTAAAAAATTTATCAGCCAGCCAATGTCATGAACAAATAATTACATATTTCAAGAATTAAATGCAAGTTCCTGTAAATACCAGGAGTATCTAACAGGCAACTTCATCACCAGATAATCTTTCCATCCACAAAGATTCAACTTTTATCTCAAGTGCACTAAGGCACATGCCTGAACCAAAGAAGTGTCATCAGATGATATGCTTTAAAAAAAATATATATATATATATTAACTCTTTATATTCTTTGCATGCTCATAAAGCCAACTCCTATCATGTTAGTTTGACATGCCAACAAAATGTCTCAGATCAAACATGGGTGGTGTTATGTGTTGTTGGCTAGCACATAACACCCAACTGAAGATCAGTGCAGGTAACTTTTTTATAACAATAGTGGTTTGATTGTTTTTTTTTTTATTGATGAATGACCATACCAGGTTGAGCTCGGTCAAGCCTGGACTCAATCTGATATGCCAAAACTTTTTTCTTTCTTAAGCTAAGGGAAGTCAGGCAAAGCTGGCTTACACCAGCTAAAGAAGTTGAGTATTATAATGGAATGTTTTGCTAAGAGGGGAATACTGCAGCCTGCATTGGAGAACAAAACTTCGAAAATTAACAAGGAAAATTAGTTATAAATGAAACTGATATCGCTTTACATTTAACCTTACTTTTCAAGAAATTAGTAAAAAATTGCCATCGATTGAAGCAGAATTTTTTTTTTAAACTTAAGAGATCAAATAACTCATCTCTAAAAACAAAAACAAACAAAGAAAAATTCCAGTGAAAAGCATCAGGAAAGATACTCAACAGCAATGTAGCTGGAGCACGACAGCAAAAGAGTGAAAGATGGAGATCAGCCATCCTCGCTTAAATGGTTTTCAAGCTGGGAATAACGCAGAGAGATCATCTTGCATTACTGAGGCTTGTTGTCATCTCAGGTTAAAAATGACTAACTCTTGAAAACACTTTGGTATCATGCAATCCTCCCACATTCCTAGAGCTCTCTGTTACCGAATCTTATTCTTCCATTTGTGGTGGACCCCCAGAGTCCAGTCTAAACAATCTGATATGGTACAGCTCCCTCACTCTCCCTCTCCCCTCTCATACTTTCAGCATTACCTAAGCCTTTTCTAACTTCCACCCTTGCCAAAATAAGCATGGCGTTGACATCCCAGCAGCTCCAGACATTTGTTCTGCAAACTCAGAGGGCAACCTAAAACCCAAAAGACCAGACAGTCTGCATGGCTCGGTGCAGCAGCCTGAGTGAGTGTTTGTGCTGAGTATTTCAGCATTTAGAGGGTGCTACAACTTACAAACTGCCTTCCTAAAAATAAAATACAACTTCAACCATTTAGAAGCTCCACAGTGCGTCCACAAGAGGCAGGTCTGTCCAAAGGTCAGCTGGCTACCTGTCAGGACCTCCGCTCTGCTGTCTGAGCGGAGCTGCAGCCACTTTAATAGCATAGAATGGGAACAGCAAGGGAGGAAAATAAGTCAAATGTCAAACAGAAACAGCGAGCGCACAAACACCTCACACATCACACCTGACCTCATGCCAGACTTCAAACCAAACCTCAGCACTGAGCTGGAAAAATAATACACAATTCACTCCATGGCTTGTTTGCAGGGGATGCATTAGAGAAGCCATTATAGGGATAAAGAAAGGGGGAAAATCTCAAATAGTCTGTTGTTGCGGAGAACACTCAGTATTGTTATTTTTACAATAAACCGAATAATAATTACAAGATGATCGTAAGACATGGGAGCATGTGTACAAATGTTTACAGCAGTTTATACTGTTTTTGCTTCTGGACGTTTGTGGCTCAGTGTCTGAGTCCTCTACGCCCCCCCCCCCCCCCCAGAGACATGACACTGAGATATTCTGCAGCTGTGCAGTGAGGGAGAAAATCTAACCACCGGATTGTTACTGTTAAGCAATGCAAAGTCTCAAACACATTAATTGCATTCATTAAAAGAATTACATGTTTATTTTAGTCTTTCTAATGTAGCAGTATATTTAAGGTTATAATAGATAGATAAATAGATGTACTTCATTGACACTGGGAAATAATTTGCTGTTGTTGCATAAACAAGCTGTTTTAGACTCAGCTTCTATTACTCTATACTGACATATTCTCTGACAACAAGATACCACAAGTTTTTCTGCGAGATTAATGATAAAAACTGATAATGGGTGAATTTGTAACAGAGCAAAAATAAAATTGGAAAGGACAATGGACTTTTGAATGATTCAACACATTCAACTGAATACTATCAATTCTAAACATAATCCACTTTTTTTTTTCTTGTTTAATTGGTAATCTTTTTGAACAAAGATACTCACACTGGAGTTTCATCGCGTCATTCCAGGCGTCTGTCTTCTGTGGCCGCGCTCACGAGTCCGGCGGACGTGATCACTATAACCTGAAAGGTGTCTGCGTGAAACGAATAAAATAAACGATAATCGTATCCTGAACTTGGACCTCCTGACAAACGCCGGCTGGGCTGTGTCGGCAGCATGCAAGACTTTCCGGAGTCTCCTACCGACTGAGCGGCTCCCCCGCGCGCAAAAGGCGCCCAAAACAGAGAGGGGAGAGGAGGTGCGTGCGCGTGTGGAGCAGCCCAGGAAACAACAACAGACGAAACTACCGTATTTACCACGAAATGCTTTGTGCCCATTGATTAGCTTTAAAGTGCCATTATGATGAATGGCACATTCAGGTTAACTCCCACCAGCTCAGCAAAGGATCCCAGAGTCTCTGGCCGTGTGTGGTGGGATAGAAAATGGAAAATACTTCTCCGAAAGCACACATGTTCAAGAAGCAACTAAAAGAACCGTCCTGGTCCCCCCGATCAAAATCGACATTAAAATAATTTTTGTATTTTTTATTGTATTGATTGGAACCCTCTCGTTACTCTCTCATGGTGTTAAAGACGCATTTTTGATGCACATACACCACTGTGCTCATGAAGCTCCAAGGAAATCACAGATATGTGAACTCAGTTTGCTGTAAATGTTCAATTTGCAGCACCCCCTGTTGGAAGGCAAACATCAGAAAACATTTTGCCAAAGGCAATTACATTTTTTTTTAGATTTTCCTGTTATTATTTACCTAAAAATGAAGGCCTGGGTAAATATTGAAAAATAATTTCTAATGCTGAATAATTACAAGTTATTAAAATAACGCTAAGCATCGTGGTAGACAACGGGCCAGACACAACTGCAAGAGTGAGCAGAACCCTCGGTCGCTTTCGCCAACTAGGCAGTGGCGCACAGCGCAGCTACAGTGATTTGGCGACGTGAGTTCTATGAGGCTGCAGATGTGGCCCAATTAGAGCGAAACTTGCAGCGTTGCGGTCTACCATGGCGCAAAAAGAGACTCACACACTCCCTGATGAATGTGCACAACGACATTTTAGTCTCAGGTTTGACATGAATGCACTCATTAAGGACTTCATCTCCTCAACCTCTGAACCTCTCACTCCCAGAACGTCAAAAACTGACGCTTGGTCAGGGACCTTTGGCGTCGGTTAATGACGCAAAAGCCTCCTTAGGCGTCTCATGTAGACGCAGGGGGCTTTCAACTAATTCCAATGTAAATCCATCCGCGGCAATATTTGACGCTCAGAGCGAGCCATCCATTCCAATAGGGAGCAGCACTACGAGCTTATTGGTCGAATTGACGCGTGCGCACACTGCACTATTGACGTACCAGTGCAGCTAGGAAGCTAGGAAGAGCAGACACAGAAGGTAAGTTCATATGAATTTTCTTTGAAAGTCTCTTAAAAGGTTTAGCAACTTTTGTGTAAACATTATCACGACTCTTATCAATCAGATTCATTCGTCTTTCTTACTCAAAACAGCGCAAACAGCTGTTTTAACGACGGTGTTTATTCTGTTTACACAGTTACCATAATGTCACCAAAACACGCACAGCACTATATAAACTGGCAGCATGCTACATACTCGTTGCCCCTAATCATTAATAGTGAATTAAACAATAAGACAATAAGACGATCAGTTCATATATGGGGTTATTTTTTCCTTTATTGTTCATTTTTATTATAAATAGATTTTTGTTGCAGTCATTTTGCAGCATCATTTCTCTCCTCATCCCAACCGGTCGAGACAGATGTTTCTCCCACAAGTGAGTCCGGTTTTGCCCCTGCGTCTACATGAGACGCCCAAGGAGACTTTTTGCGTCAGTAACTGACACCAAAGGTCCCTGACCAAGCATGGGGTTTTTGACGTTCTGGGAGTGAGACTGTGTTGAGTTGGCAGCTCCGCTGTGTTAATGGACCTGCTTTACTATGTTGTCTGCTGTGTGCAATGGCCGCCTTTTAGTTCTCTTTTTTCCTGGCTTCAATTAATAGGCTGACTTCCCGATAATGATTTGTATGTCCGATGTAAAAAATGTACCTGTTATCACAGCACCCCCAACTTAAAACCTCTCCCCACTGCCCTGGTGGCACTTTATTCTTAGGATAATCCCCATATGATTATCTAGGACTGTTTACATGCATTTATCTAAAAAGGGCAATGCACATTAATTATGTGTTTAAGCCTAACATGTAAATGTAAAGGATACCTTTCAGGTTAGTTTTCATCTGCAGTCCCTGGCCAGTTGATACAAATAACATATAGACACATGTATAAAAACACATACACAGACACTTTGCATAAATAATTGAAAAAATCAATGACATTCTAAGACATGAAAACATAGACCGAGGCACACACAAGGCACAGAAGCACAAATTATCAATAAAACCATATCATAAAGACATATCAAGCATAGTGAAAAGAATGATCCTGATGACACAACATTAGTTTCAGAACCATCAGCATTTATGTTGATCTCAGTTTGGATGCTTGCCACAAAGAAAGATGAAAATGTATTAAAGCTATAAAAAAACAAATGTAAAGCTGTGAGCTACTCTCTCTTTGAAGCAATTGTGGATCATTCTTCACCTTTGCTTTCATTATTTTCTAAGTATTTCTAAATAATTTGTATTTTATTCTTCAGGCATGTTGTTCTCATGGCAGTAATGCTGATGTTTCTGTAAGCAGCATTGCACCATTGGGGACATTTCTCGTACCACAGGTGATTTATCACTGCCCTATACATGTGGTCATAGTGCTCTGTAAAACTAATACCATTGTTTTTCTTCATCAGTCGCCATGATTCATTGTGTGGGTGGGAGTCAGCATGGATGTTTCTCAATGGCACATTAGGCCTTATGATAAAAACCACAAGCTCTGCTGAAAAGAAACTAAACTGCACAAACACACTAATGTACAACAATGGTAACCATGACTTTGTTTTTAAAATATAAAAAAAACACATCTGTTTTCGCCATTTCAGGATTCTGACAGGGAAACAAAAAAGGAAAATCAAGAAAAATCATCTTGAAAATGTTCAGAATGCCATGATCCTTTTTAGATTAGTTATTGTCTCACATCCCACCCCATCTACTTCTCTGAGAAACACATTTTTGTCAGAGGAGGATTATATATTATTTGTCAACACTATTACGTCCACAACAAACATTAACAAAACATTCTGGCTCAATCTTGTGACCAGTGACATAATACCCGACACCATATCCAAGGATAAAAAAGAACAAAAGAGGGAGATGTGTGGGCCAACCAGCAATAGGCCATATGATCCACAACTTCCCCATAAACTATCTAGAACTTTAAATCATCTAAACTGGAAATAAAGCATGACATCATTAACGGGAGCCTGGCGTCAGCTCAGTCTAGTGTCAGTGTGTTGTGTCGCAGTTAGTTAGGACCCAGAAGCACTACTCAGACAGGGAATGGCTTTTAACAGTAGATGGTATTTATTTGGGAGAGATGAGGTGAAGGACCGGTCCAGGATACAGATATAGCAAGGTTGGCGGGTCAGGGTTGTAGGCAGGCAGACAGACTGGCAGAGTAATGAGCGAGGCAGGCAGGCAGGCTGTACAGGAGGATTTTGACCTTGGCGCAGGCAGACACAGGATTAAATACAATTCAGGATACACAAGGTAAATGCTGAACGAAACGGGCCAGAGCACTAGTACCACTTAAGTAAACTGACGATCTGGCGAAGACTGGCGAGGAGAGCTGGGGTTTTATACTGCAGGAGCTTGATGAATGGATGAGTCACAGATGTGCAGTTGGACTGGCAGCAGGAGCTTGATTCGTGAAGTTGCAGGTGATCAGCAACAGTAGTTCCAGGCCCGACCATGACACAGTGTTTCTGTGGGTAACAGTTGTCTCTCTGCTGCTGTGTAGAATGCAGGAGAACGACGTGAGCAGGGACTTTTTATTTCTCTTCTGTGCTGGCGAACACAATAACGTTCCAGCGGCCTCAACAGTTATTATGCGTTTCTAGTCACACGTTACAACTAAAGTGACGTTACTTATCCCTGATAGAATCAACTTGTCTGTGACCGCAGCAACGCACTGCTACTTTTCTCAAACACCGACAGACTCACTTCCGGCAACAAACCCGCTGGACTGCGTCACACAGCCTCGGGGGGAGGGGAGTCAGTAAAAGTACTAATACCACACTTTAACAATACTATGTTTTCTACAATTAAAAGTAAATGAAACACTGACTGCAAGCAAAGACAGGAAAATGTGGTCAGGTATTAATTATCCTATGTTTGTATTAAATGTACACAAATTATGCAGAGAAATGCCCCCTGACAGTTATACTATTATATTATTATATTATTATTAGTCATTCATTCAAAACCTTGTTGAGGTGGAGCTCCTTTATTTATATATATATATATATATATATATATATATATATATATATATATATATATATATATATAACCATCCAGAGTTTTGTTCAGTCATTTAAGTTGTTGTTTATGATGCTGTTGTCGTTTTCTTGTATTCATGCTTTATTAATAATACAGTGGTATTCTTGAACTTTTTTCTTTTTACCGTGGTATCGAGTACATTAGTATCATATCGAAGTCTAACATTTGGTATCGTGACAACCCTGCCATGAATGTATAAATAATATTATTTGAAAAACAACTATACAGTATATATAATATTAAAACACTGACAGGGACCATTAGAACAAGATGAGACTTTATTAAAAAATTCACTCCAGCACCAAGAGTCAAAGGCATCAGGGAAGAGGTGGATAATAAATTATAGCAAAAAAAACAAACAATAAAAATAGAAAAGAGCTATAAAGACTAAGAAGCTAAATACATTAATAAGAGGGTAAAATTTGCAGTTGTTTGTATAAAAATATGACTAATAAGTACAGTGTTGTATGGATGTGCAGTAAAACAATAATGAGAATAAATATATGTATATACACGTGTATTTATATACACTACTATACGTAGATATATTGCACATGATGAGAGAAATTGGACAGGTCAAAAAGACAGAAATTAATATCTGGCTTTTGTTTATTGAACAATTTGTCTTCTCCTTTCTTTAAAGCAGTCCAGTTGTATGAAGTGAGCCATATGCTCCCTGAAAGAAAACAAAACAGTCAGTTTTACTTCACATCACCAACACACGTCTGTTTTACCAGTAATAAACTTATTATTACGTTACGTTTCTAATGTGCTTGGATATTCATCTGTCTGATACAGCAGCTCTGCGACTGTCACTCAACTTAACATAAAACTATTTTAACAGCAGTAATCTTGTTTTAAGGCCGCTGGGTTTATTTAACATATGAACCTTTAGCTAGCTAAACATCACATTTGTATATTTTGTGATGTTTAGTAGTAAACATCACAAAATAAGATAATTAATACCTGACCACATTTTCCTGTCTTTGCTTGCAGTCAGTGTTTCATTTTTCTACTAAACAGCCCCTGAATTTGGACACAGGAATTGTCTTCTGACGCTGCTGCTCCTGGAGGATTTTTATCAAGTAGATATCATCCCAAGTCATGTTTTATATTTGAACTTTAACATGTATTTACTTGATTACACAGGGTTGATTCAAGGATGTGGAATCCCCCCTCGTTTTATTCATGATTAACTAACATTACACCACATAGCCTTTTCATTGGAAAATCCGTTTTCATCCAATGCTTGACTCCTGTGCGAGTGGTCTTGTAATCATCATTAGTCATTTAAATGCCAGAGATTTATCGAAGACATCGCTCATATGCTACCGAGCCATCCCGGGCAAAACCCAAAGTAGAGAAGTTATCCAAACATTTCCCCTGAAGTGAGATTTTGGTTCAGTCTCACCACTCATATTGGTCTCATTTCCAACAAACAGCCAGTGTTGGGAAAGTTCACTTTCTACATGAACTAGTTCAAAGTTCAGTTCAATGCTTGAATGGTCTTTTTTAATGAGGAATTATTATAAGAAAAACAGGACAGTAGTCCTTAAGGTCCAATAAATATTTTCCATTTCAAATTCCATTTCAGTACATACTAAAAAGTTATCCTGGAAAAATATATATAATATATACAACCCTCAAGACCATTCTACTAACACAAACTGAGGTAGGAACCAGGCTGAGGTAGGAAATTAAGGTTGAACTTGAAAGTGCAATATTCAAAGTGCCAATCATTTCAACATTTTTAAGTCACTTTTAAATTTTTTGGCTTGTTTGCCTAATGAATAAGTAAAAAAAAAAAAAAAACTTAAAAGAGTCAGTCAGAGTCCAAGGCCATGGACAGGGCTTCTACTTTCTGTCCGGTGAGTGAAAATATCTTAACTGAATGAATATCTGTCACTGGTTACAGTCCACATAAATAACTTAAATAATAATAATAATAATTAATGAAAAAAAGTCAAAAGTGTGCAGGGCCAAGGACAGTGTTATTTTCTGTCCAGCCCGAAAATCCCTTATCTGAATGAAGATCCTCTGTCATTGGTCACAGTGGTCTCTCCCTGGTGGATCTGCTGTTTTTTGCTCCCTGTTAAAACAAGATATGCTCTGTTATTTTTATGCAGCTCAACTCTGCACATCAATATAGTCATCTCCATTGGCAATACATTGTACTTCTATAGCCCAATAAACAGATCATAACAATATTTAATATACCTTCAAATCTTTTTGTTGGCATACAAGATCAGCTGCTTCTCAAAGTTGGCATCTCCCAGCCGATTTCTCCTGGGTCTGAATGAGATAACAAGTTATTTTAACATCATGATTATTATGACAAAAATGGTTACAGTAATCTGTATTAAAGGGATTGTGAACTGAGGCCATCACTGAAATAATTTGACCAAATGTTTATATTGAAAACCAGAAATAGAATAATATCACCAAGAACTATGATTTAGGCATGGTATTTACTGTACTTATTACGAAAGGATAATAATTATGTAATATAATCACAGTTTATTCCTACCTGAATATTAGACCACCGATGCTGAAGAGCCTCTCTACTGGAGCATTGAGGGCAGGGCAGTGTTGTGTTTTATGAACAGCATTCTGAGCTTTGAAAACTGCATGTATTCATCAAACCCATCTGTGGTTGGGGCATCCAAATAGGTGTCCACTTCAGATTTTTGAAAAACCTGAGTTTTTTTGTTAAATCTGAAGAATGACGCTGCAGGATCTTTCTTGTCACTTTCACCACTGGACTGGACTCAACCTGAGTCTCTTGCAGCTGAGTCTTCAGAGTTGAGGCTTTGAAACTCTCTTTTCAGCATCAATCTGTACTGCATACGTTTCTCCTCATCTTCGACCCAGGCTAGCTTGAATCTTGGCACCAGCATAGCAGGGAGTATGTGGTCCCTCTTCTCCAGAAGACCTGCCAGCCTTGTGGTCAATGACTCCAAGATACTCTTTATGAGGGGTTGGCATGTAATGAGACCCTCTGCTGCAGTGGGCTTTATGCTCTCATCCAACAGGTCATTCATATGACATTGCAGCTGCACAATGGTTGGAGCCAGGTAGCCAAGAAAGATCTTCTTCTCTGCTTGGAGGATTATTAGTGCAAGTGCTAAAGGCCTCATCACATCCACAAACTTGTGTATGAATTCGACTTCCTGGGGAGAGAATCTGCGAAAGCCAAACTCATCACTCAGAGTGTGCAAAATCAGCTCGTCATGTAGGGGAGTGGCTTTGGTAGTTAGTGTTGCTATGCGAGACAGTCGCTCCATCGCAAGAAAAAAGAGTTCCATCTTGTGTCATTTGTCACAACAAAGCCAATCCCAAGCTTTTCCTCCACAGCATCAGAAGCCTTTGTACTTCGCTTAATCAGGTTCCACAGAGCAGATACTTTTTCAAAAACAGCCCTCGACATTGTTTTGTAGCGTTTTTCAGTAACCTTTTCCGTATCTTTGGCCGCTAGATTCAAGGTGTCAGCCATGCACCTTCTGTGAGGGGGGAGAGAGGGATGATCCAGACCTGAGAGAGGCTCGACTCCATCTGCTCATCTTCATCTGAGCTCTCACTGGCGGCAGCAAAGGCTGACACTGGTTCATTGTCAGCTTCACTTTCAGTTTCATCAAAGTGGACCACTGTCTCTGGCACTTCAGTATCAATAGCAACATCCATCCCAAAACAGTTGAACGCCTTGACATAATGTGCAGCATTGTCTGTTGCTGTACACACAACCTTGTTGTGGATTTTGAATTCTTTGATTCCATCTGACAATAATTTTGCCAAAACATCATGTGTTTATGCTCCTTTAATCCGCCGGCATGCCAGTACTGCAGAGTATCTCTTAGAAACATCAGTTTTGTTTAGCCAGATCTGTCTTGACTGTCTCTTGATTTTTTATTTGCTTGCACATGCTTGAAAGGCTAGCCGGGTGCTTCAGTTCAATGTGCTGTTTCAGGTTTGCTGTGGATGTGACTGAAGTGCGGATTTTCTTTTTGAAAGCTGGCGGGCAAAGTTTTCACAGAAATGTAAGATTGTTCCCACCTTGTCATAAAGCTCGTTTAAATGATCATACGACGCCTCCTTGCTGCCTTGTCGCCTCCATGCTGCTGTCGCCTCCATGCTGCTTTTTGTTTTGATGACAGATGCGGCTGGTGAGACACTGGTGGCTGGTGTTGCCAGATTGGGTGTTTTTTACGCTACATATTAAGGCCTGTTTACGGTGTGTTTTAGCCGGGTTTTCGCCTGAAAGGCTCTATAGAAATCTGGCACCCTATTGAACGAAGTTAAACTGAGAGAGCGTGCCATTCACAGACACCAGAATGAACGCGTTCACAGTAACGTTCATCAGGCAGTAATACAGTACGTTCAGTTCACGTTCGCCAAAATTATGAACGAGTTCATGAACTATCGTTCAATGAACACATTCAGGCACAACAGTGCAAACAGCTGTTCTCATGAAAATCCTCAGATGAATCCATTGCACACTATTTGCCTGGCACCAAACGGCAGTCAAAGTTAGATTGAAGTTAGTGCAGACCAAAACAGTTGTCCGCAAGTTTATCATAAAAGCATCATAAGGTGATAAGGTGTCCGTTTTTTGTTGTTTTGTTTTTTTAGGTATAGAATGGTTTAGATATTAAATTAAAATAAGGAAACCTATCTGACACTTGACCTGTCAAGGATTGAATTATTGCAGCTGTGTCAAGGCCTTCTTTATGTATGAGTGAGGAAATATCATGACAGATAAACATGTAATATGTGTTTATTTAGAGTAATAGATCATTAGAGGGGGCATATTGCTGTAGCTCAATAAACCACTTTCACTATGTTCAAACCTCTGTCTTTTTTCTCTTCCTTTATCTTTCCACCCATCTTCCCATGTGACCTGTGAAGTTCTGTTGAAACTATGCCAGCGGTGGACCACCATGGTAGGATGGACACACACACACACACACACACACACACACACACACACACACGAGGAAATCCTCTGCACCATTTTATTTATTCAAGCCTCCTACTCGTTTCTCTGAAAAAGATAAGTACAGCGAATAGGCTATTAAGATGGAATTTTCTCCCCCACAACTCTGTGTCGGAAACTCTCTCACACACACACATGCATGAAAGCTCTGTTACAATTACAGTTTTTTTCAATTGCTAACAAGCAACGTTCAGTTCTGGAGCCACTTTTTCAAATCTCTTCATACAGTCTGCACTACTAACATGCATCTGTAATCTCACCTCCAAAACTCACTCAAATCCCAACAAAACAAATCAAAATAAACTTCTTCGACCAGAACACTGGCCACATTTCTCACTCAGACACACTGACTTAAACCGCAGGTGTTGCCCTCGCCTACAGGTACCCTCTCTCTGCCCCACGGCTTGACCTCGCCCGGGCCAGACATTCTACCAATGTGTAATTGTCCACTGTGTTGTTGTTCTCCAGCCCCTTCATGTATGTGAGGGAGTCTCGTTATCAGCCCCGCAAGGTCAAGTGTCTGCCATGGTATGTAATGTCCCTGATTCCCTTTTATCAAAATTGGACATTGACCCTGATCAGTACATCTGTCTTCATTACACACAATCTCATGACAGTTGTCTATGTCCATGAGTTCAAAATCACCATTTATCTTAACAGTTTCTATTAGAGTTGGATAAAGGCCTGCGGCGTTATGAAGTTCCTGTTGTTGATATTTTCGGTCTGATTTTTTTTTGAATGTCTTTCATGCGTTGTGGGTGCTTAGTCTACACAATGGCTGCTGGTGTTACGCTCATTTTCCTGGGTTACTTAAGGATGTTATTATTCTAATTTGTGTCAGTTCTTTGGTACCTTGAAGAAGCAGGAAGTAATGTCTTATAAATGGGATTTATTCAATTACGTTTTTAAGACAATTAGTCAAACCATATGGTTGCATTTGACCATCAACTTTAATAATTTATTCAATCACTTACACCATCCTCAATGTTCAATATTGTGGATCAAATAACCCAAATTTCTACTACCCAATGAACCACTGTGAGTCAGGCTATACAGTATGGATCAATAACCCACTGTGGATCACTCAATTAATCAATATGAATAAATAAAACACTGTAAAACAATCACTAATCACCAGGTATCAATAAAACACCGTAAAACAATCACTACTCACTATGCATCACCAAAACACTGGGAAACCAATCAACTATTCGCTATGTATTAATACAACACTGTTGACCCCTTAGTTGAATTTGTTACTCAATTACTACGGCTCTTAAATAATTAGTTAAACACTGTTGTTTTCTGTATAGGTAAGTTCTCAAATAACTCAGATGGTTGAATACTTGGACTCTGTTGACATGATATTACTTATTGCCTATAGTTTAATTTTAAATTTTTCATTAAAAATGATTTATTCTGGTTTCGCCCCCACTTAGTTTTTGTTCGCCACTGTTCAGGCGAGAGCCGCAGCTCTTCAAGGTTTTCTCACAGACTCTCATACACACACACACACTTGGCCTAGAGCCAAGTCCCCTCCTTTTCCTTTTTGTTAAGTTTTGTTCTCCTACTTTTAATTTCCACATTTCCACACACACACAGGTTGTCTCAAATGTATTTTATATTTTGTACATTATTTTATCGACTTGAGGTACGTGAAGTGCGTGTCACTTGCAACATTACATTTTTCAGTGTTATTTTTTAAGAACCTTTGTTTCAAATGTCAATTCAAACACTTCTCTTCAAACATCCCTGCCTTTTCAGCTTTATACATGGGAGCGTTCAGCATTCGCATATTTTATACTTCAAGATTTTATTTCACTTTCTTTTACCACATTCAGCTCTTATAGCATGTACTATGTTGTAAGTTGTTGCAGTAAGAAAAAAAAAGGCAGATCAGACATCAAAGAGCACAACACAGAACACAATGCAGAACACAACATTAGCCCCCAGGGTTTGGTTTGTCAGTCCGTCTGGTCTGTCAGTCATTTTAAGTTGTCTGTGTAATAAAAAAAAATTCTATGTGTGGGTTTTATCACTGGTTGTTGGTGGAAAATGTTTTGTACTTCTATGTCCTTTACTGGGTCCTTCGCCTCTCCCAGATTAGGCTCATGAGAATTTATCAGGGCCTGAAGAAAGTGTGCGTTTTCAACTCACTCTTAAGTCACACAAAACAAAGTCCCCCCTTGTTATTTCAGGTGGGGCTCATAAAAATTACTGTGTGATTTTTACATGTGCAGTGTGTCAAAAAATGTGCTGATCAGCTGTATACATATAGTGGACTATAACAGTAGTTCATATCATACTTTGCTAAGTTCAACACGGATCCCAACGGTTTCTACCTAGTTATGAATATACATTATTTATTGCCCCTAAAGATTGTGTTAACGAATCTAAAATTTAACCTCCTTAAAAATCCTCTGGCAACTGAGAAATATAAAGCACTCAAAGCCCACCTGTTGAAAACGTTTGAACTGTCGGATGCTGAGACAGCCAGCAGGCTTTTCTCCCTCCAAGAACTGGGTGACAGCAAACCGTCTGAGCTCATGGACCGTATGCTGGATCTCCTGGGTGAGCACAGACCGGATTTTCTTTTCATTCAAATTTTCCCGCGTCAGCTGCCTTCCCAATGAAGAGCAGCTTAGCCAACATGGGCTAATTGTCAACCCTGCCAAGTGCCAGTTCGGTCTCTCCACCATTGGGACACAGAGTCATTAAGGATGGTGCAGTCCCTCTCCCGTCAAAGGTGTAGGCGGTCACACGGTTCCCGCACCCGCTCACTGTCAAATCCCTGCAGGAGTTCCTCGGTATGGTGAATTCTTACCACCGTTTCATCCCCCGAGCCGCTCAGCTATTGCGACGCCTTGCACGAGGCCTTGAAAGGTAAGTCCAAACACGCTGTGGACTGGACTGAGAGCAGGGACAAGGCCTTTGTGGCCACTAAGGCAGCCCCGGCGAACGCCACAATGCTGGCACATCCTTCTTCCATGTCCTTCATCGCCATTAACTCGGACGCCTCAGACTATGCTGTCGGTGCTGTCTATGAGCAGTGGGTAGGCGGGGCCTGGCAGCCGCTAGCTTTCTTCAGCCGTCAGTTGCTCCCCAGCGAGCGGAAGTACAGCACTTTTGACCGGGAGCTGCTTGGTCTCTACCTCGGCATCAGACACTTTCGTTCCCTGCTGGAAGGTCGACACTTTTGTTGACCACAAGACTGCTGACTTTTGCCATGGCCTAGGTGGCTGAGCTGTGGTCCGCCCGCCAGCAACGTCATCTGTCCTACATTTCAGAGTTCACTAAGGATTTGCAGCACGTTGCCGGTAAGAACAACCACGTGGCGGACTGCCTGTCACGGGCTCTGGCAGGTGCAGTCCATCTAGGTTTGGATTACAACCACATTGCAGCTGATCAGACCACAGACCCGGACGTGCAACTCCTGAGGACCTCGACTACAGGGCTGCAGATAGAGGACGTGTTTTTTGGCGATGCCGGCACCACGCTCCTGTGTGACGTCTCCGCAGGCAGTCCTCGACCAATCATCCCCACGGGATGGAGACGACAAGTTTTTGATGGCATCCATGGTCTCTCCCACCCCAGGTTCAAAAGCTACGAGGGCTCATTCCACATTTTGGAATCAGGGGACAAACATTTTGTGGTGGACATGGGCGGCAAACCGGAGCAACTCTCCATTGACCGCCTCAAACCAGCTCAAATGGACGTGGCCAGGCCCATTGTATTGGCCCAGCCCCCACGACGCAGACGACCTCCATCTCTGGTGTCATGGCGGGACACCTGCCACAGTTGGGTCTCCTCGACCTCCTGTACGGCAAAGCCATTGTGGCCGGTTAATACGCCCACCTCCCTGATGACTGTTTTTTTTTCTTCTGATATGGTGAATTCTGGGGGGAAGTGTGTAGTGAATGTGACATAATTCACTTTTGTTGTTAAGTGTGGTACCACACACTGTTGATTAGAAACGCAGCACTTTGTTCTTACCGTAGTTCTTCATGCAGTTGTTAACGTAATGTGTTATGCATGTAATTTACTGTCCTTACTCACTTAATGTAAGTATGACTGTTCAGGGATTGTGGTCCCTTTAAATTATCTGAATGTGTCATGACGTTGAGCCCGATGCTGGTGAGGTTTCCGGTCAGCGCCATTTTACAAGTTCAGTTGTTTTTCCTATAAAAATAAACGACACGCTCATTCGTGTGCTCAACGTGACAAATTGTCTCTTGCGATTTACTGCATTTTCCACAACTGAACCTATTCAGTCCTCGTGCTGCACTGACTTACTTCTCAACCACTCCAACTTCCAACCGGTAAATTTATCAACAGCTTTGTGTTAAATAACAATTCAGCAACTGTATTACATGCATGTAATTAAGCGTTGAAAGCACTCATCAGCCCCTCCTCTCCACTACAGATTCTTTTTGGATAGTCGGAGAACACCTACTGGATCCAAATCCAGGTGAGACCACGCTTAAATGAGAACAAATACCTCTTACATAGGCCTTTAGCGTGGTTGTCCCCTGGTGTGAAGACGCAGCAGATCAGCTCCGGTCCCTCTTCAAACTCGATTTGTGATCCCAATTATGTAAGGAATTTCAGGTTTCAGGAGGTTTGCAGAAAACAAGTCGAAGCAGCCGATGAGCAGTTTCAGCTGGAGACGTTTATTTTGAGATGTGGTTCATAACACAAAACGAAGACGATTCAAAGTGCATATGGGGATACAGTTCTTTTGTACTCACTATCTACGAAACTGGCAGCGTGGGATGTCACGTTTGATTGTCAACACACGTACACGTCTGCATCATCATACTAGATATCTTGACATGACATTGGTCATCTATGTCCTTACATTCGATAACTTCCACAAGATACTGGTCACAGCAAGGACACATCGGCGTCAACATGATTAGGTTTAGCACCACCAAGATATTGTCTACAATGCTTACACTCAGGACACATTCTGCTTCTACAGTGTGTACCTTTCTTATCAACCTGACAGTATACAGAAGTACTCTTAATCTAAGTGTACTTACTGTGCACTTTTTAGTGTGATATTTTTGAGGTACATAGTATACTAAATATATGTAATTAGTACTACTTAAGATATACTGAAATAAGTGTACTCTAGTAATATATTGGGCTTCAAGATTCACTTCAATGCATGTTTAAAGTATATGTTCTTTCTGCTTAACAGATATTGTCTTTATATTTAGTGTACACTTTAAATTCAAATAAATTATATTTACATTATATTATCCACACATTTTGATTGAATTAAAAATATATTTCTTACGTTTGTTGAAGTTGAAACACATTTTGAAAAAGTATAGAGTTATTTAAAAAAATTGTGTACTAATATATTTTAGTACATCTTTATGGTGTCTCAAAATAGTACAGTCAAGTGCACTAACTTGTATTTCAGAACATCTTTAGTAACACTTGTGATATATAATTAGCACACTAAGTACATTGTTAGTACATCGAAAATAGCAAACTTTTAGTACATCAGTCATGTACAAAAGAACTATGCTAAGTGTACTTAAATTAAGTATACTTCAGTGTACCTTTTTTTCACCTAGGATTGTTAGAATATTGTAAAAGGATTCTCTACCCCAGGAATTACATGTTAAAATAAAAACAAAAATTAAATACTAGGCAATAAACAAAGAAAGACACTAGCTAGGGCTTACAGAAACTCAGAACTAACTGCACTAAGCTTGAGTCAACACAAATTGCACAATAATTAATGTATAGTGGAATAGCATAATAGCAAATAGCATACTATATAAAATGGTGGTATACCAATGTATTTATAGGCAGTATTGACACAGGTATATTGATAAAAAATGTTTACCCTACTATACTATGAGCAACAGTAGTTGAATAGAGATGAAGATAGGTGCATGATGAGCTAAATAAATAACTACTGCACTGTACAATGTTGCAAATAACAGTAATTATCCAATAGTAGGGGTGTAATGGTTCCCAAAATTAAAGGTGCATTTGATATGACAAAGTGAAGTCACGGTTAAGTATGTTTTCAATACAGCAAAAAAAAAAATGCCAGAGAATTTTTTTTAATTCATTAAAACTAACATAATAAAGTATAATGATGATGGAGCTATACTTGACTTATCTTCTTAGCAGCATACAAAACAAAAGCAGAAAGAATTATGTGTAGTATTTTTGTAGTAGTTATGAACAAATACAAACAAAAGAAAAGTAAAAAAGAAAATAATGGAACTTACTGTATTTTTACTCAATTTATAAAAAAAAATTGAGAAGAAAGATGAGAATGTCGACATTTTCTGTAGCTACGCAGCACAGATCAGCTTGATGTGACAATGTCACCTGCAGTGGAAAATACCCTCTCACTAGGGACAGATGTTCACAGCCAATTAAAAGCATTACTGTGTAAGGTAATGTGCCGTTACATCAGGTAGCTTTGTGTAGCCCTTGACCTACACCCATCTGCAGTAAGAGCGACAGCGGCTTCGGACAGTTAGCTCTCTGTTTGGGCTTTTGTTTTGTTATACAAAGCAGGAATCCTCGGCTATAAATGTACCAATCGCCGTTATTTATTGCCCTGTTTGAATCAGTTGAACGACTACCTAAATGCTGCGGGGATAGTTTGTAGCGTGTGTTGCTCCGTGTTTCCGTCTAGTTCTACCTATTGACACGCAGGGTGATGTCAGCGTAAATGAGTTGACACGTCTTAAGTAGTTCCGCTGATGTAACCTCTTGTGTAGCAGATGCGACATACCGTTGTTTTAATAGCATTACTAGTCATGTTGCAACCAGCTAGCTTAGCGTAGGGTGTCTCCCGGCGTGCCTTACAAGAGAGCAATGTTTCGCTTTGGGGAGGGGAAGAGCGGACAGCACGCTGCCTGTTACGTAATGTGGGCTGCCTTGTTAAGCGCAGTGGCTCTGAGAACATTATATTTCACACAATTAAGTTTTATTTAGGATTACAACAAATCGAACAGTTCAATAGAAATACGTGTTTCGTTACACACCTATCCAATAGTACTAATAATTGTATTGCACAATGGTGTAGTGACCATAGTATTGTCGGGTATTGCACGTTACATGCCAAATAGCAGTAGTTGTAGAACATTGTTCTCAGCTAAATTTATATAATTTTTACCTGGTATATCGAGTACCAGAGTATATCGTTTGCTGATATTGTTAGCCAGTCCCCGCTTGTCGGTGCGAGCCGCCCCAGTGTAGCTTCTTCAGCTCCCCCAGCAGCTCCCGAGGAGATGGGAGGACAGGGCGGCGGGATGACTGTCCACAATAAGAAACCTAAACTGAAGCCCACGGTTCACCACCAACAACTTCATGTTTCTAATAAATTCGCCCCTCTCGACACACTCGCTGAGGAAACAACTCTGATCATTGGCGACTCAAGTTAGCGAAACCAGCGACCATAGTCTGTATCCCTGGAGCCAGAGCAGGCAGTGTTGAATCATATTTAAAACTGCTGGTGTAGAAGAAGAATGCGTCCTGATTGTGGGCGATGTGAGCAATGTCTTGTTGATGCTAAACATAATCATGCTGGCGTCGATGTGACCAGTATCTTGTTGAGGCTATCTTGTATGATGACGCGGATGTGTCCTTGTTGTGAACAATTGAACATGTGACACCTCAGGCCTGTTTCGTAGATGGTGGGTATAAAAGAACTGTACACCCATATGCACTTTGATTGGTCTTCGTTTTGTGCTATGAACCACATCTCAAAATATATAAACGTGTCTCGCTGACACTCAGCTGCTTCGATTTGTCTTTCTGCAAACATCCTGAAATCTGAAAATAGCTTACGTAATTGGCGTCATCGAACTGAGCTTGAGAGGGACCGGAGCTGATCTGCTGCGTCTTCACACCAGGGGACAACCACGCTAAAGGCCAAGGTAAGAGGTATTTTTCCTCATTTAAGCGTGGTATCGCCTGGATGTGGATGCAGTAGGTGTTCCCCAACCTTCAAAATTAATCTATAGTGGAGAGGAGGGGATGATGAGTGCTTTCAACGCTCAATTACATGCATGTAAGACAGTTGCTGAATTGTTATTCAACATGCAGCTGTTGATAAATTTGCCGGTTGGAAGTTGGAGTGGTTGAGAAGTAGTCAGTGCAGCACGAAGACTAAATGGGTTCAGTACGTTAGGTGTGTGTGTGAACTGCTCTCAGACCAGCTGAGGAGAGACAAGTGTGTCTCTTTGAAGAGCGTTGTTTTTTGTTAACACAATCTCTAGGGGCAATAAATAATGTATACTTTATATATATGTTCATAACCAGGTAGATACCGTTGGGATCCACGTTGAACTTTGCAAAGTATGATATGAACTACTGTTTAAGTCCACGATATGTATACAGCTGACCAGCACATTTTTGACACACTGCACATATAAAAATCATACAGTAATTTTTATGAGCCCCACCTAAGATATCAAGGGGGCGACTTTGAACTGATATATTGTACACTTGACATCAAGAAGATATTCAAATCATAAGGAGAATAGCGAGGTGAAAACTTTCTTCAGGCCCTAATAATTTCACATGAGCCTTATCTGGGAGAGGCAAAGAACCCAGTAAGGACAAAGAAGTACAAAATACATAAGAATATCTCCTAAGATACCAACAGCCAGTGATAAAACCCACACATAGAAGATTATTATTACACAGACAGCTTAAACCGACTGACAGACCAGACGGACCAAAACCCTGGGTGCTTGTGTTGTGTTGTGTTCTTTGTGCTCTGTGTTGCTTTTTCTCTTATTTCTGTGAGGGCGGCTCTCTCTTAAACAGGGGCGAACAAAAACTAAGTGGGGGCGAAACCAGAATAAAAATGTTTAATTCAAAATTACAAGTTCATCTATAGGCAATAAGTAAGATCATGTCAACATAATATAGGCTGCACGGTGGTGTAGTGGTTAGCACCTTCGCCTCACAGCAAGAAGGTTCTGGGTTCGAATCCCGGTTCAACCAGGGCCTTTCTGTGTGGAGTTTGCATGTTCTCCCCGTGTATGCGTGGCTCTCCGGGTTCTCCGGCTTCTTCCCACACACCAAAGACATGCAGAATGGGGTTAGGCTCTAAATTGACCGTAGGTGTGAATGTGAGAGTGAATGATTGTCCGTGTCTGTATGTGGCCCTGCGATAGGCTGGCGACCTGTCCAGGGTGTACCCCGCCTCTCGCCCAATGTTAGCTGGGATTGGCTCCCGCGCCTTAAATGGATAAAGCGGTAGATGATGAATGAATGAATGAATGAATGTCAACATAGTCCTACTACTGATAACGGTGAATTATAAAGTTGAGTGTTCAGCCATCTGAGTATTTGAGAACTTACTTAAACAGAAAAAAATAAGCATTGTTTAACTAATTAATTAAGAGCCATAGTAATTGAGTTGATTTGACTAAAGGGTTTTATTGATTCATGGTGATCAGTTGATTGATGCACGGTGTTTTAGTGATTCATATTGATTAATCGATGGATCACAGTGGGTTATTAATCCATAGGGTATAGAAATTTTGGTTATTTGAGCCACAATAGTGAACAACGAGGCATGGTGTTTGAATGAATAATTAAGTTAATGGTCAAACGCAACCATATGTTTTGACAAATCGTCTTTTAAAATGTAATTGACCAAATTCCCCAAAATAACACATTACTAAATTTATAACAACTGTTCTTACGCTTCTTTTATTTTATGATCCTGCTTTTACTCTGTAGCACTTTGCGATCTGTACAAGATGAAAAGTGCGTTATAAATAAAACGTTTTCTTCAAGGTGCCAAAAGAAAGGACACAAATTAAAATAATAAGATCCCTAAGTAACCAAGGAAAAATGAGCCAGCAGCCGTTGTGGGGACTAAGCACCCACAACGCATGAAAGACATTCAAAAACTTTCTAAAAAATGGGATTAGATCCCTCCTGGCCCAGGGAAAGCATGTTTGATGTAGGTGTGTGTGAGGATATGGAACTGCGCATAAAAGACAAATGTAAAAAACTCCCAACAGAAAACGGATTTGGAACTAGAAATTATAAAACTGTTCAAAAGCAAAGGTCATTGATACAGAAAGAACGTGAGGGACAGATTGTCTGATCTAAAAGACAAGAAAACTAAATTAGACAGAACATATCAACAACAGGAACTTCATAAAGCCGCAGGCCTATATCCACGTCTAACAGAAACTGTAACGGTAAATGGCTATTTTGAAGTCATGGACATAGACAACTGTCATGAGAAGGTGTGTAATGAAGACAGATATACTGATCAGGGCCAATGTGTCATGGTGGTGTCTGTTTTTGTGTTTGGTGGGTTTTCTTTTTTTTGTTTCTTTTCCCCTCTTTGGCTTTCCCAAGTCTCCAGTGGGGCTTCATCTGTGGATTTATCAGGCTTCTCCAGCCCCACCTGCTCCTTCTGCGGAACCCTCTGTTGCTGCCCCCAGCCTTTCCCATGAACCCTACATTCCCACTCCAGCCAGGTATCCAGGTGAGTTAGGGACGTGTAGCCAATTTTTACACCAGTGTTCTTTAGTGTTTGACCAGCAGCCCCAGACTTATGCTACACAGCAAATTCGGGCCTTAGGAATAAACTCACATGCAGTTAAAATCAACTCAATCAAAGTGTATATGTAGGACCATCGAATACACTCTGGGCCAGTGTTAAAATTACTCTTTTCAGGGAGTTGATCTTTTAACCCTTTTCAGGAGTTAAAACTGAACTCTTTTGGGAGTTAAAACACTAATCCCATGTGGGGTTAAATGCAACTCTCACCTTGAGTTAATTTTAATGTGAACTCTTTCATGGGAGTTTATATTCAACCCTTAATGAATTTTATATTTAACCCTTACTGGAGTTTATATTTAACCCTTAATGGAGTATTTATTCAACACTTAATGGAGTATATATTTTTCTAAACACAAAAAATGTTTTAGGTGAAAATGAATACAAAAACAAAATACCATATTGATGACGACACATTTTTAGTGTTTGAACAATCCATGCAGCATTGAGGCTAAAGTTAGTTTGAATAAAGTGCCTTTTTATAACAATGTAACCATGTTACAGCAAACATTCAAATCTGCTATGAGGGTAGCTAAACAGTTGGCACATTATGAAGTGAAGGTTCAATTTAAGGTGGAGGCAGCGATTCTGAAGAATGCTTGCTGCTAAATCAGTGAATATCTCCTTACGATCCGCTACCTATCTGTAGCCTACTGTGTGTGCGCTAAAAAATAAATCCAGTGTTAATTCACAGCCTCTGTAAACGGGCATGTTGCTAGCTACGGTGGCCCCCTTTGTTCACACACCCGTTTAGAGCCTCGGCTGTGTATTAACACTGGATTTTTTTCTCAACACACACATACAGACAGATAGTGGATGGTGAGGAGATATTCACTGATTTTGACGACAAGCATTATCAAGAATTGCTGACTCTACCTTTAAAAATAATAAAAAATAAATCAATTAAATCCCTATTTATTGCATTAACTCTTCAAAAGGTAAATGCACAAAATGCAAACATTGTGTAAAACCCTCATAAAAACAACAAACGTGTCCATAAACCATGGATCAATCAAGCTG
The DNA here is from genome assembly GCF_022379125.1 of Scophthalmus maximus. Taxonomy (NCBI): domain Eukaryota; kingdom Metazoa; phylum Chordata; class Actinopteri; order Pleuronectiformes; family Scophthalmidae; genus Scophthalmus; species Scophthalmus maximus. The sequence continues at coordinate 18,574,580 of NC_061524.1, read as the reverse complement.
ACAAATTAAATTATGCAACTCTGTGAATCACACCCGGTCGACATTTGAACATCAAAACTTTTGAAATGTCTTAATCTATACCTTTCTACAACCAGTATCTTCCTAGGGATGTTTTCAGTTACTTGAAATGCATGGAAATGGTCATGGAAAGAAGTTTCATGCTCAACCAAAGCAAAAACAACTTTCCCATCATGCAAAATGATAGAAGATATTTTGCTGAACACCGGTTACGTAATGTGGTGATGTTTTCATCAGTGCTAGTGCAAACAAATAGGCCAACATAATATTCAACACCAAACTTTACCCAGTTCGTGATTTTCACAGTGGCTTGTGAATCAATGTGAAGATATGCAGATATGTCTTCTGTATATTCCCGTGTTTCAAGTAAACACAGTTTTACAGGACCAGATTCAACCCCTTTTTAAGTCAAGCATTCCCAGTTATAAGCTACTGCAAACTGGGTTTTTTTTGCAAGTGATACCTCAAAGTTCTTTGAACAATCTTTGAAAAATTTGTGTTTAGCTTCAAATCTCATAGTCCAGATATGAATGAGTGGTCCAATTTTTCGTATGCACCTCGAATAATGGACCATGAAATGATGTTTTGGAATCAAGTTGTTTGATGGGTACAGTTCTTTGAAGAGTCTGTGATGTTCAATAATAAGGTGCTTTAGATACACAGTCATCTTTTTCGGTGATGGTGTATGAGAACACAATGTTTATAATGTTCAGCAACAAGAGCAACACGTGCCAGTGCAAATCCTCTTCTGGCACAAGGACACCAAATATCAAAGGTATGTTTGTGATCAAACACAGTGTTTGTGATGTATTTAATCCTATTCTACGTCCCACACAGTCAAGGTTAATATTTGTTGGCCTGTTTTTCTTTTCCAGATAGCCATAGTTAAAAGCATAGACCCTATTTAACAAGCTTTCTTTAGATATGAACTGTTGGATCAAATATCCAAATAGCAATCTGAGCTCATATTGACCAACCCCTTCCAAAATATCATGGATAATGTCAACAGCATAATTTTCTCCAACATTGAAATTTATTAAGTATGCTCTTTCTCTTGATGCCAAATGAAGAGGTTAATGTTGGGTCATTTACCAAACTAGTTTAATGTTGCTCATTCTGAACTGGTGATCTTAAAGTCAAACGTGGGTAGTCTTCTGAGAAAACTGACTGAGCTGAAGATTTATCAATTATGCAAAATCTACAGAAATGACTTGCACTGAATGACTCCAAGAACCCAAGAATGCTATGCATACCTAAGTTATCGCAAGTAATTTGTGCAAGAGTGTCACGTATGGAAACCTCAGCAAACGGAACGACAACCCCAGTAGTCTCCAATATTTTTAAGTCCTTTAACAAGGGTTGCAGGATCTCATCAATTACGTATTTCTTAGCATCTTGTGCATGAAACAACGATACAAGATGAATGTTCATCAAGGCAGAATTCACCGTGGGGGGAAGATTTCGTAGGATAAAGGAAAGGGAGCCAACTTTATGTATTCCTTTTTTTGAACGAAGAGGATTTGCACACTCAAAATCGTCGTAATATAGTTGAGTTTGGAGGGCAAACTTACTACTTGAAAACAAAGGATTTGAAGTAGCTTCCATCACAAAACTCCTCATATTTGTCACGTATGAGTACATTTTTGCATCATCTCACAAATATTTTCATTCTTGAAAATGAACTTCAGTGTTTCCAGTGTGAGAATATATATGAACTTGTCATTGATTCGAACTTGCTCGCAGGTTCCAGTTTTGCTATTTCTTCTGGTATCATACCTCACTCCTAGGCACAGTTCAACTGGCTGTACTATACCCCATTTTTCTCTGAAATATTTCTTCCATTTGCCATCAGAATTCAACTGGCTAAAAGGGTTGTCCATACTTTTGAATAACTCTTCAATGGCTGATCTGGAGGGTTTGTCGGCTGGGAGTAATTTCAATACTGGGTCCTGAATATTAGACTGCAAATCTCCCACAAATTCCTCTAAATTCTCAATTGTAGAAAGAACTACACTAATTGGTACACTGCTCCCAAAAGTTTGGCAATAATGGAGGCACACATATCTGTGTTGTGAGTTGACACTGAAGGGCCTGCTTCATTATTTTGACATTGTGATGAAGTAGAGGGTGTTTCATCATTTAGGCACTGAGAATTACTGTGCTGTTGTGTTCCACAGTCGGAAGGAGTTGCATGAGGCACACACGTATTATCAATAGGAGCATGTATCTTAATTAGATGTCTTCGAAATCCAGAATGACGTGAAAATTGCAAGCAACATCCCATTTGACCACACTTTAGTCTCAAATTCTCCCCGGGATACATTCCATGAATAAGTTTCAGGTGCCTGATCAATAGTAAAGCTGAACCAAAGGAAGAAGCACAAAGGAAACATCTTAACATTCTTGCTGTTTTAGCCAATTACAGCTTGTTCAACAGCTTAGCTCTCAACTCTTTGACTTTTGGAGTTTCATCTGTTGTACCAATGTCAATATTGTAAAGGGTAGTCTGCAAAAATGTGTACAGACTGGACAGAGCATCATCGTAATTCACACCGAAAACAAAGTGAGACTTGAAATGCTCGTCAAACGCACCGAAGGATGTACATGACAGGCACAGAAGAAGCTTTCTGTCCAAGACTATGTAGAAGCTTGAAACCTGTTTTATGAAGTGCCTCTGGCCAGAAGATATGGCTGGGGGTTTCCTTCGATGGTCAAGAGGTAATCCTCCAGGCTCTGGCAGGACTGAAACACAAAGAAAAGCATCTCCAGATAAGTAAATCGTTTAAAAAAGATGTTGCATGAACCACAATATTTGGAATTGGATTAAAATTGTCTGCACAAACCTTCTGCAACCTTCGTTGCTTTCAAGACACTGATCTTCTTGGGCCGCTTCCTTCCAGCTGGTTGTGGAGTGAGAAGATGCAGCAAGACAAGAAGAGATGCCATGTCGCTGTCCCACTCTGCACACAGTATAAATAACACAATTTCGTTAAGAATTTCTTTGGGGAAATATCAGACATGCGCCCTTTCATCTGCAAGCTGTAGGGTTAGGGGCTTAGGGGCTGCATAGTCTTGATACGCCATTGAACGAAGGCTTTGTTTCTCTGTCAAAGAAATGTTCCTGGAAATATATTTTTAAAAGTACTGGTTGGAGTACAGTCAATATCAAGTTTTTGATGGAATCAGAGTGCATATATGCTGCTTACACATGAAAGATAAGCAAACCAGTTTGTAACTGGCATCATTATTTCACAGTAGCTAATAGAAAACTCACATATCCTTTTTCTGAGTATGGGTCCTTCATAGATGGGAAGACCAACACAATCCCAATGGCATGAAACTCCTTTGTTTCTTTTGTTGTTTGCTGTTGGGTTCTTGCCTCGTATACAATTGAGGATGTCATGTCATTATCGTATAGCTTCTTACCCTTCCTTTTCACGCAGGTGAGCTACAATGATGTTCACCATTAATCGTCTTGTGGAATCTTTCAAATTACCAGTCTCTTCATACTCTTTGATCACAGTCATCCCTGCTGACTTAGAAGTGAAAATCTGCTCCACTGTCTAAATACAAATCCTATAAAAAAACAAAAAAAATTACAAAAACCCAAATGTTAACCAAAACGATCATAATCTACATATTATCCGATACAATGTTTTTCCTAAAGATTGTTAAACCCATTTTAGAAGTCAGGCCAAAGCACAAAAAAAAGTGTAGAAGTATGTAAATAATAGAATTACATTTCTTGCGTGGGTGCTGTCCATGACAGGGTGAATCATTTGACATCCAGCATCACTGTCACTGCTTAGACTGGTTGAGATGGACAAGGTATCCGTCAGACTTGAGGATGAAGTCCCCTCACCATCTTGCTGCAGTACAGTAAAATCTGAGAATCACAAACATCAGGATACAGGCCACATGTAATACAAAATCTACCAACTCAAAACTACCATATGAGAGCAATGGAGGAGAAACAACTACAAACTACTAAATACAAACACATGGGGTCCAACCACTGGTGTACTGTATATTGTCAACAGGCATATTCTCTCCTATTAAGCATTAGTTCAATATGTGCTGGAAGTTGTGACATTCTCATCTCCTAAACTGTAATCACTTTCAACACTTTGCATTTTGTTAATAGTTTAAAGTGTGGTTGTGGAAAATAATCTGTAATCTTCTGTAGTGCTGATACTGAGAAATAAAAGCAACCTCTGTATTGTAATTGTCAAGAACATGAAACTTTACCTAGTGAAATTATTAAGATATTTTATAAAATCACTTGATCAGGGCAAAATGTGGCAGATGTTTAGTTTTGCCCCATTAGACCACATGTCCATTTAATGTTTTCATTATGAATCTACTCTAACCATGCCTACCAAGTGTCACTAATTCTGTCAGATCTGAGCAGTCCGCCAATGTCTTTGATGATTCTGCAAGTGGGATGTCTGAAATGCACACGATACAAGAATTTAAACCAAATGTTTTTATCCGTTAGCTCAGACTATCAGACAAACATTAACACTTTCTTTCAGAGTCAAGATCCAAATTTAAAATTCACGTACCATCAATTGTGTAGATGACGAAACCCACATCTTTTGTTGTTGCAAGTTCAGGAAAGACTTCCTCGTCAACCTCTATCCCCTGCTCATCTGTGACATATTCAAAACATTTATTTCACACTTGTACTGAAAAGCACTGGTCATATGGCATAAGGACTTTTATATTTTTAATCATATAATAACACCCGGTCAAAACACATCCACTCAGAATACTCTGTGGTATACAATTAGAGACATCAGACACAGTTTAAACACCAACTTTAGAATAGCATAAACAATCAGAATTTTGTTAATACTTTATACAAAACACATTACCTCGCCTGGATTGATAAATTCGGAGAAGCTGCCTTCTTCCACTTTCACACATTTCTTTGTCCCTCCGTGATTTACCTTAAGCAACATCTTGACCAGTTACTGAAAAAAATAGTCACATTCTACTATTAATAAAAGCAATGTGTGGACTGTTACTGTTATAAAAAAGAGGGCTAATAATAGTCTTTATGGTACTTAGTTGTTGTTGAATATACGTTATAGCCAACTGTAATGTTTGCTGAGTATGTCTCTGCCATTACCTCGAAAAATAGTTTGCCAACGAGTCACATTGCTGGCTGTTTCAGACTCTTATCTTTGCCAAAATTGTAATTACCTTGTTCACATTGCTTAACAGGTGTATGGCAGGTCTTTTTTTTCTTTATGGCAGGTCCAGTTTCACGTTGCCATCCTAGCCGCGCAGTAGGCTACCGTGTAATCTAAAGCATACAGTGCAGGTTCAGTTAATATGTTGTTGGAACAAGAAACAAGGTTAGCTAACTTTAACTTATGGTGCGTTCACACAGGACACAACGCAAACTGTTCGCGCTCGGACATTACATACAAACTCTATGCAAAGAAAAAAAAAATTCAGGTCCATATGGACCTCATATGGGATGAAGTCCAAGTGAAGTGTTCTTCGTTGCCGCGCCCAACACCCATTGTGGTGTTCAATGACGCTCCTCAACACCCAGTGAATGGACCCCGAAATATTACCCAGTCAAAAAGTATCCCCAAATTTGCCTACAGAGACTCTCCCTAAGCCTAAGGATGTTGTAGCCCTGGATGGACAGTTGCTCGTGTCACTCACCGTACTGCCCCCTGGTCCCTCCATCTCTCAGGTTATTGGCATGAGGTCATTTCTCTATTCATCATTCCCTCTCCTACTGCTCCCATGGTCCTCGGTCTCCCCTGGCTAAGGTTACACAACCCCCATATTGACTGGTCAACATCTTCTATTACCACTTGGAGTACGTTCTGTCACTCTCAATGTTTACACTCAGCTACTCCCCCACTCAGCTACTCGGGGGGGGTGTTGACAAGAGATTCAGAGGCCTCAACGATATCACTGTCAAGAATAAGTACCCCCTTCCACTGATCGATTCAGCTTTGGTCCTCTGCATCAGTCCACCATTTTCTCTAAATTAGATCTCCGTAACGCCTACCACCTCATTAGAATCAAGGAGGGCGATGAATGGAAAATGGCATTAAACACCCCACTCTGCCATTCTATTTAGTATAGGCTTCGCCCTCTAAGAGCTGTCGCTATTGGGTTTATCCCTCGCGCATGAGCAGTAGTGAAGATTTTCTTTTACGCCCCGTGCCGTGCACCGGGCCCTAATCAGGTCCACTCCTGCAATATAAAACACCTGCGTAAAACGTCTGCTCCCTCTTTTTCTTCAGCAAGAGAGAAGTTGAAAAATAGAGACGATGTCCAAATGCTCCCGTCCTGCCAGGCAGGATATATCATGAGCTTCGACCTGCATGCCCGTTGCGAGTCTTGCCTCTGTCCGGAGCATGCAGGTGTAGCTCTCACGCCTTGGGCCACGTGCTCATACTGTGCACGCCTGCCCTTGGCTGAGAAGCAGCGGCGGGCTGACGCCTTTACGGCGATGCAGGAGGTCGATGACGACGACGATAGCTGGGTGAAGCGCGCTAGCTTTACCGTCGCTGAAGCACTGGAGATCCTAGATCCCTCATGCCGACAGGCTGAGGGTGATGGAGGGCAGGAGTCTTCCGACTCCGCTCCCTCCATTAGTGGATCACCTCCAGGATCTCCCATCCCACGTCTGGGAAATGCTGAGCCACGCTCCGAGGTCATGTGCCGGCTCTCGCTGCTCTCATCCGGGATCTGCCGGACATCATCTGCAGAGCGGCGGGGCGCAAGGAGATCCCTCTGCCCCTGGAGCCCCCAGCACCTGCGCCTAGCGCCATGGTGGGGGATATCTACAGTAACCAGGCTGTGGCCAAGAGCCTGCCCAGGTGGCCCCATTTCCCCCAGTTGCGTTCCTTCCTGTCGGAGGCCGGGGCGAATCCTGGACGTATTAGAGCCCGGGTCGCAAGGTTTGTTCCCCTCACCCTGGTCGGGGAAGCGAGGGAGTGTGAGTTCCCTGCCGTCCCTCCACTGGAGCCCAGCCTGACGGCTATCTTTCTGCCAAAGGCGATGTTTTTTTTCGGGGGACGCCGACCGACTCCACCATCGCCTTGTGACCAGGTCACCACCAGGCTCACTGACCGTGCCCACCAGTGCGCCGCCCAGGCGGCAGCGGCGGTGAACAACGTGTTGTTATTGGCGTCGTCCCTGTCATCCATCGCGGCTCAGCCAGTGGCTCTCCCCTCTGAGCTCGCCGATGAGATTGGGAAGATTGCGGCAACGACCCTGACCCTTTCCTCTGCACTGGCAGTGACGCAGTCGCGGATCATGGCATGGATGACCATGATCCAGCGCAACCTGTGGCTCAACATGTCTCAACTGCCGGAGCAGACGAGGAAAGGCCTGTTAGAGGGTCCAATCAGCCCCAAGGGGCTCTTTGGGCCTTTTCTAAACAGGGCTCTGACGCACCTCCAGGAAGCCTCAGAGGAGGCAGATCGTGTAAAAGAACACACTTCCTGGGTCCAAGCAGCACCTCAGGCTTTTGGGTTCCAGGCCTCATGGCGGGGCCGCAGAGAGCAACGCTCTCCTTGGCCTCGGCTGTAGCCACGTCTCCGGCCGCTCCACAGCCCCGCCCTCCTCCCCAGCACTATTCTGCGGCGGACGCTCAACCTGCTCCGCCGTGGTGACGTGCCGGTGGAAAAAAACAACGTCTGGTCGGCACCTGGGCCAACCCGCCTCAGGAGCCACCCCACAAACAGAGGCACCATTGACGGGACGCGGGGACCATGTGCACGGCTGAAGCTGCAGCAAACAACGGCTCTTTTGAGAGCCAGCTACTTCTCCCTGAAGAGCAGCTTCCTTGCTTTTTCAGAAAGCAACTGTCACTGAAAACGCACGTTCCCCACACACACACAGATGTTCACCTGAGACTCTCATCTCAGGTGAACGCCTCGGCTCAGCCACACCTGTCTCCCCTCTGCTGCCTCCCCACTTCTCACCCATCCGTGTGTGTTAGTGGCAGTTTCTCTCCGTGGCACGACTCGGCTACGCAGTCTGATGTCACGGGGGCCTCCCCGCACGAGCCCTTTCGACTCTGCCCTCCCATGGGCTTCGCAGAGCTCGCTGGTGGCTCACGGAGCGGCGGCGAGGGCTCTTCACTGGCTGTCGGTGATGTCCACAGAGACTCCGCAGATGTGTGCACGCCCGCTTTCAGAGCGCTACTCGGTGTGGCACAATCTGCTCTCCATGAACGGTTGGATGAGCAGGGTGACAAGAGACGGCTACACACTGCAGTTTGCCAGCCCACCCCCTCCATTCAACGGGGTGCTGGAGACTGTGATGTCGTCTCAGGCTGGGGCAGAGTCTCTGATGACAGTGTTGTCGGAGCTCTTGGAGAAAGAAGCCATCTCCAGGGTTCCGCCAGGCCAGGAGTGCGAGGGTTATTACTCCTGGTACTTCCTGGTTCCGAAGAAGACAGGCAGAATGAGACCCATTCTCGACCTGTCTCTCTTCAACAAATCTATTATGAGGAGGCCGTTCCATATGTTCACGATAAAGCATGTGTTGAAATGTGTGCACTCCGGCGACTGGTTCGCATCCCTCGATGTCCCAATCGTCCCCAGGCACAGGAAATTCCTGCGTTTCTCGTTCAGAGGAGTCCAGTTCCAATACAATCGTCTACCCTTCGGTTATTCTCTGGCTCCACGCACATTCTCCAAGTGCGTGGAGACGGCACTGGAACCGTTACGCAGGCGCGGGATCAGGGTAATGTTTTACCTGGACGACCTGCTGGTTCTGGCCTCTTCCGAACACAGTGCGGCTCTCCACACTGTGGAGCTTGCGAGTCACCTGACGCTGCTGGGCTTTGCCATAAATTGGTGAAAGAGCTCGCCAGTGCCCACTCAGTCCATCATGTATCTGGGTGTGTATCTGGATTCATCAAGCATGAGAGCAAGACTATCCCCTGCGAGGCGAGAGGCGCTCGCCTCTCTCCTGTCTCGGGTTACGACTGGAAAGACAGTGACAGCTCTCTCTGTCATGCGTCTGCTGGGCACGATGTCAGCCGGTCATGTGGTGGTCCCTCTGGGACTCCTTCACATGAGGAAACTCCAGAAATGGTTCAGTCGACTGCGCCTCGACCCCAATGCGCCTGGTAACTCTGCCCTCCTCCGTTCAGTCGGATCTGACTCATTGCGAAAACCCTCGGGTTCTGTCCGCGGGAGTTCCCCTGGGCAGGGTGACGTCGCACGTATCGGTCTTCACAGACGCGTCACTGTTCGGATGGGGAGGAATGTGTCAGGCTCAGGTCATAGGAGGAAAATGGCCAGAGCCTCCAACCCAACACATCAATTTTCTGGAGTTGTCCACGGTGCTGAAGGTGCTGAAACACTTCGCTCCCCTTCTGAGAGAACAGCATGTGTTAGTGAGGACAGACAACAAGACGGCAGCCGCCTACATCAACCGAGAGGGCGGCGTCCGCTCGGCCCGGCTGTTGGAGACAGCCAGGAGCCTCCTGCTGTGGGCTCATGCGAACCTGTGTTCGATCAGAGTCGTCTACATACCAGGCAAACAAAATCAAGCTGCAGACTTGATGTCACGGGGGGTGAGCCAGCCAGCTACCACCTGCCTCAAAGTTCTCCCAAGACTTTTAGTTTTTTTTATTTGACCTCAATCACCCGAGGGGAACTGATAAATAAATATGAATAAAGTCAGAATGACGTATGCAGTTTGCTAATTTATGTTTAGTGATCCTCATATAGTTTGATTTTGTAAACTCCTATTGTCCAAAGTTTTCATTGTGAATGCACTAATCCTATAATCTGTTCAATAATTACACTATTCAGAAATAAAAGGGTGCCGAGATGAGAAAGTGTGTAAAATTTGAATGATGAAACTAGAATGTCTGTGAAAGTGGAATGTCCAAGAATGTGTTGAGAATGTGTTGTGTCTGAGGTAGACACTAGAGGCTGTGAGATGGTGGATATGGAAGAAACGTATGTTTACAGGATTGACCCCAGAGTTACACAGTGCAGGAACTTTGTAAGGGGGAGGAGAAAAAATAAAAATGCAAAGTTACTGGTCGCCACATCTGCAAACAATGGTTTAAGAGGTGTTAAATCAATGTGAAATGTCGAAATTAATTTGAAAAAATAAGTATCTAGTCATGGATTGTGTTGACATCAAAAATTAAATTGAAATACATACCATCCCCAGCGCAGAGAGTGAATCAACGGAACAGTGAAAGCAAAGATAAATAAGATCTCTGCGAGCACTAAGCTTAACTGGGTAGATACTTTGACGCTTGCACTAATGAGCTATCGCATGTAAACTAACAGAAGCACGCATCTAACACCGCATGAAATGCTAAGCTAAGGGATTCCTACAACGTACTACTTGAATAACTGTAAATGAAGCTGAAAATTATGTGAAGCAACTAATTGTTTTTCTATAAGTCCATCTATGTACAGAAAGAGAGGAGAGATCCAGACTCGGACCAGAAGCCTGAGAGGCTATTGGTGCTGGGGGACCAGACATACATCAAGGTCTTCCAAAGGAAGTAGCACGAGCCGAGACAAGAAGGTCCCTACACGGTGATAAGTCGAAGGAAGCACCACGTGATATCATCTGAATCGCTGCACGAGGCGCATGACAAGAATCAGGGCAGTACTGAGACAGAGGAAAATGTCAAGCAAAATAAGTCAGAGTTATGCACTGGCAGTAATGATCACTCTTTGGTGGATGCGACAAGGAACAGTGGGGCAAGAGAGACTGAGAATGGTGGAACCTCTGGAGAAATCGAAGGATCCGAGAGTGAGCGTCAGAACGTTGTCCTCCTCGAAAGGAGCCTGGAGCTCTAACTCAGATGAGTACGATGCAAACAAACACAGTCCAATCCATGTTAGCCCAGGACCATGCCAGTATTGGCTGTAAAGCTCAAACATACCTCCACTTTTACTAGTCAGTTCATGCTAATAGACACAAGAAGAGAACCAAGCAGAGTATAAAGTCCTGTGGTCGTGTCCCTAACAAAGTACCAAACAATCAGGAAGTGAACAAGGTCACTGTCGCTCCAGTTATCTCAATTATACCCTGGTCCGAGTTAAGTGAAGATAATATTAGTACTGCACCATATTGAATACAGACACTGTGATTAAAACAACGACAGCCATTCAAGTTCAAAAGTAGCGGTGTCGAACCCCACCACACCTACCACATTGAAGAACAGCATTTGACTTTTCATTTTCAGAGAGCTTAACCTGCTCTATAGTGGACAATATGTAAATGTAAATGCAATATAAACAATGCAGCCTAATTTTCCATTTAAGCAAGCAATATGTAGGTCACAATTAAAATTAAAATGCATTTCTAAACATCTGAAATGAAATTGCAAACTCCATTTGACTTTCCATTTTCAAAGACGTATGCCCCGTTTACACGAAGGGAATGCAGATATATCCCTGCAGTTCTCATTTACATGAAAACCCAGTTTTTATCACAGAAAACGATTATTTCGAAACGATAAGTTCTGATAACGCCGGTTATGTGTTGCCATATCAACTGGGAGAAACGGGGTTTTAGGTTCTCAAACGTCACACTATGTGCCAGAAAATGCTCAACGTCATGTGAGCGCCTATGTTTACATTTTTACTTTAGTGCAAACGCTTTTGGCCTGTTTGCATTTGCAAATACAACTGATCAACCATATCGAGGAGCAGAGGCGAAGGAGTGCACGGAGGTCAGCATTTTTACTGCAGCTTTCCCTTCCAAGACGTATGCACATTGCCTGCCAACGTCGCCTCCGACGATTTTGGATCCGACCTGGGCGAGAAAGAGGTCGTCCTCCGGGAGGAATGACATGAGAACTTCCGAATGTCACGCTCATCTCTACTGTCGCTTTCAGAGTTACTGCGTCCCTACATAGAAGGTCACACTACTGTCATGCGGTCGCCGGTCAGTGTAGAGAAAAAAGTTGCCCTTACCCTATACTGTTTAGCTGATGAGGGTAGGCTACGTAAGACAGCAAACGCATTCAGTCTATCTAGATCGGCTGTGTCAATAATAATCGGAAAGGTGTGTAGAGCGAGGAGTGAGCAGGAAAGCGCTGGAATCGGCCATAGTCACAGGGCTGTTTATACAGAAAGAGGAGGGTGCTGTGTGGCTTGATCCTTGAGGTGTTTTGACATGGAATTGCAAAGACATGTAGTGCACACACCTGAAAACCAATGTAACTTGTGTAAACGGGGGCATAATATGGGACCTTTAAACAATTAAATTTACAACATGTTAAAGCAAACATGTTTACAGTTTTCTGTTCTTTACATTGTACATGTTTACAAGTCACTTGGATGTAATGTATTGATATTGCCAAGTGTAATTGTTAGTTGTTTGGTAGAATGCCATTATCCACATAAAGAATGAGAAATTCTAAATGGTCCTGTGTGAACTCTTTCTATAATAGGTTGATCTGGTTTGACCCATAGTGAATAATCACAGACACACGTCTTAATTTTTCAGACATTTTAAGAGAAAATTGCCTGTTTGTCATTAATCCAGAAAATCAGACAAGCATAGTAGTGCAAATAAGTGGCACCTGTAGTGCAAATTGTCAAATAATAAATAATGTCCTACATTAATAAAAGCACCTCTTCAATGCGGAGGCATTACAGAGCCAGGTACGAAAATGAGGCCACAAATAGGACTACACCAGGAACAGACACAGGTAGGCCTATAGAGACATTTTAAAACGTCCTCATGGTCGCTTTATTGATAATTAATTCATATTATTTTGTTATTACTACATTTTTGACCATCAAGCTTCCAGGAAGCATGTGTTGGACCAGGCTATCCTGAATTTTATTCTCAAGGACTGCCAACCCCTGAGCATTGTTGAGAATGAGGGGTTCAGGGAACTGCTTCAGCTCCTTGAGCCATCATATGTTTTGCCAACCAGAAAGGTTTGTATAGAGAATGTCTAGAGAAGTAGTTGATAAATCCAATTCATTTAATATTTAATTTGAATGTATTGATTCACTTTTGGTTTAACTTGGTTTAATTTTCAGACTGTCAAAGAAATGGTGGCCAGAAAATATAAGGAGGAATGAGAACGAGTGAAAATGGAAGTACAGCAAGCTGTGTCAGTAAGTATAACAGCTGACATGTGGACATTTGTGAACATGGAGGCTTACTTGGCTCTTACCTGTCACTACATTAATGAGAATATGCAGTTGTGTACATCTGTGTTGGGAGTGCAACACTTTCCACAAAGTCACACTGACAATTTGGCCCGGGTCAAAAGGGGCATGATGGATGAGTGGGCCAGAACGAATAAAGTAAAGTGTCTTGTGACCGACGCAGCAGCAAACATGATTGCATCCACAAGAAGTCTCCAAATTCGGCATTCAGTTTGCATTGCACTCAATCTCAATTTATTAGTCAGAAAATCATGTGATCAAATCCCTGCACTTACATCAATCAGACACAAATCTAGGCAAATTGTAACATACTTCAGATCAAGCACCACAGCCAAAGAGAAGCTTGCTCAAGTGCAGGAACAGATGGGACGGCCAGCCCTGAAACTCATCAATGAGGTGCCAACACGCTGGAACAGCACATGTGAAATGCTGAAAAGGCTACATGATGAGAAGGAACCAGTGTGGGTATCTCTTGGGTCTCTTAATACAGACGTAACTCCACTTACAGCTGATGAGTTCACCATCATTGGAGAAACACTTGTTGTGCTTGCTCCTTTCCATCAAGCTACAATGGAGTTGTCTGAAGAGAAGAGAGTTTCAGGGTCAAAGGTCATCCCGATGATGAAAATGTTGCATCATGCACTTGAGCGTAACGCTTCAAACTTACACACCGGGCAGCAACACACCTCCACGAACACCTAAGGCGACGAGTCACAGACACTGCTTCCATTCTGGATTCATTAAGTGTGTTGACCCTATCAACACTTCTAGACCCCAGTTTCAAATCACTCGGGTTTCGTAGTTCCACAAAATGCAGCGAAGCAGTCAGTAGACTGAAAACAGAATGTGTAGCTGTAATTGGGCGGTCATCGACTGAGCCACAGCCTGGACCTTCTTCACAACAGCGGTCTGCAACAACTTCAGGCATGTTATTCAGCTTTGTCTGATTATTTGTGCAATTATTTGTTTGCAAATCATGTACTAAAATGTAAGTACATAAGCATCCTTGCATTCACAACACTTTCATTTAGATTTTTACATGTTATGACCTTAAAGATATCAAAGATATTTAAACTTTAATTAAGATATGAAATAGTACAATATAAAATACAATACCATAAATTATATTATTGTATAGCCTACACTAGGTCATTAAATCAGTATGTCAGTTGAGTCTGTCATTGGCTTGCCGGTAATGATTTTTAAGATCCAGGAGGTGTCAGTATTGAGCAACACAGTGACACACCGACACAGTATCAATACAGTTTGGGTTATGTGCCGCAACGCTTCACGAGGCCTCATCTACCCATCACTACTGGATAGGCGACAGGACGGGATGGTCAAGAGCAGGCAGGGTCAAATCCATGTAGGCAGTCTGGTAATTGCTGGAGAGTCTTGCATGCGTCCTGAGAACAATCTGGCAGAGAGTGAACGGTGAGGAGAGTCTAAATACCGGGTTGATTGGTGATCAGAGGCAGCTGAGTGCAACAGGTGAGGAGAGTTGGGCTGATGAGGAGGGAGTGGCAGGCAGACAGGTGAGGAGAAGGAGGGGCCGGTGGACTGGGAGGTGAGGTGGAGGAGATGAGGAGAGGCCAGACTGTGACACCATATTTTCCAACCACATGCAGAAGCTTTTTTACTGGCTCATGTCGGTGTCGTGTTGTGTTGATCCTGCAAGCCTCGTCAGCAGAGCTGGGAGTCTTGTTCAAGGCTAATCCCAGGCTAGCTGGCTAATGAGCGCTTTAGCGAGCTAAGCTAACAAGCCAGGTACCGAGCTCAGACATTGACAACTGCTAATTACTGCAAACACAGAACAATAGTATCATTTTACTTACCGAAAAATCAGGAGTGCAAGCTTCTTGGACTTCTCTGTTGGGACAACTGACTGCAGAGCAGGCATATTATTCCTCCGGTAGTTGCTTGAAAAACAGTCCAGAAGTCCCGTTCAATGACTGGACTGGCTCAGGTGACACCTAGCACGGCCAGCAGCTAACCGAGAGTGACCTCATCTGTCACTCGAATATCCATGCCCCCAATTATGCAACATTTTAAACCTTAATATGATTAAATGGGCGAGTTATTAAAAAAAAACTCTCACCATAGAGTTGTCACGAAGGGGGTGATTAGCCATTGGTACCGAAACCATTTTTTGTACTAGACTGTAAACATGTTTAATTCTGCAGTAAAGTTGAGCATTTTAACAAAAGGGGGTTCTATGGGGATTGACCCGCTTAAACTGAAAGTTTTTGCACTTCTGCAATAGCCATATCTTGTTGGCCTCTTGGTTCAAACGCAAACATGGCGGATGCTGTACTGAGACGTATTAGAGGAGATGTAATGCAATTGAACAAGCATAAAATCAAGGATCTGCAGGTCAAACAGATGTGAATGCTATCAACACCTCAATTGCCAACATCAGAAGAGTTGGAGATGCTATAAGTGTCTAGGCAGTGAGGGACATAGTTAATTGTCTCACCGATCTCAGATTTGTCATCACTGCACCTCCAGATAATGCATTACAAGTTGGTTTTCAAGCAGCACATCATGTCCATACAGGTAAGTTAGGCTGTAATATTATTTCACATTTAGAAAGGCAGGGGTGTATTTCTTTAATGAATTTAGTGGAAAGGGTTACCAAATGAAAAGTATCCTTCACCCCAACATGTGCATAGTATACTTTTTTTCTACATCCCTATATTTTATAGAACTGATTAGATCTTTCAAAAACTAAATTTTCAGTTATAAAAAAAATTTAACTGGGAACTATGTCTCAGAATTCATACATGTTATTTCTAAGGTCTAAATTCCATAATGTATGTTACCATTAGCGATTCTACAGAAAACACAGTGCTAAACTGAAATATGTAATCTAATCAGATATTAAGGCTGAAGGTGCTCCATAGACAAGATATCATGAGATGTGTTATAGATAAATTTACAAATGTGGAATAATTCAAATGTGTGGTAGAGGAAGGCAGTTTGGCACACCAACTGTTTCCAACTTTTTTTATATACCTGTAGGCTTTATATACATATAAACAGTGTTTCCCCTACCATTGAATTGGGAGGGCGCCCTACCCCCCCAACGGGAGCCCCCGCCCCCCCTGAAATATCAAATTGATTTCAATAAAAAAAACAATTTGTTGTATTTTACATATAATGTCAAGCAGAAGTCATTTGAGGTCACTTTCCTTGTACACCTTATTCATCATTCCTGTATGAAAGATTGTGGATAAAACTTAACGTGTTTTGCAAATCCTAACCCTAACCCCCCCAAACCAGTAAACTTAGGGGAAACACTGAATAAAATTAGCCTATTACCCTTATTATACATTTGTTGATGTTAGTTTATTTCCATATTTTAAGGGAGACGAGGGAGACCTGCTCTTGACATCACAAGAGAGCAAATCGGGCTGCTCAGTCAAGGCTTCACAGTGAGAGCCACGGCAAGGATGTTGGGCTGTTCCTCCTCATTCCTTCATAAAAAAATTAAGGCTTTTACTCGATCAGCAAGGAACAGATTCACTATCATTTGTGATGCTGATCTTGAGGAGCATGTCAGGAGACTCCACACACAGTTCCCCAGATCAGGCTCAGAAGTAAGTATACTACACCGGATTAACGTGAAGGTTTTGTGTGTGTACTTTTTATACAATATGGACTGTGTCTTAATTGTCTTGAAATTACCTGCTTCCAGATGATGAGGGCATATCTCCATTGTGATTGTGGTGCAAAGAAGAAGAGTGAGACCCTGAACTGGATTAATCCAGCTGCTGCAGCCCATGGATGGAGTCAGACTGTGGCAAGGAGATCCTACTACATGCCATTTCCTAACAGCTTGTGGCACATAGATGGCCATATGCGTCTCATTCGGTAATCGGGAGTCATATCTTGTATATATACTTGTGGGAGTATTAGGGAGCTATTGTGGTAGTGAATATGATCTTTCAAATCGATCCAAGATCTGTCTTTCTTCATCTTTCACTTTTTTAATCATTCTTTCTTATCCAGAATATTTATATAAATCATAAATCTATTTGTGAAAATGTCATAATCTATAAGGTTTATATGTAATGCAGTAACCCATTGTAGTATTTTATTCATTTACAAGTGGGGGCTTGTGAAACATGCTGGAATTGATGGGTACTCAAGACTAATAACTTAAATCAACTGCAGCACTGACAACACAGCTTTGACAGTGTTGACTTCTTTTATTGGAGCCACCTGTATGGGTTACCATCATAGTCAGATCTGACCACGGTGGGGAGAACAATCTGGTTGCTCTTTTAATGAACCTTCTGCAGGGACAAGGAGATGCAAGGCACATTACAGGCCAGTCTGTACACAACCAACGTATTGAACGTCTTTGGAGAGATGTTTTCCAGCAGGTTGTGCACTATTTCTACTTTTCTATTCCTTTGAAGATGAGCAAATGCTGAACCCCTAAGATGACACTCAGAAAATGGCACAACATCTGGTATATAAGCCAGTTCAGACATGCTTGGAACAACCACAGGGTCAGAACTGCTAACAACCGTACACCAACACAAATTTGGATGGAGGGCATGCTGGCTAACAGAGAGCAGCAGTCAACAGCTGTGGAGAACATCTTTGGAAATGACTCTTTCAGCCAAGAGAATCTGGAAGCTGGCTTGGCAAGATGTGCCATACAGCTCAATCAGTCAATTATGTTCATTTTATTCATGTTCATGTTTAGTGTTTCATGTCCAGTTTTGTTGCGCACTTCCTGTTTTATTTTGTACTCACCTTTTCCCTCTCGTTTCAGACCCTGACTTCCTCCCTCTGAATGAATTTCCCGCCATTGTGATTGTCTACCCCCCCTGATTGGTTTCACCTGTTTTCCCCTACCTCATGTATAAATAGTCCTTGTCTCCCTTTGTCTTGTGCCAGTTCGTCTTGTTCTGTCAGGAGGATAGTCCGTCGAGCCTACCAGCCAGTCTGTCACAATATCAGGTTTTGAATGAAGTTTTGTTTCTTGTTAGATCCTCCAAGTGAGCAGTTTTTGTTGTTTGTACCTTAATCGTCTTTGTGAGTGAAGTTTTGAACTTTGCACAGTAAAATTCTTTTGTTAAGTTACTCGTGCTTTTGAGTCCACCAGTTTCGTGTCTGAAGTCGTTACAGAACCTCATCGGCCCCAGTGAAGAATATCAGCAGGTCCTCAAATTTAAGATCAGTCAGTTTGTCTGCCAATGAAGAAAAAATTTAAATAACATTTACATTCACTTCAAAGTCGAATGTCTGATTTAACAATATTGGGACTAAATGATCTTAAAGTCAAACATGCATCAATAAATTAGTGTACAAATATTCATGACGTGGCTTAAGAGTATAATGACATCGAATCCCCCCCAAATTTGTAATTATTTATTAACAATTCATAATTATTTAACAAAGGACTAAAATGTACCTTCAATCATGTTGAGAACCATCTCCCAGCTGAAGATTGTGTCGTCCTCCTCACGTTGGTTGGTTCCTCTCTGACTGTAGTTGTAGTTGAAGATGGCCTTGAATGCTGGCTTGGACAGTGGCTCCTGCATAATTGTAAACACTCCGCAAGAAGGTAATCCAGTGTTTCCTAACC
This sequence comes from Scophthalmus maximus, assembly GCF_022379125.1. Classification (NCBI taxonomy): domain Eukaryota; kingdom Metazoa; phylum Chordata; class Actinopteri; order Pleuronectiformes; family Scophthalmidae; genus Scophthalmus; species Scophthalmus maximus. Next base: position 18,555,803 of record NC_061524.1, on the reverse strand, counting down.
AGGTCCCAAAGGTTCCCAAATGCATTCATGCCATCTGTGAACTGCTTGATCATTTTGGCCGTTCTGTAAACCAACAGAGATAAAACTTGTATATTACCCTGCAGTAGTTAGGAATCACTGATATTTTAAGTTTTATTTTGTTAAAGACTGAATAACAGGATGACAATGTATTAAAATGTTAGTAAGTAGTAACTGTATGAAATCACTATTTCCAAATTATGTTAACATTAGCTTGCCCGTTTGAGCAGCCATGACAGGACAGAAAAGAGGATACAGACAAGTACATCCATAAGAGCAACTCGTGTAGTATTGTCATGTTATATTGTAGTAGGAAAGGAAAAGGAAAATGAACAGGAAAAAGAGGAAGGAGGGAGCAGTGAAATCGTTAAAAAGAGTCTATGGAGTGAACAGGTGAAAAAGGCTGAGATGGAGGAATTCATTGTAAAATCAAAGACGGCAACAAAAAGGAGGAAAACTAAAAACACAAATGATGCGAAAGCTAATAAATTGGAAGAAGAGCGGCAGAAAAAATTCAAAACAGATGAAAGTGAAACTGATGAGTGTGTCTCAGTGTGTTATAGTTTGAACAGCAGCCAAGAGAAGAAACTGTACAAATCAGAATTTTTTTTGCAGCCAACAAAAAACCAACACGGTGTGAAAATAGGAGATCATTTCCCAGACTTAGGTCTCTTTTATTCTTCTGCCAGGCTCCACATGAGTCAAAGAGGCATCTGGCCTCACCGATCAAGAGGTTTGTAGATTAAAGAAACTTGTGCTGAAAGCAAAAAACAAATAAATGATATTGGGAAAGCCAGCTGTTTTAAACTAATTTGTTTTATTTCTTGTTTTTAATACCTCACTCATTATGGATGTTTTTAGAGTGTGTTGTTAATGTTAATGGTGCTAGAGACATAAGAAAAAGAGCAATGATTTATGAAACTGCAAAAATGAAGAAAATAGATGCCTTTTTTTTTACAAGAAACGCACAGTGATTTTACGAATGAAGCAGACTGGGGGAGAGAGTGGGAAGGGGAAGCCATTTTAAGTCACAACACTTCTCTGATTGGAGGAGTGGGCTTCCTCTTCTCCAGGGCTTTTAAATCCAACACACTGGAGGTCCAACATTTTATCCAGGGGAGGTTGCTTTTAATCAAAGCTCAGTTCGAGACTTTTAAAGCTGTTTTTATTAATGTGTACGCTCCAACAACTGGTGCAGAGAGAAAGCCTTTTTTACAAAAACTTAATGATGTTTTAAATGGTTGTGCATCGGAGGATTTTTTATTGTTGGGTGGGGATTTTAACTGCACTGAAAATGCATCTTTAGATCGCAATCACGCAGAGCCTCATCCAGCCTCTCAGCACGCCTTAAAGCAGCTGGTCCACTCCCATGGCCTGGTGGATGTGTGGAGGAGGATCCACCCAGACAGTAGACAGTACACCTGGTCCCATCTCAGAGAGAGTAGGGTCTCCTTAGCCAGGCTGGATCGTATTTATTGTTTCAAACATCATTTTAATGTCTTTAAAAGTTGTAATATTTTACCTGCCAGTTTTAGTGATCATTCCCTGATATTATGTAATGTTATTATTAGAAATATTTTACCAAAAAGTGCATATTGGCATTTTAATTCTGTTTTAACATTTGACAACAAGTCAGGGAAGTCCTTATTTATTTCTGGAATGTTTTTAGACAGAGGAAGGCTGATTTCAGCAGTCTTAGGCAGTGGTGGGACCATGGTAAGACTCAGATAAAGATGTTGTGTCAGCAGCACACCCCCAATATCACACAAGACATCACCAGATCTATGAAGGATCTAAAGACCGATATAGTGGAACTAGAACATTCCACAGAAAATCAAGGCTGTTTTGAAAGTCTCAAAGTAAAAAAAATGTCTTTAGCCGACCTGTTGGACGCTAAAGTACAGGGTGCACTGGTCAGGTCCGCGTTCCAGAACATCAGGGAGATTGATGCTCCCTCTAGCTTTTTCTCCAGCCTGGAGAAAAAGAAAGGGAAGAGGAAAGTAATCCACACACTGCTCTCCGACACAGGGCAGGAGCTCATGGAACCAAGCCAGATACGAAGGCGAGCTGAGAGTTTCTATGCATCCCTTTACAAAAGTGAATATGAAGAGGAGCTGACACTCCTAGAGGAGTTCTGTGACAGACTGCCTCAAGTCGTAGAAGAGACAAACTCACAGCTCTTTGACCGCGTTGAGCACAACTTCCTTTGGAAAGTCATGGAGAAGTTTGGGTTCAGCGCTGGGTTCATAGCTAAGATCAAGGTGTTGTACAATGAAGTTGAGAGTGTGCTGAAGATTAACGGCAGTCTGTGTGCTCCTTTTAGAGTGTGTAGAGGTGTCAGGCAGGGCTGTGCTCTGTCTGGGATGCTCTATACGCTCTCCCTGGAACCCCTCCTCAAAAAAATACGCTCTAACCTACAAGGTCTGGTTTTAATGGAAACATGATTTTATCAGCATATGCGGATGACGTTATTGTTTTAGTTAAAGATTGGAGAGATGCAGACCTTTTAACCAGTATCATTAGTGATTTTAGTATAGCAACGGCAGCGAGGGTGAACTGGAAAAAAAGCCCTCGCTGTCGGTGAATGGCATGGCGTCTCCCAGTCCTCCCAAAAAGCCTAACCTGGAAAAAAGACGGCATTAAGTACTTGGGAGTGTTTTTGGGAAAAGAGAACATAGTTAAGAAGAACTGGGAGACCGTTACAGAGAAAATAGATGCAAAAATGTTAAAATGGAAATGGTTGCTCCCTCAGATGACTTTTAAAGGTAGAGTATTGGTTTTAAATAACCTTGTAGCATCCCAGTTGTGGCACCGCTTAACTTGTGTAGACCCCCCCCCCCGGCTTACTAGCTGGGATACAAAGAAAAATGGTTGATTTCTTTTGGGATGGTCTAAACTGGGTGCCACAAGGGGGTGCTGTTTTTAGCCAGAGAGGAGGGGGGACAGGGCCTCATCCACCTGGCCAGCCGAACTGCCACCTTTAGGCTTCAATTCATACAGAAGTATCTCACATGTTTGGCAGATCTGATGTGGAGAGATGTGGCCAGTATCATCCTTAGGCGGACTATTAACCTGGGGTTGGACAATGCTCTATTTTTAACTGTTTCTAAATTTCTAAATTTAACAGGGTTACCTCCGTTTTATCAAGGTGTTTTTAAATCATTGGCCCATTTTAATCCAAAAAGGTGTCCTGAAGCCGACACTCTGCAGTGGTTGTTGAGAGAACCACTGATCCATAGAACCAGACTGGATGTCAGCAGCAACGCAACAACCGGCCTGACAGAGGCGCTGATCTGGTCTGGGACCCTCACACTGGATCTGTCGCTTTGGTTTGGTGTGGGGGGAAGGAAAGGGCAGCTCCATTGAACACTATTTTAAGTGTTTAAACATGCATGTTTCGGCAAGTCATGTGGTTGTTATACGTGCGACTTTACACCTCAGTCTTACATCGCCGTAGTTCTCGAAGCATCTGCAGCCCAGCCCAAACATAAAAAGTTTTAGTTAAAGTTCATGTCAATGCAAATTAAACGATGTTAACTACAGACAAAAGAGATACATTATTGATAATTGATACTTCTCTGACCCTGTCTGATGACAGCTCAGGTTTTTTCTGTTGGTTCGAATTGTGCCTTAGACCTTGCGGAGAGGTAGATGGCGAGCTGGGGTACATATCCCACCCAACTCTAGAGACGGAAACAGAATTTGAAGATCTCCGGTGGTTTCTGGACAGATCCTACTGCCCCTGGATGTGGTAGGCCCAGTATCTGCAGACACTCTCACACAGCCATATCACACAGTTCTCAAACCCTTTTCCACACAATTCCTTTCCCCCGGAAATCTGAACTCTGAACACCTCAGACTTTATTTTTCCTCATTTATAGAACTCTGAGCTCATTCCTATATTTTTGTGACCTTTTCTTTGACTAAACGATTGTTTCTAAATTTACATTCCCAGGACTGCGTTAGTGGCAGAACTGTAGGATACCCTCCCTCAATAGATAGTGTCTGTAAATTACTGTGATATTATTGATGTTTATTGTTTATTGTGAGTATCTGAACTGAATTTGAATTTAAATGTTTGTACTTGAATTCAAGGTTGATACGAAAATTCAGGTTACAGGGGGAACCCGAGACAGAACTTAGAAACTGTGAAATTGATATTTGTGATATTTCCATATGTTCTGTATCACTAAAGCCAGCATATTTTTTATATTTACATACATACCTGCCTCTGAGTCTTCTTTAAACATCCCACTGTGCTCTAGTGGACAAACCTATCTCTATTCTAGCCCATATATTCATATTGTCACATTTAACGTCAATCCCTAATAAGTGTTACACTTACTTCTCAGTCCTTTTATACTCCAGGTGACTTAAGGCTGGACTGATTGAGGAAAAGTGATGATCTGCAGCCAATGACTTGATGAGGGAGGATCAAGAGCTGAGGCCCACAAAGCCTAAGGAGGAGAACAGCAGAAACTTACACACAAATTACATTCACTTATGGAGGGGAATGTAAACCCCACCCATAAAAATCAACATGTACATGTTGCTCAATCATAGCATTTATCAAGTATCACACCCTAGAAAGAGAATCTGCAACAACATTGTTACATCCTTTTTTATGTTTCATATCAATATTGTAGTTCTGTGCGATGAGTGCCGACCTCATTAGCCATTGGTTGTTGTTGTACATACGTGATAGGAACACAAGTGGGTTGTGAGCAGTAGATACTTCCACAGGCACTGAGGTGGATCCAACATAGACTTCGAACTGCTGTAGAGCAAGCAGCAGTGCCAGAGTATACTTCTCTATGGTCAAGTAGGCTACCTCATCTGATGTCTGTTGAACTTTCGAGAGAAACAGAAAACTGGATGACCTTTTGCACCATGTTGGAGTAGGACTGCTCATCCCAGATCAATGGCATCCACCTCCACTTTGACTGGCTGAGAAAAATCTGGAGGTGCAAGCACAGGTGAACTAGACATAAGAGCTTTGGCACACATTAGTCATCTGTCCAAATAAATGAGTGGTTGGGACTACAAAGATTGTGAGGGGATTCACAACTTGAGATAAATTCTTGCAAAAACATCTGTAGTAACCAGACATCCCAGTTCAGTCCAGTAATAGCACCATTAAAATAAAATTAAAATAAAAACTTACGTGAGGTCCTTTACTTTGACGGTCCATGTTGGCCAGCCATTCACTAATGGACTCACGCTCCTAAGTCAAGAAGGCAATGCAATTTCTTAACCGGGGGGGCTGAACCGGGTTAATGAGTAACCGCCTGTATGTGACGCTGTAAGAAGTAAGCAAACTCACCCGCAAAGAGACAGTGATCATTTCATTGGTCAACACTACATCCTGGAATCCTATTGGTTGAGGATTTTTGATAGGGTTGTCACACAAAAAATCCAAGCGCCAAGCATAAAGCAGTCAACTCAAGAGCTCAGAAAAGCAGTGTGAGTGTGAGGAGAAGAGCTGAAGCTGGGAGCAGGAAATCTGTTCGAGCAACAATATATTTAAGTGCGAGCAACAATATATTTGCGCACAAGCATACAGTTTGAGCAGAAGCAGAATAAAATATTTGAGCACAAGAAGGAGCTATTTGAGTGCGAGGGCAGAGTCTGAAGGAATGACAAATCTGAACGTGAAATCAGTAAATAATGCGCTCCAACCATGCTCTTGAATAAAGATAGTAAAATAACTCCATATGCTTCTCAGTCCTTTTATGTTCCATGTGACTCAGGCTGGACTGATTGAGGACGTGATGATCTGCAGCCAATGACTTGATGAGGGAGGATCAAGAGCTGAGGCTGAGCTTTCTATTGTAGCAATCCCCTGAGTGGTGGAGTGCTAAAAGGGAGCAACGAAGAAAGTGGAAGAACGTTTTTATGAATCAGCGTTTTAGGAAAAGAATCAATAAGAATTAATAGTCATGGATATCTGTACTTTAATAGTTGTAAGAGTGAGTATTGTGGGGAACATTGTACAGGGATATTGACCGACAGCCTGTACAGGTCTGGAACAATATTCTTGCAGGGTTCCTTACAAACTCTGTCAGGAAGGCAGGCAAGATGATAGATGATGACATCAATAGAATGGAGTTTCATGAGGAAGAGGGAAACGGTAGGGAGTGAGAAGAGGTGGATAGAGGGAAAAGAGGCATGAAGGCGAGAAGTCATAAGAGGAAGAAAAAAGACAACTAGTTTAGGAGGATCGGAAAGCGAGGGAAGAGAATGTGAGGGGAAGGGCCCGAATGCAAGAATGCTCAATGTAGTGGTAAGATTCGAGGGAGAATTTGGAGTATAGAAAATGGATCCCATTAGGTTAAGAAAAATCTTCAGAGGACAAGTCGGGGAAGTGAAATGTGCGAAAATATTAGCCGATGGAAAACTGCTAGTAGGATGTAAAAGAAGATGACTGGTGTTGGAAAAATTGTAGTCAAGGTTGTGAGAGTCTGGGAACAGAAGTACAATGGTTACAAGGGGGTGATTTCTGGAGTTCCTCTTAGTGTTAAGATGGCTGATCTAGTGGAGAACCTAAAGGTTAGGAATAGCACATGTGAAAAGAATGGAGCAGAGAAAAAGGAGACAAAAACCATCTTGGTAGAGTTTGGGGAAATGGTGCTTCCTAAGGAGTTATATTTTGGATTTCTAAGATATAATGTAAGAGAATATGTTCCAAAACCAATGTGATGTTTCAAATGTCAAGAGTTTGGGCATGTGGCCATACAAGAATGTATGGACAGAGAAGAAGAAACTGGTGAATATCCACTGCCCGGTTAGCCCTCGTCAGCTGGGCACGGTAACACCACCGACTAAGCGAACAGACTCTTGCTAGCCGGCCGGAAAACTCTCCTCCCTGCTGATAGCGGGCCACTGGATACCCCTGGCCCCCTGCTAGTGAGAGGCATATCCCCGGACAGCCTCTCAACTGCCTCGGCGCGGTATTTACCCCTGCTGCCTTGCCGCCATCCACCCTCCAGTCAGCGAGCGATCGGCTGCTAAGGTAGTGGCTAAGGGTAGCCACTACATTAGCAACTATCTCTCCCCCAAAAAAACATCAGCCAAATTCTCCACTCAGTCCGGATCACCTGCCATGCTGTGGATCCTACTGCTGTGTCTGACTCTATCCCATCTATCGCATCTTTAGTCAGCAAGTCCGTTTTAAACACAAACGGCTATAAACTCCGCATCCGTCCTGACCCAGCGCCACACCGGCATGACGTTAAAGTACTCAATCCAGCAACTGCTCAACTTAGGAAACTCCAGCATTCCAACATGTATCTCAGCCATTAAACAACTTGGACTTCTACGCCAACCCCGCTACATCCATAGAAGCTGCTGCAGAAAGTTTTATTTATTCCCAGTCTGGTGAGTCCATCCCATCTTTCTGGTCAGCTGATTGTAGTCTCACTAATACAGCATCATGGAACACGTATCACGGACAACAGCGTGGTTGCACCCGGCTTCAGCACGGTCCGAGCGGACAGAGACGAGCAGAGCGGTAAGAAGTTTACGTCTGCCATGATGATCGCTGTTTACAATCCTCCATCAGCTGAAGCGGAGGTAGCTACTGACGTCATGCACGCCACAGTTTCACGTCTACAGACGCAGCAGCCCAACACATTCATGATTATGAAGCTGGCCCATTTGCATCTGGATCGTGTTGGCGGCAGGAAGAGAACAGCTTCACAGCCCCTTTTCATTCTGGGGGAGGAGGTGGAGACAGTGGAGGACTACAAGTACCTGGGAGTCAACATCGACAACGGACTAAACTGGAAAACCAACAGCCTGACTGTGTACAAGAAGGGGATGAGCAGACTCTACTCCTAAGGTAGCTGAGATCCTTCAATGTGTGCAGCAGGATGTTGGAAATGTTCTATCAGTCTGTTGTTGCCTGCGTACTGTTCTTCACTGTGGTCTGCTGGGGGAGCAGCATCGGAGCTGTGGTGGAGAGGAGGACTATGAACAAACTGTAATCCATCATGGATAACCCGGACCATCCTCTCCACCTCACACTGGACAGACAGCGGAGCTCCTTCTCCAATAGGCTGATTCAGCTTCGCTGTCACAAGGTCCGTTACAGGAAATCTTTCCACAAGAAAGGCCACAAGCCATAAAATTCATAACACCTCACCTCTGGCTGACAGATAGACCTTGTTCCACTGTCAATACTTCATGTAAATTCTGTGAATTTATTGTTCTTAATTTCTATATATATTTTGGCAATTTGTATATTTTAAATTTATTGTTTATTGTATATATTGTATATATTTTTTAATGTGTGCTGTGTGAAACGTGCTGCTGCTACACCAGAATTTTCCCAGCTTGGGATGAATAAATTATTTATCTTTCTATCTATCTATCCATACAGTCCCCTTTTTATTTTTAATTTTTTAATTATTATTTTTATTTTTTTTTATTATTACTTTCTTTTGATGATGTATTAAACAGCTCTGGGATGGGAAACAGCAGACAGAGTGAAAAATGTATGGACATGTTTGTACAAGTTGCTGAAACTCAAATAAAAACTAAGTTAGGACCTCCAGCAAATTCCCTCCGCAAATTTCACATCAACAAATGAATCAGTGGATTTTTACAACAACACCCTGAGCAGTATCCTTGACATCCACGCCCCTATGAAAACACAAACAGTCACATTCTCACTCTCAGCCCCCTGGTTCACTTCAGATCTACGGCAAAAGGCAGCTGGGCGTGTACTCGAGCGGCATGTTGCACAAACTGGACTCGCTGTGCACAGATAGGCCTATCAAGAACACCAAAAGGCCTACTCAAAGTCATTTAGAAAAGCACGGTCACAGTCCTGGAAACTCCAAGCAGGTTTTCCTTACCATAAATTATCTCCTCAAGCCTCAAACTCTCTCACACACCGATACCAAAGAAGAGCAGTGCAATAACTTCATCATCTTCATCAAGAAAAAAGTTGACACCATCCGCTCTCTTCTCACCAGCTCACCTGCTCTGTCAGTCCCTACTGGCGACCCACTTCCTGAGATTTTTCAGCCTCTCTGCTGCTTCCCCAAGATCTCTCAGCAAGAGGTTGAGGACATCATCCACAGGATGAAACCCACCACCTGTCCCCTTGACCCTTTTCCTACAGCCCTGGTAAAATCCAACATCTGCGCTCTAAGTCCCGTAATCACCCAATGTCATCAACCACTCACTCCAGGCTGGATATGTTCCATCTGCTCTCAAAACTGCTGTCATCAGACCCCTCCTCAAAAAACCCACCTTAGACCTAAAAAATTCCACCAATTACAGGCCCATTTCCAACCCCCCATTTCTGTCCAAAGTGCTGGAAAAAGTAGTCACCGCACATCTTCAGGACCACCTAAATTCTCACTCCCTATATGAGAACTACCAGTTGTTTTTTTCTTTTTAAACATTTTTTTAATATATTTCTTTTATCTTGTTTTTACTCTGTAGCAACTTGAGATTGCTTTTAGCAATGAAAAGTGCTCTATAAATGAAATGTATTGTTGTTATTATTATTATCATAGCAGGAGTGATAAATGCAACATTTGAGATTAAATCTAAAACTGAACAGATCCAGGTCACTGTGATAGCTGCAGTACATCACTTGGGTATGATAGGTTTAAAATGGGAAGATGTAAGGGATGAACTCAACGGACAGTCAAGTCAAGAGACATCATGTTCAGGTTGATATTAAAAATCATTTGAATTCTTCAATGGAATCAGAGAAGCTTGATTGCAAATGGACAAAACTGTTTACAGATAACAGGAGAGAAAAAACAGAAATTGTGTGTATCCAAGAATCCTGGCTAAAACTTAGCTTGGATTTTGTTGTATATGGATATATGGCAGATAGGAAGGAAGGGGGAGGAGGAGGATGTGTCACCATTGTAAAGCAAGGCATTCCTTATGGTAGTAGGTATAAGAAAGGAACAAAAATAAAAAAAGGAAGCATGGGCAGAGAAAAAGAGCTAATGATTGTGAATTATTAGAATCCTTGCAAAAGATTATAATAAGGAAAAGACAGAGTTAATGCCAAATACTTTTGTTAAGTTGCAGTGTTCCAATAATTTATCTGCAGAAGGAAGAAGCGGCAGAGAGAAAACAAAATCTCAAAACAGAGCCATTATGCAGACAAGATACTGTTGATGGTGGGCAAAATGTTCCTTTTAACATGGGAGAATTAAGAAAGGGCACTACTGAAAACAGGAAAGACTACACCTGGCACCAGGGCCGGAATGGGTAACTGGGCTGATTCCCAGTTGGCCGCTTCAATTTCACTTCACTTTTGGGCCGGTCGAAAAATATACAACTGACTTGTCCCATTCGTTCACTTCTCTTAAAGTTCACAGCGCAGCAGGTGGGTTGTACCATCGGAGGGAGTTCCCCCCTCCTCCCAGATAGAGTTGGTTGGGTCCATATAGCTTCTCAGGTACCAACAGCTCCAGAAAAGGCTGGGAGGGGCTGAAGAGGCCAGGTTCAAGAGAAAAAGGGCCATTGGAGGAGGACGCTGCCAATCGGCCAAACTCATAGAAATGTTTTCAAGAGGACGACCCAAGTGGCAGCTGGTAAAGAGAGATATAGGCCTAATGATTAGCAGTGTAATTATTAGGCTTAGACATTAGCCTATTTCTATCGCCCATAGTGAATCACTGAATTTGCTAATATTATGCAAATATTGCTTAAAAAAAACAACAACCTCAAGCTTGAAACTATACAGTTAAATTACCTCTTCATGATGTCATCTTACCCATAAGATTCTATATGATATCCAGATATTCAGAACGGTGTTAACATTAGGCTATAGATTTAGAGTTACACTAGACAGAATTCATTGTGCCGCATAAATGCATTACAATAAAATTATTGAATAAATAATAATAGGTCAAAGTTGTTTAATCAAGAGTTCCTATCTGCGGTCATGACATCACAGTGTCTATGCCCTTCTGCGTTTTTAATGCCATGCAATACAGGGGAGTCAGATGGTGAGAGAGGAGATAAAGAGACAGTATCCAGTGAGTCAACAGCAGCCCAGCAGAAGATCCCAGAGGTACAGACAGATGCTAGTGTAGACGAGGAGACCGATCATTTTGATTATTTTGCTCATCCTCAACCACAGGATTTAGACACGTTTTCCATTACCATCCTCAGCAACCCACAAAACACCCTCTGCTTGCTAAAGTTTTTCACAGCAAGCATGGCACCAACCGCAAGTGGCTGACATACAGTGTATTGTAATATTGACCTCACTATGTAACGTGCCTTGAGATAATGTATGTTGTGATATGGCGCTATACAAATAAAATTGAATTGAATTGAATACAGTGAAAAAACACAATCACTGTATTGTTCTGTGTGTTTGGCATTTGCGCCTGCAGCAAGTGACAGTCCTTTCATAAAGGGAGGTAGGAAAACATGGAAACATGTTCATCAGTGGATAGAGAAGTATGATAAAAGTAAGATCCACAGGGATAGTGCTGATGCTTACTTTCTGTAGGCTAAAAGGGCAGATGTAAAAAGCCTGCTGGCTGGCAAACAAATGTCTCTACATCATGAGCAGGTGAAAAAGAAGCGTCTGGTGATGAAACGCATCAAGATGTGATAAGTCATAGGCAAATGTGGACTTAGTTACAGAGCGGGTCAAGCAGAGGCTGCTTATAATCTGGAAAATACTGAAGTCAATCATGTCAACTTTCTAGAGTTGGTAATACTTTTGAGCCGGTATGATCTGTGCCTTCAACAGCACATTAGCAGTTGTATTGAGCAAAGCAAGAAGCTTCATGACACTGGTGCAAAAGGTAGAGGTTCTCTTGTGACTCTACTTTCAAAGGACATTGTAAAGTTGTGGATGTTCTCAGCCAGGTGATGAAGGACACGATTGCAGGTGAGGTAAGAGAGGCAGGAATGTTTTCAGTTCAAATTGATACAACCCAAGAGGTTACATCAAAGGACCAGTGAGCTATCATTGTCAGATATGTCACAAATGCCATTCATGAGCGGTTGGTCGCTGTGGTGGACAGTGAAAAATCCACGGGCAAGTATTTTCACAGAGCTGCTGAAACACATATTAGCATTGACATTGGCACGTGTGGGAAACTCCACTGATGTTGCAGCAAATATGCAGGGACAGTACAAAGGGTTCTCTCTGCCATGAGACAATGTATGTTGTGATTTGGCACTATACAAATAAAATTGAATTGAATTGAATACATTTGTTATAACATATTATAAATAAAAACTACACGGTAATAAGAGCTGAACTGTTGCTTCCTGTATTAAATTTCCACCACACCATAGAAAAATTGGGCCGGTCTTGGCCTGAAACTCCTGGGCTGAAAAGTAGCCCCACTTCGGCCCTGCCTGGCACGGATGAAATTTGCTACCGCATGGTAAAACATCTAAGTGGAAAAAGTCTGAATTTTTTTTTGTTACTGTACAACAATGTGTGGGAAGAGGGAAGAATACCAGGGAGCTGGAAGGAGGCGATAATTATTCCAATAAGGAAACCTGGGGAAGATGCCAGAAAGCCTGGGCACTACAGACCACTTGCCTTGACATCCCACATCTGTAAATTAATGGAACTGATGGTAAATGAGAGGTTAGTGTAAAAAATAATATACATTTTTTTATATATATACATATATAAATATTATATAAATATTTTTTATGTTGTGCAAGCATACTAAACCTGTTGTCATGAGAATATCAATAGAGAATAATTTTTCATGTTGAATGTTCTTTTTTTTTAAAGATGTAAAATCTACCAAACTTAACTTGAGCTTGTTAAATCTACCTTTGTCTCGCAGTCTCTGTCCTGGAGATGGGTATCGTTTGAATTTGATCAATTCCAATTCTGCTCATCAATACCGGTTCTTATCGGAAATCTTTCCTGCCACAAGTGATTAGACTATACAACACCTCACCTCTGTCTGACAGAGACACTCTTGACTTTGTTTTACACAAATGTAGCACATTTTCATCTGACTGTCATCTTCTTCTGCACATTACTGGTAACTGATTACACACCTGCACTAATACTATTTACATTCTTTATATTTATATTCCTCATATTTTTACATTTGTATTTCTCATATATTTAAAATATTTTGTAAGGTTTGTTGTGTGACATACCTACTGCTGCAGCGCAGGAATTTCCCAGTTTGGGATCAATAATTTAATATCAATAAATGTATTAACAAGTGAGATTCAATACTATCTACAATACACATTCAAGGAAAACAAGTCCATCAGAGCAGCAAAAGGGGAAAAATATGATTCTAAAGTGCATCAGTGCACAACATCTAACTGCTTATTAAAGATCTTTACTGGAAGAGCTGATCAGCAGGCGCACATTCACACTCAGACCACAGCACAACAAACCAACACTGTAGCTACAATGTTTCAAATCAATGTCGTGCTACCTGAAATGTTTGTCCAGATTCGTGGTGTGACCTGACCTGCAGTTAATAAGCATTTACTGCACTTTGCCTTGTTGTCGCTGTAAGTACAGGGAGACTTTTGACCATTTAACTCGGCCCATGTTTCACTCGGAAGTCCAACTCTGTTCTCCATTATGATTAATTATATATTTATGAATATACCAATGAATATGGGGAGATCTCTGTTTGCAGATGATAGGGCTTTGTGGAAAAGAGGGAGAAACATTGAAAACATAATTAGGAAGATGCAAGAGGGAATCTTCAAGTTGAAGAGTGGGGATCAAAATGGGGAGTGAAATTCTGAGTGGAAAAAAAATAAAAGCAATCTACTTCATTAGAAAGAAACTTGGGGACAATAGCCTGAGACTGTATGGAAATGACATAGAGAAAGTTGAGAGTTTTAATTTTTTTAGGAGTGTATTTAGATCAGAGACTATCCTGGAAGGAGTATGTTAAATATGTAGTTAAGAAGTGTAAACAAGTGATAAATGTCATTAGGTGTCTTGAAGGATTGGTGTGGGGAGCGTTAATGTGTTGCAATAATACGATCAAGACTAAACTACTAAGTGTCGTATATGGTTCAGCAGCTAAATATGTGCTAGAAGACCTGGACTGTATCCAAGCTCTGGCTCTAAGAGTGTACTAAGGAGCAGTCAGAACCTCCCCAGTGTGTGCACTCCAAGTTGAGACAGGAGAAATGCCATTACAGTTACGTCGCAAACAGCCGGTGACAAATTACTGGGTCAATTTAAGGGGGCATGGAGATAGTCATCCAACCAAAAAGGTGCTGCAGACAAGCTGGTTGAAGGAGACACAAATTACTAGTTTTGGATGGACAGAAGAAAAAAATGGCAAGAGATATGGGAGTCTATGACAAAGAGTTTGGCATAAATGTGATGTGGCCGGTAAGACCGATCTGGGAGCTAGAAAAGACACATGTGGAACTGAAATTACTTAAAATCAAGCACATTAATGAGGCAACCCACAGATGGGTTGCCGGATCTGCAATTGTTGTGCCAAGCCACAAAGTGGAAATAAATAAAAGAACATCAGACTATCTGAATGTGTATTCAGTTGAAATGTTTGCTGTCTTGATGGCGCTACAGTGGAGTGAAAAGGTCAATTGTAACAGTTTCTTAATATCCAGTGACTCTGTCAGCTATCTCAAGTATTAATACAGGTACAGCCAGAAACCATCAAGATCTACTATATGAAATATGTATTTTACACATTCAAGATTTGTCAGGCAAGGGAAATGCGTCACATTCATGTGGGTCCCAGCACATTCAGGCATCCCAGGAAATGAGAGAGCAGACAAACTGGCAAAAGACGCAGTCAAAAAAGGAGCTGTTGAGATCAATGTTAAATTATCAAAATCAGAGGGCAAAGGCTTTGTTTGGGAGAAAATCATGAAAGAATGGCAACAAAACTGGGATCAGTAGATAAAGGGAAGACATTTACATTAAATACAAATAGAATAGCCAGTGTAATACCTCTTTCACACCAAAATTAGCATGTAGACCCGGGTTTTTTAAATGCGGGTCGACCCGCGTTTAATCGGCAATTGGCCTCTTTCACACTGCGAGCAGACCAGGTAGTGACAGTTGGCGGCCATAGATGGAGGTAGAGAGCGGTGCGCGCCATAAAACAAAGAAGAAAAACAGTGTTGTCAGCTGGGTGTGACGTTCACATCAATGCCGATTGGAGGTGAAGCCGATTATTAGGTCTATTGCAGAGTCATTTGACCCGGGGCTGAATGCCGATTAAACGTTTTCACACTGCAGAAAACGCCAGGTGTGAGAGGGGTTAAACGTTTTTTTTGGCCAGTGTGAAAGGGGCTTAAGAAACCGGGGGGAAACAGAAAAGAAGAGATCATACTAAAAAGATTAAGAATAGGACAATAATCTACATAGGAAAAACATCCAACTGGTCTTTTTGAATATTGTCAGATTCCACAAACAGTAGAACACGTGCTACTTCATTGCAGGAAATATACATTAGAAAGGAAGGACATGATCGAGGGATGAGACAAGCAGGACTATTGAATATGTGTTTAAAGGACATATTGGGATGTGGGGAGTAAATATCTGGTCAATTTCATCAAGAGGACCGGATTACTCTGAAAAATATAGCAACCCGTACAATATGTTAATTAAATAACACCAGAAGTGGGCAGTAATGCAACAAAAAGGATGCAAGTTGCAGTGAAAATCCAAAAAGGAAGAAGAGGAAGATCTGAGCCCTACAAAGCCTGAGGAGCAGCACAGCAGACACTTGCGCACAAATTACTTATACTTATGGAAGGGAATGTTACAGGAGTCGTTGAATGCATTTTGTGTGAAAGCAATGGAAAAGGATTCACAGTTTGGTTCATGTAGACTTCTGTTTCACTGACGGTTTAAAGAGTTTTGACAATGTGACAATATGACAAAAAACTGTAACATCATGGATGGAGTTAACTCAAGCCCAAATATGGGATGGGTTCATTGTACCTGATTTCCCAGGAATATTGATCAAAACAGCTGCTAAGAAAATGGTTGCAGTAGCCTCCACACGATTTGACCGTCAAGCAGTGGGTTTAAACCTTTCTGGATATTGTTTATAAGGAACTGTCAACATCCCGCATCATGTGAAAGAGGGTAAAAAGTAAAATTAGGAGGTCAGAAAAAACTAAAAAGCTGCTGCAACGACACAAACACCTTAGCGACAGGTTGATATTTACCAGGTTTTGATGGAAATGAGAAAATTCTGTGTAATTGAAGGATGTTTGTCAGCCCCCCAGCCATCAAACGGGTGTCAGGAGAAAATTACCTTCTAACCATTCTCAGTCTGCTCTCCCGTCTCTTCCTCCAGCAGCACACTCACTGTAGGCAGATGAAGACAGCAGCGTCTTATTCATCCAGTGCATTGTAGATAAAAGGTGGTGAAAGCACAACACACCCTTGAAAGATGCAACTGAAGACACTGGCCCGACAGCGGGTTTGAAGCCTGACCCATTCCAAGTCCTCCACTGCAGGACAGTCTGCACTGGCCACCCAGGCCACAGCTTTTGTACCAATTCTGGCTTCTTTCACCTCTGTGTGATACATTACATCAGTCATGCACACGTGCTATCAAGGCAAGAAAGCATCTCAGTAAGGTGCAATAGAAGAGTATATTCCCCAGAATCTATTGCATATCCAATAGTTCAATGAGGTCTGAAGCCTTAAATTTACAGGGGCTGCATTTTTCAATTTTTCTCATTTCTCTTTCTCTAAATAATATTCAGTTTGTTCCTAAATACACTCTTGAAAATCTTCCTCTCCAAATTTGCCATTTCTCCATTTGACACTGAGATTGTGTTGGAAGAAAGAAATGAAATGGCGACACTGTGTGGTTATAGTATGTAAGTGAACTTAGACTCAGTATACAGTATAACCAGTGGGGGAAGAGTAGAAGGTTCAAGTTCTTGGTGAATATGTGGGGATGTGTGTCATGTGCAGGTTGTTTTAATGACAGAATAAAACCAAATCATTAATATGTTAATAAATAGATATTGATAAATAGATGGAATGCCCTTTTGCAGAGGAAAGTGGTTAAACAGCCCATTGTATATTATTTCCTGATGAATTTATGTGCCAGCAAATAAGACATCTTTAAATCATTAGTCACTGATTACTGATTTACCATTGATTTTTACCATTGATGAAGGTACAGCCTACAAAACCATGTAACATGTTCGTATAGTTTTGGATTCTTGCGTACATTCATACGATAGCGTGAATGTACAAAAATTGGCAACATATTACATATACTCATTATACTGTGTCTTTTATATGTTAAAGCTTTAATGTTAACTAGCATCTAGCAGCAGGCATATAAATGTGGTGAAAAAAATTTTGCCTTTCAAATGTGGCCTAGAAGAACATTTTTAAACCCCCCAGTAATCTTTGAGTCCCTCAAACATGTACTTGACAAGATGTATTTAATGACTTTATATTGCATAAAATGTTTCTTGAACTGCTTTAAAGCTGATCTAATGTTTTCCTGAATGTGTCACTGTCAAGATACAAGTATTTGTTTTGTTGTACCAAAGGCCTTTAAGGTGGCAGTAGTTAAACCTCTGCTCAAAAAATGACTCTTGACCCAGATATCTTAGCTAACTTTAGACCCATATCAAACCTCCCCTTTATCTCTAAAATCCTTGAAAAAACTGTTGCTAACCAGTTATGTGACTATTTACACAGGAATAGTCTGCTTGAAGACTTTCATTCAGGTTTTAGAAAACATCATAGTACAGAAACAGCACTACTGAAGGTTACCAACGACCTTCTCATGGCCTCAGACAGTGGATATGTTTCTATTCTCGTCCTTTTAGATCTTAGTGCTGCATTTGATACCATCGATCACAAAATTCTGTTACAGAGACTAGAACACATTGGGATTAAAGGAACAGCACTAGAATGGTTTAAGTCCTACTTATCTGATAGATTTCAGTTTGTTAACGTTAATAACAAATCTTCCATTCATACAAAAGTGAGACATGGAGTACCACAAGGTTCTGTACTGGGACCGATATTTTCACTTTATATATGCTTCCTTTAGGCAATATTATAAAGAAAACACCACTTCAATTTCCATTGCTACGCTGATGATACCCAGCTTACTTAACTATAAAGCCAGATGAAACTAATCAGGTAGACAAACTTCAGGATTGTCTTAAAGACATAAAGGCCTGGATGACTTATAATTTTTTACTTCTAAATTCAGAAAAAACTGAGGTCATTATACTCGGCCCTAAACACCTCAGATAAACATTATCTGATCATATAGTTACCTTGGATGGCATTACCTTGGCCTCCAGCTCTACTGTGAGAAACCTTGGAGTTACCTTTGACCAGGACATGTCCTTTGACTCACACATAAAACAAATCTCGAGGACAGCCTTCTTTCACCTGCGCAATATCAAGAACATTAGAAACATCCTATCCTAAAAGGATGCTGAAAAACTAGTCCATGCATTTGTTACTTCTAGACTGGACTGCTGTAATTCATTACTGCTAGGATGCACCAATAAGTCTGTGAAAAGCCTCCAGTTAATCCAAAATGCCGCAGCACGAGTTCTGACAGGAACTAGAAAAAGAGATCATATTTCTCCAGTGTTAGAATCTCTGCATTGGTTTCCTGTAAAATTCAGAATAGAATTCAAAATACTGCTCCTAACCTACAAAGCCCTTAATAATCAAGCTCCATCATATCTTACAGAGCTCATAGTTTCATATTATCCCAATAGATCACTTCGCTCTGTAAATGCAGGACTACTTGTGGTTCCCAGAGTCTGTAAAAGTAGAATAGGAGGCAGAGCCTTCAGCCACCAGGCTCCTCTCCTCTGGAACCAGCTCCCAGTTTGTGTCAGGGATGCAGATACCCTGTCTACATTTAAAGTTAAACTTAAAACCTTCCTCTTTGATAAAGCTTATAGTTAGAACTGCTCAGGTGTTTAATAAACCATTTCTTTATTATGCTGTTATAGGCCTAGACTGCTGGGGGAACTTATATCATGAGCATCTTTCTCCCTCTCCCGTTCTCTCCTTCTCCCTCTCTCTCTCTCTCTCTCTCTCTCTCTTTATATCTCTCTCCTTCTCCCACTTTTTTCGATCTCTCTCTCTCCCTCTCTCTGCCCCCATGTATCTACATTACATGTCACTAACTCTGTTTTCTCTCTCCCCTAGTAGATCTGACCCCAGAGCTGCAGGATCCAAACCCGTCATTATTATTATTACTACTATTATTATTAATAATAATAACATCATTGTATTTATGTGTCAGTTTTCATTAATTATAAGTATCAGTCTGGTAGAAATTAAAGCAACTGTTATACTACCCCCCTATCCCCCGATATGTTAACAGTACATGTCACTAACCCTGTTTGTTATTATTATTGTTATTATTATTATTATTATTATTATTAATATTAATATCATCACGAATAATAACAACAACATAATTGTATTTTTTAATTATAAGTATCAGTCTGGTAGAGATTACAGCGGCGGTTGTACAACTGTCCTCTCTCTCTCTTCTCTCCTACTGTCTCTCCTCCCACCCTCTTTCTGCCCACTTCTCCTCTCTTCCTCATTTCTCTCCTCACCCCAACCGGTCAAGACAGATGACCGCCCACAACTGAGTCTGTTTCTGTCAGAGATTTCTTCCTGTTAAAAGGGAGTTTTTTCTCTCCACCGTCGCCAAGTGCTTTGCTCATTGTGGGATTTGTTGGGTTTTCCCTGTAATAGTGTTATATTGACCTCACTATGTAAAGTGCCTTGAGACAATGTATGTTGTGATATGGCGCTATACATATAAAATTGAATTGAATTGAATCTAATTGAATTGTAGTTGCCAGTCTCTGATCTGATTAACAAGCTTTTACTTTTAGTAAAAGCACAGCCTTGCTGCCAGGAGATGGCATAAGGGATCTTTAACAAGGGCGGGTTATACCTTCAGTACCAACCTAATACTGATGTTACTTAACCAAATTAAAGTTAGGAGAGGGATGCAAAATGTCTCGCGATTCATCCTCATTCGAAATGTTTTACTCTGCAATACATGAACCAGATACAGGTGTTCAATGTTTTTTTACATTTTTTTATTAAGTTTTACTGATATTGTCTTATTAGTGGTAACAGACGTGAGCCGTGTAAACCACTGAGAGATGGAAATGCAGCTGGGCTTTGCCTGGTTGCAATATGCCAGAGTATGAGCTGATAAATACACAGAGTGATCAGGACTTTCAGCAAACACGATGACAAACAATCAGCGCATAATGGTGCAGATGGCGATGGAAATATAAGGGATAACACTGTAAATTCTGAAATAATTGTTGGGCTCATGTCACGGATCACTTCGTCCATTTTGCCTCTTGTTATGACGTTGCAGTAGCTGGAAAGACGGTCAGTTGAATACTTAAATAAGGTTTGAAAACCTTTCACAATGAACCTAATGGACAATATTGCAATGAAACAAGAACCCTTGTACAAACCTTGTCAGATCATTCACTCTGTAGAACATAGTATGACATTGATGCAACAGTTACAGTGATTCTGGGCAGTGAAAGTAAATCTGATTACAATTATTCTGTCCATGTAAAAAAAATTGCCCAGAAGTATCACCAGCTGCAAAATGTCAGTCTTGGCTCCTTTCATAGATGTGGATTGAAGTAAGTCGGCTGGACGAATCCACCAGACATGAAGGGATGCAGGAGCCCTCCGGTGGATGAAAGTGGAACAGCACCGGCCGTGTGGAAGATCACATTCCCAGAGCTGAAGCTCGGGAACGTGTGATGGAAGCTGGCGGAGCTTGACCCACAAGTGGCCGGGTTTGGACTGACGTTGACGAGGGAGTTGGAGCCGGGCTGCAAGTTGCTGTCCACCCCGGGGTTCTGTTTTTTCCACTTGGTTCTCCTGTTCTGGAACCAGATTTTCACCTGGGTTTCGGTCAGACTCAAGGACAGGGCCAGGTTTAGTCTCTCGCACACAGACAGGTACCGAGTTGCGCGGAACTTGTTTTCCAGAGCCACCAGTTGCTCGTACGTGAACGCTGTCCTGGCACGCCGCGGTTTGGCGCAGGCCTGGTCCGGGCGCCGTCGCTTGTGCGGGGACGGGGCCTGCAGAGTGACTGATTCTGCATCGTCCTGGTCCCCCGTGAGACAAGCCTCTGTGTCAGCAGATGGGGAGAGCAGGTGGTCTGTAACGGCGTGATGCCTGGGTGCTGAGTGTTCATCTATTGTCTCCCCTATAAATACAAAAAAAAAAGAATAGTTATAGTTCACAACCGGCAAACCTCCGCAGCAAACGCGACATTTCCCTGATCTACTGTAGATTACAGCAATATTATTAGTAAGTCACTTCCAGGCCATAAATGGAGGTGCTGGGGAAATGATCAGCTATTTAAATGTAAAGCTGTTGGACCTGAAATAACAGCAACATATGACACCAATAACATTTAACCATGATTTTTAAGAAGTCGGCCTTTAGAGATTGGGCTGTTTAATATATTTCAAATTGTGTAAAATAGCGACAGAAATGTGTCCCTTTCCTGTGAATTGTGTGGAGTTATAGGCCAAACGGTGTCAAACTGCATGTGCTAAATTGGCCAAGGTGCTGAGCACATCAGCTGGAGACACAGAATCTGGTCTACTCTAAGCTGAAAGCCCACACCTGATTAAGAAACGTGTCTCCATTGTGAAATGATGTTCCTCTTTGTTCCGTTTGAGCTGCAGTTTGGATACCAAACCCACCGGTCAGACGTCTGTGAAGTGTTTGATTAGGATCCCGAGGTCGTTCGAGCGGAGCAAAGACTCAGAGGAGTGGGAGACCCGGCCACTAATCCTTAAATAATTTATAAACCACACAGCGCCTCAAATGTCATGTTGCGGAAAGAAATCCCGTCTAAATCCAGCTCGCAACACCTCAGTCGTGACGTGCTAATGGGAGTTTCATATTTGCGGTCGGATCGATAAATGTCATCTATTTAAAGGGAAGTTTTAATCGAGCGATATTTGGGATCAGACATGGATGGGGTGTGAAGTTTGTACCTGCAAGGTGCTAGAGGGAGATATGCAGGATGCAGTAATGGGATATCGATCAGAGCGCGCGGAGGCATCCTCAATGGGACGATTTAAACAATTATCTCGCCTGCCTGTCCCAGTGCCAATCACACGCCGGGGCTCTGGGAGCAAAGCCTTTGTGGCTTCCGTGAAAGGAAGAGCCGCCTTGAAAATTAAGGGAAGGTCATACAGAGATGACAGTAAATCTGATGGAAAATATTTTCTTACGTGCAGATGTAAAATACCCAGCCAAAATCTAAAAGAAATTAAGAGCAAAACAAATAATTAAATATATAGATAGATATAGATTTGGTTTATTCTTGTGCGTTTTACATGTCACGATGTGTGGATTCCCATTTTGGAAATTATTGACATATTCAATGAAAATTCTAAACAATGTATTACACGTCAAAGTTTGATCTATATGCTGAATGGTGATTCTAAAATTGTCTGTCTACCTGCTTCGGTGCGCTCAACTCTGAAATCTCCGCCCGCAGTGCTGTCCGACTCCAAACTTGTTCCCTCCGGGTTTGGCACAGGAAACTTCTCCTTGACGATGGAAAGTTCGTTTACCCTCTTGCTGTTGAACTTGTTGGGATCCAGTATATCACTTATTGAAAAGGAAATCTTATGACTAGACGTCATTGTCACTCCACAGTCCTCGGGGTCCAGCATCCCTTCTCACAGGAAGACCATTAAAGGAGAATGACTGACGTGCGTAATTACGCGCGTGGAGAGGAACTTCTCATAGTTTAGCCCACTTCTGGACTTCAAGCTTCATCGAACCGGATTAGTGGCGATGATCCGTCGGAGTGTGGACTTCGCTCCCCTTGCCTCTGTCTGTCAGTCTTGCAGCGTGAGTGAGATGACCGGCGAGCGGTCTTTAAAGCGTCTGCCACCCCCCTCTCTCCGCCACGTGACACAAACACTACTCGTGTTTCACACGACCACCTAATGGGATCAAAGCATTCGTCATAATCAACCATATTATGAAATTCAATAATCCACGACTTCAAAGTAAATTGGGTACAGATGGCACCCTCTCTCCCCACATAGACACGTTTTAGCAGCGATTCTGTCAGGAAGGGGGTTCTTTTGTCCCCTGAACAACAGAAGAACTTATTCACCTTAACCAAACGTGTTCTACGTATAAACTAAAGGTTGTTCATGGAATTGATGCATAGACATGCTTCCAATCAGTTTACTTATCATTTAAAACTAAAATGCAAAAATGAAAATGCATTGGAATGACATTTTAAGTTAAGCAGCATAAGTATTGGGGGCATCAGTAATTAGCACAGCTGTTAGTATAGTCAGAAAATCACACACCTTGTGTACTTGGTTATATATGTACATATAGTTTAATATATCCAGGTGATCTTTAGGTGTGATATAATATATGGACGATATTGTGTTTTTGTTACTGATGCGATGTTGTGGCAGCCTAAATAAGGCACAACTTTTAAAAAGCAAAAAAAAGTAAGAAATAGTCAAAGTGAAAGTCTGAAGTAATAATAATTATACTCTCCATCCCTTTTGTTCTGCTTATTCAGAATTGCAGGTGTATTATTCAATTGATTTCATTATTTATTGTAATCATGATATCATAATTCTATTCCCAGTACAGCACTTCCAGTATCATTCACACTGCATTGCAGTAAACTGCAGCACATTTCAATTTATTGAGAGAAAAATCATTGGATTACAATTCTTTTTCCCCCCTATTTTTTGTTTTGGTGAATAATTGTTTATGCCCCATAGGTTATGGCCTAAGGACAGTAACTCCTACTGGTCTAAATTAGGTTGTGTTTTGGAGATACTGAACAGATCCCTGAAGGATCACTATTCTCTGTGCCTCTTTAAGGCAGTCAAAGCCAAACTGTGGCTGTACAATGAATACGGCTGATTGTCTTCTCACCTAAGGTGATAGATTTATATTCGCAATCAATTGCTCCCCCTGGCCTTCGCTATTAGTATTCAATATAAAGTGGCACTGGGTTGTTTAAAGCTTGATGCCTCGTGATGGCTAAAATGGTGAAACCAGCGCAAGATCAATATTCTCAGCAGGTGTCCAATACAGATAAAACCTGATGGCTACAGACAGTCATTTTGGATACTGGAAGACCAAACTATAGCAGCACAGAAAGGCTTATGTGAAGCTTCCTTTCACCCCTGAGTCCTTGAATGACCCAAATTATTTTCATTTTCACTTAATGCTTTATATGGTTTATTTCAAATGAGTCATTTGATTTTTTGTAGAATTAGTATAGGCGCAATTTGGTGTACTCTTTTTCTTCTGCCATCTGTAGCATGATGTTACTCTTGTGCCCCATATATTTATGCATTAACATATTTTACAATCTAAGCTTGTGAGGTCTACTGTGTGTGTGTGTGTGTGTGTGTGTGTGTGTGTGTGTGTGTGTGTGTGTGTGTGTGTGTGTGTGTGTGTGTGCGTGTGTGTGTGCGTGTGTGTGTGTGTGTGTGTGTGTGTGACAGTCAGGAGGCCGAGGGGGCATTTCTCTGTTTTTTCGCTCCGGTTCCATTGGGGGATCTGATCATGTTTACACACTGTCAAAGGGTCTCTCAAATTCCTCCCTACACAATTTCCTGTGCTACTTCTTCAGTTCAGGGTGATTACTCTGCTACATGGAGGTTTCATTGCCAGCCCAGTCATAGTCTGGTGAACTGTCATGGTCTGCAGTAGTTACATAGTCAAACATTTGTTAAAGCTGACCCTATGGGGTGTCAGCGTGTAGGCATTTGCATGTGTATGGCACTTGCGCGGCCATTACTGTTTTTCCCTCCATATGAATAGGGCCCACTGCACACTGGAGGTTTACAACTTCCTACGAGAAAGCCCAGTGGCCGGACATCTGTTTGTGTGGGTCAACGCGACAAAGGGACAAGCCCCGAGGACAAAGAGGCCCTCAGGTAGACTTCAGATAGCGGGAACAGCAGCTGGCTCAGATCTGAGTCCGTACAGGCCAGAGCAAGATTTCAGACTGGAGGAGTGTTCCCTGTCGGACACCGCAGGGAGCCAAAGAGACACACTTCCATCCGAGATCCCCCTCCAGGGTCAATAAAGTCATCACTTCACAGGGAGGCTGACCCCAGTCTGCTAAATGTCAGATAATTTGTCTAATGGCAGGAGTGGCATTATGAGCTGCAGTTCTACTCACAGACTGTAGCATCTATTGTTTTCTCTGAAGTCCTCTGCTGTCTCCCAAACTCTCCTGTGAAGTGGGACTCCAACAAAGGACCAGCAAGTGCCTGGTGGACCATTCAGGGAGGCTGTTAGATCCTCTGCATCAGATTCCTAAACTTTGCAGTTGTCATGGTTTCTAAGATACAGAAACATTAATGGTTTTCATGTTTGGGACCATAACTGTACAGTCAGGAAATGAGAGGAGAGAGATAGCAAATGCTTTTGCAACACAAGTGATGTGATCAACTTTGTTGATCCCACAGACTTATTCTGTGGCACTACCAGCAGGTCTAAGTCTATCTCAACATCTAAAAAATGACCTGGCAAAAATGTTTTTGGTATGAATATTCATAGTGCCCCAAAGATACTGACTTTGATGATCCCATCACTTTTCTTCCAGCACCAGCATGCAATTCAAATATTTATTTTTTAAGTGAAATGTCTTGGCAACTACTGGACAGACTGCCAGGAAATTTGGTACAGACTTTCATATCTCCCACAGGATGAATGGTAATGACTAAATTCTATATTCCCTTTTTTAGAGCTATATAGAGCGATGCAGAAATAAGTCCTAATTCACAGAAATAAGTTTTCACTTCTGGTTTCCCTGTTCGGAAGTCTAGTCTGAAATCTGTAATGAACACAAGACAGTTTTAACCCTTTTTTACACTTTGCTTGTTTACAGTACATTCTCACAAAGTTGCTAGCATGACTGTAGACTGCTCACACCAATGTCACATTATCCACATGTGGTAATGCAAAAGGTTATTGTGAATTCTCCTCCTCCTTGCTACATGCAAGTGCTTTTGACATATTACCACTATGTTCTTTTGCATTCTGTCCACAGCGGAAGCTGATCTACAGATCTTGCAGACGACAGCTGAAACTGATCAATGTAACTTTGTCAAAACCAAGACGACTCGATGATCAATGTTGTGTTACAAAACACTAACAGCTTTAAAGCTTACACAAGTTACTTTTCATACTGGGCTTACATATGTAACCTCAGAACTTGTGGTTTCATTTGGTGAATAGTCAGCACAACTTGTGGTTAATGGGCTACAACATGCTACAACTCATGTAACACTACTTTTGTCTTTGTCTTTTAATCTGACGTTTTATTGGCAGGTATCTCAGAGTATTGACCTCTGCTACATTTCTACTTTATCTGCAGTCAGAAGCAGTTGGCATTTATGCATGCCAGTATAGATCAATACAGTACAATCTTCATTAACAAGCATGAAGCTCCTGTCATTTTTTGCCGTGGAGCTCTCCACTGCATGCCTTTTGGGTTTTGCTGCCAGCCCTCCTTCTGTCAGACCTCTGGGTTTGTTTGACTCTTTCGCACAACAAGGTCAGTGGCATTGCCCAGTAATTGTCCTAACGGCCTGTATACCTGTTGGGTGGAGGCGAGTAATGAGAGTTTTTCATTACGGGCGGGACGGGTGAGTGCGCCTGGCAGATGCTGACAGGCAGCAGATGTGTAAAGTTGGGGGTGATTTGTAAAGGGGTCAACTGCATTGCAGAGGAGATGGAGGGCTATGTGGGGTGGGGGTAAATTATGCTGAGGGACACTGTCAGTCATGCCGCACCCCCTGTCACGGCAAAGGTAAAGGTCAGTTCAAACGCTGATGTTCTCAACGACAAGTCCGGCATGGTGCGGTCATGTTCGGCAAACTTTCTACCGAATACAAGCTGGAGATGTGTAGTTCAACGTGAAAACACTGCTTTTATATCTGATTGAAATCTGTTTATTCCCATTCCGATCACAAAAAAATACAGTTGTACTCCTCAACATCAGTCTTGATTTCAAGCAACCAAAGTTGTCAGAGGTGGAGGACACAGCTTTAGTAATTTTCTGTTTGTTCTGTTTGACTTTTTGCAGGAATACATGGATACATAAGTTAATGAAAATGATCCTCAGTTGGGTAATCAACCAAGGATCAAAGCATTTGATCTTGTTCCTTTCCTTAAACACACGTGATGGTTAATAATAGAGTAAAGAGTAAATCATTAGATACTGATAATTAGGATTAATCTTTGTGAATATGTATGGACAGATTAAGGCACAGGGACTGGGCACAAATCTATAGGCTGTGTTGGCTCAATATCCAGTCTAGACCTTCAGATTATTCAGAATGTAAATGAGGCTACACAGGTATTTTGGAGAGTATATCTTGTCCACACAAACTGCAATTACAGCCCCGGGCAGGTGAGTGTTGTGGCAAGTGGAGGAGAGTGTACATGACGAGAAAGACCGAGAGAAAATGGACAGAAAGAGCTGCAGCTGCCTGTTTTTCCACACGGCTGAGGCCTGCTGGTTAGGGCTCTGTGCACGGTCCCTGGCATCTGCGCAGAGAGTACTGTCACTCAACGCGAGCATTGATTAGCCATTGTTCTGAGAAGGTCACATCATAATTCATTAACAATAATTAGTCCCGCAGTGCCACCTGCACTCCTTCTCCCGATTGCCCGGTGAAATTACGAGCAACCATCACGGTTCACGCGTGGAACAATGGAGATGGAGCCGCAACGTAAAGGCAAGAGCTATTAGTTACATTATTTAAATGGACCCGTTTAAACCTGGGGGGCTGTCTTTATGAAGGGCAATTAGGTACTAACCATAATTGATAATTCGTGCTAATTACAATTAGGAAATATAAATAGTGGGTGTAGGATTAATCATCATTGTAGTTAGGCGGGGAGCTGCCGTGGTGCAGACTGGGTAGGTGTGATGGAAGGCAATGGATTATGCTCCATTCATCTCCATCTAGTGCAGAAACAGATTGTGTTTGTCCCTTTATATTTCTCCGTTGACTGTTATCTCTTTTTTGTTTCTGTGCCCTTGCCAAATAGTCTGCGAGGCTGGGAAAGTGTGAGGCTGTACTGTAGTTAGTAAGCTGCAGATTGCATCCACAGTGGCTTTGTGGATGTAACTGGGTGGAGCGGCGGCTTTTCATTCATCCCTAGCCTGAAATGAGGTGGTCCTTTCACTACTAAACAAGATTAGTTGCAGTTTTGGTTTACTTTTCTTGCTCAGGGCTTGGTCAATTATTAGCACGAGTTAGTACATTTTTGCTAAATAATAGATATGACATAGATATAGATATAAACAAGTTGATATATGTTTAATCTTTAGTCTGGTAGAACAGCCATTTTGCGGAGATAAAGAAGTTGAGAATAGTCTTTTTGCACTGTTGCAATATATGTACACATTTGACTTAGACTTTTTTTATTGCCAAATAAAATTTCCAACTCAGCTACCAAAATTGCTGAATATCTTTCAAACTTTTGAAAATGTACGTTGTGTGGCTTTCCGATTTAATGAACTCATATAGAGCCCAGACAAATCATGCTTCAATATATTGGAGAGGTAACATTCAGTTTAAAAATAAAGAAGAAAGCAGTGAACACCTGAGCAAGTTGAACCCATAACATGAACCAGGGGAGGCAATGGTCAAATTCCCCTATTCTTTATTGTACAGTTGTTTTGACTGAAATACCATTTATCTTTTACCTTTGACAAAAGTGACTTTGATAAAATACTAAATTGCTGAATTATCATATTGTGGTTTATTAATTATTTTACATAATTGAAGCAACTGGAATTGGTCCCTGGAGAAGCCAAAGTGCATGATATTGACAGAAGGGGGAAACTTAAAAAGAAAAGAAAAGAAACGGAGGGGAAAGAAAAAGTGTTGACCATTTACAGTACAAAAAAATCAGAACTTCTTCCAAAAATTACTTTGGAATATTCTATTTTGTTCCTCGATTCATTTAAATGTTAATTCAGATTAGTTATACATTACTTTTGGTTAATTTCTAGTTTTATCATATTTTGTATTGTTATGCATTTGTGTTCATAACAGTCAAAAAATCCTTAAAATGTCTTATATTTAATTTACTACCCCTTTTTTGGGCTAGTGGTGTCAGTCTAATGTTAATGGACAGCAGAGGATGCATTGTGAACATCACTGTGCTGTTCTCAGAGCACCAGGTCACATTTCAGATTAAATCTTGACCCCTCACCTCTAATTAGATGAAGGATCTCCCAAGGCCATCTCATTTGACCTTTAAACTTGGCATCTGAGCCACAGGGTTGAAAATGCTTGTTCTGATCCAGCAAAGAGCTTGATGACAATATCACGAGGCCTAATGACACGTAACCTATTCCCTTTCAGAAAGAAATTCCAACCCATTTACATGCGAGTGACAGCAAATCTAAACAACTTGATCGATAAGTCAACATACTCTTCAGTTGCCTGAAAGCTTCTTTGGTCTTCAAAGACACAACGGTCAGATTTAAATATGAAAACCGAGCTGTCTGAGCTGAGCAAACAAACCAATGGGAATGATCAGACGGGCCTCTGCTGTAGGTATGTGGGCATGTTGACTCAGATGTGCCCCCATTAGACTTTATTGCTTTATTCACAAGGGATTTGAATTAATCATTAGTGTGTGTCTGTGTGTGTCTGTGTGTGTGTCTGTGTGTTATAAAGATGGTGATGCTGCCTGCCTCATCCCAGCCTGCTCTGCTGCATTTAATGGATATAATATACAAGGCCAAGCTTTTGGTACATAGTGAAGTAAAGTGACAAAATGAAAATATGACAATGAAGAGCAGATTCGATGCAGTAAACATTTGTCAGTGAACACATCTTCTGAAGTCAGATGTGCATTTATTGCCATTTTGTCTATCATCTCACCTCTACCCTTTCTGATTAGGTTTGTGGCTGTTTGATGTTATAAGCAAATGGTATTTGATAAAATAATTGACTAATACTTATGCTTAAGTACAGTAATAAAAAATAGCACAGGCTAATGCTTCGCTTGCAGTTTTGTCTGATATAATAGTAAAATGCTTCCTCAGTTCCTGTCTTGCACGTCATGGTCTTCAAACAGGGCCCTGCACCGTGAGCCAACCACCCCCAACCCCCCGTACACACACGAGAACACACACACACACTGGCGGCAGGAGGCTGGTAGTAATTGCTACACTGAGAGCTGGATCAGTGGAGCTACTCTAATCAATAAAGTGTTCATCAGCCATTTCCCCCTGATGATTCTCCCTCATTTCTCCCTTAATTGTTCTTTTTCATCAAACAATGTCTGTGCCGTGAGCATGTGTGTGTGTGTGTGTGTGTGTGTGTGTGTGTGTGTGTGTGTGTGTGTGTGTGTGTGTGTGCGTGCGTGCGTCTTTGTATGTTTGTGTGCTCCAGTCCTTCGCTCTCAATGGACTGTGACTAACAGATTGCTAATGGAAGTTTGGGCTGCAAACAGCGGAGGGAACCTTTGCCTCCTATAACTAGACTGTGACCTCAATGAGTGGAGGATTACTGTTGATCCAGGCTCAGGCTTCCCCAGAGCAGCTTCACTCCTGACACCGAGATCGGCTGTGTTGTATACAGGTAAGTAGTTTCACTTGATTCTAGTTGACTGAGATCCAACAACAAAGCCTAAACATGTAGTAATAATCTATAGCTATGGATTGTAATGAATGCACGGGCACTTGTGTGCACTGGTAGAGTGAATAATCACAACCTGAAGCCTATAAACCTTCTAAAGTGCATCTCATAAAGAGTCAATTCCCACAAAATACAAAAAAAAAAAAAAAATCCTTTATTGAATCCAAACATGAAGATAAATTCTGTTTGTATGTGTTTATTTGACGAGATATCAACCGTTCTGCTGCCAGCCAAATAATGGAATCTTATTAGCAGTGTTTTCCATCTCTTTCCAAACACAACATCACTCTAGAAAAAAACACAAGACCTCATTATTATTACATTTTCATTCTTTCAGTCATTCCCAGTGACTATTCCTTCGGTACACAGCAGTTCCATTGAAAACTTGAGACAATTTCTGGGACGACGTGTTGCTGAGGAATTATTGGTATAGAAAAAAGACAGAAAATATGCTTCTGTTTTTGCAATTTGAGTGGACTAATCTCTTAAAGAAGCAGTTTTAAGCAGCTAAGCGGCTTTAACACAGGTGTCATGTATATATATTATAATTAATTTCACAATTATGTTTTTCATCCAACTTAAAGATGTTTTTCTTGCCTGATACCAGAGCTCCCCCGAACACAGACATGTGATAACCAAGCTCCTTATTCTTCACTTGTGCGGGATATTTCTAGTAGTCAATTCAGTTTTCAAATTAAATGTGGCAGTCAGTGTTCATAGTTGCCCTCTTCTGCCCTGTAACCTTCAGCCTCAGACTGTGGTGGCCTGTGACTGACAAAGAATCGGAAATGATTGGGGTATAATTGTTTTCCTTAAGCACTTATTGCCCTTCTGTGCTAGTAAAACGGTATGGGTTCTCCCTCCCCAAGGGGGAGGAGTCGCTTGCGTTCATATGGCGTCTTTCCGGGCTGTCTGGCTCTGCAGGCATCACTGCCCATGTGGAGCATCAGCAATCGGGGTGGGTGGGTTGACTATAAAGATTAAAAAATGCCAATTGTGTGTCCTTCAGGTAAATACGTTTCAAAGCATTGACACCACATTTCCCATCACACATCAAATGTTAACACACTCTTTTGTACTTGTTCTGTGAGCTGTGACTTCTGTCATCTGTAACTTTTGATGTGTAATAATGAGTCTCTGTTCTGAATGAAATTTAAATAATAAAGTTGTTGCTGAGTGATCAAAAGAGGTTAAAAAGATTTGACAGATTTCCAGGAGTCAATCATATTAGGAATTCTTCACTGAAGTTGCCTCTTGGTGGGTCACTAACTTCTGATGAGACAAGACTGCACTACCAACTAAGTTGGTTAAAGGAGTTGGAATTAAATAAAGTTTAAAATTTGAGTTGAAATATGACATTAAGTAGTTTAATCCCAATGGGATTAAATTACTAAATGTCATATTTCAACACCATCTCCACAACGTGCCCTTGTTGAGATGGTGTGCTCTGGCAGTGGTATTGTGTGACTGCATAGATCCTCCCTGTGAGAGAGTTGCTTCCGGCTCTGCCTTTGGCTGAGTTTTGCGCAGGTAGATATCCAACAGTGCGGCTGTGCTCATCGGGGGAGATGTCCTGAGGTGTCTGAAATAGGGCAACTATGCACAGCTTAAAACATTGGTGAGTCTCCATCGGGTTAGGGTTAGCGCGACCTCAGAATGATTCAAATGCAAAACAAAGTTTTCGCCCCGGGAATGCGGCATTGCTGGTAGACAGAGAGGATGACAGTGTTCATGCCTTGTGGTCCATTGATGTGTTGGATGCGTGAGACTGAGAAACGTGAGATTGCAGTTTCAAATGTGATGTAAAAGACATAGATAAAATGTCTATGTGCTAAAGTATTAGCTTTAGAAGCAATGTTTTTTTTACAAGCGAGAAGTACTTTATACAATAGTTAGACAAACTGCTTTTGTATGTCGCAGCTATTATACAGACACGATATTTAAGAGGCATTTTTTAGAGTGGCTCAGATTACGACGACGTCACAGGACAGAGGAGGAGGTCCGTGAGGCTTGGCCAATGGGAGCACACGAGACAGAGACCAGCTCAAACACGAGGGGGGTTTATCGCGTCACACGAGCAGAGCAACAAGAAATTGAATGTGTATGAATGTGTGAGCGAGAGTTCTGAACCCAGTAAAGAAGAGCCTGGGATTTTAAATAAGTTTCAGTACTGTTAATTATTATCAAGCCTGAAAAGAATTATAGACAATTCCCTTACAAATATAATGATGAAGATTAAGTCTTAAATTTGAGGCCTTTTTTGATTTTTTAAACATTGCAGCAGTTTAACTTTTTACTTCAAATATCTTGCTTATAGTACAAGTACTACACAGTCTTAGACCTGAGTTCATTTGAATCTATCCCATGGAGAGACAGTCAGCACTTGGTTTTTTTTGCATACAGTAAATGCAGAAAAATGACTGGGCCAGATTAGCTCCAAAGACAGTTGGAGGCCTTTTCGAGTTTTGTGTAGCAGCGGTGAGAAGTGACTTGAAAAACGAAAGAGACACGCAATGCCCTTACAGAGGCCAAAGGTCAACAACAGAGAGTTGAGAGACACTGGACTGTTTTTAAGAACAAGAGACACTGGAATTTCCGCGTCTTAATGACTGTTTGAAGCTGCCTTTCGTGCTGAGAAAGAAAAAGAGACACTGACATTGTCTAAAGAACATTATATCCACCCTCCCGCGCACACGGCCTTTCGTGCAAGCCCTCACCTCAGCACCGGCTTTGGGCCTCAAATCATCAGCTTCCACCTGCATGAGAAGCGTGTCTCACATGATCACCCTGTTGCATATTACTCGTATTGGTTTCCACCTGTGGTCTTGGAATGGCGAGCTGTCTCAAATATGTAGCCGCTGTTGCTACCATAATTGTCATAATTGTTAAATTTCAGACAAAGTTCTTGGTCATGACTGTTGTCTGTGTTGTTTATGTTGTTTATACGGGGCTGCATATTTTGAGCATGATGCAGCAAGGAGATCTGGCTAGGAGGCTTTCATACAGTCAAACCCTCACATTTTTCATGTTTTGGCCCATGTTTTCACACGGTCCGACACACAGGAAAAGGGGGACAGAATTATGTAATTAGGTTACAATGACTTGCTCCAGTCACACACGATATAGTACAAGTAAAGAAAGAAAGGTTCAATGGAGAATGACCACTTACAGGCTCCATAAGACCAAAGTAGTAACTTATTACTATCAACTGAAAGAGTAATTTATTATTATTATTATTATCATAAATAATTATGAAATAGATTTGATACATATGCCAAGCTAACAAGACTATATATGAGTGAGAATGAGAGAATGAACTTGACCATTGTTCTATATTTCATCTGCAGTACAGAGAATGCATCAACTGAACGAAGTCCTCATGAGTCCTTACAGAGAGTATCACCCCAAAGGTAACTCTTCTCTGGACTGATGAGTAGATGAGTGTATATGAGTGTATGATATTGTATGTATATTGCATGTGAACAAAACTAGCAAACGGACAAACAAACAACAATGCTTAAAAGATTTCAGATTTACAGCTCATCCACAGATTCCTGGAAACATCGTGGGGGTTTCATGTTTCTATAAATTTAAAATCAGACGAATGTGTGTTAATCAAACCTCTCCAATCTCTGGAGAATGTTTCCCGGTCTCAGGTAGAGAGAACCGTATCAGGTGTTAACTGACGACGAGGACCTACTTATAGGTCAAAGGTCGAGCACACAATGATGTGGTAAGATGCTTGAAAAGGCCCGAGACTGATTACAACTGTCATAACTGTTTTCTTGTGATAAGGTTCCACAGAGGAGAAATCAGAGAAAACCAAAGGTCTGGAAGAGAAGGAGGGTGAGTATAAAATAACCAATAACCAATATAGTAATTCATATGAACAATTAAAATGCAAAATTTCTGCTATCCATTTTGCTGTTCTAACAGCCAGATTCCCCCAAAAGATGAAATAAGGAATATTTTGTGTTATATTAATCATAACATGAAGTAAAAATAATGAAAGAATAATTGAGAAAGGGAAAAAGAGTAAAATATACAGTGTTATATCGCTGTTTAAATCTGTTTTACTATACTTAATTGATTAATGAATGTCTTAATTGGTAAATAATCATAATTTGATCATATTGTTTAGATGTGATAGCAACTTGACTATGACAGAAAGAATTGATGATGTGATGATCCAAATGAATAAAATAGTTAATAAATGTTGACACATCACTAATGAAGACATCTTCAGGACGAGAGCAGCTACTGAGGTTTAAAAAAACACCCGTCAGCTCCAACGTGCCCTCAGGAACATCAAGAAAGTGTTCAATGCCTATTGATTGAATTTGCTAAGATTTCGAATATCATGCATTGATTTATCTAAATAAAATGACTGCCACAAGATAATTAGTGCCTTAATCCAGTTTCACTGGAGATAATTTTAACTACACATAGTTTCACCATGCATTTGGTCTAGTCGCATTTGGTAAATTAAGGAATTGATAATCCTATTTTTGAACCATGTATGCCATCTGTTTTCTGTTGATTTTTCATTGTATCCCTGTATATGATGTATCATTTTTATAGAAAACTTAAGAAGTATTATTGGTGGGCACAATCTTTTACTTTGATTAGCAGAGAGGTTTGATGTGATTGCCCCCTTGATGCCTGGCTTTTGTCGGAAGGACATTCACACCTTCAGGGGGTGTTGTCCTGTAGACTGGACGCTTGTGCATTGAGGCGGGGTCCAACTGAGCTCGATGCGCTTTGATTTCTGTTTGCAATGATATTTTTGGCTTTATTTTCAAGTGCTTCATTTTTCAAGAATGACACCTGTCCCGGTTCTTATCTTTATTAATGTTTGTCTGTTGAACAAGTCAACAAGATGGAGGAACTGTTGAGGAATTTTCATCTATCCTCCCTGAGAAACTGTTAAGACGAGTCTTCTCAGGCACCAAGCAATGTCATCTCATCTATGGCAAGCCAAGACAATCAAGCCAAAACTATGACTCTCTCGAGGTGTCATAGTTGCAGGGAGATTACGACATTACTCTAAACTAAATACACTACAGAGACCTGGGATGGGCAGACTATCTTGGGACGCCGAACACTGTGAACTTGTTGATCTGTGTAGTGAACCAGAAGTCTCCTCAATATTAAGCTCTTATAATAAATACTTCTGCTTAAGACATCCACGGTTTCAGTCTTCCTGATTCAGCATCCACTCCATCAATTATTCCATTTTAGCTGAGTCTGGCGATCAGGACTCTAAATGATTACATTTCAATAATTATCCTTGATGAAAATTATACTTTTACCATTATTCATTGAATTATGAATTATTTTCTCATATACATACATTGTTCTACATCATCCAAAAAACAGTAATTACAATGAAGTGTACATGCCTTTGAGTATTTTTTGGGATTATTTTAACTTCATTGTGTTACAATTAACTGTGACATCATTTAGAAATTAAAGCTTGGGTTAAACTTGAAGTCTTGAACAATTTTTCTTCTGTGTAGGAAAACAACTAGATGTACCACAGGGTTAGGACTTAAGCTCCTGTGGGACTCTGCCAAAACAATAAATACGCTCTTGATGAATCTGTCCTACGCTGTGATTTATGGAACCTTTAGGGTTGTTGACTTACAGGGCTTTATTGAGAAAATTAGATTTGAGTTGTCTAACAGTCGGCCCACTCATCTCCTCAGTAAACTGCCATAGATTGTGCCGCTGTGGGTTTTATCGACATATCCCATTACCCGAGTCTTCACGTTTTATGACCATTTCCATAAATTCTGTCTGGGACAATCCCCGCTCTCAGTGGGGCTGATGGAAAAGATCATTTCGGGGCTGCCGTTTGACGCTTCGGCACCCTCTCGCATACTCATTTACACACAGACACCCACACACACACACACACACACACACACACACACACAAAGATATCTCTATACACTATGAGCTGTGTGGCTCTCACTCTTCTCCCTCTCTCACCATCCCAGGCTCAGAGATGCCTCCCTGCTCAATGATGGAAGTGCTTCAGACGTCAAGGGAGAGGACGCAGAGTGTTGAATGAGTTTACAGATGATGGGAGTCTTAGTTCAGGTCAATCTGTATTTACAGCTCAATCACTTAACAGACCAGGCCTCTCTATTAGACCTCTACCTATCTAGCTGGGTGACAGACGGCAGCAAATGGGGCAGTAACAGGGACAAGGAGGGCACATGATAAGACCTCTGGGACTCTGAGAGAACTCTCGGGGGATGGTAACTCCATTTCCTCATCCCTTTACGCCAATATCAATCAGTTTATGGAAAACATTAAGTTATTGATAAACGATGGCCCATGCCCTTGATTAAAAAGGATGGGTCCATATGGTTTAGTTGTATTCTGGAAGGGGGGGGTCTCAGTTTACACAGCGTGACAGAATGCTGAATCACACTTTTCAGGAATGATTTTTTGTTGATTCAGTCAAAACCCAATTATCAAATTAATCAACACAATGAAGGTAAACCTTTCATTTATCTATTTTTTTATGTCTTAAAAATGTTTAACCCCTTCAAACGTCCTTATACTCACTTACCCACCGCCCATCAATGGATGAACAAAAGGCCTCAAACGTGTTATCAGGGACTAGGCATCCTTTTGATCAATTGATGGACAAATCATGCCAGTTGCTTTGAGGCAACAGAAAACCTTAGTATTTTTATCTGACAGAGGTTACAATCGCTGCTTCCTCGTTGTTCTGCACAGTCTGCTGTTTGCCACAATGTTTATTTCACCTGGTTAAACTGTGAACTGAACCTTTATTTGTGTTCTGCTTTTGCCGCAAAAGAGAGTGATGTAATTTCCTGTGCGTGTTACAAGTTACAAGTTACAAAAGCACCAGTGTTAGTTTAGGATATGTTGGATTTTTCAAGTTTTAACTCATTAGTTTTCAAGTGAGTCCAAGTTAATTAATACTGTAATATTTGTGAGAAAATTCACATCCCATCCAAATGAGCTGCTGTTTGAGGTTTCCTGTGTCAGAAGAGGGAGCTGTGACCTCACAAATCTCACCCTGAACTTTCATCTCAAAGGAGTTTGAGTTTAGTTCATTTGCCTGCATGGGTTCAAATCAAATTACAGTGGGGAAAGGAGGAAAGTCTAAAAACGATTCCTGATTACTGCTTCATAGACAAAACCAAAATCACATTTATTAACAAAAGGAACAAACATAATTGGTACATAAATATGCTACAGAAGATTTGAAGGAGGAGTAATTATTAAGGATTTTAATAATTTAATATTTCATATTAGAGATTAAAGATTTGTTTCATAGATTTATCAGATTAAGAACTAACTTTACTTTGTGAGATGTTTATGAGTGTCTGGAGATCTGCATACATTTGTAAAAAAAAAAACTAACATATGTGATTGTAATACAACAGAATCACAGTGA
Source organism: Scophthalmus maximus (assembly GCF_022379125.1). NCBI lineage: Eukaryota > Metazoa > Chordata > Actinopteri > Pleuronectiformes > Scophthalmidae > Scophthalmus > Scophthalmus maximus. Next base: position 18,517,651 of record NC_061524.1, on the reverse strand, counting down.
AGTCCAAAAGTTTGAGACCAGTAAAGGAAAAGTACATTCTCTCAGATTTTCGGAACCACCTGTGATATTTGAATACTTTTTTAAAAAAAGGCCTTGCAGCATACCCCCGAAAATACAATAAATAACTTTTTATAATAAGTACATAATCTTCATTCCATAAGTGCCAAAGGAAAGCCAGAAAAATCAGCCCTGATTAAACAAGAATCTGGCTGTGCAGTGTTTGAATCCATCACCTCTGCACATATCAAAGTGAAATGGTGCCATCTGCTGGCTCTACTCTGTAATGAGGGGTTACAGACTGTTGGCTGGAGTGCTCTCCCACAGATTAAACGACTTTTATCATGGTTTTAATATTTTGCTCACTGGATTTAGGATTTACACTCAGTGTTACTCGTAGCCAAGCCCTATTATTGCCAAAACACGTGCACTTGGCTTGCACAATGTGTATGGCACAGAGAAGCAACTGGATGTCTTCATTATGTGCGAGTGTCACTGGCGGCACAGTTTGCTCCTTCCAGCTGATCGGAGGTGTTGTGCAAAAGTCTGTGAAATGACTAGTGGCCCTGGCCGCGACCAATGAGGATGAGCCCCCTGATAGAAAGGTCAGGATGGGTTTATCAAAGGACGTCAAGACATGCACATACACGCCCAGTCAGCAGTGTTGAACATTAGCAAGGGTGTTAATCTGTGTAATTTTTTGAAGAAAGTTTGGCAGTCATATTGTGTCACACCTATGCTGGACACACTCTCACACACACACACACACACACACACACACACACGGACAAACACACACACACATACACACACACACACACACACACACACACACACACACACACACGCACAAACACACACACACAGACACGTGCAGAGCTTTGTAGTTTTTCACAGCTCTGCCCTGGTACAAAGCCACTGGGAGTGTTTGACTACATATCCCTGACAGCTGTCTCTCAGCCAGGGTGTTCAACAATCATCACTGGGCTCATTGGTTTGGTTATGGCTTTGCAAATTCCCTGTCCTTCTGCCAGAAAGGCATCTAGATGGCTTTTCACCATATAACAGTGTAATAGAATGGCATTGCAGGGAGGGACATCACATTAACTGCAAATATATTGTGTGTACATTTACATTGCATTTAAAGACAATACTTAATGTGTTTTTATTTGTTCAGGGCCAGATGCAAAAAAGCTTTGGATCGGTGCATAAAAAGCTATGTGCTGCCATAGCGAAACCTGTATATGCCTCTCTCTATTTCAACACTGGTCTGCTCCCTCGGCATGATTGCAAACCCTGGAGGGGCAGGACGGGCAGATTGCACTGACATTCTTTTTTGAGTCAGTCAATTTAATTCTCTCTGCATGCACAGACTAACAGCTCACATTAGAGCTATTACACAGCCTTTTAAGTTAATAGTGTAACCTCTTTCCTTAGTGAAAGTTGATCTTGACTTCTCTGAAGAAGAGAAGTTGGCTGTTCCGTCTCTGCATCAGATTACCAGATGCTCAGGGGGCATTGGGATGGACTGACCTCAGTGTCTTTGCCACTCACAATCAAAGCCATTGTTCAAATGTGAATTGTGGGACTGGATCTTGCTGCTCCTGTATTGTTTGTGAACACGATTCAGAGGAATCCTCTCTTTTTTAGCCCTCCCTGTCCCCCGGCTGTCGGCCATTTCCAAGAGTTTCAGCCTCACCTTTTGCGTGTATGATGTCCTCATCTCTTCGCCCTCTAGTCCATGGAAGAAAGCTTGGTGTCACCTGGACGTTGCACTTGGAATTTTGTAGTATTTAAAGGACATCTACTGCATAGGGAAGAGGAATCCTACCTCTTCCAACCCCCCCCCCCCCCCTCAGGATATAGGACGTCATATGCTGTATGCAGTGGTTGCATGGAGAGAGCCCTATAGAGGGGCAGAGATCCACAAACTCGACCACAATGTAATGCTCAAAATGTTTTGTGTGGATCGTGTGCATGACTAACAGGCAAGACTGTTTTCCCCATCAACAATTCTATATTTCACTGTTTAGAGTGACATCAAGAGACTCCATCTGTCTGTTGATGTTTCCTAGGCTCATCTAAAAGAAGAGAAAAAAATTGCACAAGACAAAGCAATTCAGCAGGTTTTCTTATCTGAGAGGAGCGTGCGTGCATGGCGGTAAAGGTAAAACCGCGGGTCAGCATTCGTCTAAACGCACACAAACAGCGGCTTTATGAAACTTGTCACCAATATTTAACTATCTTAACTATTGTTTTATCCTCTGTCAGCATCACTCAACACAGGGGGGTTGACTGATCACTGCCGGTGAGAAACATTTGTGAACGCCAGATAAAATGTCACTGACAAGTCATCGACAACGTAAAACTGATCCCAGGCAAAGGCTCAAAACTGAAGTGTTGATTTAACACTATGCTGATAGTGACTCGTCGGCTGTGTTGTCCTCCCCATCCCATCCAGATTCTGTAAGTGTGGTCCCCCTGTATTGATGTGCCAGACAAGCAGCCGCAGGGTCCCTGACCACTATGCCAATGAGGACGGTGACAAGGAGAGTGTGGAATTTCGAGACGAAAAGTGATAACGTGAATGTTTCGCCTTTTTTTCCCCGGCCGCTCTTCATCCTCATCGCAAAACATGTTGCTGTCTCGTTTTCTAGAGCAAATGGTTAAAGCTTTGCTTTCTGTGCCTGTCTTAATCGTTTTTTACATTTTTGAATGTCATGCATTGTTTTTGTTTTGATTTCCGTCATAGCTCATGCAGCCGTGACATCAAAATCTTGATGTCGGTGAAAAGAAAAAGTTGCCCGCCTGTCACCACCCTGTCATCAGCTGACAGGGTTTCTGTCTCTCTGATAATGACAGCCCTGTGGCTACAGTGAACACAGACAGCCAGACAGACAGTGGAAGAACTAGATTGTGCGGTAACGTTACTTGATGGCAGTTATGGTAGTCTGTCAGAAAGAGGAGCGTGTGCACACAAACCTCTGGAAAAACACTCTTAGATGTGCATAGTACCGTCATGGCACATGACATCCACAAAGTAAAGATTCCCAGAGGCAATGCACACATATTCATGTAGTGTACATTGTGTTACCACCGTTTTTTTACATGTCTCCTCTGTGAGCAAAGGCAAAATGCCCTTGCAGGGAAATTGTCAGGAAAAAGAAAAAGGCCAGGGAAAGGCGTCCATCACTATTTTGTGTCAGTTTTAAACATTAAGTCAGTGCCAGGTCTGACCACATTCCTTAAAACACATTTATCTTTGGCGGGGTTATACCAAGGTGGCATCCTTTTGTATCGTCTTTTTCACATAACCTAACTCCTTCCTCTGACCTCTCCTGCTCTGGTCTTTAAAGCCCCCACCACACACACACACACACACACACACACACACGCCATCTCCCACGACAGACTTGACTCATGCACCCCAGGGGCCACCCAATGTGAATAGTCAGACACCCCACCCCCACCATCTACTCGCCCATGACCCCCTAAGACCACAACAGGAACCACATTCTTTCCTTTTGTGACTGGCCTTTCATCCTTCTCCACTGTCAGGGCTCCAGGAATAACCTGCACAAAGTATTGTGTGGCAAAAAAAACGCGGCCTTTTATTTGGCCCGTGCCACGGCATTGATGATAAATTAAATACACTTCCTTTCTCACTTTCTCTCCACTTGCATCAGAAGCAAGCATGAAGCAGACCTAATAAATAGGGTCATCAAAGATATATCCTGCGAAGGATCACAATATAATTTGTTCCATAGGTGTGACTACCTACACTAATTAAGGAGTGTCAGTGCATCTTTCACCTCTGAGCACAAGCTGTTTAATTTAAACTGAGACAGTGTGGACTGAACACACCTACTTCCCTGTTTTTTCTCAGCAGTTTGCACAAGGATATAGAATTCCATTCGGACCAGAGTGTTGCAACGGGTTCAACACTTTTGGGACAATGAAAGCTGATCTTTGTAGCAACTGAAAAAGTCAGGTATATGCAGCTGTTGACCTGGAGGCAGCAGCAGCAGCAGTCAGGCAGAGTGAGACAGGATCTGACAGGACAAGACAGTTTGAGGTGTGGTGTGTTTATCTTTTAGTTAGGCTTCCTTCATTGCACACACACGTCCTGCATTACAGATAACCCCTTGGAATTGTGGTAAACATCGTCCTATTTTTTTTGGGACATTGTATTCATATGCCTGGTTAGGGATGTGTGCTTCAAGGTATGTGCACATTTGCAAAAACTTAAAAGGAAAAGATTGACATGTTGAACGCCAATAATCGATACGAAAAAGTGCACACATAAAGTGACAAGTACATACCCAGATAGAGGAGAATCCAACAAAATAAAAGGCTGAAAAATACTTCCATCCATCAAAAAGTCTGACGTGTAAATTGCGTTTCTCCTGATCGCATGTTAGCTTAACTAGGTTACCCTAACAGAGTCATGACATCTGAGTGTTTCAAACAAGGTTACTGGAGTGCATGAGACATGTAGATTTCTACTAAACACAACCATTAGTGAAGGGGGGGGGCAGGTTGCGGAGGAGACATGCAGTCGGACAGAAGGAGGGCAGAAACCTTACACCAAACTGTGAACAAGGAAGGGACCCAGTTTGGGACCCTTCTGAAATGTTTAAAGTATGGGAGCTCAGCCTGTTTAATTTCAACCCCTCATCATTAGCGCTGTGTTTATCAGAAAAACAAGTTCAGGATTACCCTGACTAAGGAATGATAGTTTAAAGTTAGAACTGTGCAGGGAAACCTCCCTGTTGGCCTTCACAAAAGAGGGAAGAGTGATTTTTGTTTTGCATCCCAGATCACTCCCTCTCTCATAAACGCACAATTTCCATGTCAACACTGAGCGCTTTCCCCCTGTCTGACACTCTCTGCTGGACAAACACCTTCGGTAATCCAAAGGGCTTTCTGTCGGTGACTGGATGGTGCTCAGGTAATTCCAAGCAAAACCGTGTTAGCAGCAGACGCACAAGGAAAGCAACAGTCATCTGAAACAACAAGCTGGGTCACAAGTTTGGAGTCCATCCAGTAAATGAATCACAGATTAAAAAAGAAAACTGACAAAGGAAAACATAGAAACTCTGATGGTTTTATTTTGAAAACCTTTAAAACCAGTTTGCTGTTCCTACCCAATGGCAAGAAAGAAGGAGAAATCAATAAATGCAGGTTTACAGTTGTTTTTGCTTTCCATCTTTAATCCAATACACCTAATGAGCTGAGACCCACAACGTCACCACGTAGGCTCGTATTCTTTTGGGACCACCTGCCACAGTGACAGTTTCAATGATTGGCCCACCTCCAACATATGGCACATGGGAGGGAAAATGAAATTCTCTAAATGGGAGGAAGCTCTTAGCAAATGTTTAGATGCAGTGAAATTGCAGCTATGGAAAGATCTGAAAAAGAGATCGACTGTGTTCATACTAGGTCTATCATCTCTAAACAAAAAGTGCTGTGGCTGAAACCTTCAGTGCATTCCACCTTCATGTTACAGTGTCCACCCTTTTTTAAAAAAGCGGTGAGGCTGCGTAGAGCAAAGCGGAGACTGGCCATATGACACAGATTCGAAAGCACTTTGTGGCCAGTTTTGGCGGCGGAACACCCCACTATAGCTTCCATGGTATGCACTTTGGGAAGATATAAAAGAATGAAGAAAAGAAAAGAAGGAATTGCCTTACATTAAAACCTTTTTTCCCCCTGCAGGCAGTCTATGCGTCTACTCAGAGCTACTGATGGTTCCATGTGGGCTCACAGTAGATCGGTGAGTACATGGTTGCCATACTTCCCCAGTGGAGAATATCAGAGAGCAGGAAAGCAAAGTCGATAACCTCAATGACAGAGGTCAAGCTGCAGCACGTCTGGTATCGTAGAGAGTAATTAGAAAACACAATCATGTGCAGATTTGATGTGTGTAACTAAAAGATTCTTCTGGGTATCGCTGCTGCACAGATGTGTCACACACGCGGTCGCGCTCAATCAACACTGAGGCCTTCCTTGTTTTTATCACTGGAGTTACGACGAAAGAAGGAACAGAAGTTAGTGGGAAAACGAGAGAGAGACAGAGGTAATGGTGACTAATGCTGAAAACAGAAACTGGAGCTCGGAGCTCATAAAAGCTCCTTCCTCCTACTCTCCTGACACCCAATCAATCTGTCCCCGACGCCCTGTTCTCTGCACGGGTCCTCCCATGAACACAGGCCTTTGCTCATGGTACCATTTTGTCCTGCACAGGTTATGCAACAGTTTGTTATTGCACTATGCCTGGGTGTCATAAGCTGTCATCAGCTGACAAGGAACTTTCATTGTGAACAGTGTACACACATATGTTGACGTCAGTGTGATTTTTTACACCAGAATGATTAACTGGTATAATAAAAAAAGAATAGCTACTGTAATTAAGCTGTAATTAAGCTGTCATTAAGCAATTCACATAATGTTTATCGCTTGGGATTCATTAGGATTAAAAAAAAAAGTATTGTTAACATGGTTACAAACTGTAGGTACAGTTCATAAGATTAAATTCACCAACGCACTGCTTTATAATGTTCATGGAGAACAGCTCATGTCCATTCCAACATTGCCACTCACTATTTTCCACTGCAGACCACAAGTTTGTAGATGTCCTTGCTTCCATGCAAATGTTATTATTAGAGATACTTTACTTCACGTCACAACAGAACAGTTTGTAAATCAACTCAAAGATTAAACCTCACTTAAAGTGGGTAAACCGCAACAATCATTTTATCTTCCAAATGCTTTCTCTCATATGTTTTCATCACCAAGCAAATACAAGCAGAGAACCACTTTATAATCTCAAGTCTCGGACACTGCTGACCCAATGACTTTTTAAAGGATATGTTCAAATTTTTTTGTGTATCTTAATGCAATACTCTCATATCCATATGTGCATTGAAGGGGTTCCTCTGTCTCTGTGTACGTGGCTTCAGTCCATAATGGCGACAGAGCAAACCTTTCTTAAAGTAACATCAAAATAAGTGACATGAAACGAACTCCATGGTCATTGCTTTGTGGAAAAAGTCACTCAAGAGTTAATCTAAAGCTTAAATTAGGTCTTGTAGTCTGAATTGTTACACATATTGAGTTAATATCTTTCCAAAGCTCTGTTTATATTATCGTTGTATGCGTCCATAATTGTCTATAGACCAAATAATAGGTGACAATATATGTGGCCATGACTGAAACATGAACGTGAATCTTTTAACCAAGAGATATTACATCTCTTCAAGATGGACAGCAAATTTTATCAAAAGTTTAGTGTATAAATACAAGCATGAACAGATAAAACATACACAGACACAGTGAACAGATTAAAGCACATAAAAGAATCACTGGCAGAAATGAATTATGGAAAATAAAAAGCACAGGTATGACATTGTTCGATAAATTGATTTTATTTAAAAGATGTTTTGAACATGACAAATGAGGGCAAGGTATACATTCCATTAAAGTAAAGCCCATTATGATGCAGCAATATTGTAACAGTAATATTAATATAACTCTCTATAACTATTCCATTTTTACAAAACTGGACATGAAGCTACAAAATGAATTAAAATGTTTGACTTGTGAAAAAGTCAGGAGGCATGTGTAGTGGGGGCTTATCATATTGAGTTTTATTTTGAAAAATTATGAAAAATATGATGTCTTGCAGCAGGAGACAGAACAACATTTGAGGCAGGAACACACAGTGAAATCTGGTAAACATTGGTTAATATTTCCTCGTGTTTTGCAGGTGATCGTGTTAAACAAAGCTATAAAGATAAACATTATTTTCAGTCTCCTAAATCATCAAATCACAAATCGTTGTACCGCAGCTGTTGTACACCAACATTGAACTGATGTGTGTCACATGTTTCATAGACAGCGCTCTCTGTGCCAGGTCTGGAAGCCAATGTTTGGTGCCTGCATGTGTTTTTTTTGTCTCGGCGTCTGGCAGCACTACCAGCAAACGAGCTGACTTGTATCTCACGCCTCATGCCAAGATATGTTTTGCCTGCTGACTGTTTCTTTTCTCCTCCTTCGCCACCTTCTCCTCCTCTCATACTTTTTTCCACACTCCTCTTTCATGTCGCTGTTTGTTTACGTTCACAGAGGAGGGAAAATCGCAGACTCAGGAAGATGCAGCCAGGGAGAGGCTGTTCCCTCCTTTTCTTCGTCCTTTCCTTCCCCCCTGCTTGGGGTTTCCAAACTAGCATCTGTGTTGGGGGTCCCTGGAGAGCAACCCTGCCATAATAGCCGGGTGGAGTGGGCTGGCGAGCGCAGGGGAGGGAAAATGAATAGCATGCTATGGGGCTTTCCGAACCCAAACTCCTTACAAGGCTTTTACAAACTACATTGTCGCCGTGTTTCAAGCCTGAGGGCAGTGTTTTTTGTGGGTTTTTTTGTGGTCTGAGTGGAGAAAAACACTGCCATCAGGCTTGAAACACGGCAGAAGAGAATGTGTCTAAATTTTGGAGATTTTTGTTACACTGCTGCATTTTTAGTTCAATTCACGATTCAACTCTCCCCCACATTACAAAGCTCATCCTCTCCTCTCTCGGTTTCCTCTTTTCTCAGAGACAGACGTTTGCTGTGAGTATGTGGACACCGATATGATGGAGTGCCTGAGGTATGTGTGCATGTCACTGCCTATGCGCGTGTGCACGTATGACCCTGTGTGTGTGTGTGTGTGTGTGTGTGTGGCTTATTCTCTGTAGCAGCCTGTGGATTCTCATGCAGAGTAGACCACCATATCACTGAGAATCTAAAAGGGAAGCTGATAAATTGGAACACCACTGACAGTTGCACTTCCCCTCAGAATGGACTTTGCTCCATAAACCTTGGGAGAGAACTGCCACGTGCTCCAGAGAGGAGGCATCGGACAACTCAGTGATGGAGTGCAGAGAAAGAGGAAGAAAAAGAAAAAAGAAGAGACCCCCGATCTGCGCTCCTTCGTCTGGCACCCCTCCCATCCCTTCATCTCACTGTTTATGAGTGTATGTCAAAGGAAGAGAGGAGTGATATAAAAAAGGAGCCAGAACAGGAGGAAACATCCAAATCATAGACGAGCATGAAGTGCATTAGCTGACCAACACAGAATGTACACAAACAGTATTTGTATGCAGAGCAGGTCGCACACTTGGAAAGCATACACTGTGCAAACATAGGACGAGGCCTTTCTCTTTTGTCACAGACATGCAAACCCCCTGGGAGGCAGAAGACACACACACACACATCAGCCGTGTCTTTGCTTACACATCGACCTCTATTGTCCTCTCTGTCTTTCTCATTTAGTCATCTCTCTATCATGGTGCAATGCACCTCATAAAGACACCTACTGCTTGCACCTCCTGCCTGCAGGGCTTTTACTTTCATTACTGGCCATCTTTGTGTGTTTGTGTTTCCATGTGCAACACTGAGATCGAAGGAGAAGTGAAAATACGGGAAGACAGAGACAATAGTCTAGTCTATTAAAAGAAAAGAAAATTAAAGCCCTCAGAAAGATTAATTTGTAAATACAGTAATCCTTCCTCTCTCTCGCTCTCTCTCTCTTTCTGTGTGTGTGTGTGTGTGTGTGTGTGTCAGTTACGGGTATAACCTTTCCCTCTGTCTAAAGAATTAAATTAAAAGATATCTCATTTACTTTGACCTTGAAGGCTTTGCTTGGCTGGGAAGAGTGAAAATGACTGTAACACACAATTTACTACTTCTACAAAAAAAAAACATGATGCTTTTCCAAGGATTTTCTAAGCACTCTAATTTTCTGTCTCCCTAGATCAAACAGAACTATCTGTGCCTATCCTTGACAGAGACCAACACCAAAGCAGAAACACTGGCTCACGCAGATTAGTAATCTGTCAGTACTTGGTGGGAACCTGAAACACTGAAAGCAGCCGCATCAAGAATATCTTCTCCCACAGGATTTGATGGCATTCCAAGATCCTGTTTATTCCTCCTCCCTTTAGCTTTTGGAAAACAAAGTGTAAACAATTATCAAGCTGAATCACCCTTGTCACGCAGCTACAGAACACTTTGCCTAGAAAAGTATGGGAGTTCCCGTTGTAATTGTTAGATGGGAAAATGGAAAAGTGTCTGAAATCTGAAAAAAACAACAACACAGAAATAAGGGATTTATGAGTCTAACACTATTTTGTGCAATAGTTCCTCCTTCCTGTTCAAATGCAGCTTATTCACATGATTATATTTCATAATGACTCTGTGGTTTTAAAAAGGTGTTGTGTGTTTCTCTTATTGTGAATTGTGATCTTCCTTTGTGTAGCAAGTTATGTTTACTTGAGTTGCAGTAGTGTTTTTTAAAGTACAGGTGTAACTTAAGTTGTGAAAAGAAAAAGTTTTCAAACTTGCCTTGGGAAAATAGTTTGTGATGTTGACTAGTACTGGACTTCTTGACAGATACTCCCAAGGAGGGTTCTCCAGTATAAAGACTCTGTCAAAGACTTTTAAATTACAAAGTAATGACTTGAATATGCCGCTATTTGTACTGCCCACACAGTCAAATGTCCTCTAGTTGTTTGTTGATCAGTCAGCAATTTACCAACCAGTTTATCTCGGCACCTTATTTGAACACAATTAGCAATTTCATGTCTGTGGTGATAACATCTGCGACTGCTGCCTACTCGTCTGCCCGGATTTTTCAGATGTTTCACCGCAACAGGCGCCTCTCCCACCAATAGGAACCCAGGGTGGTAGAGTCAATCTGATGAACGTCAGACTTATTATTCTCTCTCTGATTGTGCAATCTACACAACACACCTCTGTAGAGCTGCTGTCCACAGGTTACCTGCTCTAAGTTAAATTCAAGCCAAGTCAATCAAGCTCTTTGAGGTAGACATTTTTTAAAGATCCAATTTTGACTTTAAAAGTTTTCTTTCTGTGTTAGTATGCATGAAAACTGTAACAATATATGTTATGAAAATGTATTTTGTTTTTTCTGTAACCTAAAATTATATCAGTAGGAACACCATTAAAATGGGGACGTCGACTTCTTACATAGCTATATGATAAATGACGACAACAACCATAATTGGATACAGTTATAGCTGCTTACTTCAAGTTTAGGGGAAAAAAAGACAGGTTGACAAATACCTGTGTACCTGCTATATAAATGAGTGGGAAGCCAGGAAAGCATACAAATATACTCCTTATCACGTGTCCGGGGTGGCTCAGTGGATAGAGCAGCCACACATATACTTCGAGGTTTATGCCTCGAAGCAGATCAGGGGCAAGGGTCCAGGGTTTGAATCTGTCCTTTGACGATTTCCTGCATGTCTTCCCCCCTCTCTCTCCCCTTTCTCACCCAGCTGTCCTGTCAAAAATTAAAGGCAGAAAAAGCCCCAAAAAAGTATACTCCTTATCACGATCATCAAGCAAAGAACAATATTCCACAGTAGATGTATATTTCTTATTTTGCTATTGTATATTGATTTTGTAAGCACATATTTTATTCTACAAACTGTATATATCATCTTATTGTGATTAGTGTTCTGTATTTGATTATATAACTACTTTCATTTTTGTTATCGTTAATTTTTTGTTGAATATTTATTTTTGGTATACCAGTGGGACAGGAAGCATCTTAAATCCTGAATCTTGACTTGAATTTGGCCAGATTTTAACACAGACGACATACAGTGTATGAAAGCTGAGTGTCCACATACACATAATAAATGCATTCCTACGACATGGGGATTTCATGAGGGGTCACTGGAATCCAAAAAGGTGTTGAATGGTCACTAAGAAATGTAGCTACATCTTTCCTGATTTCCCTTTCCCACCGATGTATTTACTGTGTCTTGTGGTTACACTGTACCCTTATTTTCTGAGAGATGGCCGCATTCAGGGGAGGTCCTCAGCTATCTCAGAAGTCTCTCTGATGAAGACGGATAGTGAAATGGTATCTGGGGAGTAAGAGTGGAGACTCGTGTACATGTTTGTCTGGGTTTGAGAAGCACATGACATGTCAACAAAAACTGCAAGGGTAAGGCATCAGCCAACCCATGTATACAGAACATATTGTTGACTGCAAGAGTAAAATGTGCAAAATTCCAGGAGATCTTCATAACCACCATCCCATCCTGCCCTTTGCAACCATTTGGGATCTAATTCGTTTTTGACAATCACCTCAACTTCAAAGTTACTCGAGGAGCAGGTGCAGGTCAAAGGTGATATCTAAGGGTGAGTCAGGTCTTATAATTTGATAATGGTCTTTTCATGACAAAAACACAACACTTTTTTCCTTACAGCCATTAAAATGTATTTCCACACCAAGCAGCCAGAGCTTATGAACCTTTATGATAAATTGATGTATTATCTTACAAATGCATGTGAACAATTATTGCTAAACTGATTGATTAAAAAACTGATGATTTTCACATCCATTACCCACCGAGTTGGTTCAGTCAGGCACAGTCTCGTCATAGATTTAACTATTTTTTGCAAAAAATGGAAATACAGTTAGGCTTGGCGCTGATGGGTCCATTCTCAGTAATGCTCCCTGTATTTAGCCAGCAACATGCTAGGCCAAGACAGGGAGCAAGATGCAGAAATCCCCCCATGGGTATACAAGAGTGGGCCCAAGCAACACATTGATTGCCATTTTTAATCTTTGAGACATGTTAGGACTAAAGTAGAAAGGTGGAGGCTGCGGTGGAGGAGGCAAGCTTTGCCAGCTGCAGTGGTGTGTGTGACAGCATTGGTGTGCAGAGATCAGTGCGGAGGGATTTAAATGAACCGCCTTGAGTGAGAATGGGCTGTTATTGGTGTGTGACTTATGGCAATTGTTCAATCAGCGGGCTGTCAGCCGATTATGGCTGGGCCGTATGACTACCGTGTCCTGCATGAACTAACGCAAAGCTTAATTTCAGTCAGGAACAATTGAAATACAGTAAGGCTTGGTGCTCATGCCTCCATTCTCAATAATGCTCCCTGTATTTAGCCAGCAGCATGCTGAATGAATAACGCCCATGCTAAGCATCAGCCAGGCTATAGGAAAATATCCGTGTAGCAGCAAGCATGCTGCAGACCTCAGCTATCCCAAATGCTTTTTGGGGGGATGCAAGCATGCAACCCATGAGAGGTCATACTACAGTTATGTGAAATATCTATCTGTAGCAGCAAGCATGCTGCAGACCTCAGCTATCCCAAATGCTTTTGGGAGGGATGCAAGCATGCAACCCTTGAGAGGTCATACTATAGTTATGTGAAATATCTACGTGTAGCAGCAAGCATGCTGCAGACCTCAGCTATCCCAAATGCTTTTGGGACGGATGCAAGCATGCACGCTGTTAGAGGTCATAATAACAAAATATGTGCAATGAAACCCAGTCAACCACTTTCAAATGCAGCATTTATATAACGGTGTGAGGAATATGTCTGTTAGGTGTTAGCGCTCATAGCCTTTTGAGTTGAGATGATGTGGTTTACTCCGGGCAAGTGTAACTTCACAGGCTGAAGACCAGCGACCCGTGACTTTCAGAGTAGATGTTGGAACCAAGGCAGCTCCGGATGTTGCTGCGCCAATGCGGAAGCAGTGAGAGGTGTACAGCTGAGGAGGTAGTCCATGGTGTTTGAAGACGGGTTGTGAACCATGACCTTGACGTGGCCTTTCCTTTGTCGGTCAGGAAGAACGGTTGGTCTTGCCTCACACAAAGATGCCGTTGCAGGTACCGGGTCAATGAAGATATAGGACAGAAAGCCGTGTTAGATTGAGAGATGACAACAGTTGAACCTTTACCCTCCCTTTCTGTTTTAGAATGTTTAATGTGGATGAAATACATGTGAGTATCTACTGTGATGTCAGATATGGTAAGAAACAGAAGAGTCTGAGCTGGTAGTGTGTTATCCTCACCTCGGGAACCCATAAAATGCAATGAAGAAACCTGCTTCTGTAATAAATCTGCATTAGATCCGAAGCACCCCTGGCCAAGGTGAGACACCAGTTTTTGCACTAGAGGTAATAAGAAAGGAAGGCGCTTATCATGGTATCCAGGCTGCTCTTTTAAGGCCATTGAAGAGGAGGCGTACGGAGACGTTCCCAAGCAGGCTACATACTGGGGGATCTGCGCATCTTAAATGAAAAATGAATACCTGCTACGAATGCTTTGATGGAAGAAGGTTGCGTTTTTCTGGATTTAAAACGGTAAACAATAAAGTACAAATCATTGGGATGTTAACAGGCATTTCAGGAACAAAGAAAGCAGCACAGAATAAAGTGAAATAGGACCATGCAGAGTCATACTTTTTATTGTACTCTTTGCCGGTCCAAGTCTCATGTAATGAGATGCAGAGATCACGTAAGATTGAAGTGTATCTTCTAGTCTAGTACAGTTTGTGGGATGGCTTGGCAACGCAAGCCCTGAGGTGCAGCTTGAGGACAGAGGATTCTGAATTCCTGGAATTTTAAATCGGGACAGGGAGTCAGAAGTTTTATCATCCAAGCCAGGTAGGTGCCCTGCACGGAGTGTGAAATTGCCTGGGACATATGACCACGTTGGTCATCTAACAAATTTTATTAATAAAGGGGATAGATGCAACCCTTTTTAATGAAAACTCAGATTTGTTTCCTAGACCATAGGTTGACACAGAGAATGCATGCAACAACAATGGGATACAACTCAAAGTGCGGTAGAATGCAGATCAGAAAGAAGAGCGAGCAGTTCTTTTGGCCGAACATCAGCAACCATTGATGGTTGTAAATCCCCAAAAACCAATGGAAGGGAGGACTGAATGTTGATCAGAGCGACGAGGACCGGGTCTTTGTCCTGATGGTCGGCATATGTCTGGAGTCTTGGTCTTTAAGAAGCTGTGTTGGTGCTAACGGAGGCAGTGTTGTTAGCGTTAGCAGCAGCAGGGCGACTGCAGTTCTTCTGTGAAGAACTTTCTTGGACAATGAAGCGATGGGAGGAACTGCAGCTGGATCCTGGTCCGGATTTGCAACGAAAAGCTGGAAAGTTCTTCGTGACTGACCCCCGAGGGGGCAGAAGTTTTTCGGCTGTAGCGGCAGTGGTGTGTGTGACAGAGATCAGTGCGGAGGGAGTCATATTTAAATGAACCGGCTTGAGTGAGAATGGCCTGTGATCGCTGTGTGACTTATGGCAATTGTTCAATCAGCGGGCTGTCAGCCGATTACGGCTGGGGTGTATGACTACGGTGTCCTGCATGAACTAACGCGAAGCTTCATCAGTCACACCAAGTCAGCCTCTATATCTGTTAGTCATGACCAGGCAAGACTCCAGAAATAGCAACCCTCCCCCCCCCACATCTACCTTTACACCCAAGGTCAAAGGTAAGCTGGCGTGCTGCAGTTGTGCTGCCTGCGGTCTTGCTCCTGAAGTAGTTGCCCCTGAGGAATTGCTGATTTCAGTTTCATTACAGCTCAGGTGTCCTGACTCAACCCTGCCTGCTTTGGTCACTCACATAGCAAGCTGGAGCTGGAAAACAAACGTCAGGGCATTAATCTGACTGCGCAGTGATCTCTGAGAATTTAAAGCCAGATTATGATCAAGGCTTTAAAACAGAAGCTGTTTGGTAAGGGTAATTCTGTTATTTATTATTTGTTTGCAGACAGACCAAAGTCATATAGTTTTCACAGAGCAACTCTGTTAATGTGTTTATCGTTTCTCCCACAGGAGCTGCTAATTATTTTCTGCTGATATTCACTGGATGGATTTTCAGTACATGGTTGATTTTTTTTTCTTGATTCCTGGATTCGGACCAGGCGGAAAGCGTTCCAGACAGCACTAGTCGACCCAGATGTGACTGGTGCGATGGATTAATGTAGACCATCCGCTACAACAACATGTCTATTTCGGTCCTCCATTGTTTGGCACTTAGTCATCAATGTGTATGTAGCAGGCCAGCAGTCGGCCTCCTGCACTAACCCTTTGCTCACAAAAGAAAAAGGATTAATAGAGAAAAAAAGGGACGTGTTTCCTCTTTCTCAGCATGTGTCCTACCACTGCCCACTTTCCTCTCTCTCATTCTTTACTACACACACTCCATTGGAGCATAGACTGAATGGGAAATGTTTGGGTAGCAGGGCAGTACATTTCCAAAATGGAATAAATGCTTGGCAGCATATGTGTTGTCAAATAGTCTTCGTCACCACGGCCCTTCTGTCTCTCGTAATGCGAGAGCCAGCAGCATCGGTCCTTTGAGAAGCACTGGATTTGAATGAGCTGCTGTGAACATGGCAGAGCACATCAACACCAAACAATGTTGCCATCTGCTCCCCATAAACTGGGGCGAGATTTACAAGCTGTGTTTCAACATGAAGTCTGGCTTTTCCAGGGGGTTTATCTCGCTCGAGTCAACAACATGCACTGCTCAGGTGATCTGCTGCCCGTCACTATCTCACTGGCAGCTGCAAGAAAGAGGCTGCTATAAGTACAATAATAAAATGTTGACGCGGTTGTAAAAACAACCCCTCAAACACCTTTTATAGAGTGTTTATAGTTATGACAAAAGTGATGATTAATAACCACTCCATTTTTTACTTAGAAAGGGCCATGAATTTCATGCCTAATTCCCTGCAAGAATACTTGTTTAAGTATCGTGGGCATATACAGTACATGGAGCACAGTGCCTCAAACATTTTGCTTGAGTAATTTCAGAATCATCTTTTTCATCATTTTCATAAAAGGCCAGGCCCTCTACTCCAGGGATTTCTGGGTACTCTTGGGTGGCTAGCACATAACACAACCAGTCGTTACAGCGTATTATGAAGATGTAAATCACTCTGCGATGCGGAGGAGGAGGAGGAAACAGCACTCATGGGAACCATGGTGACAAAGTGTTAAGTTGCACTCTGTCACCTTTGAGTGGAGAACTAGTCAATCAGTGACATCTGACACCGCCTGCCACCTGTCTGAGTACGATAGGTGTCTCCTAACACACGTATGCACTCTCAAGCATACATGTAGACCCAGATAAACGCAGCTGTCGCTGGACAACGTGTCCCCTCAGTAAACGGGAGAAGCGCTTCTCAGCATTTTTGTCTCCGAATTATATGATATTGAACTTGTTATACTCTCCTTTTCTGTTGTTGATTTCATCTGCCTTTATTATTTATCAAATAAATGTATTTTCTAATTGCTCTCACTCTACTGTAAACTGTTTTCCGTCTGCTCTTTTCTTACAAAGCATACATACTTGTATGTTCACATACAAAACATTCTCAAATCATTTATAAAACAGTGAAGTCCAGCACAAGGAATGTGGTCTCAGACTTTTGGGGACCATTTTGCATACAGACTCCCCGATGGAGATAGACAGCACCACAAAATTAGTTTTTGGTCCAATACCATTTTATATCAGGGCCAGAATCACCATTATCGATAACAAAACAAAATGCAATACCAACACTTTTATTTTTCTATAAGACTGCCTAATATACTATTCTATGGTAGAAAGCCATGTGTCATGATGAATGTGGTGAATATATTATTAATAGGGTGAAGACATTCATTACCAAAAAACAATTACTGAACGTTGAGCGTTTCTTAGTAATATTCTCTGATAATAATGTTCGAAAACACACGAAACGTGTGAACTGTGCAAATGGCGGTTGCTCAAATGCAAACAACAGTGGCAGAGATGAAATCAGGATTAGAAGAGTGGTCACGAAGAGGATGTGATCTAATGCGAGAGAGAGATCCTTTTTTTTCTCTGTCTCGATCTTGTGAACACCAGTATCGTCAGCAAGAAAAAAACGTGGTCAGCAGTATGAAAACTTTAGGTTTAACTCCGCCCACCCCATCCCCTACATTTGTACAATAAACACTCATACAAGATGAGTATCATATTCACTCTGTCTTGCTGTATTATCTTGCTTTTGAGTTATCTTTTCTTTTTGTTTGTGTTGCTAATGTTTTGTTTCTTCGGCTCTTTATTCGCTCCCTCTTGCTGCTCTTCTTAGGCCGACGTACAGTATGTTCCACCTCCCCTGTTGCTCTGCTGTTGTTCTACTATTGACAAACCATCTGCACTATGTAAATAAAAATGCAATCTTCACCCCAAACGCATGCACATTTTCAACAGAGGAGCATCAGTATTTTACAAGAGCATAACCTAACATTCCTTTTTAAATCTATGATGTAAGCATGATTCCCACGCAGTTGGACACTAGATTACTCCAAATGAAAGAAGTGTTATTCTGACCTCCTCTGAAGTTCTCTCAGAGGGGAGTTGAAGTGATTTTTCTGACAGTGTGCCAGTGTTTTCTCACACGTAATCGAGGCCCAGAAGTCCAGGACGCTGTAAATTTGGGAACGCAGCCTTTCCTCTCTCGCTCTCTCCAATGTCCACATTTACCAGCCGCAGCTACAATGCTCCCTATTTATAGTGCTTCTACCACAGATATTAACTCACTCCCCCACGTAGCATGCCACTTCCTGCCAAAGAGGAAACATGTGTGTGTTTGTGTGTGGTTCAGTGACCTTCGGGAGCCGGGACCAGCCAGATTACTGTTGATAGCAACGGGATTTTGTGTTTCCAGCCTTTTGTGTCGAGTTAAAGGAGTGAGGTGTGAACAGATGTCTGAGCCTTTCACTCGCTTGTTTCCCATCCTCGAAATTTGAGCCCCCTGCTATCTTTTTTTTTGTCAGCTCAACCCTATTCTTGCAAGAATAGGGTGAAGAATAATTGATAATCCAGGGATTCGGGCCAGGTTTTCTGCTTATAAAAGCATAGAACACTCAGTATCTATTCCAGGGCCTTTGAATGAGTGTGTTGTACGTGTCTGGTTGTGCGTGTGTAAGCCAAAACCTCAGGGTTGAGATGTCGGAGTTCACCTGCCTTCAAGGCTATGATCCAAGGAAAAGCACCAGCAGGCTGGAACTTCCTGTTTTGAACGTAAACACCGGCCAGAGCTTTCCTCTCTGTGTTGGAGAAAAACAACCAGCCCTGTCTCTTTATTTCAGCAATCAGCCTCCCTGCGAGGCAGTGATAATGAAGACACAAGCATTTAATGCGGTTTAAAGAGTGAGGCCAACAGCAGAAGTTTAGACTTATTATAAAAAAAAAGGCAGCAGGTGCTTTGTCCAAATTGCTTAAACAAACTCAGACATAAGAGAGACATGATAGGAAATCCCAGGGAGGAACAAACTTGCCCGGCTGACATGTCTGTCTGCCTCGCAGGTCACCTCTGGTCACTGCTGGGTTACCGGCCAGGGGTGTTCCATGGCTAGACTTCCTGCCATTTTGTTTGGGACAGGTGGGAAGAATGAGTGCATTACACACGTTTAACTAACTGTATTCATTTAGCTTTGACAGCTTAGGTAGACACTATGCAAGGACAACTATGTAAGTTCAAAACAATGACGTTTGAATGAGTGAGCTTCAATAAAATGGTTCTGAAACGTGATGCAGGAAGTGAGTGTGGGGGAGCGAGCACAACATCTAAAGACTATCTGGAATCTTCACCGCTTATACAGACTTGATCTGCAAAAGTGAAATCTGTCTTCAACTTTGCTTCAAGCACAAAGCATTAAACCAGATGTGAGAAGTGAGTGCACATTGTACATTTATTTCATATCCATTCTGTCAGAAGAAAGTCCTTGTATTCTTCATCTTCACAAACAGCTCATGAAAACAGTTACTTAGAAAAATATACACTGATATTAGAACTGAAAACTCGAGATTCAGTGTTTAATTCAAATATACAATTTGCATATTAAGAAACTACACAAAAAAAAGGTCAGAAATGGTGGCTTCGATTGAGGCTAGTTCCTTGAAGACAACCCATGAGAGCAAGCATCCAAAAGAAGGCACTGTCAATTTCCAAAGTCCATGTTTGAAAACATGAAGCTTTTTGAGGCTTTATTCAGCAGAAGAAAAAAAACAGAAATCTGATTTTTATTTGTGCACAAAAGATGAAGAGGAAGGTCAAGGGTAAGTCTCCTCCCTGATTCACCCAATCCATGACACTCCCACTTTCTCCAAAAAACAAATCAAGCTAAATACAGGCGAGACCAGCTACTGCTACAGTTCTACAAACCTAAGGTTAGCCGACTTTGGAAAGGTCATCAGGTCTAAAAGACAGCGGGGGCTGGGAGCCTTTTAAACTTTTTTTTAAGACTAACCCTCACTTTCCCACTCCTGAGTTAATCTGAATATCCCCTCAAAACAACAACAACATCTAACTGTCATTGTATTTTTTATTCAAACAGTAAGAATGTTCAAGGCAAATGTGTCATTAAGAAATCCGTCGTTAGCAACATACTAAATCCTTAATGCTCTTTATCACTTTCTTTCATCTTTCCCTTTCAAAAAACTCACGACCTGTCTTCGTAACCATCTTTTGGTACATCGACAGTATCTGATAACCTTCTTCAACAGTCCAGACACAGTCTTTTAAAAACTCTCCTGTAAAGTGTTCAGTTTCTTTCAATCTGGTCAAGATCCAGCTCTCCCCCCAGCTGGAAAATATCCCTCTGTGTCAAACAATCACCCTTCCAGAGGTTTCGTTTACCGCCCACGATGCCAGCCGGAGACCCGGGCCGCGAGTCCACGCTACAAGCCGAATCGCTGTCAAGCTCTTCGTAGCATGAATCCTCATCCTCGTCATCTCCTGCCACTTCCTGCTGTGACTCCAGTTCTAGTTCGGACACGGCGGCGAAGTCTGAATCTGGCTGGCTGGAGGTCTTCGAGGAGGGAAGTGGTAGGCTTGATTGGCAGTGGTTGGTGGCTGTAAACCTGGGGCAGCTCAAGCTCTGAAAGGTCTCAAGTTTCTAAGAGGGGAGAGGAGACAATGAGAAAAAAATGAAATAAAACAAATGCTGGTTTGTACCTTAACTCGTATTCACATTCTGGCTGTAAAAGTAGAAGGATTTGTCGGGGGGGGGATTTCAGCTCAGGTTTTCCCAGAATGTCACTTTGAGGTTGGGTTTAAGTTTGGCCTACTATGGCACGTGAACATGTAAACACACACAAGCCACTGAAAAACAAACAGAAAATAAAACCTTCTGGGTTGTTTGAGGAAAAAATGAGCAGACACTGAGAGGAGTTGTGCTACAGAGTGAAACTGTGTCACTGGAGTTATTTAGTGTTACACCCCGGAACCTTTGGGTAGTCCTGGTCCCCGGTGGGACGGTTTATGGGGATACACACGATGCACCTAGTGTGGCAACCTGTATAAGCTGTGAGCAAAAGTTCAGTAAACAAAGTAACAATCACAGTGTGCGTGCATCATTCCTCTCAGGTTACCACAAGTTGTAAACCACAAGTTGTAAACCACAAAGGTATCTTGTTTCAAACTGTGCCCTAAGCCTATTTATCACTGTGGAAGCCACTGTAACACACAAACACACATCAGGGCTGGAAACTCAACCCACAAGAGTGGAGGACATTTCTTGTTCAAGTCATTGTCATTCACAGCTGTTGCAGTTCTCAGAGGGAAGATGTGTGCACAGCTACATGCGGTCGGGTTTTCACCAACACAATGTGACCTTAAAGACATTCAATTCACTAATGAATTGTCTCCCGTTATTGCTTTCGTGCTCTCTTTCCATCCTGAATTCCTCTCTGCAACAAAGAGGAGCAGCGCAGGGAAGGGGTTAATATTGATATCTGGAGTGCCCCGGCAGCAGATGTTGTAGGCATGGAGGTGAACAGAGACGAGGTTTTCACTATAGAGCCTTGGCTTACATGACCGACAACTCTAATGTTCCCTTAGCATGTGTGAGGACATTGCTTTTCCTGTCACAATGAGGTGGGAGTCTCCCTTTTTTCTCAAGCCACAGAACTGTTGGCTGTCTGATTTAAAAGGTTCACTCACATTTTGCTGGATTTCATTTTCACGTTAGCTGCTCAACACAGGTACTTCATCTGCAAACCATGGGGTGATCGTTTGAGGAGGGGGAGTCCTTCGCTGTAGTTATCCCACTGGAGTGGAAAAAGGGGATTTCTGAGCCGTGGCAATTTCTCTGCTCAACCCCCGGTATTACCCCACTTCTTATTATCACAGCAGAGGAGGAGACAGACGGAGGAGAGAAAGGAGGGGGCACAGCAAGTTCCTCCACAATATGCTTTCTATAAAATCTCCTGTGGCCAACTGGGATCTGGATGGGTGTGTTGGTAGGTTGGGGGAGCAGGTTAGGATTTCTGGTGTGTGCCCAGTGCCCCCCCCCCCCCTTATATCACTTGAGCATGCCCCCCCACCCATATGGAATACATCCATATATACAATGGACACACAAATTATATTCACCATTACCACGCACACACGTAGGCTCTCTAACCACAGGCTGTCATGTCTCACCCAGTCACAGCCATGAACAAGAGTTGTTTTCGTGACCGAATCACTCTCAGACTTAAAGAATTAACACTTGAAAATGTTAATACTTAAAAGGGATACTACAGTGATGTACTGTAATACTGCATTTTAGTAGAGGGACTCAACTTTTTTACATGCACTGCCTCTTTACTGACCCTCTCTGTGCCAATTAAACCATCCCAGGCATCAACAGGGTATTTATTTTTCAAACATCGCATCCAATGCGTGCTTGCATTGTTTCGGTACATCATGTATGTCAGTTTAAAGCTTAGGTGGGAAATGTTGAGGTCTGCTAGTGGCAACAAAACAAAGAGGCAAAGAAAGAATGCAACTATATAACAAAGCTATATCTGAAAAAATACTGGCCCTTAATAGCATCAAAGTGGGGTAAGATATCTGTTGGATTAGTCTGTAACAGCAAGACTATATTTTAGAATTATTCACGAAATTTCATGCAAATATCACTCGCACACAACTGATATTGATGTAGACATTCTCCATTATTCCCAGCCATGAGCAACACAACCATCCCTGTGAACATGTCATCTCCAAGATGGGATTGAAAGGCAGCTGCTCGGAGAGAAGCACGAGCACAAGCCAAGATGTAAGGCAAATATCCTCCTGATAATTAGGGCAAATGACCAACAACACCCTGCTAAGTGCTATGGCAAATGTCCCGCTGTGCACTATTAGCACAAATTAACACATACAGTATATATAAAGAGCCGAATACAGAATCAACGACAAACAAAATCATGTACGTACTTTTCTATACACTCAATGTATAGATTCAAAATAGTCTTTGGATTAGCTCAGTGCTGACATGAGGACAGATAATCCACCTCCAGCAAGACACTGCACTGAGCAGCCCTTACAGCAAATAACTGTAAAACAAAAGAGAGGCCAGAGGTGCAAGCAAAGGCATGAGAACTTCAATCTGTCTTGACAGCCAGACTACAAAGTTACATACCTCCTCGTCAGTAATCTGTGTTTGTGTCTGTGTTTTTGCCTGGCATTTACTGTACCACAGAGACAATGCATGGCAGATACATGCGGATGCCTTGACGTAGGATGAAAAAAATAAAATAAACGATAAATACAGCACGTTTGGTTTGAGCAAAGGTTGAACAGGCACAGGTGACGTGCGTGTGGCCGATATCTGGGACAAGTCACGACATGTCTTCATATACATGTAGATTGCCACACCTCAAGACGCCCACCTAGGTTCCCACAAGCCTGCGGGGCTTGACGCTCAGCTATGATCACCATGTCTGCCATCCAAAGAATGGAGTGAGATGGAGGGAGGAGGGGAAGAGCAGACTAGCTTGAAGTTGGGGCAGCGAGAAGATATTAATAGAGAGGAGTGAGGAGCTTGTCTGCCGGCCTGTCTGCAGATATAATAGCTCCTTTCTTTCCCCTTCCATTTCTCTTCTGAATGCACAGGCATTCGCACACACTCACAGTATCAAGCACTCACTCAATACGCCACCTTCCACCACCTCTACTGCTAATCCAAAGATCACCTTTAATTTCTTTGCTCAAAATGTAAAATGATCCCGTTTTTGTCAGCAGGTTCTACGAAGACAAAGCGCATTGAAATGAAACAGAACAGGCCTGTTTCCTCAAAGTGTGACCTGCGTCAACAATCAATCCACAAGTGACCTAGAATTAAGATGGAGCACTCCCAGTCTGACGGCTCGCAACAGCCAAGATGTTCAGGACAAAACAATGAAGGGCCAAGGTGAAGGGGCAGCCAGGGATAAAGCTGAGGCAGTGTAGCGAGGAATGAATTGACATATACTGAGTATATTCTAGGAATTTTGCGGGGGATGACACGTAAATTCCTACAATGGTGGAGTTATAGCCGATTAGCATGACAAGCATCCCGAGGAATTACACCCTTCTTCATTGGCAGGGTCACGGAATCTAGGGGCCAAATAACACCATGTGCCACTGACGACATAAACTGGGGACCTTACATGTGAAATCTCACAATACGTCACCACCTCAGTCACCGGCAGACTTAACAGAACCTTTTGCATTTATTTTCTGGTAAATCAAGAAGATAAACGTCCTGTAATCCTCATAATGTCACTGGACAATTACAAAGTTTACCCTGATGCAAATGCACCAACTACTTTTGTTTCTCTTTACCTGGACTTTAGACTGTGTTACTCATCCACACATAAAATGGAGGAGACATTATAAGTGTGAGAAGAAGTGATAACTCTTAATTGCCAAGGCAGGGCTGCGTCCGATGCCTTTCCAGTAGGCATGGATTGCTTAAATATCAAGCCGGCCTATAACATCTGAGGCTAAATTGTCAAGTGCCAGACATGACACTTACAACAAAAATGTTTTCACGCAAAGAACCAACTTCCTGTTCCCATCCCTGATGGTAATTCTCAGGTTCTGTCCTCACTAGAGCTGACACGAGTTGTGACCAGCCCCTTGTTTCCACATCATCACTTCCTTTTCCAGACAATTCGCCAGCTACAAGCTTTCCCTTTCTCTTGGCTCTCTTCTCGCTGAGACAAACCACCTCGTTAACCTATGACAACTATGTGAAACTTCCATGGGAATTTGGGGTTATTTAAGTTATCGTGATGAGTACAACCCTGAGTACACTAGATGCAGCATTTTACCAGTTATAGACAAAGAGACAAACATGCAGTTAAGTCAGAGTCATGCGGGATGAGAAAGAGAAGCAAACGTGTGAATGTGTTCAAAATGATGCTGAATGTGATATGTAAGCCATGCAAGAGTCACCCAAAAACAAACCAGAAAAAATAACCAAAAAAAATGAGGTGAGAAACGTTGGTTCTGCGTTAGTCACTGACAACCAACACTAATTTCACAATCACCTGCTGCGGTGTGCTCCTGCATTCAAGCCCTGGTTGCGTAGGTAATGCAAAACTGACTGTGTGTGTGTGTGTGTGTGTGTGTGTGTGTGTGTGTGTGTGTGTGTGTGTGTGTGTGTGTGTGTGTGTGTTTCTCTGCGTATACGTGTGATCATGGTGCTTGATTTTCCCCTCTTAGCAGCTGGCATGACTAGAGGAAACATGCTCGCTAGGCTCCATTACCAAAGCCTTGTTGATCCAACCCTGGCTAGGTCCTGAGGGTGAAAGGCTGGGAACACAAATTTTTGTGAAAAAGGAAGGGAGGGTAGAGATATACACGTATGGGGCCTTCAAGAGTAAATTCCTTTACTGGGGGTATGTTGTGGGAAGATTTTAGCACATCATATGAATGATATAATGGGAACCAGGGAAGCTTTGGTGGCTGCTCTTTCAAGAACATTCAAATGAGTAACGAAGCAGGATGTGATACAAGAATCAAATCAAGATTTTTTTTCTTGTGCTCCATAAAAACATCAGAGCTCTGCCAAACGCAAAAAACGGTACATGTCATTAAAAAACTTCTACTGTTCTATTCCTGGTGTGGGTTTGTCTGGGGTCAGTTATACCCTCTGGCTGTTCCACTGCTTCCTCTGACCCCACATAAGCACAAACAAACTCTTGTCGTGTGGGAGAGCAATCTGTGCGTCCAAATATCCTCACTATTAATCACCTTTGGTGGCTCTGACAGTGGACAGGAGTCACAAGAAAGGGATGAAGCAGTGCAGCGAGTGAATAATGACAGCACAGTATAGGAGTCGCAGAGAGAAAGCAAATGAGTGGCGAGGGGTCGGACATTTGGATATGCTGTTTACCCAGCAGAGTAAATGAGATGAAAAACTGCAGCTGGCCTGCTAGAGTGTGGCGCTAGGCAGTGTGACCGAACATGAGGAATGCTTGTGTAGTAAGCACCACTCCCTGAGCTGGAAGGAAGGAGGCCTGAGCCCTGGAGCCTCGGACCAACAACGCAGAAATCTTGATTCAATCCAGCCCCTGATGAGACTCATACCCCTTTTCCACCAACGGGAACCAAGTTCCAGTTCCAGGCCAGTGCTGGGGCAGGTTCGCAACTGGTTCCACCCTGGAACGAGTTGTGAACCGGTTTGTTTCCGCCGGCAAGAGAGCCACGTCATGACGTCACTTTAAACGTCTGCAAACGTCTCCGCCTTGCGAGATGTGTCTGTGTTTCAATCATAACAATCATAACAACAGCAATGGCAAACTACGTCGGAGTTCTCCAAGTGTTGGTCCTCGCTTTGAAAGCCTATGTAGACAGCCAAACACAACTGCTCGCACGAAATTCGTAGGCCGCTGTAGCCATCTCCTTCTGCAGCTGTTCCAGGATGGCTTTTGTGTGAGTGGCACCCTCCAACTTCAGTTGAAGACCACAGCGCAAGAAGATAATTGGTCTCCTCCACGGACCACTGTTTTGTTTTTGCATCCATGGTTTAAAGCGTGTTTTTAAAAATGGTGGTCAATGTTTTCGTTGGCGTGTCTTTGTTTCGATAATCCCGCCCCGACCCCCTACATAAGTGGTTCCCAGTTTAAGACCAGCTCAAAGCTGGTGCCGCTCTGGAACCAGTTTTTCCGGCCGGGAACCAGTTCTCTCACGGTGGAAAACAAAAGAAATGGTTCCCGATTGGGCACCGGCTCCGAACCGCCACTGATTTTGCCTCGGTGGAAAAGGGGAATCAGAGAAGGAAAGGCTCAGTTGCGTTCAAGGATCTCTTGAACTTGGTTTATGAACAAAAAGGCATCTGTCTGAGTGGTAAGGGCATTTGGTCCAGGATTTAACTCAATGTAATGGAGCCCATTTGGCAGCAGTAAAGCAAAATTAGAAATAAGCCAATGCTGATTTATGTTTAATCAGTGAACACAAGTGATCCTAAACCCTGTGAAATGAGTCAAATTATAATAAGACACGTTCACGTGAATGTGAGTATATGTGTGCTTGTCTGTTTGTTTCAATCATTTCCAGCTAACCTGAGTCATCTTTGCCAGATCCAGGGAGGGTCGCTGCTCCTGGGCATCTTCTGGTCTCCGGCGCTTCATGCCAATCTTTTTGTCGTTTAGCACACAGGGCTGGGACCTGCTACGAGACAGACACCCTGTGCCCCCGGCTCTCTGGCCAGCTCGCCTCCCCAGTTCTGGGGTGGAGTCGGGAGAGCTGGCCTCCGAAGCCTCTTCTCTCTGGAGCTCTGGCAGGCTGATCTGCTCGTGGGAGAGGGACAGAGGCCGGAGGAAGTGGTGATGGCGGGAGTGGTGGTGATGCGAGGAAGGAGAGGTAGGGGAGACTGGACAGGCATTGAACTGAGGGTGTAGAGGCAGTCGCTGGTTGAAAAATGGTAAGTCCAGGGCTCCATCTGAAGGAAACCTGGAGCACGAGGGCAAACTGAAGCTAGAGCTACGCTGAATGGTGGGAAAATGACCACCGGAGAAACCCCCTCCTCCTCGAACACTGCCCCCACTGTGGCACCTTCGTTTCTCCACCGCTGTCCACACTCTGGAGCCCTGGGGCCTCCATGATGAGCGGAACCCACTGTACTCATCAGAGAACGACAGGGAGCGACACTGACGCTTGCTCGGGGGGGCCGTAGGAGCTTGGCTGGTAGGTGTAGTGGTGAAGTGTGCAGTGGCAGATGTAGTGTGGGAGTGGCAGCTGTTCACACTGCAATTGCTGAGGCTGAGATCTCTTATCAGACTGGTGATTGCTGTGGCGCTGCCTTGGTCCTTTGCCCAGTGCTGGCTACCCTGCTCGGGCATCACATCCCACAGGCTCTCCAGACTGGCACCAGGCTGGCAGGGAGCTCTCTGCTGGATGGCACAGCTTCGCCCCAGGTCCAGCCACCTATTTGCCTCTGAAATGTTCAAAAACATACATTCTCACTCTCATAGACCTCGATAGCAACCTTTTCTCTCTGGATAATACCTTGCATTATAGCAATCATAGCAGAATGTGTTTTAGCTTAAAGGAAGGCAATAATGTCTGGGATAAATATTCAAGTACTTAACTGACACAAAGGCACAAAAAGGGAACAAGCTTAAGAAGAGTGAACGGATGCTGTAAGGATAAGCTATTTGGAAAAAAAGCAAGATTAATTTTCTTCATATGGATGAGCTTTGGAAAGCACTCTGCCTATTGCCAGCTGTCTCACCATCCTCACCATCGCACACTTAGATAATACACCTACAGTGAAGTGCCACAGTAGCTTGAGCTACTGGTTAAGTTGTGAATCTACTGAAGCTTTTGGCAAGAAGGGAACCTCACTGATCCAAATCCCATCCTTTTGGGATGCTTGTCTCTAATTCTGGCATTCTAGTGGAAATCATTGTTTTGGGCGGACAAACAATGTACGGGGGCTACAGTGACGACCTAACTGGAATGTTGGGAAAACAACTTGACAAAGGGAGAAAGGGATGAACTTCAAAAGGCCACCCTTTGAAAGCAAGAGACAAAGTGTTGCTTGAACTAACAAGACATGCAAGACAATGTTAATGTCAACATTAGGAGTGGAAACAGTAAGCCACACTCCTCCCTCGCACGTCACTGCGTCTCCCCCCAAAAGAAGAAGAGGATAGCGCCTTGTATTTACGGTAGCATGTCTTTTAACACAGGGGGTAATTACTGCAACACTGCAGGACCAAAGGGAAATTGTTGACACCGGCAACAGCATATTCATTTACTGTTCACTCCTATGAGAATGGTTTGCAATGTCGTGTGGAGGCAGGTGCACCCTGATCATGAGAGGGGGATGAATGACAGAAGGAGAAAGGGAGAAGTGAGAGACAGAGCTTGTCAGAGGGGATAAACAAAGAGATAGTTATAGTGGCGATCGCTGACTTGGTGGTCCAATTTATCAAAGGGTGGGGGCGAAAAAATCCGTTATCTTATTGCATTTGTGAAACAATGTTAGAACAAAAGGATCCCACCTCAACCAGTTCACTGTCCAGGTCTCGAGTGAATGCAAAGGACAGACGGATGAGAAAACTTTTATCGTAAGAAAGAGGGAGACAAGGAAAGACAAACAGAAAGTCATGAATTGAGATAACTCACCCACAGTTCCACAGGAGAAGAGGGTGGTCCCTTTGCTCATTGTGTGGAGCTCGCACTGGGGAGGACAGGAAAACGGGAAATACAAAATAAAGCAATAATAAACGAGAAGATCGATGTATCAGTTCTGCTCGTTACCACAGTTACCCCCATGGTGCTGGAACATACTTCACCAGAGGTGGCTCAATTGCAATTCTTGTATTTATCTACCTTTTATCTTACTAGAAACTTCAATATTTTTTTACACAACTGCATTTATTTGACATCTACTGTATAATTACTAGTAACTTTGCAGATTAACATTTAAAAAAAACAATCACATCAATTATGATGCACTGTTGCAAGGTTTTATAAAGAACAAAGGTGATTCAGAGGGTATAAAACCGTTTTGTCCTGACATGCATTTCTTCAAATCAGACACCTATCCTCTCTTAGTTTCATTTCAGGGTGGTGCCTGTCTGCACAAGGTACAAAAGGAAAATGCCACAATACATTGCTCTGACTCACCTCGGGTAAGGTTATTAACACAACAACAACGAAAAATTGTTTTTCTAAGATACAAGTCATAGAAACTTCCCCAAACAAGGTAATACACTTAAAGCGCAGGCCTTTAACATGAGTGAAAAGGGCATATCAACCCAGGTAAAACAACATGAAAGCTGTGCACACTTTTACACAGCCTTTTCTGCTATGCTATCTGAGTGGAGTGGTAATAAAATAAATGTAAATAATCCTCCTTATTTTACTTCTAGGTTGTTAACTGGGACCAAAGTGTAAGTGAACTAACACCAACATGTTGCTTGTCAGGTCCTTTAAAATTGCGTGTTGTAACACTCAGGGCAAGGGGTGAAATTAAATGATTAAATAAGCATTCACATTTGTGGAAACCCAGTCAGATAAGAGTGTTTTTGTCATGTTGGTCCGTCACAGAGATAGAGAATCTAGTCTCTGAAATTTACCCAAGGGATGAAAATTCCTTATGAAAGAAATTTTCTCCATTGCTGTTTTGTTGATGATGCTGTAAGTCCAAAATGCGTATTTAAATGTGTTCAGCTGGGTTGACAAATGAGATTGAGCAATGGTGACATTGAGGGCACTACCATATTGTATTTTTCACTTTTTTTTTTTACAGGCAAACCCTACAGTGAGCCCACTTGCTCTTAATCAGTATTTTATTGCATGTTTTTCCACTGATCATTAAATTTGTCAATCTGAAGATATTAGTATTTGTTTCACTGGACTTGGCTCAAGGCATTTCAATATAAAATTATCCACTACCATTAGGCCACCAGGCTGTGGTCTGAAATTCTCACTCGCATTGTGCAAGTAAATATACAAGATTATCAGGGGCATCTGCGGCATGCGGTTATGCACCGATGTAATATAATTACGGGCCTATTCATTTCACTGACTACTGCCTATATTGTGCAGATCTTCGATTGCAACCATGGTTAACAACCAACCGGTTTGTCTTGTTGTGTGAGATTCAAAAGGTTAAGTTTCTCTCACCAGCCGTCTCTCGATGTTCTTGGACCTTACATCACTGACACCCTTCTTCTTTTCCAGTGTTTTGGATAAAATTATCACCATGGTAGCATGCAGCTCGGCTCCAATCTGTTTGGGTGCAGAGGAAGGCCACGGGCAGCCATCTTAGATGAGGGTGGAGGGCAGACAGTGCATTTGGGCGAAACAGGCGAGCGGGTGGTGACCTCCCATCTGCAGAGCAGACCTCAAGTGCTGAAGATTGTGGTGGAGGTAGGAGGGTGTCTTTCAAACTTCAGCTGATCCCTGAGTTAATGGAAAGACATGGGGTTAAAGATAAATACAAAATAATCAACTCAAAACTGAAACTCAAAGTTTTAGTCCAATTAACAGGACATACGTTTTCAAAAAAAATACAGCTTTCATATATTTCAACATAATTTTTCAAAATTCCACTGAAAACAACAATGTGGTACAAAGCTCATCAAAATTCCTTTTGACTTTGTACCATCCAATACTGTCCCAGCGTTAAGAGATGCATGCAAATCACAGTTAATGTGCCTTGTTCTGTGCCAGATGTTCTAACCAGACCAGATGAATGACTCATAAATAATATAATCCACCTTATTAAAGGCCCCCTCTGCTCAAAGATGTGTTTTGCTTTTTGTTACTTTTCATGAAAGTTTTGAGTTTCGCTTTGCAGAATGATTTTTGTGTAGAGTCTGACATGAAAAAATTAAGTTTTACATTCATTTGCTCAAAGGGGGAACGTTGCTCTGTGGCCACTGAGTTAAGGTTGTGCACATACAAGCAGGAAATTTTCTTACAGTGCAAGTACTTTGGAAGCCTTATCATGATTCAGTATGTAACTTACACACATTAAATTGATACAAGTGCATATCCACTGAGGATGGACTTTCCTATGAAGAATCAAAACACAGTAAAATACATCAGTACTTTCCTTCGACCGTATATGAGGCAGGTCAATATGTTAATACAGAGTATTAACTGCTGTAACTCTGTTAGTCCACACTTAAATTAATTTGAGAAAAACAGTCAACCAGAACATATTGGAAACATACTGTCCTGCATTTTCAAAAACCCAGGCTTAGGTCTGAGTCTAATTGGTGACTAAGAGCAACAATTGAGATACGGTTGAGAGAAAGTGCTGATTGATGTTTTTCCATTTATAGTTTAACACACACTTAGAGTAGCTTAACCACTCATATACATGCCTAAAAGCTACTGTTTTTGTAAACAAAACACGCTACCATATTGGAAAAATTCATCACTTTAAATGACGAAAGACTTTGCATGTCAACATAATCCACAGAACACACAGAAAACTAGACACACTGCAACAGAAAGCCAAGTTTAGCCAATCTGGGAAAAGACATTACTCGCATCACATGACTACAGATGTGGCTAGGAAACATGAATAGAAAAGAACATAATGTATACTGCATGGTGCTGCGGTCGCCTCATCCACTGCCTGCACCCACAGATGGTAAAGCACAGACAGTTGCTGCTAAAGTAAACACTAACTCTTAAAGGCTTGGAGGGAGTTATATGTAAGGCAGATGGTCCATATGCTTTTTTTTGGACAGACATGCCCTGTCATGTCAGCTGTACTGCCTTTCTGATGCTACTTGCATGGGAGAGATCTCAGTAAATGATGGGCGGGTTCAGTTATGCTTTCTTTACCCTTAGTGGGAATGGTAAAGTAGGAATAACTGTAGAGACCTTGGGCCGGAGCCTCTCTCCTTCATTAGCCAACCACCAAACACATTGACACATTGAATTAAAGAGTATCAGCATGGTTCAGATCCCCCCATCAACTGTTGGCTATTGACAGCTTTCTCCTGTGGAGCAACACATGAAGCTAATGGATCTCTCAGGTCCACTATGTTATTCTGCTCGTTTAACATGTGGTTTCATGTTAAGTAAGGGTTGTTGCACTTATATAACATGATTTAGAGAAAAGGATGCAAGTGTGCACTGACTTTAAAATGAGTTTTCTTGGACAGTAAGGGGGCACAAATAAAAGAAAAGATGGGGCGTTGCTTCACTGAATCGATAAAGCAGTTTTATAACCAGTCTATTCATGTCTCGTTACTTACTTTGTCATCTGTATGCCTTCCCTCTTCTCCAGCCCCATGACTACATGAGGACTATAAATGTTTCATGTAGGCCTGCCTCAAACCAACTGCTAGCATATGACTCCCATTATCTCCATTTATCCCGGAGAGTCATTGGAGCACAACTGGGCCTCTGCAGGCAAGTGGGGCTGGTATTGGTGGTGGGAGTCAGAGGAGAAGGGAATGTTCTTCTTGATCAGTTTTGCAGATTACTTGACTGATTAGGGCTGACAATGAGTAATGGGCGCAGCAATGTAACAGGGTTTGTGTGTGCGTGCGTGTGTGTGTTAAGAGTGGGAGTTGAGGAGCATGACGGTTACTGCATGTGTAAAGGTTGTTACTGTTTGCTGTTTGACTGATGCAGTTGGGATGTGCGACGTGTTCCACCGGGGCTTAAACAGCACCCGGACAGTGATAACAAGAGCATGCATGTATGTCTGTACATGCATGTCTGTTAATGCTAACCAGCACTTGTGTGCGTGCGTTGGTGACTGGCAAGTGGGGTCATGGGAGAGGGCAAAGTGAGTGTGAATTCCGCCCTGGCTTCGTGCTTACTTAATAAACCGACTCCTCATGATGGGGAAACCAGAGCTTAATGGAGAGAGAACTGTGGAGCACTTGTGCAGAGCCTCTGCTGATCAGATAAGATTTTCACTGCTGTAAGTGAGTGTCCTTGTTGCCTACATCTCACTGTATGAAAAACCTTTATTGTTCGACTGTGACTGAACGCGCTACTTCTGCCTTCAGGTAAATTCAATTCCAAGGCAATTGACATTTTCAGGAGAGCAGCTATGCTTTTTCCAGTTTGAAAATCAGCATCACAGATCAAAGTAAGTAGTGCAAGTAGTAAAGCAAGTAGTGCTCAGGAGTAAAGCATTAGTTGTTATACTTGCTATAATGTCTGTCCCAAGCAAAAGTCTACTGAGCCCTTCCAGACAAGATGGAGCAGTGAATAGTTTTGCAGTCCTACAACTTGTTTAAAACTAAGGCTTTGCCACCAAATGGAAACCATGCTAGTGTTTGGGTTACTACAACATTGTAGGTTTGTGACTAAATCTGACCTCCACATTGGACTAAGATCTAATGGTAATTCTGGTCAGATTTGTGTACGCTGGGCTGCAGACAGCAGCTCTTGGTTCAACAATGGCCAATGACTCAGGAGGGCACTAGAAAGGGCAGCTAAGATAATATGGCTCTTTGCCCAGACTGTGATTTGTACAGGCAGATGAATAGAAGCCTATTTGGGGCCCCTTAAAGTTCTGTGCCGGGGTGTTTGGTGTCCATCACCAATTGGCTCTAGTTGCTGCATACTTGTGCAGAGCGCGCCTGGTGTCAAGACTTTGATCAGTGGCTGCAGCTGAAAGAAAGCAAACTAATTTCATACTAATGAAACGTCGAGGACCAAACAAACAAAATTGTGCATGGGTTACAAGTGAAAACTTTGGATACTTATTTGTGAAAAGGTTAAATGTTAGTGATTTATCAAAAGGTATTTTAGTTTTCTCAGGTCAGACTGGCATTGCTTTGACACATTTTTATGATGCAAAGCTTGATGATCAGCTTTACGTAAGTGATAAATCCATGTGAAACAAAATTAAAACATCAAAAAGAAATGTCTGCGCACTCAGGTTTTTTGTAGGTTGGGAAAAAGTAAAAGTTAGAGCCATTCTTTTGTGAATGTCTGCAGTGTGGACTGTTAATTCAGGGTGAACACACAGCCACCCCTCTTTCATATAATGTGACCAAGGTCGTAAAAATGGTCCTAGGGAGGTCAAGACATACCACTGGATCCTCTGGTCATCACCCTAGTACCCACTGGCAGGGAAACACTGGCCAAAAACAACACGCCATCCCACCACTAGATCTTCAGAAGTGCATAAACAATGAAGCGCTCATTCAGTCAAACTTTGTGTTGTCAGTAGTCGGGTTTTGACCTTCTTCTGCAGATTCCCCTGAACGTTTCTGTAATGACAGTGACCATCAACCTTTGGATAAATACAGCCAGCACTCAAAGTCCCTACTAAATGAGCAATTTAAAAAGATCATTCACTTTATTTCTTACTGTGACCCTTAACAACACCTCTGCAATGAAAACCGAGGCAGGAGTCATAACTCAAAGAACTTCTTGAGCCCTCTCTCAAGTCCACTGTTCTTCTCATTGTTTAGCTGTCATCAAGACATACCAGCATAGCACCAATATGAAAACGCACTTCCCTTTGCAGTATACGGGTGCCGCTTCCCTTGTGGTCACATGCTGCTGCTGAACTGGGTGTGGAACATACAGATTTTATTACCAAATACATGCAGAACGAAAAACCCAAGTGATATCCACACAGTATTGTGACACAGACATCTTCACGGTCACACATACTGCCTCACTAACCCCTCCAACTTTACAAAATAAGAATAAATTCGTAAAAACCAAATACACTAGTGAAACAAACATAACACCATGTCCTAATTTTATATTAACATTTTCAGAAGCAAGCTGCATCATAAAGTTAAGCATTGTCTCGGCTCGCCCCCACTTGGTAAATGTAATTGCTTTGAGATAAACAAAAATAACATCATAACACAACATATCTACTGTTTTCATATTTAATACCAGAGCAGTTGCATGCTTTTTCCCCCCAAATGAAATCAGTTCAGTAAGATTTTTCACCGATATTTTTTGGGTCCAGTTTCTATCTGACTTACTTCATAAAACAATTGCAAAGTAGTACACCGTTTCAAGAATTGAAAAATGAGGCAGCCATAGCAGCCAAATGCAAAACATTGTATCAACAGTGATGACTGTTGATAAAAATTATATTTATAGGAAACTGGGTTATAGAACAGGGCCAGTTAACTAAGCTGCAGCAAGGTGATCACCCCCATGTCTCTGACCAGGGATTACAGTTGTTAGCTGAAATCTTGAGAAGCTCGACAGGCGTATAATCAGGTGTTTCAGTTTGAGTAAAGGAACCTATGGGGCCTCCTGCCCCATGGAGTGACCCCGCATGCCAAGACTCTCCATACATCAGGTACCCCTCTAATTATACTACCCCCCCAACCCTTTTCTGTTCTGTGCACACTAACCAGAGCTTATCCATCAGGGATACATTACATGGGAGCCCCCAGCACTGCTAGCAACCCCCTAGCAGCTCAGCTCAATAAGAGACACCACTCCTATGTTGCGTAAGCAAATTATGTTATAAATACCAATCAACCGACGAAGTGACATTGCTGCTTTTGCATAATTCCAAGCTCAAGTTGCAGAGGTGTATTGTGGGTGAGTTGAGAGTGTGTATGGGTGGGATAATGTCAGAAAGTAAACTATGAGCAGCATTCCTTCGGTCCATTCATTCGTTCATGCTCCACTCACCATATGGACCCTCTCACTGCTGTAGTCGGGAGCGCCATGCATCAATTCAAGATTTGTAAGTCAACTGAAGGTGTGTCATAGCGTGTGCTTTCACTGAAACTGCTAAAAATAGTGTAGAATGAAAAATGTTTTGGAGTTCTCCATTCTGCAGGGCTGTCCGGAATAACGAGTATTTGCTATGTTTAAAATATTACATTTATACCTGATGTACTTGTTGGAATAATTTAACTTCATCCAATAATTTCTAATCAAATCGCAGTGGGTCGAAAGTGTGATTTGCTCCATATCACTGCTGTAAGACTTTTTAGGAAACCACAATGCTGTTGGATTCAACTGTTACACCGGCACTGTATAGTGATATGGTCCATATGCTGGGCACACTATAAATCTTTTACTTTTACAACGGTCAAAGTTGGAGTAGGGGTAGAAATTTGCTCACTTAACACACCAACTATTATATCGCAATACTATTCGATTTCTGTCTGCACCATCCTCAATTTGCTTCCTGACATCCTGCCAGTAAGCTAACTGGTGGCAAATCTTGACGCCTGATGGTGTTCTGTCTTGGGCTGTTGTTTGGAATAACCTGCAGGTGTATGTTTAAGACATGCCGACAGAATCAAACCCAACTCCTGAGAACCAATTAGCATAAACCAAGTAACACTACAGCCGGGAGTTATGTCATATTTTAAAATAATAATTGTCCTACTTTGTGCAGGCATGATAGACAGGACACACTGGTTCTGTGCATAAGCCTAAGCTTGCACAAAGAACCAGTTTTGTCGGATCGAAACACATTAAGTGTCAGTTTTGTAAAAGGTAAATATTGCAGTTAACAGTAAATGTCCTATATCTTGGAGGAAAAGATGGATGGTTGTCAAAACTAAGGAAAACCAGTTTTAAAAATACATGAAATATAGCCTGCGACCCAGACGAATTCTGGGAGCTCATGTCACGGGAAGTGATTTCCTCTGGCAGAAAACTTGCCGGTCCAATTACAGCTGAATATCTGATAATGGCCAGGGTTTATACCGTGACGCAGAGAGAACCGACTTTTTTAAACAACTGAGATGGCTGCCGCTAATGAACGAGCATTTGACTTAAAGTAACCGATATAATACAAATTTCTCCCACAGAAACGGCAACACTCGTTTACAGACTTTGTGGAATCATCATCACAGGATTCTCCTCTCTGCTCTAGTCTGTTGACATTTTCGCGTCACGCAACAGAAGTCACATGATTTGTTGCTGTCACTGGTTGTACGTCTATCCAATTGCGTCTGGAGCCCTCTTGGAAATTGAAAAAAAGGAACCGAATAGACAGTAACAGAATAATACGCATTCAGTATTAATCTGGCTGCACCAGGCTACATGATATAGGCCGTCTATGAGAAACAGTGACGCAAGCTTTAATTTCCCTTTTTTTCTAGGGACGCAACTGGGGAGACTGGTTCACCAGACTAGAGGTCTCCACCACTTCATTCAGATAGGAGCTACGTGATGGCTGACATTTTGAGGAGAAGCCGATCCACAGCAACTAAAGAAATAAATGGAAGAATGCAACCAATGTCATTAATAACGAAGGTGTTATGATGACACAAGGCAGCAAAAGACAAAACATTAGTTCATCTGATTTTGAACTATTTGCACACAGACACACACACGACACGATAAGACATGGGCCATAAGCAAACACACTCTGCATAACAAATCTAGGAGTACTGCCTCTTCCTTCAGACAGAGGTATAAAAGGCCCTGTTGAGAGTCCAGAAGCAACTCCAAAACACAAAAACAACAAACAAAACTCGAGATGATTCCTAACTATCACCACGCAGAAAAATCCCAGTGGGATGTGTCGATGGGAGCTTTGCCGTTACATCCCACAATGCCTTTCATCTCTAACTAGAGTCTGGTGCCTGTCTTTGGGGGTTGGGGGAGTGATTCTCTGGTGTATGTGAGAAAGCCTCTTTTCTTTTCTTTTCAGCTTCAGGTCTTTGGCTCTGTGGGAGTGAAGACGCCAGACTTACAAATCTATCATGTTAATGAGGAAGGAATATACAAAATAAGGAATAACAGCACTGAAACAAATATATTGCGAAATAACCAAGGAAGAGCTTCTTAACTCCCTGCAGCCAAGTGGTACGAGTTTCTGTGCAATTCAGGCAGCAGCAGTTATGACTGCAGGTCGCACAGCAGAAAGGGAAGCTCCTGAAATGAATAGAGAGTAGCATTGGGGACACAGGCAGGGCTAACAATCCTTTTCTGATAGCTTTGCATAATGCCTCAGGGCAAAGAACCAGGGAAAGAAAGAGGGCGACAAAGTACTAGAGGAACAGAAAGACAAACAACAGTAAAAATAAAAATAAATAAATAGGGGGGATGTGAGACTGAAATATAAAGAAGGCAAAAACAGAGAAACTGACAGAGGAAGGAAAGAGGCAGCATGTGGGTCAGTGCAGAGACTGAGTGGGAGTTGTACACACAGACGGAGAATGTACCAGTGGCTCGCTCGGCGCACACAGGCACACAGCTGCGCACAGACAGAATGGAGCTCTAATCGGGCCTTTTGCCTGCAACACAAAGACACTG
Source organism: Scophthalmus maximus (assembly GCF_022379125.1). Taxonomy (NCBI): domain Eukaryota; kingdom Metazoa; phylum Chordata; class Actinopteri; order Pleuronectiformes; family Scophthalmidae; genus Scophthalmus; species Scophthalmus maximus. The sequence continues at coordinate 18,478,824 of NC_061524.1, read as the reverse complement.
CGAATGTGTGCGTCTTAAGCACACAGTGGAGCGCAGAGTGATTCCCTTTAAAAACCCACCCGCCTTAATAGCTTCCATAAATTATGTCTGTAGTTTGTCTGAAACAAGTGGGCAGACTAACAATGCTGGAGCTGTTGTCGAGTCCAACTGCAGTGCATCAAGTCCTTGTTTCACTAAAACCTATTAAAATACAACAACAATAAAAAAAAGAGAGAAAATGTGCTTTCAACTGTTGAGAAAATGTAACTTGCCTCTTCCTGTTTGGTCAGATCTTCAGTGTCAAACTTCTTTTGAAAACAGGTCATATATTTCCATTACACAGAAAAAATTAGACACTAATACAAAACAGGTTTGAGGCTTGTTTCATTTAGTCAAATAAAGAAGGCTTCCTTTAAAACGAAAATATTTGTGAAATTTAGGTTTTAAAGAAAATTGTTTATGTGTAACTACACATACAATAAACACCAGATTTTGCAGGCCCACGTGACAGAATTTGATAGTTACAAATGTGTGTTCGCACCAAGCTGTGACATTCCAGCATTGGTTTATTTTGGAAATCAAAGCAAGGTATAGTTATCATAATCTTCCCAAAACTGGAAAGGCAAATTCAAACTGCTCAACAGGTTTCCTCTGAGGCTAACCAGTATTTGTGAGGCACCCTTATCAACATCCCCTTCGTAATTAGACACTAGAGCTGACATGTAGTGACATCTTTGCCCAGCACGCTGCTTTCCCTCCAACTTGTGCTTCAGCTACACTTTGCATTTGTGAGAGAGATTTCTCAGCAGGATTCGTCAGACTACTGACATTTCCTGTTTCGTTAACCAAACTAGCCACCAGTCAAGGACAGCCGCTGCTATGGTGCCAGCCAGACACATTTGCAGGTATTTACAATTAGGCCACCTTGGTGCTAAACCAGTTCTTCGTGGTACTGTGTTTATGGTGTCCACAAAGATCAACCAACTGCCGTGCAATATTAGAAAGGGCAAAACATGAGCCCAGACGGTTACTTCTTCACCCTCAAAACAAAATGATCCAACGCTGACGAAAGAAGCTGTTTCAGGCCACTGTGTTCCACTTTCAGACTTTGTTGGCCCTAATTTTGAGCTGAGCGAGCCATAAAGCAGTTGCAAAATGAGTATGAACTCTGACCTTTGATTCAGACACGCAGCCACCAATACACCCGCACATAAATAGATATAAAAAGATAATCAACTTTATTCACTTGATAATAAAACATTTTGTATGCATAGGATGGGAAGACGCTTCTGTGTGCCTGAATTCATTTTGCTGATGATCTTATTCAATTCAATTTTATTTGTATAGCGCCAAATCACAACATACATTGTCTCAAGGCACTTTACATTGTAAGGTCGATATAACAATATTACAGGGAAAACTGAACTAATCCCACAATGAGCAACTCTTATCAGCTCTTATCGATGGGGGTAAGCTCAGTTTCATTAATGTGTCATAACATAAATTCAGTGTATCTTACTCTCTGTTACTCTCGCGTTGTCATTGCACAGATCAACAACAATGGTTACTTTGACTGGATTTTCGAAAGACTTTTATCTTTGCTCTGGCAACAGAAACGGAATTGAGGAAGACCAAAGTTGCAGCTGGCAACCTCTTTAATATAAAAAAATGCTCAGAAATACACAGAATCAGTTATTGCGGATCTGAGGAGAAAACCGACCCCTACATGAGTGGGGGAGATTTGGTGAGAGATACGCAACAAGGGCCTTACAACTCTAAACCTCCCCACTCAGATCCTCCTCTCACAGGCTGTGGTACCATGCCGCCTCTCCGCCTACAGGTACTGTGCTTGGCAACAGCCTCATACCCTGTATGAGCAGGGTTGGTACATGGAGGAGAGTTGGCTGGCTCACACACACACACACACACACACACACACACACACACACACACACACACACACACACACACACACACACACACACACACACACACACACACACACACACACACACACACACACACACACACACACAGAGAGAGAGAGAGAGAGAGAGAGAGAGAGAGAGAGAGAGAGAGAGAGAGAGAGAGAGAGAGAGAGAGACTCTAAAGCAGGTTATTGAGCACAAAGTTTCAATGCAGCAACAGGTTGGTCAGGCAGGACGAGCAGGGTTTTTTCCTCTATATTCAGACGCTGATCTGGTCCAGACACGTTGATAATAACTAAGCCGGGGGTAAATAATTCACTTTAACATCCGCAGAGAGTGTTAAATGCTGCTGAGCTTTTTTTTTTTTTTTTTTTTTTAAGACTAAACCTGGTTTAAAAGCAGCAGAGATTGACGGACAAAAAATTCGTGTACAATTATTTCGTCCAAACGCTGTTGTCAACGTTTGAGAGAGCGACAACATGCGCACGAGCAGACAAAATAAACTTCACATGAGTTGAGGAAGAAGAAGAAGAAGAGGAGACATGATGATGATGATGATGATGATGATGATGTATGCCTGAACACAGCTATCATGTATCATGCGTCGGAACAAATGCCCTACTACCTGGCCAGCAGAGGCTCTTTCGAAGTTAGGTCATCTTCAACAGAGGGAAAGCAGAGGGGGGGAAGTTAAAAAAAAAAAAAAAAAAGAAGAAAAAAAAGAAACACAAAAGGGTTTTCTTGCAGCAGCCAGCTCGCCGTCCCCAGCGCAGGACGGAGCAGGACTGCGAGCAGAACTGCGGGCAGCTGCGGGTTAGCTGCTACTTTCAGCTGCGGCGGTGATTGTAACAATATCCGCGTAGGGACAAACCAAGTCCACTCGGGGGGGGGGGGGGGGGGCACACACGGAGCAAACTAGGAAACTGGCCGACCGGCAGACTCGCGTACCAAGGAGAACATCGGGTTACCGTGTGGTTTAAACCCGGCAGGTGTAGTCATCAAGTAGCTTCTGTTCATCGAGCCATTACACACATCGCAATGTTTTATAGGCGACTAACACCCCTCCTGAGTTGGTATGTTCCGCAGCGGTCCTCCCCTAGGCATTTACAATACTCGTGCTCCTTTTTTTTAAATTATTATTATGCTTTTCATTGATGTTACCAGTACGAGGACACGTTGGATTGACAATGACTAAGTATAGTAAAATCTAAACGTATGTGTTTCAAGCTGTTGTGTAGAAACGGGACACATTACTGAAAAGTTCTTGAAATGCTTTCGAAAGAGTACAAGTCTTTTCCCAATTCCGCACTGGCTCCCCTGCCATGCTAAACTCCACTCGCTACATGGTGGAGTAATTCAATCGATCCACGAAAATCATATCAGGAGACCTTCAAACGTGCTTCCAGGGAGATGGGGGTGAGAAAAAAAAGAAGAGAAGTAATATAAATATTTGCAGTATCACACTTGAGAGGTTAAAATGAAAGTGTGTTGGTAGTCGTGCTGGTATAGGGCAGCCAGGAGGCCGTGGCATCGAGTCTAAAACCAAAAGGTTAACGTTATGAGTGGATTAAAAGAGCAGCTTTAAAAAAACGTGCTAACCCCGAAAAGCCATGAAAGTGCTGACAGTGGCAAATGTTCTGTGCAGCTCAGTTCAAACCCAGGGAGATCCACAGTTTAACGTTTTCTTTTGCCTCAGTGGACGGTAATAAAACTCTTTTAAAGATGACATTAAGAAATGACTCCAACTTCCCTTTTACCCAAAGAGAGAATTGTTTTCTAATTAAGAAAGCCACTTCCAGAGGGAGTCAACAGATCCTGCACATCCAAATATTCAAATGAACAAAAAGACATACATGTAATCATCAACAGTGTCAGGAACACATTACTCTAAGATAATTTGTACACAAATATCTGCAGGACTCCATTATTAATTCATGACTTCTTAAGTGTTAATACTTCTATGAAAGTCAAGATTTTTCTGAATTAACCCCCCCCCCCCCCCCCCCCCCCCCCCCCCCATGATAATTCATTGAAAAACTGACCCCAAAAAGCAGATCTCCACTTACGTAAACAGGATTGTGGTATAGAGTCAGTTACGGCACCTGCACAGGGGAAATGTGTGGGCCACAATATTCAAGAAAGGGAACTTTAATACATAGGATTTTTTTAAAACAGAGAGTGAAAGTTAAGGAAGGTAAAGGAGAGGATGTTTTGCTGAGCTGGAGCTCACCAGAGGAGATTTCACTTCATGGGAAAATCTCTGAGAGCTGTAAACTTGGGCATATTATGCACAAGCAGGCAAGATATCCAGTGCCTAGTAAAATTCCAGGCAGTAATTCTTGTAAAGCTTGCATGTGTTTACTCAACGGCGTGCCTCGACAGCGATGGCTCCCATTGGGACACAGGCCCAACCTGCAATTAGAATCCAGAGCTTGGCAGTTATTAATGATGCCTTTGAGAAAGGAAATGGCAGACAAGCTCCTCTGCTCGCAGATGCCATGGCCTCCTGTTTATTCATTATGTCAGAGGTTCTTAATCATGGTCCTTGGGACCCCAAGCTCTGCTGGATTCCAGCTAAGCCAATTAGGTCAGGGGCTATTTTTCACATGGCATGAAAGATGGATGCAATTACTACCTGGTTAGACTGAACAGCGGTTGTCAGATCTGTGGGTCAGGACACCCAACACGATCATTGCAAAACCACAAGGGGTTTTACAATGATTTATGCAATAGGATGTTTGTAACATGTTCGGTTAAATTTTTGTCCTTTCTTTAGCCACCCTGCTCTTGGCCACTAGGTCTGTGATAATTAATCAAATCAAACAAACAAAGCCATGATAACTGTCGGGTTGACTTAGACTACATCAAGGGCCAAGGTAGGGAACTGTTCATCAGCGGTAAAAGGTTTTATGTGGAAGTATTTCTTGTTCAACAAAATCAAATTGGAGTTTATCTCAGTCTCAGCTGTTTTTCAACTTTCTCAACAAATTTACATCATGCACTTTTAACACATCTGTGAAGTGAGATTGATATTCTTCAGATACAAAATCATGTCTTTGCTTTGTAACGGCTCTGAAAGCAACAGCAACAGATAAATGACTTCAGAACTGAAATACTACATGACATACTATTAATTTTAACACATAGCAGTATTTCTTTATTGTATACAAACATTCTTGAAACAAAATTAAACTGCGAATTGTATTAACTGTCTTCGTCAATGCATAAACATTACAGATGTCTTCAGCTCTGCCGATCGGTGTGAAGTTAATACAACAGAACCAAAACAGTCTCACCCAATCACACAATCTGTATAATCAGATCTTGTATAAAAATGTCTTAATGTGAACAGATATTAAAGCAGGAGTTCCTGTGGTAAACAGAAAATAACCACAGACAAAAGACAAAAAAAGGTCAATATCCTCTGGGGATGTAAATCAATGTACTCGCTTGAAGATGAGTGCTGACACACTGTTGCCCATTTTCCCTCCAAATTGGAAAGTGGGTGTTGGCAACTCCTGTACAAACTCAAATCCTGAGAGGAGACAGAAACAAGTGCAAGATAAGACATGTGCATTGTGCAAATTGTTACAAGATCAACACAGATTCCTATGATCTTGACGACGTGTGGAGGGTGACAACACGGAGACGAGTGACAGCTACTGGAGGCTCGCCGAAATTCTGACTCTACAATGCTGTTGTTGCCTGCAGCTTAACAACCTGCCAGGTACCTCTCATGTATCTACATTGTAGATGTATTTTAGTCGAGGGTCAGACAACACAACACCCAGATGTCAGAGAAACAATAAAAAAATACATAATCCTCATTCACATTTCTAAATGTCAACCCACAGTGACAAAATAATTATGGTTAAAACAAAGTGCTTTGGTGTTGTTTAAGACAGATTAATTTTGTTTGATGTCAGAGTATCCCTTCACCTTCACTGAATCTGCATAGCAGCTGCTCTTTTGTCCAGTTACAGGAAGTGACAGCAAAGAATCCTTTGTCCTTAAGTGCATCTTTTAGAGTCTGGACATAGAGTTTTTTGCCCTCCTCCGTGTTGTGTGGGTTCAGACTTATCGCATCGAATGTTCCTTTGTCGATGCAGACATCATAGTCCTTTAGCTCTCCTTGATGGTTTAAGAAATCCACCTCCTACAAATACAGAAAAAGAGAGTAGTTAAAGAAAAGTTAAAATAAGTAAAAATACAGCACCTAATGTTCAGTCTGACACTTTAACTGCAGGGTAAACAACATTGTACAAGGACAAAAAAAATCTTTCAAAATAAACCAAGATTAAATTTGTTATACCTCACTGGTTTATTTAAAACTAAATTCCAGCTGTCGACAAGACAGCAGTAAATTCTGAAAGTCGCCTTCCATATCGCCAGTGAAAGGAGCCCTTTATCTGGACAGAGGGCAGGACACTCCTGATCTCTGGGGCGAGCTCAAGAGCCGCATACTCGCAAATCATGGGTCACAAAATTTACGAGGGCGGATCAACAGTGATTCACTGGAGACAGATATGTTGATATATTGATTCAAATGACCCAAGTTCAATTTGAGTACGACCCTGAAAACAGAAAAACTGGGGAAATGCGGAAGGAATGTATAAAGGCTGTGTTGACAGTGACTAATGGAAATAGAGATGGGGCTTGATTTGAGTGTAAGAATGACCTTTGAGGAAAAGGCCTGGCAAGGAAGCTTTTTTATAATGTGGCTGCACATGCACACAAACACATTCTGCAGTGGTGGAAAAAAAGAGATGCCAACATATCATTTCATTTAATTTCTTTCTTTCTTTCTTTCTCTATCTCTCACAAACACGCACCTAAGGTCAATATTGACATCAATGGCAGGCTTTCTACCCAAGCAAAACACACAATGTCATTGGTGTGTTATGCACATTACGTATAGGCAACTGTATCATGCTCACAGGAAAGGAAAACTCACTTATCACACACCTCATAGACCAGTCAGCAGTTATAACTTGTTTACTTGCATATTTATGTGAGCAGATGTGTTAAATCTTCATTTGGGGGTTTGGGGGTGGGTTAATCTGAATGGTGAGCAGACTTCCAACACTTCAAGGGCCTTAATACTTTCCAACTCTCCCAACTGGTAAACACAGAAGGGGTTCCTCTAACCTTCCAAGGCCCGGTGGCTCACAGCATGCTTAAAGCTATATTGTATCGTAGGCATTCAGGAATAAATGGGATTCATTCATATAAATGGCTTATTAGTAAATGGCTTTAAATTCACCAGAAATATTAAGAAGCAGCATTAAAGAAGAGTGGATTTATCTTTTGACTTAATTTTATTTTTCGATTAAAAGTGAGAATCCCACCACAACCATCATCATCATCCGTTTGCTATTGGGATCTTCAAAATAAAGACACAAATTTCAGTGGTACACCATGACAGCCTTGTAGAATTTGCTACAAACCCTACAAACCTTTAAATCCCAGTAAAAAAATGTGTCATTTCCAACTGTCAGTCATTTTTTTACTGAGAAAAACATATGAACTTGCAGCCCCAGTGGCTGCTGAATTTATTATGATACCAGTCTAACTTAACGGAACAGTAATACTATAGTTTTAATGTCAAAAGTGTCTGAACCCACCTTTACAGTGACGCCTGTCAAGTCCTCCGCCTGCAGAACATTTCTGGCCAATTCTACAGATGCTGGAGAATAATCTATGCCTGTCAGATTCCTGTATCCATGTTTTGCCTTGCACAAAAAACAAAAAACAAAAGAAACAGTTAACCAACTGTACTACAAAAATGTCTGAGAAAAGTTAAATGGTATGTGAAGTAGGTCATCACAGTAGACCTTAGCGCAAACCTGTTTTCCCCTTAACCCTGTTTAGTCATGCAGACAGTATTTGGCAAGATGTTGAGATTCTGCTGTTACACCAATGATGTGGAGGCTGGAGGCATTTAGACTGCACCTTTCTCGGCTTTGATAAATACAAATACAATGTGTATTTCTATGATCCATTTCCAAGTCACCCTGGATAACCCACAGATGTTGCTATATATTTTTTTTTGCCCGTCATTTGCGGTGAAAGTAACCTGTTCAAATAAAAATCAGAGCAGTGGCAACATTTGTTCTTAACTCTACACACCAGTTCAACTAAAAAAGCTGCATTTCCGGTGCCAATGTCCAGAATGGCGGCATTTTCCGGGATCTCAGCTTTGTCCATCCATCGCAGCACACGGCTCATGCTCTCCTCACCGAACCTCACAACAAGACAGAAACATGCAGAGTTCAGTAAAAAGACACTAAAGTGAGTTAAAAATCTGCTTTTGGGGGATATTCAGATTTTGGCTTGACAAATAATCATAAAACAAGTGGAAATGGATTAATTCTGTCCATGAGCATGTCAGTTCTGTGTATGATTACCATATCTCACCAACATCCCCGATGTCTTTGAACGTCTCTAGCTCTTTCTGGTATGCATCTTCCCAACTGCAGAATAGGACAGTGACTGACAGTTAGTTTTCTAAAGACTTCAGACACAGGTGACACATTGCTTTATGCGAGAAACATGATATAAAATAGTGCAAAAAATAATAATGCACAGGACAAAAATCCAAGTGGTTCTTGGAAAACTAAGTCCTGTAACATATTTTGACAGGGTTGACGTTAGCTTTGTCGTTGTCTCTTGTAGCTGTGGCGTTTGACAGGAATTAACAAACAGCACAGGCTAACGTCAGCAGCGCAACGCAAGACAAACAACACTTACTATTCCCTCGTTCCGAGTTTCGAAGGTCCAAAATCGCTGTCTGAACATCTGCCTTCCTCCGGGTCTGCGCTGTTTCCACGACCATGTGTGCCTTCCGCGGTGTCCTCCATTCTGGTCGAGTAACTCTGACTACACCTCCCAGAATCCCTTGCGTTTGAAGCGCGTGCTTGCAACTGCGGGGGGCATCGGGATTGATAGGGATGTTTCCATCATGGCGGCATCCATTTCAGGTTATACTTTCAGTTCTGTGTGTTATCACAGCGCCAACAGCAACTCTGATCATGTGAGTATTCAGAAGTATGCTGACCAACTGTCGTGCAGCGGTCGCTGAAGTGCGCGGGGCACGGCGATGTGGCTGAGCGTTCGCCAACGTCATGAGTTTGTGTTGTTTTCCAGTGTCATCATCCTGTTGCTGGCTAGCTAGCATTGGTCCCGTCTATTTACCGGCGGGTAAGGTTTAATCAGACTGTCCAGCTTTAGCAACGTGGGGACTGGGACAGTTATTTTGTGAAAACCCCGTGTGTTATAGCTGCACATGGGTTAAATGTCAAGTTATAGTATCAGCTACAAATAGCCATGTTTGTGAATAGCTGCTACAGCTTGACGGGAATGTTGTTTGGAAAGTTTGAGCTCCAGGAAGTACTCCGTAGTTAGCCTCCTAGCATGTTGGCTAAGTCACCAAGTCAAGTGACTTCCGTGTGTCGGTGCTGCTAATTTCTACAGTCACTTCGACCTGATACCTGACAGTAGTTCAGTGTCTCAACAAACACAAAACGCGAGTGCGACACATTCCCAAACAAGGACACACTAACCCTTTTTGTTTTTTTCTCGTTTCCGCATTGCAAGAACAGCTAATTTCAGCTGCATTACACCAATACAGTCCCACAAAGGTGGATCTTGTGTGTAAAAATATTGGCTTTGATTTTTTTTCATTTGCTTTGGTTTTTGTCATTGCAGAGGAATGCGATGCATTGAAAGGAAATCAACGCAAGCGTTAGAGTAAACATAGCTAACGTCTGCTCTTAACATGGATTTTCCTTCCAACAAGACTTGAGGAGGTGGATAGTTGCCACCTACAAGTTTTCCTTCATTCCTGACAAAAGCTGGAGGAGCAAGGCAGCACTGTCAACCAGCTGTTGTCAGCGAAATAAACGACCTACTTTACTCCCAGAGCAGAAAGATGATCTTTTATTTTGTACTGCTCGAATGAAGTCTTGATTATGATATTTATATTGTTACCCTGTGTGAAATGATAAACACCCTGAATGTTATCCATCTGCCAGGGCTTCATTCTGTATCATTTCCAACATTACATCGTAATTATTTTTTAAAATTGATTAACAATAAAGTGTTTGGCTGTAAAACAAAGGTGGCCATATGTTTTACAGAGCCTAAGGTGACACCATTAAAGGCTTGTTCTGTTTGACAAGTGTCGATAAACCAAATATATTAAGTTGGTGTAAAACAGAGAAAAGTCAATATTCACTGTTAATAACTGATTGAAAAAAAAATTATGTTGGTTATTTTTCTGTTGTTCAACTTATTGTTTGATGGACTAATACTTTCAGGTCTACATTATTGACCTAACCTCAGTTCTTTTAAAACTGTATTTGTTTACACAGGAGGGCTTCCTGTTAGGAGAAGTAAGGCAAGAAGAGACTGTCAGCATCAGTGACACGCAGATCAGCAGTGCAGAACTGCTCCAGGTAGTAGGTAAGCCCTGAAACAGACATGACACAAAATGTTGTGGCATCTTAACCGCGGAGTAGCAACTGGTTCATGTCAGTCTGTGACAGTAGCCTTAAGTGACAGATCAGAAGTTCACATCACAGTTTCAAAGGCCTCTGAAGACATTTTTGTGCATGTTGTGTTATTAGTCATGCCTGTTTTTCTTCAATGATAAGTTCAAATGTCTGCTGTAAAAAAGTCTTTTTGCATCATTTTCAAAAAGACCTCTTTTTAGAGCATCACAAAACACAAGTTCTCTTAAAGCCCCTGTACACACCTTTGGTCCACCCACAAAGTGTTCTCACTTAATTTGCTTGTTAAGAGCGCTTCCTGACACTGTGTAGGCGTGACATACCCCTCTCTGTTAAAGAGGGAGTAAGCGATTTTAGACCAATACACATTTTGTAAAAATCAGCGAATATTTCACCTCACAACCCTTACCCCTAACCCTAACCCAACACTCCCTGACACCTGAAAGGGATAGTTCAGTGATTTTGAAGTGGGCTCCAAACTCCGTCAAATGACATCGCTGATCTCCATCTCCAAAAGGTAACATATTAACTATGCATAAGTAACTCATACAAGCCCACTTCAAAATCACTGAACTATCCCTTTAAGAGACTTCCTGGCAAATGATGCTACGACTGAGTGGTTAGCGCGTCGGTCTCACATACCCGAGGCTGGGGGTTTGAGCCCTGGTGAGTGGAGTAATATCATCAATAACAATAAAAAGAGAGACAAGCTTTCTCCAAAATTGCTTGCTGTCACTTTAATTCCGTCACATCTATTAGAGACATCTTTTATCATTTTAATAAGTGCACATGTTCTTAATGATGTCAGGTATTTCCCCACATGGCACCAACCGGCCTTAAACTGAGGAGACTCAACATTTGTAGTTGAAGCTCAATATTTCGTGTCAGTAAAGCAGGCTGTTGACAATTGGGACATTTAAGTAATGAAGGGTAAAACAAAAACATAGAATTTAGAATTTGTCATCAGTCAGTATAACTACAGGAGATTTACAGCAATCGGCATTAGATTTGAATCTTTCTAGATATAGCATTGAATTTAAAGTATTAGCAATTGATTGTAAGGTTTTCAGTCATGTGAGTTGTTTGTGGGTTTCCTGCTTCCTGAATTTCCCCTCTGCCCGTTTATCCGTTTATACGTGTGCTTTGATGTAACTGCATTTGAAATGTAACTGGGAAAGAGACAATACCACTAAGCAGCTTTTTGCTGAACACTTTCTCAGCTTTAGTTTACTCCACAGAAGAAGTGTACAGATTTGTGCTAATTACCCCTTTTCAAATGGTTGGAATAAGAGTCTGTCTCGTGTGTCGTTTTGTTTTGTAAATTAATAAAACTAACACTAAATGCCAGGGCAACATTATTACTATCAGAAGGCCAACAGTAAGTTTTCTTTAGCCATATACCGCAAAGTATCTAAATAAATATAATAAAGAATTTGGGTTCTAGGGCTACACACTATAACTTACATTTTTAGTATGTTATTCATGTTTAAATTGCTTCATAACTGAAGTATCTGTCACATTTTTTCCCCAACAGAAATCCATCACCATGATCCCTGTGCACAGTTGTTTAGGTAAGATATGAACTTTCTATTTTCTTTTATTCTCTTCTATTGTTGCCAGTCATCATCAATGCACGTGGTGTAATGTGTATTACTTTAGGGCAAACAGTGAGACAAAAAATGTCAATGATTGTTTAATTTGAGAAATCCTGTCATAAACATTTGTTGTAACGCATGCATAACAAGGTAAGTAATGTTGAAGTGGCACTTTATAAACGTTATTGAGATTATTTATTGTTACACAGTAATAAGTGCCTGTGTGCAGAGCAGCAACAATTTAAATGGATACATCGGTTGCCCTGTATTCACTCAAGCACAGACTGAATGAACTTGACATTGGACAGTAGATGGCCCCATTTGACAAGACTGAGTAGGAACACGATGAATTGTTTTGAAATTACTTTTGTTTTTTCTTCTCCTCATCAGCTTTTATGACTACGCAGGCAAAGTCAGTGAAGAAAATCTCAACAGCATTCTTAAAGATAGGCGGAAAGTGAGTGATTTTTTTTTTAATTGTCATTTTAATATACATTTTGACTGATGTCCTGTGAAATGTTAATGTGATACCCTCTTGTTACATTTAAACCGATGATGTACAGTACTAAAATGAATCCTTTTTTATTATAAAAAAACAAGTGTGTTTGACTGGTGATTCTCAAAATATGAATTAAGTTTAGTCTTGTGTAAATTTCCTCGAGTCCTGATTTCAACAAAAATATAACACCATTCAACAACTAAGTGCCATTCAAGTGAAATGAATTAGTTACTGAAGCAATCAATAGGTAGCTATACAGGTTTCATGATGATGCGGTCAGTTTTTTGGGGGTTTTTTTACCAGATAATGTATATTGTGTTTTGGTGTTCAATGTACTTGCTAGATAGGCCATACTTGACAGGATTAAACAAATGTCAAAATATTTGTTTCCTTGATCACATAGAATGTCATTGGTTGGTACCGGTTTCGGAGGAACACACAGCAACAAATGTCGTTCAGGGAACAGATCATCCACCAACAGCTGACTCAGCTGCTCGGTGTGCCGGACCTCGTCTTCCTTCTTTTCAGCTTCATCTCCACTGCCAACAGCTCCACGCATGCACTGGAGTACGTGCTCTTCAGACCCAATCGCAGGTAAGCACGACCAAACGTACACAATTTGATTGGCATCTGGGCTGAAAATTACTTTATTAAGTTGACTGGGTAAAAGTCATTACATGACCAATTCACAATGTCATTTAAAAGTGTTCCCATCATCATTTACATCCATACAGATTAACAAGCACCAAACTGACATGTTAACTGTGTGGTGAGACTTATCTTTCTTGTCATTTCAGTTAAAGCCTGACCGATATATCGGGCACTATGAGCCTTTCACAGACATACTTCTATCAGCGCTTATGTTTACCAATAAGAAATCTTATCTTGTACATAATAAACAAAGTTTATTTAATTCAATTTTCTGAATTCAACTTCTATATATTTGTGTTTTCTTTTTAACTATAGTTATTTATGATAAGGTTTATGGTTAAACTAAAATAGCAAGCCTCAATTACATTCCTTGCCTTAAATGTTTGATAACGGCATCTGAGGAATCATTGACAGATTAAAATATATATCATTCTTTGTATTGGTATCAGAAATCTTGTACTCCCTGATATCAATGTCAGTCTGGCTCTAATTTCAGTTTCATAAATTGCCAAACTCTCTTGTCTCACCAAGACAAAAGAAATGATCTATGAAAGCGGAATTTAAAAATATATATATTTTTGTGTTGCAAACAGTTCTTTTAGTATTCTAGTAGCTGTGCTAACTAGACATCTCCACTCAGTAGGTACAACCAGAGGATCACCCTTACGATCCCCAACCTTGGCAACACAAGCCAGCAGGAATACAAAGTCTCCTCAGTTCCCAACACCTCAATCAACTATGCCAAGGTCATCAAAGAGCATGGGTAAGGTTTGGCCTCCAACTCTTTTTTGTTGTTGTTCTGAGCCCATGTCACTGCTCTACTCGCATTTTTGGCTCAGTGAGGATTTAGACCGCCAGGTGTCTGATTTGTGTGGATTTGCTGCAGCCACCTGTTTTCATCTGACGGCATACTACAGCTTCACCTTGAGGACATAACACATGCACTTCCCTCCCAGCACCCATGCTGGTGCCTCCACTAATAAGTTGATTCCCTGCCACAAACACCTTTCTGTTTGATGGGGTGCACTGCTGGCAGGGATTAACCTGGGTTGTTGTGGTGGTTACTTTCTGACACATTCAAGGGGTTGTTAAGGGTTAATACTTTGTTTTAGGGCTCAGGTTAGAATTAGGTTAGGTTGTTTAGGATTTGGGGGGTTAGGGTTAGGTTTCACAAATCACGTTAAGTTTCATCCACAATCTTTTATACAGGAGACCGCAGGAATGAGGAATAAGGTGTATAGGGAAAGTGACCTTAAATGACTTCTGTTTTGCATTATATGTAAAATATAAAAAGATTCAAAGGTAGGTGAAACGCTGGTGAAGGTTGGGGTATGGGCTAGGGAATGCATTAAGCCGATGAGTGTCCTCACAAAGATAGAAGTACAAGTATGTACGTGTGAGGTTCTTTGTCTTGTCTAAACTTATACCCACTGATTCTGTCATTGATGGGTTGAATACTGTGCGTCAGTATCATGTAGACTGCAGGCCCGTCTGTATGACGGTATTTGATATTTTTGTGACAGTCAGTGGATTATTGTTCGATTTATCATTGATTATAGAAGGCATCCCCAACTAAACCACCATAAACACCTTGACTGCCCTTGTGCCTTTGTAATGCATGATCTTAGTGAACATATCTGGTGAGCTTGTACTGTTCAATATTATTTATTATCTATTTACAATGCAGTCGATATATCTATTGTGAAATATGTCTCCAGGGCTGAATTCTTTGACAAAGATGGTGTGATGAAGGATATCCGAACAATATTCCAAGTCTACAGTGCACTACAAGATAAAGTGCAGGTGAGCCAGATGAAGAATAGCTGGTGGATTTGACCCAAGACATGATTTGATCATCGGGGACACACAAATGAAGTCTTTTGAATTTTCCATGTGTGTGATTTTTTTTTTTTACACTTGTATCTTGTTTTTAGGCTGTGTGTGGGGATGTAGAACAAAGTGAACGTGTGAAGGAGAAAATTCAAGAGGATGTAAACCAACTCAAACAACAAATTGCTCTCAGGAAACGCAAGACGGCAGATGAGGAGAGGAGTATGTACCTGTTTTGGATTCTATACGGGTGGCTGTGGCTCAGGAGGTGGAGTCGGCCGTCCTCTAACCCGAAGGTTGGCGGTTCGATCCCAGCTTCCAGCATGCCAATGTGTCCTTGAGCAAGACACTTAACCCTGAATTGCCTCTGACGGTTCTTCTGACAGTGTATGAATGTGTGTGAATGTGACAGAAAAAGTGCAGTATGTATGTGTGTGAAAGGGTGAATGGGACTTGTCCTGTAAAGCAATAATACCCGATTTATACACTGGCATTAAACTTCAAATGTGTTCCACTGCTTATTTAAAAAATAAAAAATTCAAACACAAATTGGCTAAAGATCAATAGCAAACAGCAAAAACAAGAAATATTAAGCCTTGCATCCTAGTTTAGTCAGGCTTTTTTCCCATTTGATTTTTTTTCATACTATACTTTTTAAACTTGATTTCCTCTGATTTATTCACTTTGTGACATCTGTTTCTGTGTTCCACAGGTCTCCGTGAGGCCCAAAATGCAGATTCCCATTCCACTCCAGAGGAGAACACAGAACCATCTGAGGCTTCCCTTCTGTCCAGGATGACCTTCCACACACCTCCTGCCCCAGAGCGGCCCAGTACCTCACCTAATCCACCATCTTATGCTGACCTCTTGACACAGGATGACTCTCTGCCCTCCTCTTCTTCCCCACCCACCAGTGCTGCTCTACTGCCCCGTCCCCAAGCTGTGGGCTCTCCAGGACACCCTACCCCTGGCCCACTGGGGATGGGCCATGGCCTTGGGCTGGGCCTAGGCCTCAGCACAGGCTCCAATACCGTTACCACTCCCAGCACCCCATACCTTGGCAATGGTGACGGATCGAGCTCTGACTCATTAGATAGACAAGCTGCAGGGCAGGAAGATGACGATGATGACGAAGATGAAGACAGTAGCGAATATGAGAACTTAGTGAGTGAAGCAGCTCATCTGCCAATGGCCAGCGTTTTAGCTCAAGGACGACCAGCTGCCCTCAGTCCTGATGGGGACGCCCGCGGCTCACAGACCACATAGAAGCATGCCACAGGGTGTTTAAAGGACACATAAGCACCTTGAGAGGAGGGCATCTCAAGCAATCAAAGATAGACAGATATAGACAAAAGAAGTGCCAGACCTGAAAGTGAAAGGCATGCGCTGTGTGTATTTCTCCTTGTCTTAGTCTGATCTCCATTTTATGGGGAAACCTTGCCAGGGTTAAGAGGTGTGTCTCACTGGCGGGAAAAGTCATCTCTCTTCATTTTATCCTTTTCGGAATGGGGTCCTTCAGTGTGGATGTGTCCGGTTTCAGGGTCAGAAGTGGATATTACAGCGCGATGTATGCCAGCTGGTTGGCAAGCCGCTTTCCTTAAAGACAGACCGTTTTCACTCTTTCGGTTTCTTATCGTTTCACATTTGCATCAACAACTCAGAGCACCCACTCTTGCATACCTCTTGCACTTTTTTTGCCATCTTTTAAACAAACCATCTTAGAAAAGCATTGGGAAAATATTCTGCGGCCTTCAATTGCTTTTTTAATTTTATTTTTTATTACATAGGCAAATTGTTAAATCCTTATTTTTGATTTGAAGAAAGAATATATATATATGTAACTAATTTGATTTTTGACTTATTTATTTTTTTTCATGTTTTTCTTCATTCTATAATCATACAGTTGCCTATTTAAATGATGAAGAATAGATTTCAAACAAAATTTTCTTGCCACTTCTATAATGGGTGCTTTATATATACAAATATATATTTTGTCACATTAACAGTAATCTGATTTGATTGACATGGATGTCAATGTCTAGTTCTTCTTGGATAACACTGAAATTGTATGCGCTTTGCTGCACTTAACAAAATTAAGATTTCTTTATTATTGTGCTATACCAATGCTGTCATGTTGTGCCACTTGAGTTAGTCCTCCTTGACCAGCCTGAGCCAAACTCGGCTCAGCTGTTGTGCATTGTACAGGGTTCACAGGGCAAAGAAAATTTACTATAGCTTTACTAACCAGATGCTTACGGTTCCCTTCTGCTGCTGCAAAACCAAGAACGACCACTAAAAACTTAATCTGTCTGTTGATCTTCATATAAAACCTGGCTGCTACTGTCACTACACAGTGCTGGTTGTCTGTAATACTACTGACAGTGATCATATAACCACTTCAAGCACACTTCTCACTGTTTTGTTCTCTATTAATGTCCTAACAGAAGGCTGATTCCCCCTGTAGTGTAGCGTGTGCATTGTAACCTTGGGAACGGAGAGCAGGCAATCACCCTTCCTGTCTCGGCATACTTGACAGCAGAACTCATGTATTCTGACCTGGTTGGGTCAATGTTATGTGTGGACCTGGATAATGTGACGAAAAAACATTATGAGCTTGCTTCAGTACACAGTGCCTTCCACTCAGGGCAGGTTCTATCTGCACACAGATCAAATTTACAGATCTATCTTGAGGGGGGAAATAATAACGAGCTTTGTTGTCTTTGCAAAATAATTGACTTCCATGCCTCCCTTCCTTTCCTTGATGGTGTTCCGTTTTGTCTTCCTGAAACAATCTTCACTGCTTTCTCGACCGTTTTTTCCCTTTTTAATTGTACCGACACCTTCAAATTGGACCTGTATCCCATGGGTGCGGCTGTGACTTTGCTTGCGTTATCATTTGTAACTGGAATTATAGCTGTAAGATTGGGGGGATCTGTTTAGTGAGCGTACACCATGCAAGTTTTTATGATTTAAATTTTTTTTTTTTTTTTTACATGTGGCCCATTTGAAGACAACTGAGGTGTGGGTTGACACCCTTCTTGCATGAACTGCTCAGTTCTAGACACTTATATTTAGCATGGACAGATGTTTGCACTGCACATGGAGGGTGTCTACCATTGTGATCAGCAGGTTGCACTAAAGTCGTCTTGTGGTGGGAGAAGTTTTGCCTCGTGAAAAAGAGCCGCTTTATACACACTGCCTGTTTATAAGTCATGTTTTTTAGTTTTTTTTACCTAAGGGTCTTTTCATTTGCCCTGATGTATAATGCCAATGCATCACTGACCGGGAGCTGGCACTCAAAATGTTACTTAATAATCACTGAGAGTAACACAATCACACAATGTTAAAAAGAAATTACAAAATCAATTTGCTTGGACTATGGTTTCCTTTGAGTACTGGAATATAATAAGGAAATAAATAATGAATGTACAGTAGACAAGGGAGGGGTAGAATTTAAACAGCACTTACTGTATAAGCTTATCTCCGTTGAGTGTTGTGGTATAGAGCAGCAGTTTTCAGTGTTGGTCCTTACTTTTAACCCTGGTCCTCAGGCCCCAGATGAAAGTCTTACTGTCTGGCATCCCCAGGTGCAAACCTGACTTGAGGGCCAGAATGAAAACCTGCGGGTCTGTGGTGCTCCTATATCCTATACCTATAATGTTCCAGCATCATTCTAATGTGCACTCATGTTCCTTCCTGCCCTGTGTGGACTATTGCAACATCAACACCTCCCTGAAGCACAAAGTCCAGTGCACAGCTTAGATCTTCTCAGTTTATGTGTTGATTTGTGTACTTGACGAAAGTAAGACAAAAGGACTTGGTTGGACGAGCACAGAGAATATGGTTCTAAAACTGGGGGATAATAAATGAGATATGCATATGTGATATGATCTGCCTTTGTTTTGTTATTGCTGTAAATTGGGTACCACTAAAAACAAAATATATCTGCATGCCTCAAGATAGAGATGGATAGATGTGTTCTGTTTTTTAAAATGGTGTTTTGCAGGACAATTGGTATAACTTTTTAGCTGCTTCTTATTGTGCACAACTATAACTCATACATATTGTGGTTATCTCTCTATGCGCCAAACCAGTGGCAGAGGCGAAAAAATAAAGAGGGCACCTACTGCACCACATGGGGCCCCACCAACCAAAAAGGGGGAAAAGTTGCTTCTTTCGAAAAGTGTGCTGGTGTCTAGTCTCGTCTTTGCATTGACTTTGTATCTATTTGCACGAATAATTCGGTGTGAACGCACCTTTAGAGATCTTATATATTATAAATATTTTTCAGTTTGTTATGAGTCTACGGCACAACAAAGACCATGGCCGGCCGCCACTGTCTCTTAATGTATGGGAAACCCTGACCTATATGTCACCACATCACATTTTCTGCACTGGACCACTTGTGTCGGGGACATCACATCGGAGTGGGACGGCCTTTCCAGTAAACATATGAACATTTTCGCTGAAGAACAAATCATTTTGAAAAGCATAAATGTGGCGCAAATTAAATCTCGGCTACCGGGGGTTTAGATGTCCGTCAATAATAATAATAATTATAGTAGTAATACTAGTAATAATTCAGCGCTGAGATGTGTTGCCCCAGCTGTCATGCATTACTGCAGACTGCTTGCTGCAGTATTTTTACCATGACATCATCCTTTTATCCCCTTTGAGGGGATACCACGTGGTTACTGGTCAGAGATGCAACAAATTGCGCTGTTTGACTCGAAGACAAACGCGTGTTGTTGTAACCGACGGGGCCCCGCGTGACTGAAAGAATATCGTCTCTAAGCGGAGTTGAATTACTGCTACTTTCGAGCTTGTTTTGATTTCACGGAGCCTTTTAACACTTGGTATGACAGACGTTAAATCTGATTGGTCGGTGTCAGGGGATGCACAAAAATTAACCAATCAGCTTGTTGGGCAGATTCAGGTGGTAAATCCCGGTCCTGCCTCTGACTGTAATACGGCCCAGAGCTCTCTGCTGTCCCCCGTAGTGTAATTTCTCTGCCTCCCTCGGCTGCTCCGCGTCTCCTGTGCCGCCATTAAAGCCCCGTCAGCTTGGTGTTTGGAAAATCGGGAAAAGGACTTGATAAAAATGATTTAGAGCGCCAAAGCAGACGGTCGAGGGACGGGACTTGGGGTGGGGGGTTCTTCGCTCCGCGGTACGTATGGACCTTCGACTGCCAACCGGTCGGCGCCCCAAAGAAGTAAATATGCGGCTACGGTGGGCCAAGTGAGAGAAGCCTGAGTTCGGATCGGAGCGGGTTCCTCTGGGCGGGGGAAGGGGGGCAACTCGTGGAAGCACCGTTGGTTTTGGCTGCAGTGGCAAAGTAAGGAGTGTGAACACGGCAAAGCAAAGGTGAGGTTCTCAGCGACCCTCTCGCAGTAGTTGGCGCGGGGGCGGCTGTGGCCGGGGGGAGAGCCCAGACATGATCCTGTCGGGGTTAGCGAGCAGGCAAGCTAGCTGGACTGTAGTTCTTGGCTCCGGACCGAACGAACGCAGCCTTGTTGTCGCGTAAGAAAACTCCCCGCTAGCTCTCCCGCTAGCACCGCGGCTCTGTTTGCTCACGGTTTGGCGTCAGCAGGCAGTTTGTTAGAGGAGCGGGGATATAGCTGCGAATGCACACAAGACTCGCGAAAAAAACAGCTGCTCGTTGTCAGCCGAGTTCCTGAATGTATGAATTGTATGCATGGGACGATTTGTCACGACTGGTTTTGCTGGCAAACATGTGCATGTGTGTGTGTGTGAGAGTGAGAGAGAGAGAGCTTTGTCTACTTAACCTCCAGCTCTGTCGCGCAAACGTGTTGAATTTCTCACGGTGTGTCAGTAAACTTGGAGGCGTGGTGTAAACACAGCACGACCCCGACTCCTGCCCCCAGCTGCCCCCAGCGGGCTAACAATAACTTGATCTCATTATCTTCTCGCCCCGTAGTATTAATACTGCTCATAATGGGCGCGTGTGGTCTGCACTGTTCACTTTCCTATGTAACAGGCTTTGGGGCGCATCAGTGAGTGTCTGAACCAGTCCCGCGCCTCCCCGCTGGGTGTCTGGTTTCATCTGCCCCCTGTCTCCGGTTACCCCGCTCGGCTGCTGGGCACGTTCGCCCGCTGCGTGTCCAGAGGCCGTGTCGGGTCTTGCTGTCCATTGTTGCAATCTAAACGTTGCTGCCTTTGAGTTTTGCTACAGATCAGTGCCAGACCACGAGCACACAGCACTGTAGATCTTTTTGCAAACGTCTGACAGCGTGCGGTCCAACGGCTGAGTGGCACAGATGGCTGTAATAAAGAGTGCTTTGTCTGAGTTTTGTGTAATGATGATGCACTATTGGGAGAAATTTATGACTTTAAACTTGAAAAGTTAAGCACTTTTCCAGAATTGTTTCCCCACCCGACTTGCATCATATTTCTGTTTGTCCTTTCTGATTTCCCTGGTGTAGTCAAAAGTGCGATGTGTTTATGTGATGAGAAACATTTTTGCTAAAATGCTCTGTTTTTTCTCTTCTTTGTAAACTAGTGTGCCGCTTGCTGTGTGATCTCCTCGAGAGTGGATCTGCTGAGCTGAGAGTCCCTCTGAACGGCAGAAAGCCTCCTCCGGCGGCGGTGCGACGATGACCGAGCTGGTTGCCAAGTGGGCCTGTGAATACTGCACATACGAGAACTGGCCGTCAGCCATCAAGTGCACCATGTGCCGCGCGCAGAACCCCAGCGGGGGTGCCATCATTACTGAGGAGCCCTTCAAGAGCAGCCCTGCTCTGGACGCTGGTCTGCACCAGTGGGACCCCATGGGCCACAGCAACAGCCCACCCCAGGGGGGCTCCAGCTTACTTATTTGTCCCGACTCCAGTGCTCGACCCCGTGTCCGCATTGCTGATAAACCTGAGACTAGTAGCAAGTGGTCATGCCACATGTGTACCTACCTGAACTGGCCTCGGGCCATCCGTTGCACTCAGTGTCTGTGCCAGAGGCAGCACGCTCAACAACAGCAGCATGGGCAACATGCAACCCATCGAGGACATCTTACCCAGCAACCACGCAGCCCCACAGAGGCACCCCAGACCTCCGGCTCTGGATGCCGACCTGCTCCCCTGGCCACCACTACAGACCCCTGTGAGGAATATAATGACCGTAACAGACTTAACACTCACGTACAGCACTGGACCTGCACTGCCTGCACTTACGAGAACTGGGCACAAAAATGTGTCGTGTGTGACCACCCCAGACCAAATAGTCTTCTAACTGAACCCATCGAACTGGCATCAGAGCCCGAGAGCCAACAGCCTTCCTCAAAACATAATGAACAGGACAGGGACAATAAGAGGGGTGTTGTTGGGCATGTGGTTGGACAAGGAGTGGGAAGTGTGGTAGGTGGGGTGGGCGGTTGTAGCAGCAGCCTAAGGAGGTCTCCCCCGGTCTCAAAACGGGAGTCAGAGCTGAACATGGACTTTCAGAGGATTGAATTGGCGTCAGGGGCTGGGATTGGGAGCAAAGAGGAGCTGGAGGTGGATTTCAAAAAACTGAAGCAGATTAAGAACAGGATGAGAAGGACTGACTGGCTCTTCCTCAATGCCTGTGTTGGTGAGTTCCAAGAATATATGATGTTATTGAAGCACATGATGATGGTGATGAGTGAAGCAGCACGTGTCCGGCCTCCCACGCTGTCGACTGTTGAATGTGTAGTGGGAGGGTGGATGAACATTTTAAGAAGACTAGTGATTGCTCCCCCCCTCTCTTACACCACTATCTCACTTGATTTCCTGTCTTTCCCATGGCTATGTAGAGTTATTTGCTGCAAACTCACTCAGGCTCCATTGTCCCTACCTGTCTCTCTAATAGATCACTTTCAGTGTTTCATCGACAGCACAAATTTGACAGCCACACATTTTTCATATCCCAGTGAAGTCCTTTTAGTGATTTATGGTTATTTGGTTTCTCGTGCTGTTACACTTCTCAAAGCAAAAGGGTCTGATGGTCTAAGCAATACGACTGTAGTTAGTTTGCGTCTGGTCCTACACAGGGTCTCTTACTGCATGTGACGTGGTGAATCCCCTCATGTCTGTGCTGCTTGTCCCCTTGAGCCCAAGTCTGAATGTCTGTGGTGGCTCGGTGTTATTTCGTCTTGCATATTCAAGGAATTCACTGTGTATCTGCATTCCATTGTCCCTTGATGGAAATTATATCCAAGCCACAGCTGAAATCATTCCATATTCACCACCAAGTTCAACACACAAGGTTTTATCACATTCATTGTCTGGCTTCTCTTTTCTTGATTAATCACTCAGACTGGACAAAAATGGTTTTGAGAGCGCAAGTAGACTATGAATATTGTTGTTTTTTTTGTTTGTCAAACAGCCCATAACCTAGTAGAAGTAGAGTAGTAGAAATACTACCATAGAAAATGACAAGGATAACATTTTCACATTTGAGATGCTGAAACCAGACAATTGTTGCTTGATTAACACAATGATTAATCAACATCATTCATTTACAAATTATCCCAGCTTTAGAAATATTTTTTAAAAAGTGTCTGGATATTTTAGAACAAATTGTCAATAGTTTAAAACACTACTTTTTGCCAATTAACCCGCAACATAATGTGTCACCTTTGCCACATAAATGATAGACTCAATTTTCACTGTTGTCTCACCACTTCTGTCAAAAGCAACGCAAGATGATAATTTGCACATATTTGATATCTCAATTGAATGTTCTCTACATGGTTAACTATTGAGTCTTAATTATGTACAGAGTAAAGCTCAACAGTAAGGTTCAGGAAGTGAATTATTTGATTATTAGCCATAGTGTCATAACCATCCAAAGTAGACTGACCGTGAGCTATAGATAGATAAATAAATACTTTATTCATCCCATGCTGGGAAATTCTGGTGTAGCAGCAGCACGTTTCACACAGCACACATCACACATTAAAAAAAACAAAACAATATTTACACAAAAAATTTAAAATATACGAATTGCCAAAAATATATAGAAATTAAGAATAATAAATTCACAGAATTTACATGTAGTAAGTATTGACAGTGGAACAAGGTCTATCTGTCAGCCAGAGGTGAGGTGTTATGAATTTTATGGCTTGTGGCAGGAAAGATTTCCTGTAACGGACCTTGTGACAGTGAAGCTGAATCAGCCTATTGGAGAAGGAGCTCCGCTGTCTGTCCAGTGTGAGGTGGAGAGGATGGTCCGGGTTATCCATGATGGATAACAGTTTGTTCATACTCCTCTTCTCCACCACAGCTTCAAACGCGTCCATCTTGCAGCCTATTACGGAGCCAGCTTTCTTGATCAGTTTGTTCAATCTGTTTGTGTCGCTGGCTCCGATGCTGCTCCCCCAGCAGACCACAGTGAAGAACAGTACACTGGCAACAACAGACTGATCGAACATCTCCGACATCCTGCTGCACACATTGAAGGATCTCAGCTTCCTCAGGAAGTAGAGTCTGCTCATCCCCTTCTTGTACACAGTCAGGCTGTTGGTTTTCCAGTTCAGTCCGTTGTCGATGTTGACTCCCAGGTACTTGTAGTCCTCCACCGCCTCCCCCAGAATGAAAAGGGGCTGTGAAGCTTCCTCCTGAAGTCGATCACCACCTCTTTGGTCTTGTCCACATTCAGCAGCAGGTGATTTGCTCCCGCCCACTCCACAAACCTGTCCACCAGCGCTCTGTACTCTCCCTCCTGTCCATCCCGTATACACGCAACCACTGCAGAGTCATCAGAGAACTTCTGCATAGGCACAACTCAGAGTTGTACTTAAAGTCAGTGGTGTATACGGTGAACAAGAAAGGAGACAGCACAGTCCCATGTGGAGCTCCTGTACCACTCACCAGCATGTCAGACAGAACGTGGCCCTGTCTGACAGGGTTGTGGTTATGTGGTTGTGAAACAATGGCATATGCACCTGTAGAAGCCATAATCCGTATAATATCAACCTTGCTTTAAGAATATCATGTTTTATTCGCAATGACATTGAGAAGTACTACACTCGCCACAATCTTAAAGTGTAATATAGACATCTCTGACTGGTAGAGCTTGCTGTTACCATGGAAATGTTTACCGCACCTGCAAACTTCATGTCGGCTAGTGATGCGTGATTAACTGCCACCACTGAACTCAACGTTTGTTATACACTATATGCACAAACAAAACACAAGCTGCAATACATCACAAGACTATTATCAACAATATAAACACTATAGTGATGTTGGTGAAGATTAAATTCAAGAAGAAGCGTTCTTAACTGTCAGTTGGAAGTCGTTGGAAGGAATTCGCAATGGTTTATGGGACGCATAGTCCTTTCCCTTTTAAAATAATTATGTACACAGTCTTGTACCTTTACCTTTTTTCTTTGTTTCTCCGAATTTTTTTCCTGCTCCGAATGTCATTTTTTTATGGTAACCATTCATCGCGTGGTTTATTGGCTTGTTCCAGGCTTAAAACTCTTTGATTATATGATATGTCTATGTAGTGAATGAATGGGAAATTCACTTCCAGAACCGGAGTCGTTCAATGAGTGGGGGGTCACTGTTGAGCTCTATACTGGGTGACTGAATGAGGTATGACCCAGCTGCAGCCACAGAGTGCATAGCTCAGTTGTGTTGAGGACGGGCTTGTGTAGCTTGGTGTGATTCCCTCTGAATGACGCGTAGACGCCCGTGTTTGTAAAGAGTTGCCCCCAAAGTTTTGGTAGACTCCCCAGTTTCCTTAAGGGACCGTCTGCATTAAAAATAGCATGACCCATGCAACGCAAGTCAAAAATAATCAACTCTTTGGCAACAGCAATAACCTTCGCCCCTGCATTGTGGATGACCTTAGGCAACTCCCTGATCTCAACTTGTGTTGCTTGGATGTGTGGTGTTTGTGCGGGCATATCTGTTTTTGACAATGCATTACACTCTTATCCTGTTTATGAGACTATAAACAGATTTGTGATTGTCACATCTGCTTACAGAAGAGTTGCTTTCACAATTTTTCATGTCGACTACCTCTGCAGCTCTGCAAAGGTTTCTTCCAGGAATAGTAAATTGCATTAAGAGAGGGTAATTTCATGTTATGCCCTCAAGTTTCCTTTTTGACTTGTTTCGTGGGTCAGTTCTTTAACTACCCACTTTATTTTTTTTTATTGGCCCACCGACCCATCTTTTAAAGATCAAAGTGATTTCACATGAGGACCAGGGCAACGCGTGTTGAAAATCGCCTTTTCAGAGAGATACAGCCAGTTATAAAGAAACACATTTGTAATACTGAGCACATTTAACAGTAAGGAGGAGCGTAAGCATAGGTACATCACATTTGTATTGTTTTGTTCAGAGGGGACTGGAACCTTATCATGTGGGGGTGATGGATTGTGAAATGTCCTGAATAGTTTGTCAATCCACTACAGTGATAACATGGGTGGACTCGCAGTCCCTCACACTCATGAATACATTCATGCAATGCCAAAGTTTCAAATGCTCCTGACTCAAGAATGTGAAAGGAAACAGGAAGCCCACGTGAACACAGGGAATATGCAAACAGTACTGAACAATCCTGTGTCCTACTTTCTGCAAAGGTGACAGTACTAACTAGGGCTGAGGGATACGGGACAAAAAACATATCCCAGTACTTTTTAACTTTGGACTCTGCATAGGCTGGTAGTTTTATATTCTCTATGAAATAAGTCACTCAGATTATAAACAGGACGACTATAAATTACACAAACATAGTTGAAATAAGGAAGCATTTCAGCCAATGTTTATAACATTTAGTAGAATGGCTGACACACCAAGGCCCAACAGTCCACTTATAATTCAATTGAAGTTACACCAAATTGCAAAAACTCATAGTTATCAGTCCCCTGAATATGCCTCAAATTTTTTCATCAAGATCCATGAATTATTTACTGTGAAATTGGTGCAGATGTCAACAGAACGTCCTATCTTGTGATGTTAAAGAAAGTGATACAAATTCCTGGATCTATCCCATTGTCAAGATCTGCACCTATATTTAAAGGTTCTTTCGTGGCCCTTGTCCCATCTTTCCATTAACTTTTGCGTGAATCCGTTCTGTATCTGTTGCGTAATCCTGCTGAAAAACAAAAAATGAATAAACAAGCAAAAAAAAGAAAACACAAATACAACAAAATATAAAGAACTTGAATTCAGAAGATGTCCTTTTTCTAACATAAGATATAAACATCCTTTCTGCATTGTTTATTCTGTGAAATATAAGTGATCATATAGGCAAACATGAACACTGAGAGCAACATGTCTGTGTAAGGCTCATATTCAAATGAAAGACCCTGAATATATTAATAGTCAGAATTACATAAGGACTGAAAGAGAGAGAGAGCCTACTATGGTGGTGTATCACACATGGAAGTTGCTGGTTGAGCAGGTAATTGTACCAAGCACAAATTGACAAAATGTGTCTATTGGCTGTTGGATGACCATCCTCTACATTATTGACAGAAAAGAACGTGTACAGCACCACTCATCCTGAAGTGCAGGCCTGTTTGTACATATGCACCTCTTGTGTCGTCTAGAGGATCTGTGAGCACAGTAATGACTGCAGGGCTACAGACACACCCACACTAATGGAGTGTTTTGTGGAACGTGGTTGTGATCCCTCTCCATCAGGCTACACTGCCATTGTGTATAGTTTCCCTGTCCGTCTCTTACACTGCTGGCCAGCTCCACATGACACAGCCAGTCCTTCCACCCACCCACCCACCCCATGCTCTCGCTCTCACTCTCACACTCACACAGATTATGCAGCTGAGCATTGTGTGTGGTCCTTTGACGTGAGAACAAAAGCTCAGCAGTGTTTAAATGCTGTCAAATGCACGAGAGAATACCACATGGGCATTTAACTGTATATGCTGGAAATGGAAAGATACATTTTGTCAAGCTGCGTCACATTGAAATTAATGTTCACTTTATCTGATTTGATGCTGTTGTAACAACACATTTGTCCCAATGGTTTATTATCCTTCACCAGCCAATACCTTTAGCTTAATGTCACTGTGTTGCTGGTTTCATCCTATCACAACATTTCTTTTTTGAGCTGATCATACGACCATCCGCATTTCATCTGTGTGCACTATTGCCTGGGTTTAGGTGTTGGACTAAAAATATCCTCATCCTCTATCCTCTCAGTAAGGTTTACTGTTGCACGCACTCTCTACACCTCACCTTATTCTCACTCCTGCCTACAGAATCGATGTGAAATGATTTGACTTTTCGTAGCATCACATTTTAAAGGGAACGCTTAAGTGATGGAACATCATAATAAAATCTTCAAAGCAAAAGAGTGTAGTGTAGTGTATTGTATGTTTTCTGCGGCACATCATCAAATATGTTTCTACTGTCTTGGAGAGGTGGTCAGTTGTGGATTTTCTGTGCATGTGGTTGATATAAATTGTGTTTGTCAGTCAGCAGCAGTAGCAGTTAATATTTACAGTTGTAAAAGTACAACAGTACAAGTTGTGCCAAAAATAAAGGAAACACCTGCATCTATCTGATGCAACACAACCCTCAACCCGCACGCTAAGATCTAAGCCTGTAGATAAATAAGGCAAAAAGCAACTGACAGATTACAAAGTGTCCCCCTATTGTCTTTTCCCCTTGACTTCAAAGTCAGCCGAGTCTCAAAGCTGTTCCAGCTGTGACCGAGATGAAGCACATTTTCATCTCTCATATTTCATAATACTTTGGTTGTGCACAGAATGTCGAGCTCTGAAAAGAAGGGATTTTTGCCTCTGTAGTGCCAACAAGTCACAGTTTTATTTGAGTTGTCCACGAAGTACAATCCTTTATGATATATGATGAATTTAAAAGTTAACACCTGTGTTTTCTTTTGAACATGTAAATTAAATCCTTGTGCTGTTGAATCTCTGTTTGAAGGTCTCCATAAAAGTAACACACCAAAATGTGAACTAGTGTTGACTTTCAATTAAGGGTAAGATATTATTTTTGTTTAAACTGTCTACTTGTCTTCTATTTAAAAGTCTTGACTTTAAAGTTACATATTAATGTGACCTTTTCCCTTCTCGCTCTTTTTCTGACAGGTGTGGTGGAAGGCGACCTGGCGGCTGTAGAGGCCTACAAGTCCTCGGGAGGTGACATTGCGCGGCAGCTATCATCAGACGAGGTGCGCCTATTAAATCGTCCCTCTGCATTTGATGACGGCTTCACGCTGGTTCACCTCGCCATCCGCTTCCAGAGGCAGGACATGCTGGCTGTTTTACTCACAGAGGTCAGTAGTGACAGCAGCTACAAATGTTCTCAGTCACTACTAGTCATGTTACATCACTCACATTTGTCCCCAATCTCCCCCTCCATCTGTTTTCTTGTTTTAGGAACAAACTGATGCCTTTATCAAGAAAAAGTCTTAGTCAGGCTTAAGTCACAGTAGTTTTTATGGAATATATCTGCATGGCCACCTGTGATTCATATGTTAACTCTTAAAAATTAGGAGAAAAAAAATAAAAAATTGCAGAAGATCTGGTAGATTAGAGAAATGCTTATGAGTTGAGGTTTATGTCTGAGTCAATGCAGCTTTTTCCTGAGAAGTCTAACAATTGTACAACACACACACACACACAGACACACATGTACGTGTGCGGTCACGGTGTAAAGACTTTAGCTCCATCTCTGTTAGCAGTCTGTGTCTTTAGCGAGGGAATAGCGGTGGTGTTCAACATCTCACGGAGACTATGTTGGACATTTTCATATGGAGAAACAGTCGCAAACGACTCTGATTTGGTACGTTGTTTGCTAGACGGGGCGTCGCTACTTTCACTGACTTGTTGGCCGCGCACTCGTCATGCCTGTGGTGCTGTTTCAAGTGCTGATACAGGTTGGTGGTGTTGCCTCGGAATGGAGCGACTGTTCCACGACATGCTTTACCTTCTTTTGTTGCATATCTGTTGGCTCAAACCCGAAATACTCCCATTTCACTTTTCTTCGGGACTTGATTGTACCACGTTGCTTCTGGCTCTGCGGAGGCCACTCCACGAATGCAATGTTTTTCTTTGGTTTCACGCTTGTTGTTTGTGGGCGTATCAGCAGTCGCCCTAGGCAACTTCTGATTGGTGAGGGCCGTGCGTGCGTGTGTGCGTGCAGGCGTATTCCGACTCCAAATAAGCTAGAATATCAACTATATAAATATCTTTATGGCTACTTAAAATTCTAAGTTGCCTAATGTACATTATCCTTACTATAATTTATTTCTCAGTATGGTCCAATGACTTCTGGTATTTATTTCTGTTCTTATATTTTAAACAGTCGGTGGTCCAACCTCTGCCTCCTCTACGACTGACTTTTAATGTTTTAGACAATGTCATTTCTAAAAAGGTGATCTCTTTATCTTTTCATTGTCACTCCTGAACACAACTCCTTTTGGATATAAATGTGAAATGCAACTTTCAGCAATTGTTAGACAAACTCTTGTGCAATTCTCAGCCTCTGTCTCATATACTCTTCATAACTGTAGAGCATATTTCCTTCTCCTCTCTGCAGGTGTCCCAACAGGCAGCCAAGTGTATTCCAGCCATGGTGTGTCCGGAGCTGACAGAGCAGATCCGTCGTGAGGTCGCGGCCTCTCTTCACCAGCGCAAGGGAGACTTCACCTGCTATTTTCTCACAGACTTGGTGACCTTCACCCTGCCTGCAGGTCAGCGCCTCGTCAACAAACCAAAAAAATAGGAACAAAGAAACAACAGGCTGTGCACTCATTGACTGATGGATGTCATAAGACGAAACCCAGAAGCTGTCGAAAGTACACTTCTCAGTGTTTTGTACAGGAGCAGGGAGAACTTAAAACTATGTAGCTGAAGAAACCCAGTCCTGCCATCACCTTTGGCTAAGTGTTGTGATGGAATAATTATTATGTTTACTTGAAATTGCTTGATGTTTGGTTGCTGAGGAGACATAATGCTACAGTTTTTTTTCCACTGCCAGAAAACTGAGGCCACCTCTGGCTGGTTTGATTATTGTTTTTGCAGTGTTCTAGTCCACCTAAAATTCATGTCTCTTGTTTATATCAATTATTTTGCCAATTTGTCTCTGTAAAATTGCATCCATTCAAATTATGTTGAATTTCATTGTGTGGAATTGCTATTATTGGTCAGTCTGTTGCCTGTAGCTAAGCTAAGGATTTTTTTTCATGCTGAGTATTCAGAACAATGCAGACCTTGGCTTCTGGCCACTATAGAAAGCCATTCTGTTCAGTTCCACAAAGTCCATGCATTCATTTAGTTTGACTAAAGAATGAGCTTCTGTGCTGACAAGAGCTCCGAGCACGCAGTGAAAGCCATTGGCGGTTGTGGAAAGAACAAAACTCAGTGGCTGGAGGTGAAATAAGCCACAACAGGGAAAAGAAAAAAGAAATCATCAAATGAATCAAATAAAATGGGGTTAAAAAATAAAGACATGGTTTTGCCGCCACCTGTTTCTTTTTGGATTTCAATCACTTAGTTCTCTTCATATAATTGTATTGTTTTGTTTTTTTGTTTCAGACATTGAGGACTTGCCCCCAGCAGTTCAGGAAAAACTGTTTGATGAGGTGCTGGACCGGGACGTACAAAAAGGTGAAGCCTTTTCTCTTTCGAGTTCAGGACTTCGAATTTCATAAACCCTATCAAATGCTGTGCTTACAATATTCATGCCCCTGCTTTGAGAGAGAAAGAAACCAGATCGAAGATGACAACGATGGTCTGGCGGCTTGGCAAACACCGTGAGCCCCCTCACACAAACTGTATACTATAACAGGAAGGTCGCCAAGTATTGGCAGTATTATATTACTTGTATTTTCCCTCTTGGTGACACAGTGTTTTTGCCTGCCGGCCTGTCACTCTGGCAGGAGGTCGGTCTTTATCGTGTGTACCGTCTCCCCTAATCAGCCTAATTGAGTTTCAGGGATTTCTCTGATCCCCATTGGATGATTGTACTTTCCTCTCAGCCCACACACACACGCACAAAAAACCCATACATTTAAAAGGCATCAGTTATCTTCAACACACTCATTGTTGTGTGCTGCTTATTCGTGTGTCCTGTTAACTACATACTGGGGAATGTAGTTCAGGTAATGGACAGACGGTCTTATTTCACCATTACCTTTATGTGTGTTTGTTTGTACTTAAGGAGTTTAGTCAGAAACATGAAATGGCCCAAGTGAACAGAAAACCTTGTCTCCTTGTTAAAAGATTAAGACAAGATCAGATAACGCTTAGAACCTGGCCATTGTAAACCCTTCATCTTTCTTATTAAACACCCCGGTCAGTCAAAGTGTCGCACCTCTACAGGTGCGACACTTTGACTGACCGGGGTGGGTTTTTTTGCAATGTAATGCAATTTTTAGATGGTGTGCCTGGTTGCGTTACATACGTAGTGTGATTTTTAGATTGAACAATAAACGTATTGATCATGTTTTGTCATTGTTTTTACAGACTTAAAAAGCTCAACCACTAAATAAATCACTCCCCAGCTCAACAAAAGGTCATTTGTAAATTTCAAACGCATGTTCACAGTAGGAAAATACTGTGTTCTAATCCACTACAAAGTTCATTTGTCTCAGTGCTCTGCCAGTCCCAAAGTGTTTTTTATTAAGTTTTTAATTAACAAATGATTGTAAACACATTCAAATATACCAGTGCTGGTCCAAAAATATTGCAAAGGGTCGGTTAGATGTCTGATAACTGGCAATGTCGCACTCTTTCAAATTCAACAGCTATTTTCTTTTTCAACCATCGCTGACTGATTTTGAATGTGCTGTTTTGCAGCCGACCAACTGCATCACAATAACACAGAACAGAAGGTTTGGTCGTCACAAAACAAAAGTTAATGTCGTGATGTGCAACACATTTCTGCTATAAATACTATTACGAACATTAGGACATATCTGTTTACTGTATATCTTCCTCTGACTTCTCACAGTCATCTGGTTTGATGGTGTACATGCAGATTCTATTTAACTGCTGTTATGTCAAATCTATTTTGACGGGGGTGAGGAGCCATTAATGCTTCTCCCAAACTGCCCTTTCAAAATGCAATCACCTGTATTGCAACCTGGAAAAAAAAAAAGCCACTATGGCGTCTATAAAACCCCACTCCACCCTCACTGGCATTTCTCGGCTCAGTTAGAGGTGTTTACAGAGAAAAACACGGCACTCAACTTTTCCTTCCCCTCCCTTCTTGTTTAGAACTGGAAGAGGAGTCTCCCATCATCAACTGGTCCCTGGAGCTCGGGACCAGGTTAGACAGCCGGCTGTATGCCCTGTGGAACCGCACGGCAGGGGATTGTCTGCTTGACTCTGTGCTGCAGGCGACATGGGGCATCTATGACAAGGACTCGGTGCTGCGCAAGACCCTCCACGACAGCCTGCACGACTGCTCTCACTGGTGAGGCCCGCACCGCAGGGACTGGGGGTAGAGATTAGAGCCCAAGCGATAAATTGGTTGGCCCATGAAATCAATATCGGCATATGTTTGCCCATATGAAAACCTTTATTTTTACAGAATAAACAATGCAGAAAAGATGTGCATTTCCGTTTACATTTTCTAGTTCTATATGTTTGGTTTAATTTGTGTTTTATTTTTATAGTTATTTATGATAAGTTATGGCCAAAATTTAAAATATCATACATTAATTACATTTTTTTGTCATAAGGGATTTTGCTTATGACATCTTGCCCCCAAAAATCCCTGTGGGTCGGGCTCAAGAACAGATTATAGTATTTTAGTTCTTTAAAAAGCAGGATGGCGTGGCCGGGGTGGCTCAGTGGATAGAGCAGGCACACATATACTTCGAGGTTTATACTTCCGGGGTTCGAATCCGACCTGTGACGATTGCCTGCATGTCTTCCCCCTCTCTCCCCTTTCTCACCTAGCTGTTCTGTCAAATTAAAGGTGGAAAAAGCCCAAAAATAATCTAAAAGAATAAAATTCAAAAAAAAATTCATGCTGATTTTCATCTAATCTTGGGCATGTCCAAACTCTTAAGCACCACAAAACAATAACAATATCAGAAAAGTATTTACAAGATCCTCCGTGCTGGTGAATGAGTGCGTGAGGTGGTGCTGTTTTCAGGAGTATGATTTCAATTACACAAAATATATATACAAAATATATTGCATTTTTGAAAACATTTACTGCAGACTGAACGGTGTATTTTTACAGTAAGTTCTTGACTAATGCAGCATTATGCTTTCAGCATCTAGATACCGTATTTTCCGCACTATAAGGCGCACCGGAGTTTAAGCCGCAGGTGTTTTAATGGTTAATTACCATATGTAAGAGTTCGTGCACAGAGGGGATTGAAGGGTAAGGGATGGCTCCTTGAGGAAGCTCCCATTTATTAACATTTCAACAAAACAAGTTGCATATTTGCATAACGTACTAAAACCACCAAAGTCCTCATCTTCAGTGTCGGAAACGAACAGGCTCAGGGTGGCTTCGTCAGCCACTCTCCTCTCTCCTTCGTTGTCGCTCTCAAAACCAACGAACCCCTCTTCGTCACTGTCGGAATCGAACCGCCTCTGAAGGGCCTCAGCTGAGCCTGTGGCGGCGTCCTCCTCTTCATCACGCAGCAGTCCAGCCTTTCGGAACCCGTCGGTGATCGTGGATGTTTTGACACTCCTCCACGCCATCAGGATCCACTCGCACACTTGAGCGAAAGTTGCTTTTCGCTGCTTTAACCGTGGACCGCGGACCGGTCATAGAGCCCGTAGAGTTAAAGTTGGTGGACTGTAACCTGTTAGATTTAGGAGGTCCCCTAGTGGCCGTTAGCTGTAAAAATCCATAGATTAGCCGCACCGTTATATAAGGCGCAGGGTCGAAAAATGGGGGGAAAAGGCGCGGCTTATAGTCCGAAAATTACGATAGATAGATAGATAGATAGATAGATAGATCAACTTTATCGATCCCAAACTGGGAAATTTCAGTGTTACAACAGCAGGTATCAAGTATTGCAAAACTATGCAAAAATAAGGAATATAAATATAAAGAATGTACATAGAATAGTGTAAGTATGTGCAAATTCTACCAGAATGTGCACATAACAGATACATTTTTTGCAAGAAGTGAGCAGGGAAATAGTTTTTGTCTTGCTAACGGACACCAAAAAGACCTGAAATGTGATATTCAGCAGTCTCAACATCAATTAACTGTTAAGTTTTGTTTTCCTTTGGCATTGTACAACTATGTCCGAAATTGGTGGCTAAGAAGTTCGAAAAATCCAGGTCATGCAGAGATGTCACACTTTGATCTGAAAACTCTTGATCTTGAAAGTTAAAACAAGTCAAAGCCAGAGATTTAATCTGCATGAACAAAACAACCCAGTGTTACTCTTATCCAGTTCTGAGAAACTGGATTTTTCAGTGAGAATATTACTATTTTGAT
The DNA here is from genome assembly GCF_022379125.1 of Scophthalmus maximus. Classification (NCBI taxonomy): domain Eukaryota; kingdom Metazoa; phylum Chordata; class Actinopteri; order Pleuronectiformes; family Scophthalmidae; genus Scophthalmus; species Scophthalmus maximus. Next base: position 18,443,438 of record NC_061524.1, on the reverse strand, counting down.
AAAAAGTAGTGTGTGTGTGTGTGTGTGTGTGTGTGTGTGTGTGTGTGTGTGTGTGTGTGTGTGTGTGTGTGTGTGTGTGTGTGTGTGTGTGTGTGTGTGTGTGTGTGTGTGTGTGTGTGTGTGTGTGTGTGTGTGTGTGTGTGTGTGTGTGTGTGTGTGTGTGTGTGTGTGTGGTCTGCAGGTTTTACACGCGCTGGAAGGAGTGGGAGTCTTGGTATTCCCAGAGCTTTGGCCTGCACTTCTCACTGCGGGAGGAACAGTGGCAGGAAGACTGGGCGTTCATCCTTTCCCTGGCTAGTCAGGTACATGCACATGAAAGAAAACTGGCATTTACGTAGAGGACAGGAGCTTGATGTGCTTCAAACGCAATGCAAGAAAGACTTTACTGCTCTCACCGCACTGTACTTAATCTGTAATGCCCTCTGAAAGAGCATCCTGGTTGTCATCATCAGCGCTTCTCTGCTTCTCACGGCTCTCTGTGACCTCATAGATAAAGTATTTGGGCGAGTTGTTATTATATTTGGGTGTGAAACCACAGTAATGTATGTTTTTCATGTTCTAACACTTGGCAGAGGGAATGTACTGCCATGGCTTTCCAACAGTTTATTTCCTTTGTGTCTTGTTTGTTTGTTTTTTCACAGCCAGGATCCAGCTTGGAGCAGACCCACATCTTCGTTCTTGCACACATACTTCGTAGGCCCATCATCGTCTATGGAGTGAAGTATTACAAAAGTTTCCGTGGCGAAACACTCGGCTATACCCGTTTTCAAGGTGAGCAGTAAGCTGCCTGTTTGGACTGATGATGTTTTGGTCAAACATTGTTAAAGGGGCAGTAAGTGATTTTAAGCCAATACATGTTTTTGTCAAAATCTGCAAATATTTCCTCATGGTTCGTTAGCTGTCGGTTCTATGTGTGCGCCGGGAAAAAATGTGGGTTTATGGCTCAGTCCTGGCTCTGTAAATTGGAAACAAACAAAAGAATGGTGCGGAACGCACCTCACAACAATGTGTCACTCCACGGCACGTTAAGAGATGTGCTAGCAACAGACGCTACAACTCAGGGGTTTTGGTCTAGTGGTTAGTGCATCGGTTTCACATACCCAGGGCTGTCGCCAGGAGCCGGTGTAAAACACACAAGGGCGTATGGGCGCCTATAGAGAGGGGCGAGAAGCTCAGTTAAAGTGGTGACCAAGTGAACCCAGTGAAAAGTCCACAGTTACTGGGAGAAGGGTGTCCCTTCACAGCGGCATCTCCGTCGTGGTGTGTCTGTTACAGTACAGACGTATTCATGAGGCGTGAGAGCTGAACCACATAATCTGGGGTCGAGGAAATATGAGACACAAAATACTGTCTGTATTGTGTTTTCTGCATTGTTTCCTGTATAACCAGTATCTCATTGTGTAGTTTCCATTTGTGGAAAGAAATGAAATACATTTATTCAAGCTTTTTGTTCTTCATTTGAGTATTTCCATTTTCTGCTACTTAATACATCTACCCCACTACACTACACAGGCCTACCATTTGCTAAAATAGAATATGATGCATTGTTACTTATTAAAATGCATTGTATAACCAACAGTGGTCATTCTGCTGCATAACAATAATTATTACTTTTGATACTATAACAACATTTAGCCAATTCTGACCTTATATGCAGGGCTTTTATTTTTTTTAACATACCAACATTTATCCTCCAACTTGTGAGATGTTTACAACATAACACCTTTTTTCCCCCTAGTGGGGAGTTGTAATGTTCAGCATGTCCGTCCCTCTTTAACCGTTTTGCTCCCAGAGCAGAACTCAGAAAAACTTTTTGCAATTTCATAATTTTTTACCAGGTTTATTGACATCTCAGATGCACAGGCTTAACAAATTGAAATCTTAGATCACTGTGTAAGATTTGAAGAGCAAAGTTCATGTTCATTTCTCTAACCTCGACTACAGCAATTCTCTGAATGTGGGCAGTCGACCTTATCTCGCCTGCGGCGTGTTCAAACTCCAAACACAAAGTGGGAATCCTCACTTGTTCCAAGAAGTGCACCATATTTTCCCTGTACTAGCCGCTCTTTACCGGTTAGCAGTGAAGTACAGAATTGATTTTAAGACTCTATTTTATGGAGCTAATTTCCTCCCAAAACCCCCCCAAAAACCCAGGTTTAACTATTATATTATATTATATTATAACTAACTATATTTATACTACTCCATGTTTTTCCAGCACAGTGTGAGTTGTAAATACAAAACACCTTTAACAAACTAAGGCGTATTGTTTGATGGGTTCATTCTTGGCCCAATGTACCTCCTAAAACAAATAAACAACATATTTCTAATACATCATACGTCCCAGAAAAATGCAGCATATCTCACAAGAATAATTGAAATATATCCAAATTTTTTTATATCATACATGTTTTTATCCGTGATTGTGAGGAGGATTTCTCTCACGAGTAATTTGCCTCCACAACAGCAGGTGGTGCTATGAGTCAAGTTAAGCTTACAGGGAGCTGTATCACTGCTCATAAGTCAGGTATAAGTAGACAGAATGTCGTCATCTTGTTCAGTCTCTATGCTCTTTGTTCAACGCTGATTTCAAATGTGCTCCATAGACAAACTGTGAAATGACTTGTTTCTGTTATTACTGCAAAACTGGTTTTAAAAGATGATGACACTCAAATCAATATTTTGACGGATACATACATACATACATATATAAATGCATACATACATACATACATACATATGCATACAGTAGCATTGAATATAAATCAACAATGGACATCTCTTCCCTTTACCGGCATTCATCATTTTTTTTGCCCTTCTCTCTTTTAGGTGTGTACCTGCCCCTTTTGTGGGAGCAGAGTTTCTGCTGGAAGAGCCCCATCGCTCTGGGCTACACGCGGGGCCACTTCTCCGCACTGGTCGCCATGGAGAACGACGGCTTCGACAATCGCGGCGCGGGCGCCAACCTCAACACGGATGACGACGTGACCGTCACGTTCCTGCCGCTGGTCGACAGCGAGAGGAAGCTGCTTCACATTCACTTCCTCTCAGCGCAGGAAGTAAGCGCCCTCAACCACTTCTGGTTTCTTTTTGAAATTCCGCTTGTGATTGTGAGCATGAAACTCGTCTAACCGAAATCTCCTCTGTGCCAACACTTAGATAGAGTACATGATCTCCTAAATGTAGACTATTGATATGGCTCCATCTGATGGTCACATTTGTTTCGTCCTGTCCCTCAGATGGGAAACGAGGAACAACAGGAGAAGCTGCTGCGGGAGTGGTTGGACTGCTGCGTGACCGAAGGCGGAGTCCTGGTGGCTCTCCAGAAAAGTTCCCGCCGCCGCAACCACCCACTCGTGACCCAGATGGTAGAGAAGTGGCTGGACGGCTACCGGCAGATCCGACCCTGCGTGTCTTTGTCCGATGGTGAAGAGGAGGAAGACGACGAGGACGAGTGATCAAACTGAAGCAGGGGGAGTGCAGGACTCTTCTCCCTCCTCTCACTCAGAGGATTTTTAGATTTTTTCCTGACACGGACAAACTGTGAAAGCCTTCAGGAGAGGACAGGACACCAAAAGTCCAGATCCACCTTTCACCTGACAAAGGCACTGCTGCTCCTCCAGCACACACAGGCATAAAACACATGAAACACTGAGACTGACAAACTCCACAGCGCTGGGGAGAGAATCAAGGTTTACAAATGCAAATTACCTTTTTGGTTTGTTTTGAATTTTCAAAATGTAAAGGAATATCCATAGATGTAAATGCATGTTGTTGTTTTAAAAAAAAAAAGAATATAAGGAAATATACCAGCATTGATTCAAATCAACAATTTATATCCGTTATGGGCACTGACAAAAGCACACTTCCAAAATCAATGTTCTGATGTTTTCTTCTCCAGTTGTCTAAGAGTTGACTGGTTTAGCTTTAGTTTTTTTTTTTTTTTGAACGGGCAGGGATGAAGCCAATACCATTATCTTTAGAGAAGCAGAGATTGTGTAATAAAAAATTACTTTAATCTTTATTACTTATGCACTGCACATTTATGAAAAACATTTCTATATAAATACAGTATCATTGCTTGAATTAAGGTCATTGTATGAAGCTCTTGAAAAGGGTGTTTTTCCCTTTACAAGTCAAATCTCACTACGGTTTAGCACACACAACATTCATGTTGGATCTTTGGTTTACCTTTTTTCAGACTGACTGAACTAAGAAGTTGCGTGCGTGCGTGCGTGTGTGTGCGTGGGGGTGTGTGTACACGTGTGGGTTTTTCTTCTCAGTACTTAACATATTTATTGTTTGGAAACTTATGTGAGCTAATAAAAGCTTTCCGTATATATTTTTATTTCTACTTTTCGTGGTTTTGTTAATTATTCTCTCAATCTTGATGAAGACATGTCGCACAGAAACACTGTCGCTGTGAGGAAAGAACCAACCATGATATTTTGGACGCCTCAAATTTGGTGCTCTTGTTTTGTTTGTTTTTGGAGGGGGGGCAGGTGAGCATGGGAGTGAGACACATTGTCGGTGTCGACTTAAACCCAGAGTCACGCTTGTGTTGCTGTCATCTCCTACTTTCTCTTTGCGCATTCTTTCCACATAGCGTTTGTCACTGTCACTGTCACGGTACATGTCGGTTCGCCTCCCCTGTAGACGCCAGACTGTTGTCATTATGTAAATCAATCTTTTAAGTTTTCGATCAAGGGGTGTTGTTAAACTGCAACATATAAAACCAAAGCTGACAGAAGAAAAAAAAAGAAAAGTTTTTGTTCCTTTTTTTTTTTTGCTGTGAATGTTTGCATTTAGTTTTTTCCCATTGCGTACTGTAAACTCTTTAGTGTTTCATTCGAGTCACACGTTTTGAGCATCACCTGTATGTTGCTTTATATTTATGCAATAGTTGCAGTTGTGACCATAATGCTTTGTGGATTTAGGCCTGACTTCACTATACGGAGTGTAATGGAAAGAACAGGTAAAACAAAGGAAAAAAATAAAGGAAAACCTTTTTGAATGTCCAACTAAACTGTTTCCTGACTTATATTCTTGTAATTCCTATTTCAGTTACTGGTTTGTTTGTTTTTATTTTTTACATGTTCTCAGATTAGAGACACAATACAACACACACACACACACACACTAACCCCAAAATGTGTTATTGTAAATGGTAGATAAACAATTAATAGTAAACACACCATAATGTAGTTGTAAGCAGATGTAAGGACATTTAAGAGTATTGATGTATTTGTCAGTAATTAGAACTAACCTTCGTTTGTTGGTCAATGAGTGAAGACTTAAAAAGTTTCAAGAAACATTTTCCAAAAGACATTGTTGGACACTTAATTTGAGATATTCAACTTTTCTTCCTTGTGCTTGTGAGATTCTTACTTACTGACTAGTCTAATTCATAAGACAGGTCATATTTATAGGATAAGGTCTTCTGTACCTGCCTCAAATGTCCAATCTCCTTGTAGCTCCGCTCTGGTCTCCAACTCCCAAGGAAAACATCTGGCTCCTTTTTTCGCTTTCAGAGTGGTGAGAGTAAAGTAACAGAAAATCCAGGAAGAGCTGCAGAGTCAGGTAATAGCTTTCCCCTCCTACAAACAAGAAGTCAGTTCATCAACTATTAATTCAAAAGATATTGATAATGGCGGCTTCATAATGCTTATGAATGGCAAGTAGTGAGTATCAAAGAGTGGATTTCCTCAGCAAATACACCCATCCTCTCACTTCTTGTTAAATCTGAACATAATACACCCATTTTCAGATTCCCTGTGACAAGAATTGTCACTCTCCATCCTGTCCATCCCCTATCATTGGCCATAAATCTGCTTAGACATCATCACAACAAGACGCACATTGTAACCTGCAAACATGCACCAAGAATCAGCATGTTTTTAAAGTTTTCTTCAGAAACCTTAACAACATCCCTGGGGACATTGTAAACAGGAACCACAAATAGACAATTACCTCATACAAGGAGGTTATGTTCTTCGCCCCGTCCGTTTGTTGGTTGGTTGGTTGGTCAGCAGAATTACGCAAAAACGACTTAATGGACTTTTCTAAAAAACTTGGTGGAAGGATGGGACGTGCCAAAAAAGAACACATCGAATTTTGGCGTGACTCTGGACAAAAGGGCAGATGCCGGACATTTTTTTTTTTATCACTTTTGATTAAAATTGAGAGACTCATTGCATTTTTTTGTGCCATTTTCACCAACTTCTTAGGGAATAATTAATGGATCTTGATGGAAAAATCTGGCATATTTATTTATATATATTCTATATTTTATCTATGAGTGTGTGCAATTTGGTGCAGCTTGGCTGAGTTTTAAATGCGGAGGTATGCGTACTACTGATTGCCATTCTAGTTCAGTATACTTTTAATGACGCTAAAATGTAAAAAGATACTGGCTAAAATCTCTAACACAACCATCATGGGCATTGTTAAATTGCTTAAAGTAAGAGCATGATTATCTATTAGAATTAAGACAGAAATTATTTGTGCTTTTTTAAGGGATAAAAAAAGCTTATTTAAATAAATGCAAAAAGTGTCAAAGGCGAGCAAAACCCCACAAACGTTGCACAGTCGATCGTCAATCAGAACAGCAAGTTTATTTATTGTTTCCAGCTGCACTGTATACTATATGTTCACCTTGTACAAGAAACAAATACAAATACTCACACTAAAAACCAAACAATCTGCGAGCAGCCGTCTCTTTGCTATGATCACGGAGCTACAGCGATGGATGTGGCTGCTGCTGAGAGCCACAGCTGGCTTTCATAAGAGCAGAAAAACAAAAAAGAAAGAAGGAACTATGAGGAGGAGGAGGATAGGGCGCGGTCAGCCACATAAGACTATGATTATAAGAACATTTAACAAGGCATTACAAATCTAACTGGACTGAAAACCTTGAACATCAAAAAACATACATTTGATTTATATAAAAAAAAAATCTATACCACAATGGAGAAAGAGGTGGAGACATGAAAAGCCATAATCCAGACTTGGTTTTCTTTCAGTTTCTCTTTTGAAGGTTAATCTTTTTTTTTTTTTTTCCTGAGTCAGAAAGAAATGTGCTGTTTTCTTTCCTACCTTGCTAGTCAGTGCTGCGATGTACTGTCGGTCCTTTAAAATGCACAGATGATATTCAGGACACCGTTCATGACATGACAATGACCCAATATTGTAGGTACCTCAGCTCAGCAGAGTTGGAAAATTACAACAGCACTATTTAATTGAGGTGAAATACTCGATGTATAATACCAATCCATAGCAGTTTCTTTCTTTCCTTTGTTTTGGTTTAAAATGATAATTCTCACTCCATAAGCCAAAAATATCCTTCCTGGAACTGGACACCACATCTACTGCCTCACATCTTGTCTCTTTACATTCAGGGGGCCAGCAGCCATGACAATGACAGAACAGTAAAGATGGTAGTCCAGATTTCTAATGGAGAGAGCGGATGCTGTCGTTGTTGTCAGCTGACTTTCCTTGTCTAACGAAAACATACATGGAAATCCATTCATTTTCACACTCACTGAAGGAAAGAATAAGAATATGCACTTGCAACAAAAACACAGAATATAGGATAAACGGATGAAAGTAAAAAAAAAAAACAATAACACAAGACATGTTTACGCTGAGAGAGGTGGAACTGTGGAGGAGGGAGGACATAAGGAGGCTCGACCAAGAGTCCGTCTGCCCTTCCCTTGGGTCAGATTTCCTTCCTGCGTGTGGCCGTGTCAACGTGTCCCAGAAGTGAGGAGGAATCTCCCTAAAATTCAACTCAAAAATGAAGACAAAGACAAAAAGTGTCATTTAAATCAAAGAAGAACAGATACTGGAGGGAGGAAAAGGTTTGACGCTCGGTCCTGTCTCAGTGCGGCAGCTCAGGTATGTCTTAACGTCCAACTGTCCTCACTCGGGCTTAGTGGTTTCATACAAAGAGAAAAAGTGTGAAACGTTGCCCGACAGGCCATCCGCTGGTGGGTTTAGATGGCCGGAGTCGAGCGGGCGGACAGTCGGATGGTGAAGTTGGTAGGGTGCCGGGTGTTTAAGTGTACATCGTTTTTCTGCACCCCCCCTGCTCAGTTACTGGCAGCAGTCCTACGGCTCAGACATGTGCTGTTTCATGGGGTCACCGTTTTTGGAGAGTCGGTTGGGGGAGGTGGCCTGTGATGGATGGGTACCAGGGGGCAGGGTGTGGGTGATGGGAACACCCCCGGGCACCAACCCCTCCATAGGTCCAGGGATCCCACCGGGGGCGATGCCCACTACACCAGGAGGGAATCTGGGGACGGACAGGAGGCAATCAACAGACACAACAAAAAGAGCAAAGGAAAAATACACGATTCTGCTCAAAATAATTTTTGCTGTTAGTATTTGTTGCTCCTGATCACTGCCTCTGTCTCAGGAGGGAGTTTAAAGTAACTCCTATTTAAAACTAGAGTTGAAGAATTACAGAATCAAAGCATGTAATCTGACGAAATGTGTAATTTAAATCAGTTACATATATCAATGCACTTTTAGGGATATAATTAAACATTAAATCAATACTAAACACAATCACCTCTGGGAGCATGGAGGCAGTCAATGGGAATGTTATTGATCCTAATCTGGTGGAGAGGAGGATTTTTAAGGCTCCTTAATCCAGATTGCAAAAAACTTAATTAGCAACATCTTTTCCAGATGTAAGTAACAAAAAATCTATTTTTTCCTATAATTTGGGTGAACTGATCCTTGTACTACAGAGGGCTGAAAGGAGGAAATGTGTAGGGAAACTCTTCTTGACTGATAATATCCCAGATATTTACAGTATATATATATATATATTTTTTTTTTTTTTTTACATCAGTTTAAGATTTCTCTTTATAAACAATGATGTGAGGCCCTCATACCATTTTTACCAATACACCAATACAATGTATTTCTTGTTGAAAGAAAAATAATAACTAATTCAGTTCTTGATTTCCAAAGAGTGAGTAACGTCAGAGTGATGCTGTGTCTCAGCTACTGTTTCAGGGTGGTAGAGGTGGAGGCGGGGCATTGATGAGATGCTGGGTATGTGGGAGCAGCTACAGGGCATGAGTGTGAAGCAAAACAAAAAAGAAAAGGCTACAGGTTTCAAAGGGATTTGGTTTTGATCAGTGATGTTTAACATTTCCCCTGGCCTGTGGGCCAGCAGTAGTAGCATTCATTTACCTGGTTGAGAATTACGTATATAATTTGTCCTGCATTCCCCCCGTTGCTATGGCCTGTACCATGGTTTGGTTCACTCGGCTGTGTGAGAGAAGCAGTTCAGTCTGGTTGAGACAATGTAAGAGACTGAGAAAACCAACGGATAAAATTCATTTGGGCCAAGTTCTGTGTATGAATACGCCACAGAAACTAGCACCCAGCCTAATATTCAGGAGAAGAAAGTCAAAATTGAAAAAGAAAACATACATAGTAACTAGACTACCCCACGTGTTAATCCCCTTTTCCTGCAGATGGTGTCACAGGTGATCTCTGTGCGATGCAAGTCGCCTGCCAGCTCCACATAAATCCACCTCCTACCTGTAGGCGGCACCGTTGATCTCAGGGTGAACTTGCTGCTGCTCCATCATTCCCCAGGGCGCCGAGGTGACAAAGAACTCTTTGTTGATGCAATTTCGGAGGCTGTCGGGTATGCGGCCTGTGTCGGGGGGGCGAGATTGGACACTGGTGAGTCAAGAAAAAAATCGATGAGTGTGGTAATGAGTGCGCTCTACATACCAGTGATGGCTCTGCGTATTTCTGTGGCGGCGGCCTCTCTCATCTCCAGCGACGCCTGCTCGCTGTACCAGGCGGTGTGGGGTGTGCATATCAAGTTGGGGGCGTCTTTCAGGGGACCTTGTGAGAAACTGTGCAACAGCGAATGAAAAGAAAAATGGGAAAAAGTGGCAGAGACAGTCACTTCATATCAACTCGCTAGCATAGTTATTATAGTTATTTTTAGTTATTTATTTTTCACATTGTAGATGAATTAAATCAATGAATGAAGAAGATGAAGGTGAGATCATTAATACCTGAAAGGCTCCGACTCGTGGACATCCAGGGCCGCGCCTCGTATTCTGCCTTCCTTCAGGGCCTGAGCCAAAGCTTTCTCATCCACTAGACCTCCCCGAGCCGAGTTGACCAGGAAAGCACCTTGGCGCATCTACACACACGCACACATGCACACATATACACATATACACATATACACACAGAGCACCCATTGTTAATCTCTCAATAAGTGATTTAGCATTAAACAGGTGCTGTCACTGGCTCAGTTTTGTTTGTTGATTGTTTGTAATATTAATAATCATGTTTTCATTAGATAATATCTACGACCTCACCAGCAGATGCCACAAAGTCTTACACACTGGTCCCAAATGACTCGAATGCCTTGATCTTCTTATTCAGGGTTTAAGAGAAACTTTAATGAAAGTGATGATGCTGATAACCATGCACAGATTGAAGGTAATGACACAAGAGGTGAACACATTTAGTTTTGAAGCAGCTATCGGTTTCAGCAACTGTGTCCAGTTCAAATAGTCCAAGTAGTTATAAATACCAGTATTTGGCAGGTTGTGTATTGAACACAACCTGCACATTAGTCTATGTTCTCCGGGTGGCAGCAGTGACCAGGAGAAGAGGATGTGCAGTTCCATTTGCAGTAAATTACAGTAAGACAAGTTTCTTGTTAGAGCGGCAAAGATCTGCCCACACTGTAAAAAAGCTGCTGTCCAGATCATTCTCAAGTTGATGGCTGATTCACCAAGGCTGGTTAACGTACAGGTCTAGACTGGCAGCACACTCAAGGGGGCAACGTTGACTTGGCCGGTCAGTGGCATTTCTTTGTCACTGACTGCTTTGTTGGCAGCTGACAGTAGGTGTGCTGCATCACACACACACACAACACAAAAACACAGTACGTTGGATTTATACTGCAGGGGAAGTGTATTCATCTACATGACAATCTCGCTCATGTTTAAAGGTTTTGTAGAAAATGAATCTCACCACATCATAGACGATGTGTATCCCACCATCAGATATCTGTCCCACATATGTACACCCCCCTGTGTATCTTTGCACGTGTGTTCCGAGTATCGCACCACTCATATTAAACGGCTAATAATTGGAAAGTGCCAACAAAGGAGCAGTGGCAGCAAAAGGAGTGCGAGTGGCCAAGTCAGCCGCCAGTTCGCTGGCATAAAGCTGCTCTAGCAACCTCGGAGAAACATTGGCTGAGTAAAGAGAATGTGCGGCCCGCTTTCGGAGGGTAATGAGAAAGAGCTTCTACAAAATGGAGGCTTATCAGTTTTTGGTAAATTGCCAGCTCTGTCAGCTTCTCAGACCAAGTTGTGTGTTTAAATTGAAGCGGCAAAATCCCTTTATCTTCCATCACCTGAGGCTCATGTTAGAAAAGACATGCGATCAATTCCCGGAGCTTCCTCAGCACTCGAGGCCCCTGACCTGTTTGATGGTGAAGTCGTTGATGAGGTGGTGGTTGTGTTCATTCAAGTTGCAGTGCAGGGAGACACAGTCGCTCTGGTAAAGCAGGTCCTGGAGCGTGTACACTCGCTGGACACCCAGTGAGCGCTCCAAGCCGTCCTGGAGATAGGGGTCGTAGAATATCACGTTGAAGCCGAACGCCTTGGCCCGCATCGCCACTGCCTGGCCCGAGCGACCTAATTGATAAATAAACTTAAAATGAATATACCTTAAATACAGATTAAGAGAAAGGATTAAATGTTTAATCTATCAGTTGTTTGACAGAGAAGGAATCACAGCGGTTCTGATTATTAATTTATCATTTAGCGAGCAAAAATGTTCGCTCCGGTCTTTGCCTCTACCAACACAGAAGCTCAACGATTTCACTTATCCTGTGGAATATCCCAGCATCTTCTTGATGGACTGTTACAAACATTCACGGTTTCCCACATGATTTTTCCCGATGACTTTTCATCTAGCACCTAGCACCATCTAGTTTTGGCTTGGTGTGAAATGTTTCATTATCTATTGAATGGATTGCTATTCAATTCAGTTCAAAAATGTATGTCACTCTCAGGATGAATGATATTTCATGAGGTGATCCCCTACATCATCATTAATCTATAAATGATTACAATTATAATGTGTCTAATATTTGGTCAAAAATATTTATGACCAAATACTTCCCCCCAAACATACACAAATACACTTTGTGTCAATACTAAAAATCATGTTGTCATTATGAGTTGTTAGCAAGCCTCCTCTTGTTCACTTTTTTGACATTTAACAAACAGAACTGTAAAAATCATAGACAGGTTTATTAAATAACGAATACATTTTTTTTCCCAATAACTGGGTCATAAACAAGTAAAGACAGACAGAAAAACACAACAAAAGCGTCCGACTGACATTAATTTTTTGGGGGGCCAATTCTGATACCAATATTAGGGAGTAAAAAATTTCCTATACATTAGCCGATATATATATATATATTTTTTTTTAAATTGGCATGATTTATGATATGTCATTGTCAAACCCTTATGACAAAGAAATGGAGCTAATGCTTGATATTTTACAGATAACCATAAACTTAATTTTAAACTATGATTGTAAAGAGAGCAAATACAACCATATATATATATATGACTTGAATAAATATAACCATATCATCTTATGTAAAATGTAAACATAAATGCACATCTTTTCTGCTTTTTTTTTTTTCTGTAAATTTCTTTCACATTTGCAAACATAAATGCAGATGGCAATATGTAGAAGGCTCCTATTAGCTGATATTACAGGCCCACCAATAAATCGGTCCGGCACTGAAAAGGATAACTAGCGCTCCTAACTAAAAATAGGAGTTCTAATTTTCTCACTAGAGCTGCTTTGCAAAAATATGAAGCTTCATGGAAGAACATTTCATTCCATTATGTGAAAATATTAAATGGACTGTATTTATGTAGCGCTTTTCTAGTCTTATTGACCACCCAAAGCTCTTTACAGTACAAGTGACATTCCCTCATTCACACACACACACACACACACATTCATACAGCGTCGGGGAAGCAGGGATCGAACATCCGACCCTCTGGTCAGTGGAGGACCCTTTATACCTCCTGAGCCACAGCCGCCCTGTGCAGGTAATTATGAGTAAACAAGATAATGTTAAAAATGTCCTTTCTGTAGTGTCTGAGTGAGATGCTGCTGCTCATGGTTGTAGTCATACAGTTACTGACAGCTGCTGTCAAAACAAGACTGCCCACTCTCCTCTGGGGATAAAAACACAACGAGCGGGTCATATCAGATTCTCCACTTCTGCCTCAAGCAAAAACTCCCACGTGTTTCCATACACTCTCATCACCTCCTGCAGGTAAAACAGCAAAAAAAGGCGGCTCACCGAAGCCGATGAGGCCGAGCGTCTCCCCTCGGATCCTTGCCGCCCCCGATGCCACCTCCCGGATCTGCTCCACGCTCTGGACCCGCGTGCCCTCCCGGAGAGCCTGGTAGAGCCACGTGTTCCGCCGATACAGGTTGAGGATGTGACAAAGTGTGGAGTCTGCCGTTTCTTCTACAGCCGCGGAGGGAATATTACACACGGCGATACCTGGAAGAGACAATGACATTGACAGATACCTGAAATGATTAGCAACATATAATCCTCACAGACTTAGTCTAATAATAGTTTTAATAGTCGTTCACAAGTAATGTAGCTCTTTTGAGGAGAGATTCATCTATAGGACATTTATATTCTTTAAGACCTTGTACAAAATAACTTTGACACTGAACTGTGAAGGGTACGAGGATCATTATAACACCTAATTATGACAATAAAAAGATCAATTTCTACAAAAAGAAAAAAAAGCGTAATTAAATGTATCAGCACAAATGACAACAATTAGGATATCCCGCTAAATCCTGCTCTCAAACCAAACATATGCCGAAGGGGCCAAATGGGAATCCGAGGGGGAGTTTCATATCAGTCGGAGCATCTGCTCTGCATATGCGATCAGCTCTATTACATATTCTATTTACAGTGTGTCATCCTTCTTGGTACAAGTGTTGTTTATATTCAGTCAATATATCAAGCAGAGTTTGGCTTGGCCTCCATCCAAAGGTGCACTGTCCTTATCCATAATGCATCATTTATTCTTTATTCCTTCTCATGTAGTGGTGAATAAATGAATGGACCATATGGGGACACGCAAGCCTCCTTGTTCATTATACTCTGCACATGACAACTGTCTTCTTTTGAACAATCTCACTGTTTCACATCTGCCCTCCCTCCTCTTTTGTCTCCATCTGTGCCCTCAGCCTCACCGAGCTCCCCGGCCGCCTTGATGTCGATGTTGTCGTAGCCGCTGCCGATGCGGATGATGATGCGCAGCGCTTTGAACTTCTCCAAGTCCTCTCTGGTCAGGGTGATGGTGTGGTACATCATGGCTCCCACTGCCTCATTCAGCACCTTGAGGGACATTGGAGAGCGCCATCACTGAGCTTTTTTCTCAACAGTCATTTGCAGAGTTAGAGATTGAATAAAACAGAACAGTCTTATGTGCATTTTTACTACTATCGTCATTATCATCCCAACAATGATAATCAGAGTACTCTTCTTTGTATGTATAAGCAACTTGTCGCGACCAACATGAGTTAGTGTTTTCAACACCTCTCATTTTCCAGGACGTAAGTTTGTCTTTGATTCTTCATCTAAATGCAAATGGTTTGTTTAAGTGTGCTCTAAAATATGAGTGGTTGTCCGCGTGTTTATTATGAGCACTTGCCAATGTTCGTTTTTGTCGCAATCCATTCATTCAGACTGTATACAAACAAGCTTGAGTGGATTGCATGCGGCACCCTAAAGTAAACTGACAGCGGCCGAGGAAACCAAGAGAGCATGAGCAAGCAGCATCTGTGAGCCACAGCCATTAAAAAGAACAGGTTTGAATTCACAGCTCTGCTAACTGAATTAACCTAACCCAAGCCAGATTAGCATATCCATGAATTCTCATGCAGCATTTTTTTTTATTGGAGCTAGCTGCAGTGGGAGCTGGGTGCTAAATTCAAGGTGAAAGCTCTCCTTGTGCATTAATCTTATTACTTGAGTGAAGCAGGCCAGACGCAAGCCTGTGGCTGGAGACAAAGGAAAAATGTCACCGAATCGCAGCGACTGTTGAGCAACAGGACTATAATCAGAGGTCGGGTTTACATGAAGTGGAAAAATTTAGGAAATGGATTTTGTATAGTGGTAATTATAAAATTTTAAAAAGTAGCCTTCTGAAATGTGTGTGCTACTTCACGTTGTTTTGTACAGGGCTATTACCAACAGCAAGGAATCATGGACATTGCAAAGAAACAACATAAAGCCCTTAACGATGGCAACACTGCATTAAATTTACCCGTGTAATGGCACATTTACAAAGCTTTTAAAAAAATACTTGGCTATGGAGATTAATTGGTGGTTTCAGAGGGAGTTACGTAGAGTGAATATACTGTGTAACTATCAATATAAAATAGTCACCTTTATAGGTGATGGTCAAGTGGCAACTTGGGTGATTGTGAAGTGACAACCCACCCTTTGTTTTGTGAACGAAGACGTAGAATTGGGGTTGGGTCTGACTTAAGAACTCTTCCACTGGGTGCCCACCTACACCTGCAACCATGCACCGATTGGACGGAGCAGCTGTCAATCACGCTGTATCCACGCTCCGATGATTTATCAATATTTTACTCTAAATGGGACCACGACTTACAAAATGAAGATCATGCTAGATTGAAGAAGACTTGAAACTAGAGACTGAACCATAAACCTCTCAGGTTTATATCAGAGTCTATGGTGAATGGTAGGCATATTTCTCAGCTTTGGAGTGAGCTAGGCTAACTTTCTCACCCTGGTTTCAGTCTGTATGCTACGCTAAGCTAATCAACTCCTGGGTAGAGAATTTTTTAGCCTTAATGTGAGCCAGTGTTCCTCTATGCTTAGCTCAGCTAAGCTAAGTACCTCCTTGCTCTTGCCTCATTATAAGCAAGCAGACAGGAAAATGGTATCGATCTTCTTGCCTAAATTATAACTTATGCTCCAATTTTTAAAGGGCCCATATTATGCTCCAGGCACCTTTCCAGCCTGCCTCAACGTATATTATGTTATCTGGGGTGTCTGCCAGCCCACGGAGAATGAAAAGAAAACAATGAGTCGTTGATTCGTGGTTTGGGTTGGCCGTGCAGACGGTCTGTAAACGAGCCATTCACAGACCGGGCGTCAAGTGACGTAAGTTGACTCCTGCTACTGTGGCGACCACGCCCCCAACCTGAGCAGCAACTCCCCCCTTGAAGTGCGGAAAAACAGATCGTGTCTACGCCATCATTTTCTCGCGGCTGCCGCCGTTCGGTGGCGGCTGCCGGCGGTCGGTTGCGGTTAAGAGTTAAGAGTTGTGGTTTGTCCATAACAATCATTTTATACATGAATATTTTTTTTGTATATATATTTATATGATAGAGATAGTAGAGAGAGACAGAAAATGCAGTAGACGATCCGACTAGCTGGTAGTTGAAGCAGGGTCCTGCTGCTCGGGGCGTGTTTAGTCCGTGTGGTATGCCCCCTAACTCTCCGGCTATCTCTTATGAATTAAGCTGCATACCAAATAATCCCAGTCACTACACTGTCAGCTACACAGTGACAGTTCAAACACTGACATTCTCGTATGACAGAGTGATGACAAGCTGCGTCTCTCTTCACACAGTCTTTTGTCCGGACTGATGTGGTGTTTTCAGCCTGAGCAAGTAATATTGTAATATTCTCAGTTACATTCTCAACTGTGGCTTTAACAAATTTTTACTTTGCACTAAAACAGCAGCAAAAAAAAAAAACACTTGAAAAACACAACACTGTGTATCTGTCAGTTATTCAGAAGCCCCTTGTTTTCTCTCTTTCCAAGGACAGTACTGTATTACAGTAGTTAACAGACAATTTGTGCTTTACAACACTTTACAACACAAAAATTTGTACTCAACTGGGACCAGAACATTTTGGCAGGTCACCTGTGGCTACAATTTCTACTGATTCTTTATATCATTGATTCCTTAATCAATGCATCTGCTTACTGTCAGGCAGTGCATGCAAAAAGACAGCAGCTTGGTGTTGTTTGCAATGCTTGGTGTGTAAGGCTGTTTATATATTTGTTTGGGAGCAGTACTTCACTGCAGGGACTTGCAGCGAGGTTATTAGTCAGTGTGTGTATGTGTGTGTGTGTGTGTGTGCGTGTGTGGAGTGCCCCATCTGTACCCTCTGCTGTGCAGTTATAGTTATGGGAACGCAGCCAACAACTACACTCCCAGAAGGGCCCTCTGTGTGTCTATAATGTATCCACTACGAGATCATCTTACTGGACGGAGATTGATTGTGTGTGTGTGTGTGTGTGTGTGCGTGTGAGAGAAAGAGAGAGCGAACTAGGGGAGCAAGGACAATACTGCAGTAATATGTAGGAAAGGAATTCTTCCATTTAACCTCTAAATTCATATCATTAGGCTGGCATAAAAGTAAAACTGACAGCTTTTTAATTGAAAATGAAACACGGGGAATGTTACATTGATATGACATCAGCTGGAACTCTTCCTCTTCTCTTTTTTAACGGTACAGACACAAACCCTCCAGCTCAGGCTGTAAAATCGCTCCAGTGTATCGACAGTAAAATAAGACAAATGTTTCACTCACTCTGGCTCTGAACAATTATACTGTATTTCTATCCTCCTTATTTAACAAAGCAGCACTTCAGCACCCGCTGGGATTAGAGTTAGTGATGAGACCATTATGGCTGGACTTGGAGAGTAGACCATACCGGTGGGCTGACATATTAATAAAACATTACAGAAGAGGGGACACACAATGAGGATAGGGATGATTCTTCTGCACTCAGCAGATACCTTTTTTTATGTCTTGTGTGCAAACCTGTTCCACTGTCTATATCTAGTGCACAATGTGTATATTCTGTGTAAATTGTATATATATATATATGTTATTTCTATTTTTGTTGTTGTTTATTGCATGTTAACTTATCTATTACT
Source organism: Scophthalmus maximus (assembly GCF_022379125.1). Lineage (NCBI taxonomy): Eukaryota > Metazoa > Chordata > Actinopteri > Pleuronectiformes > Scophthalmidae > Scophthalmus > Scophthalmus maximus. Next base: position 18,425,384 of record NC_061524.1, on the reverse strand, counting down.
TTTACTGATTTGTCTATTTTTACAACTTCCTTTGCTGCTGTAACGCAGCAAATTTCTCTATAGCGTGACTAATAAAGGATTATTTTATCTGATCTTATTATTAGTCCTATAGTGAGCAGCACAGTTCCAACAGAGTACCAGCCACAACATTATGTATACAGTATACATGTTAAAGTCTGAGACCTCCATCCTCAACGAGTGAATGGAAAAATGAACTCAGCCGACTTTTGAAAGATTTTCTGTACAAAACCTGAAAAACAAGCATATAATATTGATTGACAAATAACATTATGACTTGTCCTTTCGTGTAATGTTTTTCTTTTGCCTTTTAAAAAGCAGTGTGACCAAAGCTTCGTATGTATAGGCGTAAAGCTCCAGAAACAAGCTTTTTCATTAATAAGCCTTTTCTCACAGATATGCCAGGTCAAGATTAAAACAATAATAAATTCAAATAAATTGTCCAGAGTGTGCAATTTCTTGTTACCACCTGTCACTCTGTTTTAACTATGTTGACAGTTTTATTATCCAGTCTATAAACTTCCCAACCCTTTGGAATAGGTTTTCCTTGTTTAAAATCATCTCTCAAAACTTACTTTTACAGAACTGTTATTAGCTATTAGTTACGTTTCCTTTCTAATTTGCATTGGTTTTAATCTGTTTCGAGTTTACTTCTTTTTTGTCTTAGATTTTAAGTGTGTTTTTTTTGTTGTATTCATTTGCTTGTTGTCTTTAACATTTTGTTTTCTTGTTTTTAATCGTCCTCTTTGAGAAGCACTATTATCATTATTATGCCTAAGGCTTTGAGAGTAATATCAGGACAACCATCTTACATGGGGTTAAACGGTCAGTGCTACATGTTTGAGGTAGTGCAGGCAACAATTAAACTAGAACCAAAATGAAACTGGGAAAGTGTAATTCTATCATTTTCTGCCAGTGAGGCCAGTAGCTGCTACATTTTCTCAAGATGACAAAGAAGAAATACCTTTTCATGTATCTCCTGTGTGGACTGGGCATCACAGAAAGCCACAGTGGCCAGATCTTTGAGAATGGGCATCTCCACGGTGCAGTCGCGCCCATCCAGCAGCGCCACCAGAGGGCGTGGGTGCATAGGCCCATTCATAATCTGGGGCCGAATACCTGCAGAGGGACAGAGAGAGAGGAGTGGAGGAGTTAATTATTTATGTCTGGCACACACAGTCAAGTGAGCTGCAGAGGGATCAGGAAAATGTAGAAAATGCAGCCCAGAGCAGGGAGTGTTTACAAAGCAAGGTCTGTGTGCTTTCCCTCTGTGATGGGCTGAGTCAGTGGTGCACAATACATACATACAACTACACACACACACACACACACACACACACACACACACACGGACAAATACACACACACACGGGGACACACACACACACACACACACACACACACAATTATATGAGACACAGTGATGTGACTACTCCTCTCTTTCGCTGTTATCCACACTGTTACCAGGCAACAGGTCCCTTCACCCCATGAGGTCATCACCTCCATTATCCTATCACCGTACAGATCCCTGTAGGCCTGTGTGTGTGTGTGTGTGTGTGTGTGTGTGTGTGTGTGTGTTTTTGCATAATAAAATGTTTCATGAGAGCCTTCTCCAGGTTTGTCAAGTAAATAGCAACATCCTACATTTACACTGAGTTTGCGACTTTTTGTCTTAATCCTGCTGTTGAGTTATTTTTTTGGAGAAAAGTGGCAAAAACTACTAGAAACTATAAATGTGAGTGTCTTACTTGACTGACTAACAAGCGTGGCAATTCAGCTGACTCTGTACCAATTAACTAACTTCCCCTTAAAAAATAAAACGTGTTCTTACATGACAACACGCAAAAAGAAATCTGACATTGCGGACCCAAATTCCACTGAAAAGAGGGAAAGGAAAAAAGGGAAGGAGGGGTGGGGTCCATGCACCAGCACTCTCTGGCTCCCTGCTGCCTGTTGTCATGGTGATTAGAGGATTTGGGCAGGATTATGAAATATTTTATTTAGTGGCATCTGCGCTGCCGGAGAGGACATCCAAACCCACTCGCTCTGTGTCTTTTGCTTTAACTCTAGTGTTGGGGAGAAAAAATGTTTTTTGGTGACCCGCACAACTGCAGCACTTTAAACACAATACATGCATATAATGTAACAACATGACGTCCTCGTAAATGCAGCGTTTCAGAGTTTCAATTAACTGTACTTCAGTTTTGCAGCAGCAGACTCCTTTTTTCTGTTCTGCACAGATAGAAACATTTGCATCGATTACTGATCCAATTTTGAAGGTGTTTTCTCATGCTGCTCTACAATTGAAATGCTCTGAAAAACGTTTTTTTCCCAATCAGCTTGATTGGTGGAGTGACTGGTGTTTGTGGGGGGGTGCATTCGCTGGTTTGAAATGGGTGGCTTTCAGTTATGTTGTTAAGGTTCCATGCACAAATGAGAATTTAGCAGCACAAGATAAAATAAAATATTTCCAACTAACACACTCTCATGCATTTTATCTATATAACAAAACACACATCACAAACACACACGATAAATAAAATTGGGGATAATTTAAAAGAGGAGAGTCCCATTGATCCCAGCTATGATAAAGTGATTATGTTGTTTAAATGTTAATTCATCTAATAACGTGCTGTTCTTTCTGTCCGTCTCTCTCCCCGCGTCTGACAAACGGCAGGGGAAGGTTAACAACGCCCAAACATGTCAGAGGTGAGAAACTGAGGTGTGTGAGACAAAATAGCGGCGAGCAGGGGAAGAGACACGCAGGAGAAGTGAAAGTGAAATGAAAGAAGGAGAACTATAGGATGGGAAGGGAGAAACAAATAGAGGAGGGAAGGAGTTGCGGGCGAGGAAGAGAGTATGATTATGACAGGGGGAAAAAAGTGCATGTGTATCGTTGTTATTTCTAAAAGCTTAACATTAGTGGGTCGACTACTTGAAGGATGAACCAACACTTTTGAATACAGACATTTAAAGGGGACTCCACCCAAAGCCTGAGGTACAACCTGAAGGTGTGGGATTTGGCAGATGTTTTCGTTAAGGAGGAAGTGAGGGTCTAAGTTATATTATAGTTGCTTTATGGGAAATGGATTATATTTGAGCTTGGTCCTTAAGAGTCAGGGTATTTCTGACTCTGCTACTTCAATTCTAAACAGTTTTATTTAAAGCCTAAACATGTTTCTCCCAAAATGTGCATTACTGCATCACTGAGTTTTGCAGATTTTCTTTAACCCATGCACTCAGGCTCTGACAAGTTAAGGAAAAGAAATCCTGCCCCAGGAAACCGAAACTCTTAAATATATTAAATATTTATTACTTAATAACCTTGTCCTGCAGTTTATTTGTTGTCATTGCTTTGTGTTTATGATTTACATCTTGCTCACATCACTCTTCCCTGTTACACATTGATTTTATGAGCTGAATAGTTTTTATAACTTCTACGTGAGCCATTTTATTACAGATAAGAGATTTATTTTTTATTTGATCTGATTATATTACAATGATTATCAATTTTATTTTTGTGCGGCGCTCCTGATAAAAGCAGTCATTCATAAAAGCCCAAGTATCATATCAAAGGAGAGGAATGAGTAAGGAAAGAGGACAGAAGAGTTTCAAAGGAAGAATGTGGAGGAGGTGACCTCAAGCTTGCTGGTCCTTTTTTTTAATAAAAACAGATAAGAAAGCCTGTATTATTCTGGAGAATACAGTGTGTGTGTGTGTGTGTGTGTGTGTGTGTGTGTGTGTTAGCGAGGCAGCTCTGGGGAAAGAGGAATGTTCGCCAAACACACCTGTGGCTCTACAGCTCTCGCCGTTACCTCCTCATCACACTCCTGCAGAGTTCATTATCACAGCTCAGCCGTAGCAGAGGAATACAACGTCTCACACACAAGGAGACGTACAGACACTCAAACAGACACAGCGGTGACTTGAAACATCCCCCCTTCTCACACACACGCAAGCACACGCAAACAGACTCACGGTGAAATAAAAGGATAGACAAACAGTGAACAGGGCATCAGTTGCTTATATACATGTACATGTTTATACACTTAAATGAGAAGCAGCTGGTGGGAAAAAAAAAGCAGCGTCACTTGTAGGAAGTGGGTCAAAATGCTGTGGATTAATCATTTCCTGGTGGCTAATAGCCTTTCTCCTGTCTAATAAGGCAGAACGTGGCGCCGCATCCAACCCGTGATGAATCTGCAGATAATTAACACCTAACATGGCTGTTAATGAGGGTCTTAATGACTCAGATACCTGGCCAGGGATTTGAAGGAGCTCTGTAGTTATTGACAGAAAGAAAGAAAGAAAGAAAGATAGAAATCTTCCCTCAGTCTCACAGCCAAAAACTAACTGAAAAAGACTGAACCTTTTTTGCACCGGAGCACTTGAGCAATTGTATTTTTTGGATACAACATTTTAATGGGATGGAGGTTCAGAGAATTAAAAAAAAAAGAAACGTGCTTATTGACCAAGAAATAAAGGGACTGTCGAAAAGCTGTTGTAGACTGTTCACTCTGGAATGGCCTCGTCATCCATCCCTCCAGGGAGTGTCTGTTACATCAAGGTTAATGAGTTGTCGAAGTGTCTCTAAAGTCTCACACTGTCACAAGTAAAATGCCGCACAGTCCCGTCCCGCCAGCGCAGGGCAAGCAGAATCCATCATCACTTTAAAGTCCAATCAAAATGGCCAGTGACGAGCTTCGACCGCGATCAAAGTGTCGGGAAGAACACGTGAGTCAGAGACGCGTTGAGATGACATTCTGTCCCTGACTCGGTTTTAAAAGAGCTCGTGTCTAAAGTGGCATTTTCTAAAATGTATCCAGGAATCAACCACAGTGATAAATGTAAGCGTGACATACCGACGGTGGGCCCCAACAAAAAACAACAATAAAAAAACAACAACTCTTCAACCAGCACAGCAGTGATACTCAGTTGACAGGAAGCTTCCCCGGCTACAGATGACATCATACCTGGAGCGTAAAAGGAAAATTTACTACACTGTACATGGATCCGATAATCAAGATTATAAAAGTCTGGGGGGATATTCTGCCATACTGTACTGTACAGTACTGCACTGTACTCTGAACTGATATGTGGTGTTCACCTCCTGCACTCTCATGCAAACATTTTATTCATTTGTTCTTTTTTCTTTGTCGTGTGCTTTTTTGTATTAAAGGACCCATATTATGCTCCAGGCACCTTTTCAGCCTGCCTCCACGTATATTTTGTTATCTGGGGTGTCTGCCAGCCCACGGAGAATGAAAAGAAAACAATGAGTCGTTGATTCGTGGTTTTGGTTGGCCGTGCAGACGGTCTGTAAACGAGCCATTCACAGACCGGGCGTCAAGTGACGTAAGTTGACTCCTGCTACTGGGGCGACCACGCCCCCAACCTGAGCAGCACCTCCCCCCTTGAAGTGCGGAAACAGATCTACGCCATAATTTTCTCCCCGCAAGCGAACGACGACCGCGGGCATGGCCAAAAGATATAATAATGTTTGCTCTGTTGTTGGATGTGCAGACCAACGTAACGCCGGACTGGCAACCCATCTCTTTTTGACAGACCTACTGTCGGGGTCGGGGTAGGCCGGCCGGGGTAGGTAGACTCTTTGCTCCGGTTTCTTCCAACGAGGACAAAAAAATTATCGAAACGTTCTGTCGAACGCATTTTCTATTGATAACGTGTCTATCGTGATACATATCGTTATCGTTCTATCGCCCAGCCCTAATGTGCTCTGTGTGTAATTATGGAGAACGTGTTCGCTGTGCCTCCCGGTCTCTACGTCGTGTTTGTGCCTTGTCACGTGCGACTGTTGTCATGGCAGCGCAATGCCGTAGTTGCGCAGCAGACCCGGGGAGGAGCGAGGCGGAGCGAGGCGGTACACAAAGGGAGGGGGTCAAGATGTGAGCAGGAAAGCGCTGGAATCGACCATAGTCTCACAGGGCTGTTTATACAGAAAGAGGAGGGTGCTGTGTGGTTTGATCCTTGAGGTGTTTTGACATGGAATAGCAAAGACATGTAGTGCACACACCTGAAAACCAATGTAACTTGTGTAAAAGGGGGCATAATATGGGCCCTTTAATTCCTTCATCATTAATTATGTGAGCAAAGGACATTTGGTGTAGGACACGGACACCAACACACAAAAACACATACTTACACATATCAATCATTGAAAAAAATATATTTTAGTGTATAAAATGCCGTAAATTACTTTTCACTGCTGTTTTCCCCCAGTCAATAAAACTTTTACACAAATCTGTTAAACAAAACCTTCGAAAGCAAAATGGTCTCATTACTGAAAATCAATAAAAACTATTAAAACACGGAGAACTCTGAGGTAACCAGTCTCCGATTAAGTTTTTCATACAGTATGTTAAGCCCACAGACTGTGTATAAAAGCCTTGAAGGTCACTGTGTGGAAAACATACCACGGCAACAGTAGTGATATTATAGGAATATTACCCTACTCCCCTCTGTGACCTACTTTGTCACTACAGGCCTCTGTATACTAAATGTTCATTACCATAGGGGCATGATTGGTCCTGGCGGAATATCACAGAGACTCAGAATTAGCTCGCAGCTGCAGACGGCTGTAATAACAGTCATCTGTTGACGTTGAATGTGAGCAGTAACATAACTGGCAATGGTTAGCGTATGTCTGTTGATTGTAGATGATTAATGTATGAGAGCAAAGCACATTTATTCAATGAGGATAAGAGGGCAATCTGAGTGATGTTGAGATGATGAATGAGTTATTTTGTGATAAAGGGTCAAAACAAATCTTGTTGTATCGGGATCATGAAATAATTATTCGCTAATTACAAAACAGCCTACAGCCTATAGAATCTTCTTTGCCTTCAGATGGCAAGTTATGGATTTAAAAACAGCCCAAAGTGGAGTTTTATCCCAATAATTGATATTTGTCATGTGCACCCCACACTGTGGCTCCTCCCACCCCCACTGACCACACAGCAGCTGGGCTCATGGCAGCACTTGGGGGCCAGAGGCCCAGCCTATTAATAAAGGGGAAAAAATGGTCGCATCTGGGGTTTTTTTCTTCTTCTTCTTCTACTTCACTTAACTTGTGTCCCACCACTTTCTCTCTGTTTATATCCGTCTCCCTCTCTCCAGCCGTCTTCCTATCCCTTGGGTCTGCACCAGCCTGCAGGAGTTTGGCAGCGGTGTGTCAGCTGCCCCACCCGCCGGCCAAACACAGGACCTGGACTCCAGGAAACTAAAGCAAAGCCAGAACTCTCTCCCTGTCCAAACACAGAGTCCCACCCAACACCAGACAGAAGAGCAGACTCACTTTCAATCGGGACAAAAAATGCACCACAGAGACGGGGGGTTTTTTCGAGGGGGCTATTAGCTGTTACGTAAACTTCTGTTAGCAGTAGAAACAACACAACGAAAAGATGGTTTACATTAAGCGGTAGGAAATCTTGGCTAGATGAAAATGCAAATGGCCTGTGCCAATTTCCTGTTATTGTACCCAAAGTATTTATCATAGCACAACGGCCAGCATTGTCTGAGGGGCCGGCAAGTCAAACAGAAACAAAGCCAACAGCTTGACTAACTCCATCTACACCGTGTTCAATGTGACAACAGTCTTATTCAGTGGGGGTCCAGCAATGTTACATCCCAGAAGGGAAGCTTGAATGCACCAAGGTTGATATCATCCTTCAGCCAATGTTAATCACAAACTGGATGATTCTCCAGGCGGTATGAAAACTTTTGGCAGAGCTGGCAAGAACGTACTCCCGACCGCAAATGGATTGCAGATGTTCCACACTAAAAAGTCTTTTTGGATTCTGACAACAGAAATAGAAGTAATCTTTTTAAATGTTAGGGGGAAAAAGACACAAAAAAACCCCAGAACTCATATAAGTATGTCTCTCCCTGGTGAATACGATCTGGTGTCTAATTCTCTCATTTGGAAGGGCTGATCTCGGAAAAGCAGCTCTGAAAAGCTCTGCCGCCAGATACTGTGAGTCAGAGTTTTCGGAGCGAAAGGGATCGTTTCCCAAGTAGAGCGCAAACAATCAATGAAAGAAAAATAAACCCCTCGCTCAAATCTGCACTCCTCCCCTCGGGTTTGGAAACAGTCCTCAAATTGTTATTTAATAACATCGCACAACATCAGTTATCTTTACTTCTCAAGCTCCTTTTCTGACAGCGTGGGTACTTCTACCGGCATTGTATGAATGTGTATGAATGTGACAGAAAAAGCGCGGTAAACAGCATCGCTGTATGAATGTGTGTGAATGGGTTAATGTGACTTTGCTTTGAGTGGTCGATAAGGCTAGAAAAGCTCTACATTTATATCTATATACGGTCCATTTACTATTTAGTAAACCTGCGCCAGGCACCAGCTCATTCCTTTCACTCTCCTCTTGCCCTTTTCTTTCCCATCTTCCTTCCCCCTCGTTGTGTGTAAGAGGTGATGAAATGCTCCTAAATTACTCAGACTGGTGTGACACATGCCATGGTTGCTCCCACACTGGTCGGTCCCTACATCAGCGGAACAATAAAACTGGAAAACAAAAGGAAGTGAGGAAGATTTTCCATGGCACGAGGATTTCAGGGCCGCATTGGCGGTCACCGAGTTCACAGTGAGCTCTCAGAGAAAACTACTCCGCGGTTGACACAGAGCCAAAATGGGCTCAACGGGCTTAAGACCAACAGCTGGTTCTGGTTACCTAGCAACTCCCAAGCTGGGGGCTTCAGTGATGGGATAGTCCATGAAGGGGGGGGGGGGGGGGGTAACCCAGTGGGCTTTCTTTGTGGCAAGTGCGGCAGTGAAAAAGGAAAAGCTTGATTTCACGATATGAAATCTTGCCCCCAAAGGGGCAACATGCTACAGGCCACCCAACCTGGCAACCTGAGGTTTGAAGAGCAACATCCAAGCACAAGCGGCACTTCTCTGATGCATTGTTCAGGGAGACACCAGGAAGCCATCATGGTTCTGTGCTGCCAGCACACAGATATTAATATTACTGATCAGTGATTATCAGGGATGTCCCAGAGTTTGTTAAATGAAATGTTCGAGGGCCTTCACAGCCCTCAATGCCAATTTACTCAACTTCTGTTCTCTTAATGTCGGTCGTGTACGTCCACCTGCATGCTTCTTAATACGAAGCAGCAACGCTACACTCTATAACGGCGCATAAATGTTAACAAGAAAAGAATCCGGTGCCTGTATTCTTGGGAGTGCATGCTTTCTTGAGTGTGTTTACGATCCCCTGACATCTGTAGAAAAAAGAGAGGAGGTGTATCCTTTTTTTTTTTCTTTTTTCCAACAGATTTGCCTCCTCCAGGCCCCCACATCGGACCCTATCAGCGCCCGGGTGCACCACCACCACCCCAGCCTGTCTCTTGTTCCACTATGTGGACACACAAAGACCTTGTTTGTCCTCCCTCCGCCTGCCCTCCTCCAAACTTATCACCACCAAAACGCCCAGCCAAGAGAGGGTGAGGGAGGGAGGACACATAGGGGGTGAGAGGAAGGCAGGGCCGAAACTACATGTACAAATGTAAGACAAGAAGTGGGGAAGAAAGCGGAAAACATATACGCTGACTTGAGGATACCACAAGTGTTGACAGTGGAATATTGACAACGCGGTGACAGAGAGGAGACGAGAATCCATCCATGCCCATCTCGTCTTTAAACGTCGTCTTTTGTGCTTTTGATAGCGAGGCCGTAAAACAACTGGGGTCCAGAGACAAAAGCAGCTGTCAGTGCAATTGAACAGCGGACAGTGCAGTCCAGATCCTTGGCATGCGCACACACACACACACACACACACACACACACACACACACACACACACACACACACACACACAAAAGCGGGCTGCATGAGGACGAAACGCAAATTTCTTAGCTCTTCCAGTGGTGATTGAAAGTGAGAGAAAAATGGGAAGAAAGTGTCATAATGGCTGCTGATTATGATCATGAGCCAGATTTTCAATAAAATTACACTGCTTGTTTTGCACTCCGAGTAATGTTTCTAGTCAATTTTCATGCTAATATTAAGCATTATTTTCACATTATATGCATCAAAATGAGCACTGACAAATCCAAGTTTTAAGAACCAAAAATCAAAAACAATGAGCCCAAAATACATTTTTATATCTTCTGCACCCTGAGACAGACAGCCTCCACACACAAAACAACCATTAACGCTCTCACATGGGGACACTGTGACTTTTGACCCTCCAGTTGACAACCCTTCAAATCTCAGCGTCCTCTCGCTGCTGTGGTTTCCAACCAAGGAAACGCTGTTACACTGACATGGTTTCTTCCTCTCACACAGACACACACTCACACACGCGAACACACACACACACACACTCTCTCTCTCACACACACACACAGTTTTCATGACACACTTCGTTGCAAAAACATAAGAGGTTCATTACCCTTAAGGCCAAATCCAATCCAACCCCTCCCACCCCCTCACCACTTGCCATCACACACACAACACAGCTTTTTATTATTACCCTTAATCAGTATATGTACACACGCACATGCACGCGTGCACACGCATGCACGCACACACACACACACACACACACACACACACACACACACACACACACACACACACACACACACACACACACACACACACACACACACACACACACACACACACACACACACACACACACACACGCACACACAGAGCTCAAGACAATTTGATACATGCTCCTTGCCTGGAAAATGCTGTCTCCACATTCTTCAAATCAAGGGCTGCACATGGCATAGGAGGAAATGTGGTGGAGAGAGGGACACAAAAAAAAAAGAGAGAGTGGGCGTTGGGGGATTCTCACACAGATTGCCCTGGGGTTATCCTCGTTTCCTCTCTATCTCCTCCTCAAGCCTCCAACCCTCCCTCTCTCTCTCTCTCTCTCTCTCTCCCTGTCTTCCTTCGCTTTCTTCACTTGCTTGTCCACTGCTTATTTCCAAATCTGTCCTCCTTCGTCACCTCACCCCCAGACGCTCCATTTCTCCTTCTCCAACGACTGGTACTCTTGAGGAGGGGGGGGCGGCAGAGGAGGGCAGAGGCTGAGTACAGGGGAGTGAGAACTACGGTTGTCACTGGCCCGTGCGGTTAAAGCGATGCTCCAACTCCTTTAATCTCCAAAGAAGGGGAGGGGGAAAAAAAAATTCTATTCGTCTTCAGCTGGCAATCAGCACTCCGCTGTGCTCTCCGCTTTCCGCCTCTTCAGCCGAATCACTCCTCAGCCTCCCCTCTCCTGCTCCGTCTCCCTCTTCTCCCCCTTCACGGCAGGTTTAGGCTATTCATTCAGACGTCAGGCTCACTCCGTTAGCCTTTTGTTGCAAGTCAGAGAAAGACACAGAGAGAGAGAGAGAGAGAAAGACCGAGAACGAGAGAGAGAGAGAGAGAGAGTGAAAGGGGTGGGGGGATAAAATGGAAAAGGCGAAAAAAAGACAGAGAAAACAAGCCGGTGCCACAGCCGCGCGCGCAGGGGGAAAATAAAAGAGGGAGGTATAAATAAAAGAGACGAAAGAGAAAAAAAATCCTTGAAGAGCACCAGTCACAGCGAGAGGTGCAGCGCTCCTGGCACACGTTCGACTCCCTCTTCCATTCTCTTCGACCTTCCTCTTCGCTCAACATTTTTTCTTTCCCTCCAATTTTTTTCTCCCCTCCCTCCTTCCCTCCATCCATGTCGTTCTGTTTTATTATGTGTGATCTTGCCTTCACAGACCTTAAGGTACCCCCACCCCAACACGTACACCTCGGGCATTGCATTGCATATTTTTCACAAGTTTCGGATTTCATCGGCCACGCCATTTCCTCAATGAATCAACAAATCAGTTAATCATGGCTTTAGCTATTCTGTAAATATAAAGATATCATGGTGTATAAATGGATTTAGATTGATTTGACCCTTATCTTTGAATTCATGTTAAACGATCCCCTTCAGACTTTAAAAAAATAGATGGAATAACAATTTTATATGGTTCAATAACTTAATTTAATAAATTATTTTAACTTACATCATCATCAACTGGAACAAAAAAAATCCAGATTCTATGAATATGCAATTATTGACAACATTTCAGGGATGTTCACCAAAACTTTTAGATATGTAAAAATAAGCATTGGCTGAAATTAGATTATCCGTTGTTTTAATCTTGTTCTTTTTTCTTTATTCATTCTTTTACATGTGGGCTTTGTTTCATAAATTCAGTCGAGCTTTCGATATGATTAAATAAGACCGTCAGTGTCACAAAGCTTAGAAGTGCAGCGCGGGGGTGAGGGAATGATCCTGGATCTGTGTGCAGACATCAGAGTTAGATTCATAAATGGGCCAATTTTAGCTCGTTGCACATATATGAGACACGGTGCACAGGTCGATTGATGAGTAACAAGAATTTCTAATGCGTCTGAACAATCGAATGAATGACTGCATGAGTTTATATGCGCAAACACTGAAGGCATGTTAGGTTTGAAGTTTTGAATATACACAACGCACTCCATGTATTGTCATATGTTTTGATTTTGTGTAGAGTGCTGTATGTGCTTAGTGTGCGCACAACAGGAGTGCAGTCAGTTTAAAGAGCTCCATTGAGGAGGTTTGGTTACGACGTGTAACCAGAGCCCACAAACCAGGCCTGGATTGAAAAAGCCTCATTCATGAGAGGGTGGCGCGGCAGGGAGAAGGGCCTACTGTATAATTTGACCTCTAAAAACTCACCAACCCATCTGCCTCATGTGATCTACATGGCGTCCTGTTCCCAAATGATTGAAGCACAAACGAGATTCTGTGGAAAAGGGTGAGAGGAGAACAGGGGCAGTGAGAAAAAAGAGGGAGAGAGCGAGGAAGAGATGGCACAGCTGCAGGTGGATAACAGATGTTGAGATTTTTTTTTTAGATCCCGTTCATACCCCCTCTGTGCATCGCTCCACCTCTCCAGCGCCATCACTCTCCTCCTACACCTTTTTCTTTCTTGTGACTTGGGCCAACTGCCCTGGTTATAGAGAGAGGGATATGTAAAGAGGATGTGAGCATGTGGGGGAAGAACAAGGGGCATGAACGGGGGGAAGGCAATGCTCTTTACATGCCTCATGTATGCTGCAGTTTTGGACAAACACAGTAGAGAACAGGCATCCGTGAACATGACTGACTCGCCTGCTGAGAAATGTATAATATTTTCCTTGGGTGCCAATTAAAATTCATCTGCATCTCAACACTTTATCTGAAAATGAGAATCAAAAGGTGATTAAACTTATCAAAAGGTGATTAAACTTACTAAACTTATTTAAAGTAAATAAACAACGATCATTTATAGATTGCTTACTTCATGAATCAAGCCAAATGGCAGGAGTTTCCAGCTTTTCAAATGTGCGATTTTTCTGTTTTTATGCGTTTTATATAACTGGCTTTTGACTGTTGGTTGGACGAAACCAATGAAAATGTCACCTTGAGCTCCGGGGGACTGTTCATCATTTTCTGTCATTTCCAACTCGTAAAGTCCTATACTAAGTATTTTGATTTCATATAATAACAGAAACAGCCAATATGCCTTTATCTTAAATCTTCCATGCTTATGTCTGAGTAATACACCATGTGTATCACTGGATTGCCGATGTCCTCCCCCTGCTTTCCTCTCCTCCTTGCAAGATGGCATGACAGGGTTTCAATTTAAATAATCTCCCATTCCCACTCCTCCACCCAGTTTTTAGACTCATTGCCTCTAAACCAATCATTTTTTTCTGCTCTCTAATCTAAAGCAGCCCTCTATTCAACTCCACTTCTTGGGCTGTCTTACCTAATCTCCTCTGTTCTACTGTCTCTGGTTGGGATCAGTTCTCCCATCCTCGCTTTTCCTCATTTCCCTGCAGATGGGCTCAGCTAGGTATGACGTTTGTTTAGAGACATATTTCTCCCATTAGCTCAAAATTATTTTTTGCCCACAATTTTTCTACAAAGAGGGAGGGCAGAGATAGACCCAGGAGTGAAAAAAAGAGACAGGTGATATTTTGAAGAAAGAAAAAAAGAAAAATCAAGGGAATAAGTGAGAAAATAAGTTTTGAAGGTTCACAGTATGTAGATGTAATCCTGGCAGAGTGGGAGAAATTCAGAGGACCGGAGCGTTTATTTGCACATGAGGGAAAAGGAAACCACTCTCTGACATTAAGAGGAACATCTGGTGGGGAGAGCAGCTCTGCACTGTGTGACGTCACCACTGACACCTGCCAACGCCAGTTTGCACTCGCTTACATAGATAGACACATGAATCATCCTACATACAAGCTGCACAGAGAGCTGATGGATGATACTAAAGGGTTATGTTATGGCCTTCAGCTTCATTTATGTCAACTTCATTTTTGAGAAATCTGTATTTTTTACAGCCAATGTGGTTTGGCAGAAGGCTCCAAGTACTGTGATACCCATGCAACTCAGCTGGCAATGTTCAGCAGTAGAACTCAGTCAGGCTCCAATCAGAATAATTGAAATTAAAAATGCTTCAAAGTTGCAATTGTGAGCAAAGTCTCGCTCCATAGCTTCTGAATTTAGGAATGATGGACCCAGCATCCCAAAGTGGGTTGATTTTAACTTCTGAATCAGGTTTCTAAAAACCAAGATTCTTTAGATCACTGATTGGATGATTCTTCACAAAACACTCCTTTGGCATTGTGGGTATTTCCTTACTTTTTTGTGTGTGTTTACAATATCTTGTACCTATGACTTTTTATTAAACAACCAGATATGTTCTAACAAAGTCGATGATATATATACAAATATTGAAAGAACCACACCTGCCAGTCACCTGTTACTGTCAGTGCACAAAATTAACAAGTCAGAATTACACACACTGGAATCAGCAATTTAAGATGATGTCTGTATAAGCTGAAATAACCTAATTTCCTCCATTAGTACAACACTTAAGCCCGTTTGGGACATACAGAGTGACCAGTAGCAGAGAAAACACAACATTTGTCTGTCAGCACAGATTAAGGCCAAAGTTTGACCTTCATAAAGTGTAAATTCAAATGGAGAGTCCGAAGTTGACAGACAGCTGTCAAGCCCTGGTTCATCTCTCCTCCCCCACCTTGCAGCCAGCAATCATCATCTAGCAGTAGTAGATGTCTCTCTCTCTCCCAACCCTCACCCTTAATCCCTCACACAGCGCAAAAACAACTGCCTGTATCTTTGACCTGCAGCCACGTTAATACATAATCTGCCATCTCCAGAACTAACATGCTATTACCACCCCCATCATCACGTCATGGGCCCGCACAAGGAAGGAAAATTTCAGCAAGTGTGTCACGCAGAACAGAACTGACCTGAGCTGTCCACAGACAGGGGAGCCGGCACACTCCACAGAGTGGAGGTCCCACAGTGTCACATACAGAGTTAGTGCTAGTGCAAGTGTGTTTGTGTGTGTGTGTCTGAAGTTAGGGATCTGATTTGCCGACTTCCCTTACCCACCTAGATCTAACACGCCAGAGGCTGTTCACCTTGGAGACCTTCGTTTGTGTGAATTCTACAATTCTTTCTGATTGTAGGTGCAACACATTGCTGTAACTAATGAATTGTGTCAGTGTATCTGGAGGTGTCATAAACTGACAACTAATTTAACTGAAAGGATTGCAAAATGTGCTATTGCTGCTGTTACAATATAATTTGATGACCTGAAAAAATATTGATATGAAAATTTAACTGTGTGGCTGAATCACATTTTGATGGGTCTAAAATGCTCCTGATTTATCCCACATGGAGAGAGCTAAATTAAAATGATTTATTAATACTCTCCTCTTGATGCATTACCTCAGCCCGCCATTTTGTAAAAGAAAAAATGTAATGAGTACATTTTGCAGTGTTTTCTGACAATGGACCGACCCTTTAACCAGGAGCAAATCAGCTTATATGACTGCCACCAAAACCCACGTTGCCTAGCAACATACAATTTAGGAATATGCTTTCAGAGTAGCTTTGCGGCCGTGTCCATTAACAAATGAAATTACCAAAGCAACCAATGCCAGCCACATTCCACATCTGCTGAATGTGCAATGTACAGTGGGTCCAAAAGTCTTAAACCACCTTCCCGTTTCCCAGTGTATGTGGCAGAATTGAAGAATTCCTTTAGAAAGTGTGTCTATCTGTGCTTCATGCCAAGCAGTGGGGATTGATTAATATCTGTTCCTTTGGGTCTATAAATCAGCTAAATCATTTGTTCCGAGTCTGCCTTGGCTGCCATTAAAGTCCATATCAACCTACTGGCTATGTACAGTAGTGCACAGAGACTCATAGGAAGCCAGGAGGCAACAGATTGAGAGTATCTGTGGATTAGTGCAGCAGTGGAAATGGAGGATCTGAAGGATTAACACCCCCCACCTCCTCACCCCTTTCTCATTACAACCTGCAGAGAGAAAATGACACAATCACACATCGGTCATCCGCACCGTAATTCGATTTCATCTGTCCAGTGATGCTGCTAGTCAGCCCCAGCCTGAGCATGTGCTCGTGGAGAAATCAGGCCTTGTCACCCAAAATGTCTGAAATGTACTTTTTATCAGATCATGGGCGTGAAAGAGCATGAGTACCTAACCCTAACCCATTAGGATGCACTGACTAAATGCATTTCATTTTAAACAGAAATCTAAACATGTCTACAAATCTACATCCAATAATTTTCCACACAAAAAAACATGCTTAACTCTACTGTACACCGGTTCACATGTAAGACCGATCCCTGTGAGCAAATCTCTTCAAGAAAGAAAGAAACAAAGCTAATTGCTATTCCACGCAGGTCAGCAGTCCACGTTGACAGCAGCTGGACTGAGGGAATGCTGTGTGAAGTCCAAGTGGCTGTTAAGCCTTCCCAGGCTACACTGATCATCATAATGCACTAAGACATCATTATTTACAAAACACCAGGGGCTTGGCAGCTGTAGAGAGATGGTGCGTGGCATAGCAGAAAGGAATACATAAAAAACAGCTGCAGTTGCAATGATACCAGCGGCGAGGGGCTGCATCGACATAATGCAACTTACTGAATGTTGTATGGTCGTGACAGTTTGTTTGATGAACAGGAGGGTCACATTCTTGCATTTATTCTGATTAAATGGACTGTATTTATATACCACTCTTCTGGTCTTTTCCCCCACTCAAAGTGCTTAACAGTACCCATTCACACACATTTCCATACACAGCACTGTTTATATCACACATCATTCCCACACAGCCTTCAGGGGCAATTTGGGGTTCAGTGTCTTGCCCAAGGACACTTTGCCACGCTGAGGAGCCGGAGATCGAATCACTGACCTTCTGGTTAAAGGACGACCTACCCTCTGAGCCACAGTCGCCCACTGAACACGGGCATTATATATAACTTTTGCAAATGCAACAACACATATTGTACAAATATGCACACCACTGAAAACTAAATCTAATCCTTGAGATCTCATATTCCAAGACAGTTAACACTGCTGCACACAATATCTGACCTTTTCTGATCAGGGAAGTCTTCAGTTGAACGGTTGAATGCAGTGACTGATGGGATGTAACATGAAGACTGTGCACAGTTGTTAAATAAGAAAGAGTCCCGTCAGCTGTTCCCCCCAAATTGTCTATATTGTGTTTCGTCAGTGCCATTTTGGGTTGTATATAATGGGGTGATATTGGATTCTGACAAAAGAACTGCGTGAGATTACTGAAATAATAAGTCTGACAAATTTGGCTCTCACAGAGATAAGCAGACAGGAAAGCGAGATGTAAGTATCATTTTAGGATCATGGCAAATGCAGACTTGAAAAAAAGCACAGGGGATGGATTGCCAGATGGGAAAAGTTATCCTTTTACGGTATTAATTCATAATCCTGACAACAGTTTAGAAAAAGAGATAGGCAGCAACATTTAGATTTTGCTCCGCTGGCCTAGATAAGAATAAAAGACCCATCATTCATCTATTGTTGGTGTAATGTGAACACAGGACAGACAACAAATGACAGCACTGACCATAAAGATAAAATGATTAAAAAGAAATTCTATTAATATTCACATTGTGTTTGGACTTTTTGACTCTTAAGGTCAAGCACCATGCATCACACACCAATAACCACACTCAGCTGAATAGATCTGAAACACGGTTGCGCAAACAAGAACAACAAATAATAAACTTATTTGACAGCGATGGTATTCACATATCAGTGATTAATTGTGATGAAGGATAAAAACATTGCGATGAATAATTTCTGACATTTCTCTAGTATCAAAGAAATGCCTGCATCCCAAATATTAGGTTGTTGCTTTAAATATACTGAATGGCTCTTAGAAATATCAAACATTATATGAGAGATATTCAAAAATAACAGGAGAGAACTGTTGTTTTACACAAAACCATCCAAAAAATTGAGCGCTCTAACACAAATAGAGGTTCTTATCTATCAAAAGCATATGACACAGCCAAGATAAACAGCAGATGATGTGGATGAAAGGGGGAAAAAAAAGGATTTACTTGTATCTGGAGACGCCATAGTGGACATGATGACTGGTGGACCTGTGCGTCGACTTAACTTCTGGTTAGCAACCAAGGCACTTTGGCCTTGAACTGGTGCTCCCACAATCATGAGGGCATTGTCTGATGCAGGTCCCCCACACTTGCGCATCAGTTGAGGACTAGGATGAGGACTGTGCATGGGTGACAGTGGCAGTAAGTTCCTGTCCCTCTTCATTAGCTCCATGGGCACAGTGTAATTGGTAGAGTATGCTTTTGGTACCTGTTGTGGTGGCTGCGGTAAAGCTGGCATTGACACAGGCATCTGCTGTGGCATACCTTGCATGGAGTGAATAGATCCTGGTATGGCAGGCATTGATCCAGTCATATGCTGTGGCATTATCTGTATACCCTGCATGGGCATCCCTGGCATCGCCATCCCAGAAGAGTAGGCTGACATGGGTCGTGACTGAACAGGCATAATGGCTCCAGTATATGGCCCTGGTGAGCGGGGTGGTTGGCCTGGGAAGCCTCCAGAGGCTTCCATGAGGTGCTGAGAGGGGGCACTGCTCGGCCTTCTACCTAATACTTCTCCCATTCTTGGGGAGATGTTCTGCATGGCCCCAGGGGTCGGTGGGGGCATCAATTGGGGGTCCACGTTTAAAGCCTGTGGAGGGTGCGGTGGATGGTGGTGCTGCTGCTGGTGGTGGTAGATGTCTGAGCGATGGCTAAAGCTATTAGAGCGGCCTCGCATGGGTGTCTGAGGTTGTGAGTGGGCTGGTGGAGCTTCAGTAGGTCGCTTGCAGTTCTGGACCACGCGAGACAGTACACGAGCCTGGCCCAGGTTGGGGGCGACAGTGCGGACATCATTCTCTTCCATAACAGCCAGCATGCTAGTAGAGTCAAATCCCTGCTGGATAAGAGAGGAGATAGTGCTCTCGGAGAGGCCCTCATTACGCAGCAGGGCAAGGAACTCATGATCAACTGTTTTCCTGGGGTCCACAGGCAAAGGCGTCTGTGGGGCAATGGGGGGAGGAGCAGGAAGAGGAGCAGGTAATGGAGTAGCAGGGAGATGATGAGCCAAAGCTGGGGCAGTCTCCACAGGAACAGGTGTGGCTGACGCTACTGCTGCAGTCTGCACTGGGGCAGGGGGAGCGGGAAGTGGAGCCGCCATAGAAAGGCTAGGGTCAGTGACAGGCATGGCAGGTGGATGTGGCAAGGACTGTTGTTGTTGCAGATGCTGGTGCAACTGTTCCTGCTGTAACTGCTGTTGCTGAAGCTGCTGCTGCTGTATCTGTTGTTGCTGAAGTTGCTGTTGCTGTATTTGTTGCTGTTGTAACTGTTGCTGCTGAAATTGCTGCTGTTGTAATTGCTGCTGCTGTATTTGTTGTTGCTGTTGCAATTGCTGCTGTTGTTGAATGGTGTAGGGTGAGGCTGTCTCTTGCCTCATAATCATACCTTGACTGGCAGGATCTACTACTAGACAGGTAGCTGCCTGCTGCTGGGGATCCAATGGGCGCCCGTTAACATCAGTATAAACTGACTGACCAGCCAGAGTTGGAGGCTCACTGGCATACCGAGGAGATACATTCTCCATACCGTAGTGAGCCGGAGATGGGTCTCGGGAGGGTAGGCGCTGTTGGCCATCTGGCATTATCTTGGCAGCAGTTACGGCACCAGGTTCTCTATACGCCCGATTCAACTCATGAGCTGTCGGAGGAGGAGGCGGTTGAGGGGATGACGGGGCTTGCGGTCCTACTCTCCCTACCTGACCTTGATCCCATGCAGCCCGAGACCCAGGTGTCATTCCAAAATGAGAGCCTGACCTACTGAGTGGATGTGGGTGAGGCGATGGAGGCTGGTGCTCTGGCCGGTAAAAGCCCTCAACTGGTCGAGGAGTCATGGCTGGATCTTGGGAAAAGTAATCCTGATGTGGAATGGATCCTCTGTGAGCCATGGGTGCTCTTTCGTAGTGGTTTAGATCCGGCACAGAGCCCTTCCTGTGCGCCCGTGGATTGTGTCGCTCTGCGTAAACCTGTCCGTAGGGAGAGTCTTGGTAGGAATACAGATCACGTTTCAAATCCAGGTCAGGGGGACGCACCCCTGGTGGTGGCTCGTACCACCCTCCTCCCTCTCCGTAGGACAGAGAGCTCCTCCGGCCCGCTACTCTTGCTTGCTGCTCATAGACACTCTCCGCCCTGTCCCACTGACCCTCATTCCCCCCTATTGTGTCCCAACTGTGGGAGCGACCAAGACTCAACTGTTTGTTAGGGACGAGCATTGGCAAAAATGGAGACAGCTGAGAAAGTGTTAACGGAGGAAAAACAAAACAAAAACAAAACAAAAGAAAACCAGAACAAAAAAATGTTCCACTTGTAGTAGTGTTGGTTTAAGTTCTCTTTCAAATCTCCAGTTACTGTAGCGTCACAAAATAGGACAAAGGGATGTGGAGGAGAACAAGCAGAAAAAAAGATGAAGCATGGTCTATCGCTTCACCTGATATCAGGTTGTAATATTGTAAGTCCGTGCTATCAGGTGACACCCTTTGGCGGCCAGTCCTTGAATAATTAATCTCTGGTCATGCTGTCTCGTTGTGCACGAGGAAAGAAGACACCACAAACAAAAACATCCCACCAAACCACACAAACACAGAGCGAACACTGCAGAGGTAGAGCAGCTACTCCATGGATGACAGTGTAACAGGATGCCACCACATGTTCTTGAAAAAAAACAACACAAAAAGAGGGGATAGGTTGGGTTATAGGTTGGGATGGGCGGGGGGTTGTACTAATCCAATAGGGTTTATCTCTCTCTCCTCTTGGACATTTTACTCGCTCTGCTGATTGCTCTGAGGGATTACATCTAAATAAAGCCTGTTTTAATTCCACTTCCCACTGCGACGTCATGTGGACCAGATACAAGCATATTTGGTGATGATGATGATGATGATGATGATGATGATGATGATGCCAATGAATAAGGATCCACCCCGAAAAACCCCTAACCCTCTCCTGTAGTCACTTACCCTCAGGTTGTTGACGCTGTGCTGTCTTCAACAGGTCTCAGATTTTAGTTCACTAGATTCACGGTGGAGGGAGGGGAGGCCAGGCAAGGCGCACAGCTTCATTGAATACAAATGAAATACAGTTCTCTCGGCTAAGTCCCATGTCCTGTCAGTAAACATCAAATCCACTCTGATTGGACACTAATCCTCCGGGCCCCATGCTTGGGCATAGCCACCACGCAACCGCTACCCAACTCACTCTGAAATGCCCTTGATGCCTCACTGTCCCTGCCCCACTCTGCCCGATTTGAGATCACTCAGACCTGAAGTCCGGGTGTTAACTGAAGGACACTGACATTTACAAAGCACTGAATTGCATGGAGATTGCAGAATGCATAACAAAAAATAGACTTGCAATGATTGTCCAGGTTGCCCACACAGTGATTGGCAAGATCACTCTTCAATACTACTGTTTCTCATTGAATATAATGATTCATTTGCAATATTTTTTCATTTGGCAATTGTATTACAACATGAACTCTAACTATATGCATTTTACTCTTCGCAAAATACACCACCTTCCCCCTCTTTCCTAAAGCTCCTCTGATCTCCTCCACATACAGAGACTCTGTAATCTGGATTTGCCAGTATGCAGAGAAAAGTAAAACACTGGGGGGAGTGTGGTTTGTGTGCGTGTGTGTGTCTGTGTGTGTGTGTGTGTGTGTGTGAGTGAGAGAGGGGGGGGGTTCTTTTGTAACAGCAGTTAATCCAAAGCACCTACAACCTTTGCCTTGCAAAAACACTGTGCTGGAGCTGCAACACAACATGACCTCATTCCACTTCATTCCAATATGCCATAGTGACAAGAAAACAACTTGCAATAATACTGCAAAATTGTCCGTGATCTATACATGAAAATGTAATTAACTGTATACATTTGTGGTTTTGTTTAACAAAGGTGATGTATAGTGAAGTGTAAGGCTCTAAGGGACCTTCCTACCTAACTTCCTGCACTCGCATCACATTGTGGCTGAATATCGATCGCTTCTGCAGAGGATCCCTGTTTCTTAATGCATGAAAAAAGATGTAAGGTGAGGAAGTGTCCATTTCCATCCAAATCTAATCACAGATCTAACCCTATGGAGGTGTAGTAGTGCATATTTTAGACTGTGAGAAAAGTCTCACTGAATATCTCACAGACAGCATGTGTAAACCGCGTAGGCCTGTCTGTCGTCAATGCTTATATCTTGTTTAATCACGGTTGTGTAATTAGAGAAGATCAGAGTGAGAGCACAGTAGTCTGCTGTTTACTCGAGATGACAGAAAAAGCTGATGACAGCGTCTCCAAAACCAATTGTGCAGATGATTGGAAACTTTTGTCGGTAAGGTCAGAGGAACATCAGTCAGCCTGATGTAAAAAGGTAAATAAAATGGGAAGTAGAAGAGGCAAGAGCGAGCCATCGCAGAGATCCAAAACAGACTGGAGAGATGAATTATGCAAAAAAGGAAAAAACCCAGCCATTTTGATTTTATTAAACAGGGGTAGGTCAGAGTTTTGTGTTTTTCTTTTCTATATAAAGTCATTCAAGTTAAGTAATCAAGTAAGAGTTATTCGTCTTTCCTAATGTTTTTCTGATCTTAGGTATTGAAGTATGAGCTTATTTGTATCAAAGATTATCTGTGAAAGAATGATTGTGTGGTGAGATTACACAAAAGAACTGCGAAAGCCCTTTTTTGAACATCTGTGTACAGATACAGAACAGAAAGCTCTATGTGAAACTCGGCGCTCCAAGTTCCCATGCTGTGTGCGTCACTGAAGTTACGAGTAGTACAAATTTGGACCCCATCTTTACACCTTCATCTGATTGGACAATGGCAGTCCAATCGCAAAGCAGAGTCCAATAAGAGATCAGGTGGTTTCCTTATCTTCATATACTAATCAGGTTATAAAAGGTGTGATTGATTTTCTTCGAGTTTGCATACTTGTACACAGTGAATATTTCCCATTGTTTTTCTACAGCAGGAGAAAATGTTTCTTGCTCTCTGCAAAGTTAAAAAATTCTAACATCACACACATCCACGTCAAGGGCAACAGCCTATACAATGAGATCCCTTGGCTTCTTTCACCGGCCTTATCCACTCCTCTCATTACTTCCCCTAGACCGTCTCTCAGGAGACTCTGGGTTTCAGCACAGCAACATAGATCACACATCCCCGTAAGAATAACCTCGAACAGAGAGTCCGGGGGCAGAGGTGCGTGCTCAGCATTTGCGGATCTAATCCTGACAGGAAAGTACTTTGCAGACTTCCGTTTGTCTCAAACTAAACAATGTTTGACTTTCAAATTTTAATGTTTCTCCATTTGTCATACTTGCCAGACTGTGCACACAACGCCAGATTCACTATAACAGAGGGATTTAAGAATTAAGCTGGGGATTTCAGAGCAAATATAATACCACCCCGGCAGAAGCATATAAAGACCTTACATCGAATAAAACTTGACTGAGGAGAAATTTTAAACGACTCAAAACATGCGGAAAACCTTGAATAAATGAACCTTGTGGAAGGATGCAATTATGTAGTTCAGAGTCCTTTCACTACTAATAGATTTTAGAAAATGCTTTACTAAAGCCTGCTATAATGTATTCATACTGTATTCTCATACAGGACCTTTCTTCCAGTATTAGAGGAAACTGCAATAAGCTGCGAGTAGCAAAACAGACATGATGTAGAACAGTGACTTTCAAACTGTCACACAAGACGTTTGCAGTTATTTACTAAACACTCAACATCTCCCCGTCACTCAGCCCTCTCACTCCCTTCATCCACATTAATATTGCAGTTAAGCCAGCAGGAGAACCGGAGGTGGTGTGTGTGTGTGTGTGTGTATGTGTGTGTGTGTGTGTGTGTGTGATTGCTGGTGCATGTTCCAGCCATGTGAAATGTTAGCGTATAATCAGAGGGTTCACATGCAACAAGCCCATTTGGAAATTTGCTGTCACTCACACTCAGCCATCGATCCATCCACCCACCCACACACATACAGCAGAAACACACAAGTTCTGCTTGCACGATCCTGGATGCTCAGCCTTCTGAAACCCGTTCTGCTCGTCTGCTCATCTGACTTCTGACGTGCAGCAGAGACAGCGGCGGCGGCCACGTTCATTTGTTAATGTCCCTTTGGATTCTTGCACGCAAACTGCTACCAAAGCCTTGGCCTTGGTCCGCCGTGCACATATGAATAAAAATCACACGCTAACTCAAACTGAATACTGCACTGCAACGGAAATAAAAACAACTTTCTCCCATAGTGTGACATGTCACGTACTCGTGGCATGATTTGAATGTTAAACACACATTGACTTATGCATGAGCGTGGGGTAGCAGGCACTAACTGAAAATGGGATTATACTGCCAGTGCCACTGCAAAGAATCATGCTGTCGGATGGATTGCAATGCACAATTGACAGATATTATTTACACGGCTGCCTTGTATGTGATTCCAGTGGAATTATTTGACTCTAAAAGATTCTCCATAGCAAATAATACTGTAAAATGGGGGTTGATGGCGATGCAGCCGATACTTATCTAAAAGACAATCACGCTTATTACTTTCTTGGTCTAACATTCTGAAATTACACGCAGTATTTTTCCATTATGCTTGTATACATGCACTAGCTGCACACAGCAGCAAAAGCCCAGATATCCTCCAGAATTCCCTATATGTCAGCTATGTTATAGAGAGATCCCTTTACCCATAATCCATCTCCTTCGGGTGAATTCCTTTGCCCACCCTCAAAGAGACCCATCCTTTATCCAGTCTCCAGGCTGATCCAGAAAAGCCACACGTCATTAAAATACTCAGTGTTGTAGCTGGAGAGTTCATTTTGAAATGAGATATTTTCCAGGAGCTCGTTTCCAACTTCCAGCGACCGCTTAGTTACATGCCAGCTCAAACAATTGAGCAAATACAGACACTAGACATGAGAAAAGGAAAATTGTAGACATCAGAAAATGCTATCCAACAGGCAGTGACACTGTTAATAATAATGCAAACACGCATGCCAGTTTGATGCCCCCCCCCCCAAAAAAAACTGTGCCCCTCCCTGCCTCTACGCAAAGCCTATAAAGGGCCCTGGGTTTTGGTGAGGAGCCTGGAACAAGCCTGGGTGTGTGTGTGTGTGTGTGTGTGTGCGCGGGGGGGGGGGCTTACCCAGACACTGCTCTGATGACCACATACCAGAGTTGGATGCCAGCTGTGGTGGTGGTGGGCTTTGAAAGCAGAGAGGTTGGTGCCCCCACCCTTCAGGGGGAGGATGACATCAGTGCACCCCCTTTCTTTTCCTCCCCAGCCTCCCGGTTTGTCCTCGCTCTTTAATATGATGCGTTTGTTATTTAAAAAAAAAACTTGCATGAATAATTCACAGGCTAAATTTGCTGGTATTTGAGCCTGACTGGCCACATTATTTACTCCTCACTGTTTAAACATTTCCTCCTGTTGTACACATACATGACAGAACAAGACATATTATCAAGCATTAATACGTGTATTCCAGTGCCAAATAAAACACTTGGAATTCTCATGATAAATTCCACTACCCCACCTTGTGGTGTTTGCATCCAAGCACAGATTCACAACCTATAAAATTCAACATTCAGGGACATGTTGCCGCCGCGACCTAGTTCACGTCGCAGCGCCGCTCACGTCCCATATCTGCCCGGATCAGTCAGCATGCTCCGACTAAACAGCAATGGCAACAACTTGCGCTGCAGCCCAAGCCAATGCATGCTGGGTACACAGATGGAGCGGACAGAAGGCGACGGAGAGAGAGAGAGTGTCAGAGAGTGAATGAGAGAGGAAAAGGGTGAATGCGAGAAGGAGTATGGGAACTGATGCTCACAACAGATGTTTCCCACAGCTCCCTTATTGAAGTTACACTCCTCTTGGCACTTAATCAAACACACAGCAGAAGGAACAGTTGCATCATATACATCTTGGCAGATAATATATAAACTAAATAACGCTGTTAGAATTAATATAGAAATAAATGTAATTAGTATAATCAATTAAAATGAACTTCACTGATTGATTAAAAATCCATCAAACAAATCAAACTGCTAACATTATGAAAACTGTGTGTACTGTATATTCTTACTGATTACTTAGATTCTTACTGATTTTCTAGATTAAATGATTAATTGTTATGCATATAAAATGCTGGTAAATTGTTGAAACATTTATATTACAAAATACAGTTAATCAGTTAACTACTGTATGGGAATCAAATCCTGACATCAGCGAAGCTGGAATCAGTTAATGTTTGGCAATTTTGATTTTAAAAATATCTTAGCAAACGGTTAATTACCTAGCAAAGCAGTAGGATATTAATATTCTGTCCATGTCATTATAGTTTCAGTTCAACATTTTTGTAAATTAAACATTAAACTTGAACAAATGTAGTATATTTAATAAGAAGCTCTTGTTGACCATAAGACACGATACACACAGATTTGTATGGTTTAGCAGCTCGGCTAAAATCTATGTCCTGGGGAAAACCTAAATTCCATTTTCGACTATCTGTCCAAAGTAATTTATCAAGCAAAAAAAGCCCAAAGTTCTCCGTTTCCAGCTTCTCAGATGTGTTGATTTGCTTATTTCCCCTGTTTAATATCACATGTAATTTAAAATATATTTGGACTTTGTTTGTTTTGGTTGATTGTTGGTGGGACAAAACACAAACATCAGGATGTCACCTCTGTGACAAACTTTAAAAGATCAGCAGTGACATAAAAAAAACTAACTGATGGACAAGATTTGCAGCCCTAGTTTTGACCTTGCGCGTCTAATTTGAAAACCACAAAAATGAAACATGAAAGCCAAAAGGACACTGAATCACATCAGATATCATTAATGGTAAAATACATCCACCGTTCGGGTAAATTCTACATGCCAGCACTGTGACTTCTTTGATGGGAGTCAACAGCCGTTTCAAAGTCGATTGAGGCCACAGGCATGGCTCAGTTAGCCACTCATCACAATGAGTAAAGATGCAATCAATGCACTCTGCTGTGAAACAAGTATTGGATTGATACAGTTACCCTCGGAAGATAAATGGAGATTAGGGAGGCTTCGCTCGCTGTCTTGCCAAGTGCAGCCCACGATGGCAGCACAATCACAATCGCTCCATAACGTTCTTGTTTTTGTCAATACACATAATGTGAACTTAGATTTCTATTTCACGCCTCCTTCCCAACACTCTGTTTATAGATAATAGTGGGTGGCTTTGACATAATGGTGCAGAACACCCCGTGCCTCTGGTTTTGAAATATCCTTTTTATATGGTTGAGCAGACTTAACACTACCGTGAAAACGGCTTGATTCACCCACCTCTGATCTTCTAACTTTGATGTGAATCACCCTCCTCTACACATTTTTTTAAAGACCAGCTGTGGTGACTAACTGAACCCAGAAGAAAAAAAATCCCCGCTCTTCTTTGGTAGAATGACTTCATTGTTAATAAACACAGGGGGAGACACGGACACAGTCTGTGGGACAAAAATGGTACTGATCAGAAAATATTGTTTTATGATGTTTACCATATTGCGTTCTTTGAGAGAACAAATTCTTCTGGTGTAAGAGAGAAACCAAGTGTTTCCAACCATGTAGGGTGGGTGGTTTGAAGAGGTTTGAGATGCCACATGTGGATCAAATTCCGAGGCTGGAATTAGACAGCATCACGGCTTCATTTAGGAATCTATTAGATTCTATTTCTCAGTCTCAACGGGAAATGTCTTTAGAAAAGAGCAGATGGGAACGTTGATGAGGTCAATGGATATTGCAGAGAAAATCCGATGGTTTCAGAGCTTAAGTGAAACTGGAACGTCTATGTTCTTTTGCATGTGTTAGGAATATCTCATTCAAAATCACATTAACATTTGACATAATGCAAATGACTGAAAATACAACCATGTAACACAACCCCTCTCGTGCGAATCACTCCACTTGGAATGCTAAGGTGACTTTTTTTGAATATCATTGTTTATCTTAAGGGGAAACAAGATTTCCCATGAGCCCAAGTCTGCCGCGGGCCAACCATCATCAGTTTGACAGACTGAGGCTGTTCGAGTGATGGGCTTTGAGAACGGATGGCCAAACCACGTAAACACATACAGCTGAGACGGTGGTTGGAAAGTTCACATTAGAAGAGAGCCTGGGTAGATATTATGGTCAAGGGGGAAACGCCAGGGTATATGCTTGAATTGAACTAGTTTACACTCAACATGTCGTCCAACAATGTCCAAAGAGTTTATGGAGGATCTGAACGCAGGGTCAAACGCCAGAGAGAGAGGTGAGATGTTTCAATGTGGATAATGGGGACAACTTAGGACAGTCTCTGCTTGAATAAATGCGTTCAAGGTTTTTGCACACATTTGTTTACACACAAAAATTGACATCATTTTTCAAAGAAGTTCAGATCAGATCGTACATCCCGTCACATCCTGAAGCGCTTGACGAGAGGTTTTTGGATGCTGTCCAACCATCTGACAAGTACTATGTTTGAGCCATAGTGACTCCTTTATAAAGATTTACTGTACATTACGGATTATATATTATGGGAGCAGCACTGCGCAGAATGCTCACAAATAAATCATTGTTTTAACAAGTACAATTAAAAAGGGCTCAAACTCTAATAGCAAATGCTTTAGCAGAGTTAATCTTATTTTTAAATATTGGTAATAAATCCAGAACACATTTCACTTTATCAAGAAGGCAGATGAAATAAACCCTCGGTGAAAGACAAAAACCTGTAGTGTATAAAATCATTGGTGCATGAGCATGAGGTGAGCATGTGTGTGGACACACGTATACACACAAACATGCTGCGATTCAATGGCTGCAGTTGGTGGTTAAATAAACAATAAGTAAAATTCTGTCTTACTCTCTTTCCTAAGCACGTTCTCATGCCCACTCACGCACACACAGATGCACACACGCACGCACACGCACACATACACACACGCACACAAACACACAAACTAATATTCACATCTGCACGCAAATCAGGCCCACTACCCTCTACCCGGAGCTCCGAGGAGTGCTTTAGGTTATGACTTCCAACTTCATCACTCCAGCAGTCTGGAAAAACAGGGAACTCAAGTCTCATTCAAGCACCAACCATCTCTACACACACACACACACACACACACACACACACACACACACACACACACACACACACACAAACAAACAAACAAACAAACAAACATACACATGCTTCTCGACGGCCTCCAAAGCAGAAGTTTGGAGCCTCGACTGGTCCCAAGGATCCCTTTTTACACACAGAAACACACTTACAAGAACAATCCTCTGAATTTTTAGCGGCAGGTTGAAAAGCTAAAATACTGTTGGAAACATACTCTCCATATAACATGGGAATTTTTCCTTATTTACATCATAAACCTGTGGATTTAATACACAGCCTCGTACACACACACACACAAACATTGGCAAAAAAATTATTTCCCAGCGACGTGCAAATGTGTAGCCAGTATCTCACATCCACATGGACAAAAAGAACAGAAAGAGGAAAAAGAGAGAAAAGGTTCAACAAGTCTCTCTCACCCTCGCAGATCTTGTCCAGCCGCTGGCGTTTCACTTTATGTTTGTCGACCAGAGCCATCCTGCCACACCGTGAAATGCTCCCCCCTCTCTTGATCTTCTCCCCACCTCTCCTCCTCAAAGTCTCCAAACCTCTGGACGTTAGCTGGCAGATCTCTTATACCTGAAATTCAACAAAGTAGAGGACAAAGGTCAGTCTGAGTTTGATGCATATTCCGTTTACACAATACATCTATTACTTTAGACATGTGAAAACTTTTTTTTATGCCCATATGCTAACTTTATTTTGTCAAATTATTATCACTGACTGATTAGTTGATTGAGTCATCAGGGGCCAAGCAAAAGTATTTTACATAATTGCTGCCATATGTTGTATTGTGGCAGAATAATCTTAATAAAGTGACTAACAACAATATGTACATGGCACATGTACAGTGGTGTATAGTATGCTAATTAAAAACAAGGTGTATGCAATACATAAATATAATGAAATGCAGGGTCAGTGATGTTGACGATGTTGATGATGACAGAGTTGCTAACTTTCAAATAAATTCAAGGCTGCTGATCAGAGCTGCAACCAGTTTTGTCGTGTGGTGAAGTTGTGGCTTCAACAGATTTTTAACTTCATGCTCAATTAGAAGCTGCGGATGTGAAATTAGCTTTTAGTCGCTGTGGCGACTAACATCATGATAACTTGAGATAAAAATCAGATAAAGATACAATCATAATTTACTGAACTAGCCTCACAAAACCTATTTACAGTATTCAGCCCCCAGCTGTGTCTGACCTTGGCAGAATCACTGAGTTTGCTTTTGCAAAAAAGTCAGTCCACTCTCCAGTAGAGGGAGCCTCATCTCAGAGACCACCATTTATCTACGGTAATGAAGAAATGTCACTTCTGCAGCCAGAGCCCAAAGCAGACAAACACAGTGTGAGTGAGTCAATGAGGCGTTTTAACAATCATTTATGTTCCGTCAGTGATGGTCCTCTGAAGAGCAATCGTCTAACTGGATGCCACTGGAGACTGCCGGACATGGCACCGTTTCTTTTTTGATATTTTGTTTTTTTTTTCGGGGGGGGGGGGACAGAGTAAGGTAGAGGGGAACACACACAAAGATACAAGATGACATGCAGAAATGCAGTCTTGAACGCACACACAGTCCAAGGGCAGCGAGTCACACCGTGGAATGTAGGTCAGTTAGTCAGCAATCATGAGGATAAATGCATCAGCAGAGTAAAGGCTCAGTTGGTTGGTTGGTGGAAGGGAGAGGAAAGTACTAGAAAAACATCCTCTAACAGATTGAGTACAGTATGACACCATCCTCCGCCTACATTTAAACTACATCTCTTTCACATTTATAACCCTACCTCCATTTCTTTCCATATCGGCCTCTGGGCTTGATCCCAGAGTGCTGCACTTTGAGAATGGCTCTCACATGACTATTTATATGATGATATATTGATATCTGAGCTGCAACAGAAATTAGAACCATTATGTTCTAGTAAGGTGGATGGCAGGCGTGGCAATATGGTTGAATAATGGAAGAACAATGATTTGACGCATTGTATCTTTATCTGGACAACAGTTGGGGCATTTTCCCAGGTGGACAGGACGGAGGGGGGGCTCCATTACTCCTGCATTCTACACACACTTTGAGCTCCTCTATGTGGGAGTCAGAGGAGGAGTAATTGAGCAAGAGGGAGACCAGGAAGCAGTCGGTCAGAGGTGTGTGTGTGTGTGTGTGTGTGGGGGGGGGGGAGTCACCGCCTTGGCTATGAATAGACCGGAGGAGACGTGCTGTGACTCTGTGCTGCAGAGCGGCAATGCTACTGGCCATGAGTGCATCTGGCCATTGAGTCATTATAAACTCCTCTGATAGAGACTTCACTTCATTGACATTTGCCTCAGTGGACAAGCAACAATAAAGGCCACAAGCTCACAGGCGCCCACTAAATAATTCCTAAAAATCCAGCTGTACAATAACATGTTGTGGGGGAGAATAAAATGACGTTACCACAGTACAATGTTATCTTTCTTAAGCCATAAACACTTGTCTAAACTGCATTCAAGATGAGTTGATTCATTTTAAAAGTGGTTCTGATATAAAGCAGTCACTTAAATTCGAATTTACGATACAAATCATAAAAATGGAACACAATTAATTCCACTGCACATTCATTTGATCATTTATATTTGATTTACTTATGATATACAGTATTGAGTGAATTTTGGGATAACATTTTTGTCTTTATCATCGAGCCCTGTAATGAGGTTTTGTCATTTTGTCCACTTCATGTAATTTAGTTATTCATGTTTATTATCAATTCACTGAATGAACGTATACATTATGATAAACAAAATATAAGTTAAATATCAGTTGTACTTTGTATCACATATTATGTAACTTAGGACATGCACCCTCCACACTTTACTACCCTCAATCATGATAGTAACCATCATCTACACCTGCAATTGTTAACGAAAAAACGCGTTGGGATGGAAAACCCCACTACTCAGAGGAACGGCCTCCTACGCAGTTTGAGGGCTGCATTTTACCAAAAACCCGTAGCTTAATTTCCATGACTTAATGCCAGAGATTTAACTCATGTAAGAAGGAGATCTACTCCATTTCCAGAGAGGGGGGAAAAAAAGTTGACTTTGCTAAACGGGTTGGAAAGTCAACAACAACTTTGAGCTCTCCACCAGAGGAGAGCCAGAGAGGAAGTACACTTATCCTGCAGCCCTTAGCGCCATCGCTGGTGGATTGTTACTTGACTAAGTGCTGTTATGTAACTTAAAAATGAGGGGACCGACCTGGGAGAAAATATGTGCTCTGCGCTGGAGGAGATGAAGAGAAACAGAGGAGAAAGTCACACACACAAAGAACATTAACACACAACTGCAAGGATTGTCTGTCTCGGAGTAGAGGGCGGGCATTCTGCTCAAAACACACACAAGCGCACACACAGCAGTGTGTAACTTGTGGCTGAGTGGCTCATGTTCACAGGTTCTGTGACAAGTCTGTGAATGTTAAGAAGTCAGATCGTGAACAAAGAGACGCAAACCTCGCAATACTCATGGGGATACCAGATTTTTTTTTTTTTCAGTCTCTGTTGCACCATGATTTTGACTTTGTGAGCTGAGAAAAAGAAAAAAAAACGTATGGTATGATTTATGACAAAGACATCTGTGAGCACCATTTCTGGAGTACAGCCAATCTGCAAATGTCATTTTTTAATCATATCTTGCCTTTCTACTGGGATGCATTTCATGCACTGTTGGACCCTCCGCTGTGTCCGACAGCACGCAACAAGGCCTGCATGAAACTATTTTCAAGATACATATATTGTTCATCCAATTATGTACTGTTCATCAGTTTGTGCTGCAGTATCACGTGCAACGAACAGCCTGTTGTTCCTGCGTTACATACATACCAGTTATTGTCAAAAAATGTTGATACATCGCTGTCACTTGAAAAACAACTCTGCATATTCTTTTCTTGAGAGTAAAAATGTAAAATTTAAATTTCACATTAAAATTTTATTATCACCCTGAGAACCAGCTAAAAGAGATCTTCTTATCTTCTCTTATACATTAAGCATATGCACCTTGTTTGGTCTAGTTGATGTTTGAGGTCTAGAGGTATGCTTGCATGTTGGGGCTCCAGAAGTGTGATATTGCCCTGTTAAACTTTGGCCTGGGTGTTAATTCTAACAAATAATTTAAAATGATGGCCCTGAAAAAATAAAGCTCTTTTTATGCAGCTCACGATGTACAAATGAGTGGCACAGAGTTGAGTCGTGTTCAAAGATACAAGCTCCTTAACACTTGTGAATTGTGGCAGATGTGCTGCTACGGTTTCTCTACTGTGTCGCACAAAGACACACGTGGAAGTAAAAATTTCAACAAGATGTGACACAAAAAAACCCTGAATGCCGCACTACACTAGGCATTACACTGCATTGTTGCAGCTATTGCATCACTCCGAGAGTTATGAATTCACACAGTGCTTCTCCATCCGACACCCTGTACATCGAGAATTTTTCGAGTGAAAGAGCCACTTTCACACATTCTATTCTATTCCTTTTGCGGCGATGAGTGCATAAAAAGCCGTGAGGCCCAGGAGATCTTGTTCAGGTTTGTAATAGCACGGCAGATACAGAGAAAGGCAGAGGTGAAAGCGAGAGTCCAGACTAAGGAACCTGTGGGTTTGGCTAAAGGTGAAAAGGCACACAATGAAGTAAATATAAAGCTTCATTTTTGTATTCACAGGCTTGACACAAATATCTGTGGAATTTGATACAAGCTGTTTTTCATCAAGTTTTCATCTTAAATAACCAACATCTTGCTGAAGTCTCGTCTGTGTGTGACCGTCACACAACATTTTTGAATTTCTTTGAGGGAAATGCACTTGTTCGACTTCTTCCCAAGACTAAGATGAGAAGATAAATACAATTTGTATGTCTGTGCAATATGTATGAACCTACCATCAGTAGCCACATATCTTAGCTTAGTTTAGTATAAAGACTGCAAAGAGCAGTCTCAAATAGTCTCAAACTATCAATAGCTGTGTCCCAATTCAGGTGCCCCATCCTTCAGAGGACACGGACTTCGTAGACCTCTAAGGCCCAACTGAGATGAGACGGTCTGGTCTACGGAGGATTTCCTGTTTGCGTCACCAGCTTGTCCCACCCTTATTGCTGCAATGTAAGCTACTTTGAGCCACTGCACTCACTGCAGCTCGGCCGCCAGCATAGCTAGCCCGGGAGCCTTGTCACCGGCACGCAATGAATCCTGAGACAGGATGGCCCGGGAAGGATCCAACTTTCTTTGGTCGGGAATGGAAGGACGCATTTGTAGACCCCGTTTGAAGGAGCTGTCGAAATGGGACAGCCAAGTTGTGACGCTGTGAGGCAATTAGTCTTCAAATGCCTTCTCTGAAGGAGGCAGCCCCTGAATTGCTTAAACCTGCCTTGTTTGTTAAATTAAATTATCAATTTATTCATACAGATTAAACAAATGAAATGCAATATGCTAATAAATGAGCTTAAGGAATACTGATAACAGAGCCATGCTATTTTCTTTCCCACTTCCAGGTTTACATGCTGAGCTAAGCTAGCTGCTTGCTCCTGAGCATTGTATTTACAATACAGACATGATAGTTCTATTGATCTTACTCTTGAGAAGAAAATTAGCCATAATGTTGACTTGTTCCTAGGCCTGTCGCGATAAGCAATAAATCAATTAATCGCATGATAAATTAAAATGAGCTCGATAATTTTGCCGGCTGCGATAATTTCCATTTGCAGGCTTTGTTTGTGTAGAGGGCTTTACAGATGTTCTTGAAGGGACAAAGACTCAGGAACTTATACTCTTGGAGCATGAACACCGCGTCTCCGTTTATTCCGGACTGACATGTCACAACACAACTGGCCGCTTCTCTCCCGGGCGCCTCCAGACATCACCAAACGAACACAGCTCGAGCCAACGCTTCCATTTGTTTTCCTCGTATCTCTCTCTCTCTATCAAAGAGACTGGATGACAAGAGTTTTCACTCCGGTGCGTCGGTCTCGACTGACCCCCCCTTGCTTCCTTAGCGTAATGAGGAGTAAACCCTTGTGTCGTGTCAGTCACTAGTCAGCCGCATTGGCTTCTGTGTGGGGAGGCGGACCCCTGGCGTTACACAGAGTGCAGCATGCACCGTGAGGAGTGGCAAGCCAGAGAAAACGCTAGTTGAGATTTGGAGGAATAAAAACAAAGATGGAATTGGTTTCAAAGCCGAACGCGACAGCTGCCGTTTGGGAGCACTTTGGATTCAAACCGAATGACCGTGGTGAACCACTTAACCTGTGTGAGCCGGTATTGTAAAGCAGTAGCAACTAAACGCGCCAATACAACAAACATACATCTGCACCTAAAGAATAATGACCCGATGCAGTTTTCCCAGCTGGGAAAAAAAAACACAACAGATGAGACGTCTTCCCGACAGTCCACAATCACTGGGGCGTTTGGTCGACAAAGTACAAACAGGACAGTGCAAAATGGTGCGCACTCACAGACAGTGTAGTTCGCTTCATCGCTAAAGAGATGCTGCCCTTTAGTATCGCCGAAAAGCCGGCATTTCGACGAATGCTGCAAACATTTGACAGCCAGTGCGAATTGCCTGGGAGAACATACGTTTTCACAAACGGCAATTCCACAACTGTAAAACATTGTGAAAGACGACATACTAAAGGAGATCAGAGACATCCCATTTTACTCTGCCACTACGGATATGTGGTCAAGTTCAAACATGACCCCCTATATGAGCTTGACCATACACTACATAAATGCTGACTGGACCCTGCACTACAAGTGTTTAGAGACCAGCTATGTCCCAGATAACCACACTGCTGACACCCTTGGAGAAAACCTGAAGTCTGCTCTAGCATTCTGGGGACTGGATGAGCACAAACTAGTCTGCATCACTACAGATAATGGTGCTAACATTGTTGCTGCAATAAGGAATCTTGGCTGGTCATGGCTCAATTGCTTTGGCCACAACCTCCATCTTGCTGTGTGCCATGGTCTGGACAGAGGCAGATAGTTTAATTTGCAACACAAAATATTTAAAGAGTTGTTATTTTTATTTTATAGTAGCCTGTAGACCTGTAGAATAACCTGTAGAATCTAATTGAGACTGTAGTCGTTTAGTATGCACTGGCATATCAAAATAATATAACATACAAACATACAAATTAATAATGATAAATAATGGAAATGTAAAAAGTAGTATTTGTTTAGGAATGTTGATATAGACTAACTAATGAACAAGAACAATATTATCTTTCCCACAGGATGTTGTCACACGATGGGGCACTAAGCAGAAGATGGTAGAGAGGGTGCTGGAGCAACTCCCAGCCATAAGAAGTGTCCTGGTTGAAGACAGAAAACATAGCCACCTCAACCAAAAATGGCAGGATGTTTCTGTGTTGGAGTCCATCAACGCGTCAATGAAACCACTGGCTGACTTCACAGATGTCCTCTCAGGGGAAAAATAAGTCACGGTGTCCTCAGTTAAGCCCCGATGACACTGCACTGACAGCCAGTAGTAAACAAAACATGTGCAGGGTACTGACTGAAAAATACAGATCACCTGCAATGCAAGTCCTCCTGAGAAAGGCCACCATCTTGGATCCAAGGTACTGTGGCAGCATGGAGGAGGAGGAAGGGGCATTGGATGATTTCAAACATCAGCTTGTGCAAGAGCCACTGGACCTAAAAGGGCCAGAAGAAAGTGGAGAAGGTACCAGTGGTGAGAGCTGCAGCAAAGCTGCTGGAGGAAACGAGGATGAACCTACTGCTGCCGCACCCACCAAGAAGAAGAGGCTGAGTGACCTTCTTCAAAACAGTCAGACCCAGGCTGCATTTCCAAAAAGAGTGCAGCCTGATGCAGAGCTGAACAACTTCCTCCAAGAAGATGCACTTGATGCATCTTGTGATCCCTTGATGTGGTGAAGATTTTTTGGTTGTTTTGTTTATTTATTTTGGATATTTAAAAAGTCTTCCAGTTCCAGTGTTAAATATTCTTTAGAAATAAAAGTTTTATGATCTTTGAAAGGGTGTAGGCCTACTTGCATTATTATGCCATTATCATTATATTAGTTGAAAATGATCTCAAAACGGCAATATTATCGCTTATCGCAATAATTTCTGGGACAATTTATCGTCCAGCAAAATTTGTTATCGTGACAGGCCTACTTGTTCCTTTAACAGGCGGTTTAGAAACCAGGACGAGTTGTAAGAGACGCCATTTCGACAGGACACTGCATTGCATGAAAATCTCATTAGTGCAGAACGGGGTATTTTACAGTCAACATTTTTAAGAAGAATTGTGTAGCAGCTACATAAAGTGACTGCTTAAGAGTCTGTGATTTATGTTCCTGAAAGTGCCAGATAGCAGAAAGAGAAGCAGCAGAGAAGAGGAGGTGGTTAAGGTTTCTCTTCTCTCATTAATCTGATAGTTGGGGCTCCGAGGGTCACGTAAAGCTGTCGCTCAGGCCATAGATTTACACCTTCCTCCTCCCTT
Organism: Scophthalmus maximus; assembly: GCF_022379125.1. Lineage (NCBI taxonomy): Eukaryota > Metazoa > Chordata > Actinopteri > Pleuronectiformes > Scophthalmidae > Scophthalmus > Scophthalmus maximus. The sequence continues at coordinate 18,387,193 of NC_061524.1, read as the reverse complement.
CCAGCCTCTTTCTCCCTCCAGCCCTCCTTGTCTAAATACACACTGGCAATTACAGCTCTCCTCTTTCTACCTCTCCATCTCCAACGTCATCACGATCTCAAAGTCTCACTCTGCATCTCCATGCCTCCTTTTACCTCCTTCTGCGTGCCCTGTCAGCCTCTGGCAGATAGCGTCCTTTGCACTGCCCATTTCTCCTTTACATCGCCTTTCCTCCGAACCATCCACCACCCCACCTCCCCTTCACTCTCCCTCCTTCCCTCCTCCTCCTCTCACATTCTCTTTCATCTTCCTCTCCTCTCAACTCTAAACAAAACAAGACTGCAGCAGTTGCCGACTTGGACTAATGCATACTTTTGTTATAATGCCTATTCGTTCAAGTCACCCAGGAAATGCATAATGGTGACATTATTGTGCAAGGCAGCCAGTTAGCCTAACCCGCTGAGGCTTTCGACATGGCCCACATTCCTCCTCTCTCCAGCTCCTAACATCTAATGAACTAAAACAAAGTCTGGCATAAAATCTCCACTGGGGATAATTGGCAATTTATGTATTTTTTACAACGCAGGCCACTGAAGAGTTAGAAAACACAGAGCCCACGCATGAATTGAATAACAAGCATTGTAAACATGTCTCTAAATATTATACTGGTATTTTTCCTTTACGCTGACAGATTGCACACTGAACACATACACACACAGTGTTTACTCATCTCAAGTCATAGACACACAAACAATTACGCAAAAACCATCGGCACTTAAGCCGACAGGCTGCGTTTAAGATGCTTTTATTGAGGTAATAAATCGACCTTTCCTGTTGACATTCAACTTCATCGGCTAACAGCTCATTAAAACCAGGACAAAACAGACAAGGTGTCTGATATAATTAAGTCCAAACTAGCGCTATTTACTCAAAAGTAACTAACCTTATGCCGCCTGAAAAAAATAAGAAATTTTTATTTCAGGGCTTTGGAATAATTTGGGATCAGTGAGAAAGCCCTTCAAATTCTTACTAAAATAATAAATGTCAAAACGAACTCACTGAAAAAGAGGCAATCTCAAAAAAACATGACAAAAAATGGCTGAAAAATGAAGATGATGGGTCTCATTTCTTTTTCAAAGAAATGCAGGGCATGACTAATGAGGACTGACTTGACACATACAACGTGCTCCACATAAAATAGTAAATGATTTCAACAAATTCCCCTCAGAACAGTTTTAATCTAATTAGATACACTTTTGTGTGTTGAGGTTGGCAAGTGCTCGTTTTAATTGTTGAACTTGATGATCCGTCTTTTTCTACCACTTAGCTCCTGAGCACCTGATGCATATGCAACAACTGTAAAAATCAATTAGACTCCAAATTAACTGTAGTGATGAGTTCATGATGTGAGTGCAAATGCTCCTATTTCAAATGAGCTTTGCTTCACAGTTTCACACTTCTGGAGGAAACAGAGGTGTAAACACTGTAAGAGAGCTTCCTGAAGCAGTCCTAATGCATTAGGCTACTGAAATGTCAAATCTCATCACAGGCACGTAAACTCATTTCAACAGAGAAATTAATTTTGGGTTATGTGTCAAATTAATTTTGGTAAGTGTAGAGCCCCACTTGTTTAAACAATTGGTCAACAAAAATAGGCAGATACAAAACTTTCACAGATGTATGTTTGATGTTTATGTATGCCTATATGAAAACTTATCTTACAGAATAAACAATGCACAAAAGACGGCATTTATTAATATTTTTTAGATATTTTTTTTTATTTCTTACATTTTAATTTTTTCTTAATTCAAGTTCAAGAAATTTGGTTAATATCTTTAACATCACTTTACAAACTCAAAATCTTATTGACCATTTGAGCACAGACACAAGCAGTCCAAGAACTTTGACTCAGTGGAATACAGGTTAAACTGAGTTATGAACTTCATTAAGTATGGTTTGATCAAACACAACACATACAAAATCTTGCAAATAATTTCATGCAAACTTTTACTAAAGGTTGTGAGGTTCAATTCCCAAGCAATTTGCTAGCTAAAGCATGACTAAACGGGTTAGCCTAGCTCTGCTAAGCTTCTTACCTACTAGGCTATAATGTCAAAGAGCCACTGTGCTGCAGCAGAACCAGGCACAGTGGAAATTAAAACCCAAAAAGCACACAATGTAAATATCTTGTTCGGTTCTTTAACAGCAAAAACTATGCATAAGGTGAGTAATATGCAAGTAACTGAGTAAATGGGGTTAAATAAAGGCCGAGCTTGCCCCAGAGGCCGACTCACTGCGAGCTCAACGCCACTGACCTAGATTAATAACAACCACAGCAGCGCCAGCTCTATTAAACACACCCAGGTTTCCTGTACCCTGCCTCTCTGTCTGAGTGTGAAATGATTCCATCTGTCAGTCTCAGCTGGGCTGCGAGGGCACGTACACCCACACACACAAAAGACGTGTGTGGGTGGGTGGGGGGGGTGGGGTGTTTATATATATATGTTGACTGGGAACCGGGACTGGTACAGAGGTCGGTGTCTGGCTGCATCATGATGAGCTCTGAGAAACTCTGCCGAGCATGAAGGTTCTCGAGGACGGGGAGTGAGACATGACACAGTATCTGCAGTCGTGGCCGCACAGAGCAAACCATCACACAAAGCAGTATTCGTTTATTTATAATAACTTCCTTCTCAGTCAATTTTATTATATATTATAGGGAGTTACTGTCTGTGTCTGCTTGATGTGTCAGATATGTAGTATAATAAAAAAGAAAGAAATGTAGCAAACACATATACTGTGCCTCAAAATAGCATGTCTGAAAACCCCTTGGGACACCTACGTCTAACCTCACACAGAGTCCCCAGGGTAGCGTTCGCAGAAGACTGAGTAGGAGGGACGGAGTCTGTGGCTTCTCTCGAGCTCAGTGAAACATTAACCCACAGTAAATCCTTTCTGTTCAGGATCAGGAATCAAACATCTCCATACGGCTGGAAATCAAACACTTCTTTGTGTGAACAAGCAGACGATTTTAAAAGCCAACCGTCCCACTGAGCTTCTCAGCAGCGGAGAATCAAAGAATTAGCCTCAGGCTCGCCACACATTGGTAATATACATATTCATAACGGAGATAGCTGAGGCCCACTCACTTTTTCCAACACTTCCGTGACTGCTAGCAACAAGTAGATAGTATGCCACTTTGCACCACAGATGAGTGATGTGAAGCGGGGTGACAGCTCACCCTGTTTAGCTCTCAATACAGCAACAAGTAAATAACTGCTTTTGTGTGTCTTCGTGTGGGCATGTGTGTGTGTGTGCATGTGTGAGTTCATATGAGTGCTGATGCCCTGTAACAGAGACCATGCTGATGTCTACTGCTCATTTAAATCAAAAAGCAGTGCGGCCTCTCACTTAACAGCGTGGTTTAGGAGTCAAATGGTTTCATGGAAACCTGCCAGGTTTCCCTGTTTGGACTCCTGCTAGCATTTATGCAAGCAAAGAGGCTGCTAGACGCATGACAGCATGTAATGTAGACTGCTTTAACCTGAGCTACAAGGATAAACTCACAGCATTAAACAGTGACGTTGAGTTTTGCAAACAAACTTGAGAAAGACGTAATTTCCCAAATTTAGGTCTGGTAACCCTGTTGGCCTAGTGGCCTGGTCACAAAACAGCATAAAAAACAGGTGACATTCGTACTAAGTCAACAAACTTCTTTGTTACTTTGGTGTAGAACCCAGAATACTTTCAAACAGTGCTTTTCAGATGCTTTTGAGTCGGGACAGCACTATAGCAAAGCCATCTTCGCAGAGCTGATCTCGAGGGGAGCAGGAAATTGGAGAGTCCAAAATGGAGAAATCTATCGTAGGTTATATAGCTATGCCGCAACGTCCCCTTTAAGTCAACCTGTTTCTCTCAGAGGATTCAGTGCCCCACACGAGGTGAATGTTTTACAGACAGTGATGAGTCAACTATGTTTTGGTTTTTTTCCGAAAGAACTGCATGAACTTATTGTCCTGTTAGCAACTGGTCTAACCAGCTCAATGAGCTCTTGCTCTCCTTGAAGAACTCTTTGATGTATGAAATGATGATACTGAGAACAAAAAGCCAAGTAGGACTAAATGGCCTATGAGAAAAATGGAAAGAAGTCAAAAAAATTTGACTTTCCCCATGTTCCCTGATTGCAAGCATGTTACTGGTTCGCTTGACAAAAACAGAGGTTTTTACAAAAGTTGCCACTCTGGCCTCAAAGACACCTGGCAGGACTGGATGATCACTGTCAGTGACCAGGCCTTAATGGTCTAAGATTCATATCATGCAATTGTGACACCATAATAATTATAAATCAGCGAGGACCTTTGAGATATGCCAAACCTCTCTAAACCTCTATATCCTGACACTGAAATATTGTCAACACAAATGAAATTCAACACAAATTCATATCCAATGACATCATCAATTGTCCTGTGTCCACACAATGAGACCAAATACTCCACAAGCAGGTCAAAGTCCAGGGAGATCCATGGCTGCCTACTGCTAACAAAACAGCTCACAATAAACCAAGGACCTGACGCCTCACTACAGGGCTGCCCATCCAGAACCACAGGGGCCCTGTCTCAGAACAGCAGTGCTACGCTGCCACACAGCATCAGCGGGCTTGTAAAACAAGCTGTTAAACTTTATCTGCATCATAACCATTGCGATAATACACCACAGATGCCAGAATTTGAAAAACAGATTTCCCGGAGGGGTTTTTTTTGTCTGGACAGGAGCCTATTCTTCGTGTTTATGTGTTGAGATAATGTGTCCACTGTCATAAAGAAAGAATGTGATGATTTATATAAAAAAAAAAACTTACTCCACACAATCAATTAATAAAATGAGTTGATGCACCTTTCACAACTAATAGAAACCGCACTCAGATAGTGTGCCGGCATACTGAGAGTGTACATATGGCACTACATTCTATTAGTCCGCGCATTCACAGAGCCATTAGCATTTAAATATGCGGGAGCTGTGCTCCTTTCAAAATGCCATTTTTACTCTGCTGCAAGGAGGGTTCTCCAGTTGTCATAAACAAGTTTTTTTTCCTTTTTACTCAAGGACCTTTTCAAATGTCAGGGCCAATCAAACACAACACGACAGGTCTCTGGGTTGGAAAAAAAATACAGCTCAGGGGGCAGAGAAGAAAAGCGGACTTATCATGCATATTCATGTTGTTGGTAGGTTCAATGACTGCCGTCTCTGGGAATTGTGAGCAGTGGCAAAAAAAAAATGTGTGGCAAGAGGAAAAGAGTATGCTATTAACTCTTTTCTCTCCCTCACCATGTCCAAATGTCAGTGTCACAGAGCCACAATGGCAAAAGCTGTGGTTGCCTGCGAGTGATTCCCAAAACCCCAACTCCGACTGTTTTGTACCCCCCTCCCCCCCTTCTCTCCGTCAGCAGATTTGGGCAGAAAAGTTTTCTCAGTGAAGTGGTGCTCAGCAGAATGGCAAACAAACAAGAGCCGTCTCTCCACTGGCAAGGGCTCACTTCAGCACTTCAGACATCTCTTTCAGTTTACAACTTGCCTAACATCAGCAGGATGGATCCTCCTGACACAAGTCTATGTCAGCTAGACAGGGACAGGGACTCTGCCAAGACACAATGGAACCCTTCCTCCTCCTCCTCCTCCTCCTCCTCTGCCTCATGCCACCTCCCTCCTGAGACGCTGAGACAGGAAAGACCGGGTAGGAAGGAAGGAACAAAAAAAAAAAGAGGAAATAAAGCACAACACGTTGTGCCTGTACTTTCAGAGTTTGTGTGTGTGTGTGTGTGTGTGTGTGTGTGTGTGTGTGTGTGTGTGTGCTCACAATTCTTTTCAGGAAACTTCCCCAGCTCGGACAGAGAGAGCTGCACGCCTCACCGCTATCGTCCTCTTTATCTGTTTCTGTCTGTCTCATTGCTTCACTTCCTGCCTCTCTTCATTAGTCTCTGTCTCTTCTTTCTGGCTCCAGCAAGGCACAGTCATCCAGGAGGACATTATTAGCTGTCAGCTTTAACAACCAGCGTAGGAGCAGCGGCGGCAGCAGTCGCTTTCGTAACAATGCTCACAGAAAGCCCTGTCTCTGCCCCAGCGAGAGGAACAGGCAGTCAGGACAGCCTGCTGCGTGCAGATGGTGCTTTGTCTCTGCTAGTTCCTGCAAAAGTGACGCAAAGACACGAACGCGAGCACCGCACACGTACAAGCACACACATTTTTGGAAGAAGTCACCACAATTCACCCTCATCCATCCCAATCTGACTCCCTCCTCACCCCATCTATCCCTGGCATGATGTCCGCGGAAACAGTCGAGAGCAATTAGGACTTGAAAATGGCCAGCCATTAAGGAGGAGTACGAAATACTCAGTGTGATGGTTTACACAAGGTGGGAGGCTATTAGACAGCCAAGTGGTGAGCGCAAACTCCCATGCTCATGCCCCCCCCCGCCCCCCGCTGCCAAGGGCTCTCTTCCAATCATATAATGACTTATTAGTTGAGAGAATTGTGTACATTTATGGATCCTTAACATACTGCATGCTCATTTGCTATAGTGAAGCCTAGAGTCATTTGAATGACACAACCGATCTTTTGAGCGCGTTACTTGTATTGAATTTAATTGAATTGTTACTAATATTGACACGGGCTCTGTTTTACTGTCCCAGGAAGCCATGACAGAGTGACACAGAGCCTGTGTTGTCAGGACCCTGAAATTGAAGCAGCTAAATGGAATTAAGCCACCATCCATTTTATATATTTCTCACCAGTGCTTTTCCTTTTGTGGTGTGTTCAAATTTTAATCAGTGAAGAAAAACTATCATTCCCATTAATTATGAGCAAATAACACAACTTCCACTGTACGTTTGTATATTTATATTATGTAACTTGAACAATCTGCCAAATATCTTATGATTTTGCACAAAACAATACATTTGAAAACATAATTTTGGGCTCTTGGAAGGTTTGATGAGCATGTTTCAATGTCTTGTCTAAGACTAAATATTTAATAAATAGAAAATGACTAAAACCTTGAGGAAGTATAAGATCAAAGCTTGATGTCAATTCTCTTGATGACTTTATATGCAAGACTTGCAGCTACAAAGACTCAAGAGACACGATGAGCAGGGACCTGATGCAGCTGTAGTCAGAAACAATAAAGAGAATAATATAAATTTCACACAAGCAACAGTGCAACTTGTTCCGTTAATCACTTTGGACGTAAGATTTAGGATTTGCCGACAATGAGTGACTGTGTTTCTCCTGTTTTATATTTGATTGTCTCAATTAAAAACCTTGATGCTTTCGAACACAGCGGTGGAATATAATAACTTGCTTGTTTTCTGGCCACTGTGCCAGCTGAGCTGGGAGAGACTATTAAGTTGATTATTTTGAATTGGCAAAAGCTTACGAACAAGCTTGTCAGATGCCAATGTGGCAAGCTCCAGCCAAAACAGCTGTGAAAGTATGAGAAATGACTTTGGCTGCACTTAAGCACAAACAACTGGATGTATCCATTTCTCTGAACTGTACATAAGAACTCCCCACACATAAACATAGAAAGACTCCCAAAACTATCCTAAGCAAAACTAACCAAGACAAAACAGAGCATTTTATAGCAAATGAGAAACAGGCGGTGAAAAATTGGCAAGCGCAACAAATTACACTGCACACACAGCAGATTCTAAAATGCCTGTTCTTCACCCTGAGACAAAACTACTACCAGCCAGCGTGAAGCCTGAAGCACAGAGTTCTCCATCTACAAAGTGCACTGCTTAACAGCTAAAGACTTTGCTTTCAACATCAAAGCCTTAATGCAATCGGAGAATTAGGTTTTAAGTTGTCTAAAGATCAGAACTTGGGCCGGACTTTTTGAAACAAAGAACAATGCTTCACATTGAAAAATAAATGCCATCATAAGACTATGAAAACTTTAGCTAAACTGGCAATTGTTTGTTTGTTGATTGTTTTTTTTAAAGAAAACAAACTTCTCAGATAAAAAAAAGGAGCAAAAACTATAAAATCTCTCGACAAAAGACAATTGTCACAGTGTCAAAAGACCTGCAGTGTGCCCCTCCATTGCATCAGGGTGACTGACATCAGGCTGTAGAATCTGGGCCTCTTGCAGAATGCCCAGAGTAATTTCACACTCATTACCTCCTTTGCACAATGCACAGCACAATCACATGACAGTAAAATCCTCTCACACCAACCCCTATGGGAACTTTTAGAAGCCGTTAGTGGCCTGGCCATTATGGAAATTCTCAGAAGGGTTCACAAGAGCTATTTCAGCATGCGTCCAAATGACTGTGTTAAATGGAGTATTAGGCTCTGAGAATATGATTAACCGATCGTAATTGCTTTGCTTCTGTGACTTCAAAACAGGCAGTCAATGCACAATTCTGATCAACAAAAAAGGGGTGGGAAAAACAGGACATTGCAGAGATGAAAAAAAAAGCAGTCTCTGAATTAACATAACACACATCCTCTGTCCAGAGATGACTGCCAGTCAGATGAGCGGGTGGCGAGCAACGTGAGAGACAGACAGCACCTGTGCTTTCAAAAACCATCATCTCTTCCTGCTTCGGTGCACTTGCTCTCCTGCTTGCCTCTCCCGCTATCCGGCGTGATATAATACAGCAGAAACACACAAATGAGTCCCCACACAAGCATGTTGTACAGCAGATCAGCCATGTACATCGGTGCTCTACAAGCACAAATCATGTTCGTAATCACAGAACACCGACTCCACCGATCACCAGGGAGTATCTGTTGAGGCAAATGAGACTCCTGATTTCCAATACAAACACATGCACACACAACACGCAGCAACACTGATAGCCACCAGCAAGCTCAAACAGAATGTGTAACATTATAAATATTAAAGCGTCGGTTGGCTTTTTGCATTTCCTTGGCATGTTCCTCCCAAGTGATAAATCAAAAGGCCTGATAGGAGCTGCCATGTGCATTGTTGATGCTGCCTGTGATGCATTTGCCTTGGGAGGCCAGCTCTCACATCTGAACACATGGAGTCCACGAAGACGTGAGAGGAAGTTCAACCCCCAGCAGAGTTGAAGGCGGCAGACGAGGGGAGGGATATGGAGAGGAGCAAATGGGGAGGGTGTTGTGGCAAGTATAGGTCCTACTTGCGCCATATCCCTCCCCTCAACTCCCTCCCTGGAGCTGGAAAAACAGGGCAATCCCAGGACAGCAGAGGAAAAACTAAGAAGAGCCAAAGTATATGAGACATCAGTAGTAACTGGTATATTTATGGGGTTAGGACACGCTCCATAATCTCTGATTAAAAGCAGTGGGCGAGAGATGATCAGATGTTGCAATGAACGTAGCGGTTCAGATGAAAACATTTGCCTCTGGAAGGGTGCAGGCCACGGCCTGCATGTCATTAACAAAGGGTTTTTTTTTGCTCTCCCCGGGCAGGCTCCACTCTTCAGCTCCCCCTGTCTGTTGTGACAATGCCCAGGGGGTTAGAGCAGATGTCCGTTGCCAGCCGCACATCTGCATACAGCCTCAAATCCCTACCCCTTCACTGGCCAGACAATGGAGCCACCCTCCTCCTCCTCCTCCTCCTCCACTTGAAGCTTTCTTCCATTTGAGCCTCCAAATGCAGTAAAAGACAGAAGAAGAAGAAGAAGAAAAAAAAATGAGAGTGGGGAGAGTCGCCTTTTGAGAACCAGTGCCCTGCTCTGCCTGTGCAAAACTGTGGAATGGAAGCATTATCCTCCCGTCACAAACCGTGCAGGTTCTCAGATGGACGCCTGATTGGGCCGCTAATTAATTAGTGGGGCCATTGTGTCAAGTTCACACTGGTCTTGCTTGGCTGCACCCATCCCACAGAGAAATGCTGCAGCCGCACAAAAACACACACACACTTGCACCAAAACTTTGTACCAACTCTTTTAGGTGAAGGCCAATTGTCTTTTCTCTTTTCTTTTTCATTTTAACCAATTACGTAACTATAAATTTCTATTAGGCTACCAATAGTTACCACCACCCCCCCCCCCCCCCCCCCAAAAAAAAACCCAACAACTCTTAATGGATCTTAATTGGATCTTTAATATGTTCACCATTTACTCATCAGTGCCCAGCGCAGTGGGGACCTAATAAAGCACTGTGAAGTGGAGTGGAGTGCCGGCCGGTGTCTACTCCCACCCTCCCCTGTCCCTGCGCCATGGACAGCGATGCGAGTGTCGCTTGCGACCCCGCAGCCCGGCGGCGGCGGAGGAGCGCGCGCACACACACACACACACACACTCGGATCGTCCCACCACCCTCGCGACGACGTCCCGACTCCTACCTCGGCTGGGTGTTTACTCGGGGGGTTCACGCGTCGGCTGTGGGGGCTCCAGGACTAGCATCGCAGGCTACGCATTTTTTTTTAAATTGAGTTTTTTTCAAATTCGCTCGTTATCTCGGATTTGGGTAGGCGCTCCCTCCACCTTTGGAGTGCGCGAAAACTTGATCCTGGACGCAGCGGGACAATGTCCGGCGCGGGGCGGCGGGCGCCCGGAGTCGCTTTTTGTTGTTGTTGTTTTTGTTGTACGAGGGGAAGTAACCTCGGCTCTCGGCGCGCCCGCCTATCCTGCTGTTTACTTATACGCTTCGAAAACACTCCTATTCTTTTCCTCCTGCCAGAATTGAGAGGTGTGTATCAGTTCGCTTTTCCTTCACCCCCCCCGCTTTTTTTGAGTGAGGCGGAGCCTTTGCCCACTTCTCCCTCACACACATACACGCACGCGCGCACGCGCACAGATGAGACACTTGCAGTTGATGATGTTGATGCAGATGGGACAGTGGGAATTTTCGAGAAAGGCGATATGTTATTGTGCTGTAGCCAATGTCCACTGTTACCCCCCCCCCTGAAATTTGAAGTGGGATTGTCTAAATAGCATGTTAGCAAAACGCTTAAAGGGCAGGCTAAGATTATATTCATATAGGTTTGTCTTAATACAAGATTCACTCGCACGTGCACAGTGAGCCATATCAGTAACTGCTGTCAGAGCCGCAGCTACGAGGACACACGGAGTGAATGTGCTGTGTCTGTGTTCGTGGTTTTATTTTTTGGCCGTGTTCTGCGAGCTAGTTTCAAATACCTCATTCACGAAATAAAATCGGGAATGTCTTTAGATGTGTGAAATTTGAGCTTGTGACCATGTAGACTCCAACTCGTTCTTCTCTATTATCGATAAATCACAGTATGTACTTTAAAAAAGCCATCTATTGCTTAGAGCCCAAGCTGATGTTTTGTACTTACAAACGGTTAAAAAACCCAAAGCACATCCTCACATTGGAGTTGTTGGCATTTTTATTTCAACATGAAAGAATTGGTTAATCAATAAACTTTAGACTTTAACTTCAAACTTTTTTTTTTATTTCAGGCATGTTACGAATTAGAGCCCCAACAGTTTAGAGTAAGGGGTAAAGGTTGCGAGCTAATGGAACGATTTTCGTTAGCTACATCAATCTAAACGTTCTTGAAGGTTATTTGGTGGCTAATGTGTGTTATTTTTGTAAACAGCAGTTTTGCTGTCCAGTAAGGTTAGACACTTTTGAATAAACCTTTAGTTGTTATTGTCTGTCAGTTAGGTGGCACTTAGTTGGTATTCAGCAGCTAATCGTGGAAACTAGGGAATGTTGTGCCACTCATTTTAAATTTACGTGAAAATCAAACTTAAAAAACGTTTAACTGGATAGGCTCCTTCTCGTCCGTCTATCTTCTGCTAGGTTTTATAACGCAGCGCAATCTCTCATTCAACATCATTGATCTTTCTGAGAAAATGATAGAGCTCCAGAGAAGCCATACGGAGTAGCCGTACAGGGAAAGAAATATTTCTTATGTTATTATTGAGGCCACATTGGCTTTATCTTACTTGAACTTACAAACGGCCGGTGTTTGTAACACACAACAATGAAATTAATTTATTTTTTTTACAGAATTTCTTTTTTTCAGTGTCTGGTCAAAATTCTAGGAGTATATGGTTGTGGTGGGAGGACTTGAGTGTTAAAATAGATATTCAGTCAGATTAAACACTATGTTGATGTCATGCTTACAACATGCAGTCTACTGCTCTCCCTTATTTTATTTTTTTACGCAAGTATACTGGTTCTGGAGCCTCCACATTCGTTCACACAGTAGTGCCAGCCATATAACACTGCACAGATGGCCGAGAGCATCTTTGGATTTCCTGTTATTTCACTCTCTGCGACACCTCCAGTGGTACAGTGTTTGAATTGAACTTTTCTCAAAGACAAATGAAGTCACAACAGCTCATAGATAAATCATATACATACAGTATACCTTCTATTCTTCTGCTGCAGCCTCTACCATCTACCCTAAATGTGTGGTCCCAGGCCTGGGGGCTCTTGGCCCTGTCGAGAGAGCAACTTTCCCTGTGGCCATTTTGTCTCTAGCACAATGTAGCTATTGGGCATGAACCCAAACACTCCAAGCATCAGCCACCAGGGAACACCAACCGAAGCATATGTTTGCAATAGCACAAGAGGGGATGGATAACAGGCCACTAAATAAGATAGCAAGCGCATAGGCCCTGTAAATACAACCAAGCCAATTGTCAAACTCTGATGGTAAGTTTATGGTTTAGTACATCATTTAATGATGTAAAATGACATAGCTACATGTTGGTTTCCTAAATTCCTAAATTTTGAGAGTGAGTTGTTCAAATTATAAGCTTACCTCCTGCTCCATTTACTGTAGTTCACTAAGCATTTTAGTTTATTTGTCTCTTCATATTTAAAATGCAAAATCTAATATTATATACTGTATATTATAAACTAATTAGAGGCAGAAAATATGCAGTATTTCGTATACTATGCCCCCTACTAAACCAATACAGTTCAGTGGATTAATAAAACACAGTTTTTTGATTGTATGATTTGCTTTTGTTTATACAGTACTTAGAGGATGACAGCACACCCACACAGACATACACACACACCCTAATCTTTTCACTGTACAGTGGGTATTTGAGAGGATCAGTAGTGTGCGACTGCATATTTCTGCAGAGACATTATTTCTTCCCTCAATTCCTTCTGGCAGAGATCTGAGTGTTTGACCTTTTTAAAATGCAAAGCGATTCTTCTACACCAGAGAGTGAACGGGAGGCTCATGATTGTGCTACTAAATTTGAGGGTACTTAATGCAGTAACTCACAGAGAGGGAGAGCTGCTCTGCACCTGCCGAAGTCTTGACTTGGTTACAGGGATACAATAACACCTCCAAGGGTTATGTTAATCTTTAAGGACGGGTTATTCTTATGCTGCTCCATTCTTTACCTCGGAATGAATATTGCAACCTTGAATCAGACTCTCTCTTAAATCACTTTATTGCATATCATTTCCATTTACTTGGTTTGTATGCATACTAAAACACATAGGCCACTTACTTTACAGTCTCTAACTTCAAAATAAACTGAAGATCTTCATTCAGACAGTCCATTCATTCATCAATCTTTTATTCCATCATATAATGTTACTATGCAGAATAACTTTGTATTAATCAACACTGTGGCGCAAAATGTCTTTAAACATTGCTTTTGAGATGGAACAATATGATTCAAACAAAGCCACACAATACCTCTCGTGCGTCTATTTATACTCTACAATACATGAAGGCCTCTGGCACAGTCATAGCCACCTTTAAAAGACACTGGCATGCTTTCAGGGTCTTACATTTCTCCAATAGAATGCAAATGAGACACATTTACCCCTTTGACTGGAGAATAAGTGTGAAACAGTTAATTAGACTTGTGAGGTCTCTGGATGATTTAGCTTCCTCCTACAGCATGAAATAAAATACTGTGAATGTTTATGTGAGACAAAGGTTTCCAAGGCTGACAACATAAACTGTAGAGACAGTACACAATGAAGCAGAATTCAAGCTACACTTTGTTTCATTTGCACTCGTCTCTCCCAGTTAGAGAACCATCCTTCTCAAATGTGACTACATTGACTTGTTTTCACCAGCTTCCAGAAATAACAAGCCCCTTTCGTTCGAGTTTGAGTCACAGCATAAAAAAGCTGAATATATGGCATGTGTGATCTGTAAATTGGAATAGATTTATCATTTTATCTAATGAGATTGAAATTGCTGTGATGTTGAGATTTTGGAGGTGCAGATCAAAAATGAAACTATGAGGTGGAGTTTCTTCACTAGCGATGAAACATTTGGTAATTTTTCCACAAATGTGGAAAGCCGAAGTGAAAGTGTTTGAGCTAAGATGTGTGCTTCTGAGGGGAGGATGGAAGTGTCCTTTTTTATTGACTAAAGGTTGCCGCTGCTTTGTTGCCCCTTGCTCTCGAAAAACACAAGATCAGGAATCCAGACTGATTCTGCATGAAAAAATGTCACAAATGTAACCAGTTTTTAAACTCGTTTTTACTGCAAATTTGCTAATTAATCACAGCTTACAAATTGACACAGTGTGGAGCACAGTTTTCTTCATATAAACTATGCATGAAAAATGAATTCATCCTTGTATAAACTATTTTCTTGTTCTCTCTCGCGAGGGATATTTGAACAGACTGCAGCATGTAGGTCTTTGTTTACAACCAACCTAATGTAATTATACTCACCACCTACACACAAATTTGCATGCAAACTGTGTCGGAGGTTTGAAAAATTAAATGAAATTAGTGCAAGGATAAGTCTGATCATAATGTCTCAGTACCACAATGTCGGGCTGATAGACCGCACTGCTGCAACATGGCAGGCAGGCTCGTGCAGGACTGCAGCTAACAAGCTGCTCCTTTTTTAAACACACATGTACAGCACAGGGACGCTTTAGCGGGGTAGCGCTTATCTCCACTGAGCAAACTGGAGTGATGGGAATGTTCTCAGGATGTTATCATGTCCTCTGTGGAAATGAGATAGCCCGCCACCTTTATCGCCACCGTCAGACTCTGAAGGGCCCATGACCATTACAGGAACAAGGACCACTAGGATGCCAGGGCAGACTCACCAACTGGCTGCTTTGGAAAAAAAATAAATAAATAAAAGACTGCCAGGGAATTGGAAGTTTTGAAGGTTGAATGACTGACAGGAGATTGGAAGGAGACTTACTGTCAGCTAGTTTAACCCAGCCAAAGGATTTCACAGTAGTTATTTAGACAGGATGTTAAATGTCTGAAAAAGATGTAATGTAACACTTCAGAAAAAGTAATGCAGTTCACCTTGACACATTATTAAAAAGGACAGAAGAAAGAAAGAAAAGAGAATCTAGAGAAATCAGGAAAGCTACATGTTAGTTATACTTGGCGAAAGGATCAACAGAAAAAAAAAAAATCTTTGTGATATGGGATTTAACTACAGCATCTCCATGGCAGCTCTTTCTCCTTTCAAGTCACATTTTTAATGAATAGGTAATGGACAAAAATGTGCAACTTCATATAATGTCAGAATAGATGCCAAAGGTGAAAAGAAAAATTGTTTGACAAGTGATTTTGATGTGCACATGACAGAGCATGTCAAAACAACGTTTTGGAAAGAACTGCCCTCTGCTCCTGCTAGTGTGACTGTCTTGCAAATCCACTGCTTGTTTTCAAAGCATTTTTTGCTCTAACAGGTGCAAAACCTCTCAACTCAACACATCAAAGAGACACACGCACCTTCGAATAAATCACAGCAAATGGTAAGACTCCAGACTAGGGCCCCCTAACACCAGAGAGGAAGGATTCAAAGTGTCTGATTTCATATTCATGAAGTGTGAGGCTATGGCGGTTGAAAGCTTGTTTACAGAGACGTGTCTTTTGTCCTCGGGAGGAGGTTTGATATTCTACCAAGAAACTGTGTTTACATACTGCATGCTTGTGGTTATGCCTGCGTGATAAAATATCTCACCTAACACGGTTTATACCCCCACTACACACCAACGCATCCTGACAACTCATAAGAGTTCTCACTCCCCTCGTGAAGTAATTAAATTTCTTGCTGCTCGTCTGACAGAGCTAGCGAGAGCTTGTGATTATGAAGTGCTGGTGGCTTCTGTGCGGATGAGTTGTTCAAGTTGTGGCAAGTCCGAAGAGAAGTGTCGTCTTCAAACGGCGCCCACAGGAACAAAGGTAGCAGACAGCCAGCCGACACTACACAGAACCAACCAAACATAGGCACTGGCATTGCAAGGAGAGGGTTTAAATAGAGCCAGTAACCTTCTTTTTTCATCTGTGCACTGTTTTTCCTTTCTTTTCAAGATCATTACAAAGCTCATGCACCTGCATCCAAGGATGTTTTAGTTTTTTTTGGCAATAATGTTTGAGATAATAAAGTGAAATCACAAAGGGGGATGTCTCACAGCTCTCTTGTCTTGTATAAAAACTGTACTTCACCTTTTAAAACTGAAACAACGCCTACAAGGTTGGCGCTTGAATGGATCAGCTAATAACTACAGCTGAAAGAAAGCTTTGGAGAAAAGAAAAAAAAAATCTCCCCAATGAGTACTTAAAGAAAGAAAGCAGCTGTCAGAACATAGTCAGGAGAAAACATCAGCTATTGGAGAGAGGGGTTCGGGATACTTTTCACTTGCTTTTCTCGGAGCAGTGTTCACTGTCATTCGCTCCCACGCTTCCTCCGCTCTCGCCGGAGTGACACTCACTCACATGCACACACACCTTTCATCCCAAGGGGTGAAACAAACCCATGCATTATGACTCAAATCAGGCTTAATCTATTTTACACGCTCTAAATTAATGTCTTCATGTTCATATGCAATGAATAAAAATAGCCGGATCCTTTATCTAATTATTTACCCCCACGTTTCCCCTCCCGGAGCATGCACATCACACAGGGTTTTTTGGTTGTTACAGTTCTCACACAACTTGGCTGTTGAACGACTGTGGCCTCCCATCAGGTCGACAGATAACTCATGCAGGCCTGGTGCCCTCTAGTGGTTCAACTGTGAATTTCCTATATTTTTCTATAAACCTACTGTAGTATTTCATTGTTATTTTAGGGGCACATTATCACACTAATGATATGCACCTACATTGGCATACACTTGTACACTTTCACATCGTCTGCAGAGAAGTGTACTACCTGGCAGATATGCAATCTGTGAAGGTGCAAGAGCACCTGACTTTTAAAGGGGATGGGAGATGGCTGTTCGATTGATTTATTGTATGTTACGCCCATAACAAACCCATGATTAATAAAGAGACCAAGTGCAGGCCTTTTGAAACATATGAACCATTAACCTCTTTTTTCCCCAGCTGATAGATTGTTTAAAAATAAGAACTAAACCTCGGTTGTAAGGTTCCCCTGCTCTCAAAACAAGACATACTATCTTGCTGATTCTAATTGAGTTTTTATTTTGAAAGCTGGCCATCAATAAAGTTCATTTGAATCTCAGTGATGATGCCATTCAGTGCCTTAGATGGCACCAGTATCTCAGAACTAGGAAGATGCTGAGCAGTTGGTAGCAGTCAGCTCTTGTGGGGTCTCCAAGAGGTCATGTCGTCCAAACCACATGAATTGCTCCTCTGCCTGTGCTAAAGCTGCCTCAGCAGACTTCTGCTTGTGGTTGCGGGGGAACAGTCTGGTGGTGGTTGGAACATTTGCCTGCTTCCCCATGAAGTCGGTCTTGTAGACTGTGAGGTTCCCCCCAGTCTCAGCCGTGCTGCTGACACCTCCATCGTGGCACAGGCGGAAATGGGAGCTGTGCTGACTGCGATCATCGAGACACTTCCTCCGCCCCACACCCTGAAGTGCACCAACGTGACACAGATACAGAGACGATATGGTTTCCCTTTAAGCTGTAATGCTGTGATAGCTCGGAACATTTCGTTATGCTCAGAATTTGTCTTCATACTCACATGAGTGAAGACAGAGATGCTATCTTTGAAGGAATGTCTGTTGTCATGCTCTGAGAATGGATATTCTCTAGATTTCTGTGAAGAGATCCATGAAGCAAAAAATGCTGTTTGTTGGACAGTTTAAAACAAATGAACAGAGGTATGAGAAAAAACGAGGAGTCAGTTTTGCTGTCCTTTGAAAGGAAGTGCAATGAAATCTTTCAGAGGCCAGGGCCATTACTGTGAAGAGAAGAGCAGTCATGCCAAACACTGTATTATCTACTGTACATACACACCTGCTCAGATTTCTGTTTAGGATAGCGTTCAAACTGTAAAGTCTGAGGCAACGATGACATGACCTGATTTAGCATGATCCCAGTGCTCGTGCAAGTCCAACGATTTCTTGTCTCAGTCTCTGGTAAAACTGAGTGAGCAAACTGAGAAGAGCATAAAATAAAAGCAAACTATTTGTCCAGGTTTGTCAGAATTTGTTACAATCTGCTGAAATGTTGTGAGAAAATCAAGAATTTCTTACCCACTTTCCATCATTGCTAATTGAAGAATATTGCTTTCCACCTTTAACCATTTTAATACACTTTGAAATGTTGAGTCCAATGACTGGTTTCACCAATACACCACACACACACACACACACACACACACACACAAACACAGAGTTCAACTTAACAATGCAAAACACTGGTGACCAGTCGTCGTCAGGGGAGGCAAGGGAGGCAGCGCCTCCTCAGGAATTTGACGGGTGGAAAAAAAAAAAAGTTAATATGTGATGATAATAAAACACCATTCAGTTTGAGATTCTGTGTATTAACTGAATAAATGTAGTGCAATTTCGTTCAGGTGTCATTGATTGTGTGAGATCAAACCAGCTATCAAAGGAGGCTTGAAACGGCTTTGCCTCCCTTTGTGGAAAAAAAATGACCAATCAGACTTAAGTTAATTGCTGTTGTCAGGTAGAATTCTCTATCTCTAACATATAGTAAAAACAAGGTGAAGGAAGGCTAGCTGAGTCTGACTTTTTGACCAATAACAGAGCCGTTATTGGATTGCTGTATCTGCTAGTGACATATGTTGTGTAGCCTGCTAATGTTAAATAGTTAAGAGAAACGCCAGCAATGGAGGACCAGGAGAATAAACTGCAATATGCACTTGTCAATACATTTTGGAGACTAACATTCCAACATTCCATCAGCTACAAATAAAAAAATAATGGAAGACCAACTCATAAACTGTATTTAATTCAGAAGACGGCAGGAGGATCACACTGCTTCAGTATGGATACATACTCTCGAGTGGATGGGTTAGCAGTCTCCCTGTAGGCATGTTGCTTCCTCAGTGAAATTATTCAACAACCGCTGCTGC
The DNA here is from genome assembly GCF_022379125.1 of Scophthalmus maximus. Taxonomy (NCBI): domain Eukaryota; kingdom Metazoa; phylum Chordata; class Actinopteri; order Pleuronectiformes; family Scophthalmidae; genus Scophthalmus; species Scophthalmus maximus. The sequence goes on along the minus strand of NC_061524.1, from coordinate 18,367,996 downwards.
TGGTCACTATGGAAACATGCTACAAAACAAACCTGGAAACAGAGATCAAATTGCCACAGCGATGTAGAAACTGAATTTTACATGATACATGACATGTTCAACTTAAGAGTATATTAAACAATTGCATTAACTTACATTAAACTTATCATTTTTTTGTTTTGGTTTCATTATTAATGAGAGATGCCATTTTAAAACATGTTAAAAGGTAAACTATAAAGATCCCATATGGAGAAAAAAACGATTCACATCATTTTCTGAGCAAATAAACGCAGTTAAATGTTAGCGTAAGCACATGGTCATGAATCCCAAGCCTTGACTGAAAAATGTTTCACTCGTTTCATTCGAAGGGTTTTAAAAATTCTATATGAGACGTGCCGATCAGGACAAAGTCCACATGAAATAAGTTAACTGACATTACTTGAGAATAAAAAATATTATCGAACCCCAACATTAACCATGTATGGTGTATGCATTTACTGTACATACACAGTATTTCAGACTTGGATGTTATGGCTCAGGCTATAACAGTGCCATTTTTTATGTACAAGGTCATAAAAGTAGACAAACTACTGTGATTTTGAGGGCAAGTCAGGGTGAAACTGTAAGGTCTGAGCTCTTTCTTTTAAAGCTGATATTTTCACATGGTATTGTGCATTGTGTGTGTGTGTGTGTGTGTGTGTGTGTGTGTGTGTGTGTGTGACACTGCACAACTATGATCAAACCATATAGTCTATGGATCAAACCAGAATATCACAGGGATTTAGTTTAGGACAATCTCCTGTTCAAGTCTTTTTGTCTCCAATCCTTAATAATAATGAGGCACTCTACAAAGTCTAAATTTAACAATATATTTAGAGGTTATGATAGAAGTTTAAATCACATTTTAGGCAAATTAAAAATATTGACACTGATAACAAACTAGTGTCCTCACTCACAGTTACTCATTGATCAAAGTTCCTGCATCACATACTGAACGGACAATCCTTTTTTTCCTCTACAAGTGAGGTTTTTTCCATTTCTTTATGGAGGTGCTTCTTCAGCTTTTTGGCCAAGCGTTGCCACCTGATGAAAAGTAGTAATCATTGACCACTTAGAAATTTTCCAAAACTGTGTAAATGTTGTAATTTACATTCTTGTTTTCCAGATCACACATCAACATCTCTTACCTTTCCTGTGCGTCGTTGTATTTATTCAACCTCTCTGCCTCCTCCCTCTTCTCCTCCATCCATCGTTGCAGGAGTTCCTCTTTCTCTCGCAGAGCTTGTGCCAGTGTTTCCTTTAGTCTTTCCTGCTCCGCTCGCAGGGCGGCCAACTCTTTGGTTTGACACTCTAAGGTGAACTCAACATCTAAAAGGGTCCACTTCACAGTGTTTCTCCCTTTAGCCAGGGTAAGTGCCTCTTGACGGTACTGGACCACACTGAAAGGTCAAATATTAAAATAGCAATTTATTCTACCATAGATGACCTTGTGGTATCGTTAAGTAAGATTTTTTGGTGTTAGACTTAAGGTCACAAGATCTTCCAATTCTGAAGAACACCAAGTGCCAGAAGCTGCATTTATGCCTCTTCACCAAAGTGATGAGGAACAGTTTTTCATGGTTTTGCTTTACACGTTACACTTGACCCTGTTGATCGTGAAATACAGGAGAACCACTGCAAAACTATGGTTTTTACATAATTTACCAAGTCACATTGTCATTGTCAAATATTTAACGTCTCTTCAACAGTCATACTTCTTGGCTGGTTGACAGATGTGCTCAGAATTTTTTTTTTTAACATTAAGGCTATAAAAAACACAGCACACCTTGTTATACTCCTATTTTCTCCATTCAAAACTAATCTCATTTTGTGAATATGGAACTGTCTAGGCCTTGAATGTAAAATGAACCCTGAAAAAATGAATCTCCAGAAAAAAAATAAAATTATAATTTATATTTTCACTCTGACTTTGAGAAAAGAGCTGCTAAATAAGAAATCCCAAATAAAATGTAAACAGCGCCTTAATGTGATATAGTCAGCATTGTGTAAAGAGAAAGCAGTGAGGATACTCTGATGACTATACAGTTAAAGTTACCGTGACTGCCAGAACTGCAGCTCAGCCTCTTTCAGATACAGGACGGCGGATAGGTCAGAGACAGTCTGAGAAAGCTACAGAGACAGAAAAAACAAAAAGCAAAGGATGACTTGATTGAAGCGTGAATAACTGGGTTCGTTTTTTTCCCTGCTGTAACCTAACAGGACGCTTTATATTACCTCCGCCGAGGAGGTTTGGGTTTTCGCCCGATGTCAGTTTGTTGGTTGGTTGTTTGTTTGTCAGCAGGATTACACAAAAACTTTGCGATGGATTTCCACAAAACTTTGTGTAAGGATGGAACATTGGCCAAGAAGGGGCAGATCCATTAACATTGTATTTAAAGGTTGTTTTTTTGACATTTTCACTGATTTCAAGAGAATAATCCATGGATTTTGATGAAAAAAAATCTGGTATATTTATGGTATTGATAGCTATGAGTGTGTGCAATTCGGCTTGGCATGATTTAATATATGGGGACTTTTGGGCACCAGGTGAGGGTATGCGCTGTACTATTCTAGTTTCACAAGGTCAAAGCTTTCTATTTATGTATTTTTTTGATTGACAGATGTACTGTATGCCTGAGAGAGTTATATATCAATTGTTTGAGCAAACTGCTGTTTCTTGGACATCTTTACAATAGCTGGAGGCTGATGCTATGGTATTATGAGTGGATCACTCCTCATTTATTCACCTTTTCTGCCAGGTGTTCAGTCTCTCTCAGCTGCAGTAGAAGGACCCTGGTGTTTTGCCCAGATTCAACTCCACCTCGCTCTGAACTGAGAATGATCGGTGCACGCGTTTAAAAATGCAATAGTCCATTTTTAATAAATCAACATCAACAAAAAGGCTAAAATATTGAATTAAGTGGTTTTGTATTGCTTACCTCTTCAACTGAACATCATCCAGGATTTGTGTGCGAATTTCAAAACGTTCTTCCAGCTGAGACACTGAAAGAAATCAGACAAATGTCCTTGGGCTAAGACAGCGAGAACAGCATTGCAGAAGCTGACATACATAGGAATCATGTAAAACTTACAGCTCGTAAAAACACCAACATAGGGGAGTTTCTCAGCTTGGTCCCTCTGATGCAGTCGAGAGCGCACGTGATTCTTCCAATATTCCATTGTCACCACTAATCTGTCCCCAAATCAGTCCAACATAGGTTCCCAGCGGTGCACTTGCGTATGCCGCATCCCGCTCTCTCTAGACAACAGTCATTACCTCGTCGAGGTCGAAATATTTGTCAAAACGTAGCCATCGGCACAAAAATGAAAAGGCCACAGTAGCGTTTCACAGCTCCTCCCAGTTCAGACCGAGGGCTGCTTGACTTTCCCTTATGGGATGTAACTTCTGACCATCATGCCCCCCCACCACCACCACCACTACACAACCGTGAAGCCCCTAATATAACATCATATAACAAAATATAATATAATAACTTCTCCGCTTTCAAAATGAAAAAAAACTCAAGACACAAATAACCTCTATATAGGATTTATTCCAGAAAAAGTAAAGTTTTCCTCTTTTTAAACAAAACAATAAAATTACATTTTTAATGGTTTTAACAGTGATAAAAGAAGTGTTCAGAGCTTTTACTCGGGTAAAAGCAGCATTTACTTAATGCACTCAAAGTATCAAAAAAAAAAAGTATAAAAGTATGCATCAGGTGGAATGAACCATGTCAGGATTAAATGTTTTCTATTGATAACCTTAATCTGCACCGTAACTGGCAACTAAAGCTGTCAAATAAATGTAGTGGAGTGAAAAGTACATCAACACTTATTATATTTCAACTATTACAAATTACACTTAAATTTAGACTTTAATTTACTCAACCCTTCCAGGGATTTTCAAAATAAAATAGACCTGAACAGAATGTTCTCAACTTTTCTAGAAAGAGGACCAAGCGAGCGCTAAGTACTTCCGGTTCATACGAATCTCCTCATTAAATCGCTTCGGGTGAAACTTTGTCCGTGGCATGAGCTACATTCTCCGTTATTATTAATTATAGGCTATCGTTTGTGCATGATAATGCGGAGTAATTCCGATGGTCGACAGAAGAAAGAAGACGAGTTTTGAAGGCGAAACAGGAAGTTGTTTTTTGCTATCGCTCCGCACTAACGTGTGCTCGACAACAACAGATGGAAAGAGAAGCTGCGGGCTAATTTAACTAGTTGTAGAAGTGCGAAACATAACGGAGGTGAACAAAGCAAAAGCGGCTTCCCATGTGAATGTAGTTTAGCTGTAATTCAGTAAGAGTGTTTTATAACTATACTTTTTTTCCTTCTTTTTTTTTTTTTATAGCTGTACGGTTGAGCGTTGCTGTTGGGATTAGCTAGCCTGTAAGGCTAGTGAAGCACACTGAAGACACCATTCACTTCAAAGACATAATTGATCTTGCCAACGTTCATATCGTCAACGAGACCATGGACAGGTTGTCAAGTCGTTAAGGACTCGCCGATGTGTGCTGGATTGACGGTCGTGTGTCCAGTATGAGCTCAGCAGCTGGAGACGCGGAGCCTGGGACCCCCCTGGATCATTCAAAGGAAGAAATCAGTGGTGCTGCCTGCACAGGTGAAAACAGCAAACATGTAAGTAACCATAACATCATTGTTATCTAACATATAGGATCAAACTTCCTTTCTTACCATCGGTTAGTTGGAGTTGTTTATGGTTTTCTAAAGCCACTCTACAATAATCCCAGCTGTTTACCAGCCAAAACCTCTTATACATGCAGGGCTAGAGGAACATCCTGAGGGGGCACAGGGCAAACAATTCTCTCTGGGCCCCTTTAGGCCCCGTTCAGACAGGTATCAACAATCGTCCTGAGCGATGCAATCAAAAGTCCATGTGCAAAAGCACCCATCTTGCACTGAGGATGCATTCGGTATATGATCGCTCAGACCATGTTTTCGGAGGTGGTCTGGGATACACACGTGTCCACAGTTTCTCAGTGACTCCGCTCCTGGCTCCGCTATCTCCCTGGGTGGATATGGATTGTCATTCCTATCGTCTTTTGCTATCTACTATTCCTTAACCTCAGTGGAACACGCCATGAGGTCAAGGAAAGGTGTAAAGGAGGAGTGTTAGGACTTAGGAAAAGCCAACAGCGCTGCTTAGAGAATCAGACTCCACTTACACTAGACTACGTCATTATGTGATGGCGGATGTTATTTATGTGCGTCTGCCTTGATGAAACTACAAATTTTCAAAGATGGACTACAAGAAAGGCAGTGGCTCGATCCAACATTCTTCAGTGTGTTTTACCACCGTGTGGCATCAGATGTAAATGCTGCATAGGCAACAGTAATTTAGATGATGAGTGCGTCCCTTCAGGGTCCTATTCATACTCTTCTTCTTCCTCTACTTATTAATTAATCGTTTATGGCGCGTCACGTTAAATAATGCTGCCGCAATGAATTGTGGGGCCTCTATTTCTCCTTTCCTTTTGCATAGGAGGTGTACCCTATGCTAAAGGATATAGGAAAGGAAGCATTGAAGCACCTTTCCTATGCATTTAGAGAATCCAAAAAGCTCTTATCGTGGCTGCCGATGGAATTATTCCGAGTGATTTCTACATTTAGGAAACTTCCTAAGCAAATTTGACAATTCGGCTGTACCCCCTATCTCTATCTGTCCTTCTCACACCAACACACAAACACACACACACGGCATGTATGTAATGTATTGTAATGGCAGGTGTGACCTGTTGTACCCTGAGATGTCCACTTTGGATCTGTCAAGGCGGATGTTAATACAAGGTCTAAAAAGGGCCTCAGACCACCATTACACACTGCATACAAGGTTGCATTATTTATTTCCTCACAACCAGAAAACAGTCAGTGGTTAAGAGCTGAAATGACCAGGTGAACAATCGCCTATTCGTGTGAGAGAGAAGATTTACTGACAGCTATTTTAACTGATTCATCATTGAATTTCATTTGGATTTTAAAGCATAAATGGAAAAATTGCACTGGCACTGACTTCTTGATTGCAAATACTTGCTATTTTCTATGAGAATAAACTCAACATCTTTTGGGTTTTTTTGGCTGTTGTATCACTTTGTATAGATGTATAAATAGAAATAGAACTTTTCTGTTGAAATATATTTGACAAATATCTATTATTTCTAGGCAAGTGACAAAGCACTGCGAAAAAATCTTTGATTTAAATTTTTTCAGAAGGAATTTAGGATTTTCTGGTTTACAAAGTATATTTCCATGGATGAGAAGTTCTTAAAATATTCCTTTTTTATGATGGTTACTTAATAGCTCTCAATTTTGTGGTCCTAAAACCAAAACTTGTTCTTCAGGCAATAATTACATTTTTAAACCATTTGACATTTAATTGACTAAACAATTTATTATTATTAAAGAAAATATTTTGCATTATAGCCCTCCTATGATAGAATTATACAAACCTGCTAGAGGTTAACTTGACGCATAGAAAGAATTAAAGCAATTTGATAAAACACACCTTTACATCAAGTTGTGAAGTTAAATCAATTAACGTCTTAAAACTCGAATTTGGGTTTTTCTGAAAGGCCACGGCCACAAGATTGAATGTGGAGGCTCCCTCAGAGTTAATATTGAAGATGTATAACATTTGAGCTGTTCACGGACATATTGGGATCATCGCTTATGTTTGTCTAAATGTCTTTTATTTCACAGAATAAACAATTCACAAAAGATGTGCATTTATATCTACATTTTACGTCAAAAATGATTTTGTTTATTTGGTCATTCAAGCTCTATATATTTATAATACATTTTATGGTAGAATGTAAAATATCAAGCCTCAATTACACATTTTTGTCATAAGGGTTTAATAATTATTGAAATTAAATGGAAAATCTGCCAATTAAAAAAATGTAATAAAAAAAATAAATAAATAAATAATAAAACATTTTTTATATATATATGGTATATTATACACACCAACACAAACATTTTTGACTACTTAATATCTATTATATTCCTCAGGTCACCCTCGCTAACTTATGATCCTTTATTTTATTATTTTCTAGGAGTCGGCCACTGAAATTAAGAGCCGTGCCGTGGTCAAGTACTCTGCTGCCCCACCTCCTACCAGCTATGCCCTGCTGCAGGAGAAGACAGACCTGAAGCTGCCTCCTGCCAACTGGCTGAGAGAAAACCCTCAGCTGGGCAGTGCAGGCACCACCATATTAGGGTCCAGCAGCAAGAGCAAGCCTTTTTCTAGGTATAACATCATGGGAAATACTATAACTTCGACTCTAATGTGCTCTAATGTGATACTATGTGGATCTCTGTTTAACAAAAAAAAGTTGTATGGTCACATTTTCTGGTGCTATTAGAATGTTTTGACCACCACATTTATTTCAATAAGGGAACACTAACTACTATGAACATATCGTTAGTCAGTTGAAATCACAGTGGGCATAGGGGCTGAAAGCGTCATGCTCTATACTATGCTTAATTATGGAAACCTGCTGGGCAGATGGCCTCTGTTGATGGTCAGAACGCTCTCATGAAGACTGATTATTACTCACTGGTCATCCATATTAAGCCCTGTGTGTAATGGACTCCATCTATTCTTTCTTTTTTTCTTTTTGTAAAACAGAGTTATATATAATACAGTGTCGACGCCACCAAACAAGACACCAAACACTGGATAACTTCTCGCTGCATAGCTGAAATGCTAATAATCCTCAATTAGCCAAATTATTATTGTGATTTTCATTTGGTAAACGTTGGTAAATCGTTAATCAATCTGACCCTAATCCATATCACCGTTTGCAGACATTGTCGTGACTGAGTTCCTTTTGGTCTTTCGTAGTTTTGGGATGGCCTACGACTTCATTGATTGCATCGGGGACGACGTCGACGTGGTGTCGGACTCAGAGGTGTGTGGAGCCGTTGCAAAGCTCACTGTTGTTTCTGAGACGTCCTCATATAGCCGATGTTAACATTTGTTTCCTGTCACATTCAGAACATCAAGAAGCTTTTGAAAATTCCCTACAGCAAGTCCCAGGTCAGTATGGCCGTTCACCGCGTAGGGAGAACCCTGCTTTTGGATGAGCTGGACGTTCAGGAGCTCTTCATGAGGTCTTCTCAGGTACAGATTTTACTTTTACACATCAAAGGTAGTCCCTTAACTGGCATTGTTATGCCATGTCTTTAAAATGTCCTCATGACAGTTAAAGTGATTGTATTCTCCCTCCTTCATGCGTCAATGTAGACGGGGGATTGGACGTGGCTGAAAGAGTTTTACCAGCGGCTAATAGATCAGAAGTGGCAGAGGAAAAAGAAGAGTAAAGAGCAATGGTATCAGAGAGCAATCCTGTCAAAGTTCCTCTACTACAGGTGAGTTATATGTTTACCTTAGGACTTACACTTCTTGTTAAGGTGAATCTTTCTTAGCCTTCTCCTGTAATCGCTTTGGCTCTAACCTTGTGTTCGTTGCAGTATAAATGGTGATGGTGCTGCGGAGCCTGTACCAGACAACCTGAATGAAGGTGAGGAGACTGGGGAGGAAGAGTTCAGTTCGTCTTGGCCCACCTCCTTCACCAGCGCTCCGCCTGATGCAGAGGAATCAGATGCTCCCAAGCAGGTTCTAAAAAATTGATCTCAGAAAAATATAAATTAAATGTAAAAAAATGCTTGAAAAATGTACTAGTTATATCAATAAGTGGTCTGAAAAATATATGATAATTAAATCTCTAAAATAATAATAAATAGTATAAAATGTTTAAAAAAACAAGACACTTTCTTGGCTGTTGGACAGTTATTTACTGTGTACAGCCTGATCTGCAATGAAATGAACAGTCCATCAGAGTTCATCTTCTGATGATCAAAGTTAAATTCTGTTCTATTGGAGATTAAACTTTTGTGCCTTCACAATTTTCAGTTTTTAATGTGATGAATTGTTTTAGCAAATATATAACAAGTGTTTTTAGTTTTAAAGTACCTCTTTGGTGACTGGTAAGCTGCTGTGTGTGAGGGCTTTTGTTTTGCACTGACAGTATTGTCCTTCTACAAAACATGCAGGAAAGAGTTTCTTTGGACAGCAAATTCGCTCTTGGCCAGGTGACGTCTGTACCCAAAGAGCAAAACCTCCCAACACTGTTCAACGAAGGGGAAAACAGTCAGGTAGTACAATCTTTGTCCATTCCTGAATGGTATATGACTACAGGTGGTAGCTTATGTTTTAACGTATACTCTGATGTTACTTGTTCGACAGGGTCTAAGAAACGACTTTGTGCGAAACATCATGTGGACGTTCGAGGATATCCACATGTTGGTCGGATCCAACATGCCTATTTTCGGAGGTGGTCGCTATCCTGCCGTCAGTCTCAGACTCAGGTTGGAATGTGAACTCATTTGCTCTCACCCGGGTTCTAAAATTAATGCTCACTAGGAGAGAAAACGACTCTGTAATCCTGTCATTTTAATTGTATTGCACGCCTGTGCCAACAAGATACTGTACATGTCCATAATATATGTAGAGGAAATGGATGTGGTGACATACAGTATGCATCACTCAGGAGGTGAACTGGAAAGACTCATCAGAATCATAAAGCTGTTTAATTACAAAATTCCTGCCCTTGTTTCCTCTCTCCCTTTCGCTCTGTGTTTTTCAGGGACAACAATAAACCAATCAACATTCTGACAGGTATCGACTACTGGCTCGACAATCTCATGTGCAATGTCCCAGAGCTGGTCATGTGCTTTCACGTTAATGGCATTGTTCAGGTAAATTGCTGCTGGCTTTTTGTCCAGTATTGTTATTGTCCAAGTTATTATAAGCCATTGTTCATGTTCCATAGTAGAAGCTGTCTTTCTTTTTTTATTGATAGAATTTGTGGCTTTTAGTTACAAAAAACATTTCAGTGTAAGAGCGCTAGAGGAAAACAAGTCTGTGAGCCAATCGGATGAGGGACTCAGAGCCTCTCCTGATTGTCTGACTGACACCCAGTATGCCAATAACAGGTCACGGACCGAGCGTATTACTTTAGCTTTGCAAAACTCACTGGTAAATGCAAACGAGCTGAACATACGATCAGATTCAAACTAAAATGCTCTGCCTGGATTTGGTTGGAAGCTGTACACCAGAGAATTGGGCCTGGTTCTGCTTCAAAACCCTGCATCATGTGGCCGTGGCGGGGTAAACATCCGCGGTGTTGCGGGAGTGGAAATCACTCTCTTCAACTGCTCGCCACTCCAGGTGGACTAATACTGTGCTGGTGTGTGTGTGTCTGGTCCTGCCTGGTTTATGTTTGTGTGGCCGCAGAATCCGAGACCATCGTGGATATCGGGCAGATGAACTGTGGGCCGTACTGGGGGCATAGCTTGGGCGGTGACTGTATTGTTGTGACATCACAAAGTTACAGAAGTCCTGGCGGCTTCTTTTTTTATAGAGTTTCTTTGATAATTTCACAGTATTCATATAGCACTTAGACTTGCTTTATAACAGATATGTAAATCTCCCTTTCTACAATATGGGGCCTTTTGATATGACTGATTTTCAGTGTTACTTTTGAAAATAAGGTTGTACATGTCTTCATTGTTTTGTGATCTTCCCTGCAGAAATACGAGATGATAAAAACAGAGGACATACCTCATCTGGAGAACTCCACTTTCTCCACAAGGGTGGTGAAAGACATCGCCCAAAATATCCTTTCCTTCCTGAAGTCCAACTGCACCAAAGAGGGCCACACCTATTGGCTTTTCAAAGGTGGGAGACAAGCCAACAACAGCAAACAACTAATGAGTTTGCATTTGAGCAGTGCACTATGTGCCCCGTCTGCCTCTGTGTTTTCTAATTGTATTTCTTCAACCCACAGCGAGTGGGAGTGACATTGTGAAGCTTTATGATCTTACCACTCTGTGCGAGGAGGCTGAAGAAGAGAAATATCAGAATCCCTTCACTCTTCCTGTAGCTTTGTTACTGTACAAGTAAGTATCTTAGAAAGACACTTCTTCCTATCCAAAGAGAACTTCTGACATGCAAAGGAAAGTGTGTTTGATATTGTACCTGTAGTATGTATCTTATAAGCTTGCAATATTTCGGACAAATCTATTCATTCATAGTTAGAATTCAGGTTCAATCTGATCCTCTCAAAAGGTTTCCAAAAGATAATTTGACAATTTTATACACTAATGAATTATTTTGTGTTTTTGTGGCACAGAGTGGCTAGCAACTTAATGCTGAAGGCGAGGCAAAACAGAAAGCACTATGGCACAATCAGAACTCTGCTCTTAAACTGCGTCAAACTTCTGGATCAGGAGAGGCATCCACAGGTAAGAGGAAACGCTTCATTACAATCTGACGGAGGTGGTATGGATTAAGAGAAAATAGGAGAAGATTAATAAAATTCCTGTACTTGAATTAAATCCAGACCCTGCATTTAAAGAGCTGCCATGTAAAATAATCAATCGTATGCTCTTGATTATAATATAGTATAATAATATAATATGGTATAGTAGTATTTTTAGTTTAGACTGCAGAGAGAGTAAAAAGTGCCGTTCGTTCTCTGTCTGCTCAGATCATCGCCTCAGCCCACTACATGCTGTCGGAGCTGTTCCAGCTTGACGAGCCCCCCGAGGACGGAGGGGAGTCGCTCCGCGCCGGCGGCTCCGAGGACAGCTACAGCGATGAAGACAGGGAAGAAGACGAGGAGGCGGAGCTGACGGAGCTGACTGAGGACAGCGACGAGAACGGCTCCTACAGCAACCGGACGACACAGGACGACAGCAAAGCTGTGGCGGTCATCCGCTCTGTGGGGGAGCTGTCTGTGCCAGAGAAATACAAATCCACTCACCAGATCAGAGTGAGTGCTTTTCCTGCCCTCTCCTGGACCCTGAGAAGAGAGAATGGAGCATCCAGATAAATGCGTTATGTAAAATCTTTTTTAGAAAGAAAAGCTAATCTTACCTTTTTTAAATCTCTGCAGCCAAGTGGTGTTTTCCCAGTTTCTCATGACAAGGAGGAGAGATGCAGACACGTCCTCAGCTACGTACTAAAGGTGAGTCTCTGCATGATGTTCATGTGTAATGTACGTACAATGCTAACAATGCGATGTGTCCAAGGAACTTTGTCATCTACCAGTTAATAATCGCTGACATGCACTGCACAGGGCCTGAAGGCGGTTGACGGCAGCATTAAGAAGGAGAGTGATCTCCCAGCTGCAGACCCCAACACACCGATCCCTCTCAAATATGAGGACAGAGACGCTATTGGAGCCTGCGCTTCTGAGAAAGGCATCTCTCTTCTTCTTGAAAGAGGTCGGCATTCCTTCTTTATTTTAAAGGATAACCGATGTTAATGCCACATAATATAATACACTGTACCTTTTTTCGTCTTCCAACCTCGAATGTTTATTTCTCTTGGGTCTTCCAACACGTACGTACGTACGTGTGTGTGTGTGTGTGTCTGTGTGTGTGTGTGTGTGTGTGTGTGTGTGTGTGTGTGTGTGTGTGTGTGTGTGTGTGTGTGTGTGTGTGTGTGTGTGTGTGTGTGTGTGTGTGTGTGTGTGTGTGTGTGTGTGTGTCTCTGTCTCTCTCTCTCTCTCTCTCTCTGTCTCTGTCTCTGTCTCTGTCTCTGTCTCTGTCTCTGTCTCTCTCTGTCTCTGTCTCTGTCTCTGTCTCTCTCTGTCTCTCTCTGTCTCACTCTCACTCTCACCCTCACCAGCGGGGCCCGTGCAGACCGACCAGAAGCTCCCTACGCGCTCAGGGATGATCCCCGGCTCGTGGCAGCACCACATGAAGCTGCAGCTCTTCCTCAAAGCCTCCAAGGCCTACTACGTCCTGTCTGATGCAGCCACCAACTTAATGAAATACGGGCGAGCTCTGCGCTACATCAAGCTATCTCTGCAGTGTCATGGTAAGGTTACTTAAGTTTGTTTAAAATTTAATTCAATTTAGTTTACCTTTCTTTCTTTCTTTCTTTTTTTCCTTGTTGTACATTTCTTCCAGCCAAAATAATAATGTTTTATTTATTCACAAATGAAATAACAATTTAATAAGAAAATGGAACAAGCTGCTGTTTCTTTTATGGCAGATCAGGTCCTCCAATCAGATTGTGCATGGAGCTACTCCAATACTTAAACCATTACATCAATATCTTGTGAAGCAATATAATATCTAAAACATTTATTTCTCTTTCTGATACCCCTCCTCTTCTACGGTTTCCTCCAGATGCCTATTGCTCAGTGAGCGGTACACTTCACTCGCAGGTGCTGCAGTTTCACAGCCAGTGCCTGTCTCTTTGTGGGGACATCCAGCTAATGTTGGCCCAGAATGCCAGCAACAGGGCGGCTTACCTGGAGGAATACAGCTACCAGACCAAAGAGGACCAGGAGATCCTGCACAGCCTGCACAGGGAGAGCAGCTGCCAAGGTCAGTCACTCAAGACAAACATACAAAACACACAATGGTCATCTCTCTTGCTTGATGTACTGAACTTTGGTCCACAAATTGAGCGTAGCGATAGTTCAGGCAGGTTACAAAGTCAAGCTGAGGCTCGATCCAGTACATCAGATTACGGCTCAGCTGATCCTTTTCTATGCTGCTTTAGCCTGCCTACTCTTCCTGCTTTGACCTAATCAATGTCATGTGTTGTAATTGTTGCCTGCCCTGTTTTATGCTGGAATCTTTAGCTGCTGCTCTCTCTGCCACACTTTCCATTAAGGCTCATGGAAGGGTAGGGTTGTGTGCTCCCCCTACCCCATGCTTTCCATGTATGCATGTGGAAGGGCAGGGAGGTCCCAGCACAGAGCCAAACTGCCAAAAAGAACTAATTGCGATTATTGAAATGAATACATTTTGACTATAGTGGTCCTGACTGAACTGGTATTTACCCCAAAAATGACTATTTCTTTCCTTTTAAAATGTTAAATTATTCGTCATTCCGTTTGACAATCCTTTTCCTCTCTACCCACAAGCCTTCAACATGGCAGCCGACCTGGCCACGGACCCGGAGTACCAGCTGTTTGTCAGCAGCAAGTGCTACGAGGCCGCGTACGAACTGCTCGTGTCTGACGCTTTGAAAGATCGGGAGTCTGATCAGCTGGATCAGGTGCTCAAGCGGCTGGGAAACATCCGCAACGAGATGGGAGTGTACTATATGAACCAGGCTGCGGCCATGCAGACCGAGAAAGAAGGTACGGGAAACCGTTGCAGATTTTAACAATTGTTGTGACCAGTATAATTTACTGCTAGCCAGTGACACAAAGCCATCACTGCAGTTGGATCAGGCAAAGACATGGACAAAAAACTGATCACACAACAGATTTTATATTGCTGCTCTTACCAAAGCCTGTGTCTAACCGGGCTTCTCCTTCTCCCCTCTGCAGTAAAGAAGTCTGTGTCCTTGGCAGAGCAGGAGATGTGGAAAAAAAGCTTTGCCTTCTTTGAGAAAGGCATGACAGACTTTGAAGCCATCAGGGACAGCACCAACACAGCCTTGCTGCTGTGTAACACTGGCAGGCTAATGAGGATCTGTGCTCAGGCCCACTGCGCCATCTCTGGCGACCAGAGCAGAGGAGAGTTCTCTCCCGAAGAGGCCCTCTACTATAACAAGGTGTCACGTCTTGAATTCTGCATCGTTCATTCACACCGAAGCAATGGAGAATTATATTGATGTTTTTTTTCTCTATTTTACCACACCTTGTTCCTTCCTTAACATGCTCTTTATAAATTCATTATTTTTTATCTAATTTGAACCCAGGCCATAGACTACTACTCAAGAGCTATGAGGTCACTGGCGAGCCGAGAGAAGCATCCAGCAGTGTGGGACAGTGTGAACTGGGAGCTGTCAACTACCTATTTCACCCTGGCCACACTGCTGCAGGACTACGCCCCACTGTCCAGAAAGGCCCAGGAGCAGGTGTGCTTTAACAGATATTCTTTTTGTGTTTTGAAATGGCTTTCATTTTTTTTAACGTCACAAATCCTATCAAGATGAAAAAATCTTTCCATATCATCCATGGTTGTGTTTTCCCCAGGTTGAGCGGGAGGTGACTGAAGCGATGATGAAATCCCTCAAATACTGTGACCTTCAGACTGAGTCGGCTCGTCAGCCGCTCTACCAGTATAGAGCTGCCACCATCCACCACCGCCTGGCCTCCATGTACCACAGCTGCTTCCGCAACCAGGTGGGAAATCATGAAGAAGAGAAAAAAAGTATTTTTCTTTATTCTGAATGAAATTATTCATGCCTTTTTATCATAGTTTTCTGTTTCATCATGCCAAAAGAAAAGTGTTATTTTTTTCTGCATGAAAAAGGATCTGCAGTGATAGCAGTTCCTATGGCAGTATAATAAAGACTGAAGGGTGTCTGTGCTTTTGGCTCTTAATTATGTGACAGGTGGGGGACGAACACTTGAGGAAGCAGCATAGGAGCCTTGCTGAGCTTCACTACAGCAAGGCTGTGTGTTTGTTCCTCAGCCTCAAAGATGCTCCCTGTGAGCTGCTCCGCACACTTCTGGAGAGGTTGGCCTTTGCTGAGTTTACAATGGCAGGTGAGAAACTAGATCCCCCGCCTTTTTTATTAAAAGAAAACAAACCAATACCGAACAATAAGAAATATACAGCCTTATATCAACACAAACAAAACATATTAAAATCTTGTTTCATATTTGACATTTTAAAAACCTTTTTAACATCTATTGCGTTATACCCTTTCAGAATAAAGTAACGTTTCCTAAACATTTGAATTGATAAATATTGAAGGAATCCACCTCACCAGCTTTGAAATAATTTATAATATAACTTTACGTCTCCGTAAAAAAAGACAAGAAACAGCTCTGTTGCATTACTCCTCTTTTTTAAACCTCTTGTTTTTTTTCATAAGATAAGGATTGAATTAGAGAATATTAAAGCATTTCTGTCCACAGCAATGTTTCATATTGTGTTTCCGCAGGTCAGAGTAGCAGCGCGGCGAAGTTGAAGAGCCTGACCGCAGCGCTGGAGATCATGACAGAAACTCGCCATGCTTTCCAGCTGATTCAGAAGGAGCTGCAGGACGAGCAGATAGAGGTCAGTCTCGCGGGAAATGCTCTTTGTTCGGTTGCCCTTTCAACTGATCACACGCAGTCACACCATCTTCTCCTGTCACCTCTGGTGCTGTAGCTGAGTGAACCGCAGACTTCTGGATCAGCACAGTGTCCCGATGTGGCCAGTGGCCCCACATCAGGACTGAACCTACAGGAAGTGATGAAGCTGATCAGTGTGTTTGAGCCAAGTTTCTCCTTCCTGCTGCTGCAGCTTGTCAAACTGATGACGACGACGAAACGGAAGCCAAGGTGAGCAAGAATCGAATTGACCCTTTGTATGTCTAGATGTGTATGTATCTTATATCCTTTTCATGTTCACAATGCTCACTCCTGACTTTTGTGTTTATTACAGCAATAAGGATGAGGAGCTATTGAAAACCTATAAGAATGTGTACTCCAAGCTGCTTAGAGCGGAAAAAAGTGCACCTCTCCTCGGCCGGGTTGAGCTCTACATAGAGCTGCTGCAGCAGCTGACCCCGCAAACAGGAAGTGACATCACAAGTACACATTCATGAGGAGGACATAAACCATGACAAGGCAGACCCTCAAGACTTTTCCCAACTGAATTCTGGGGAATTGTCTTGCTACGAAAATGCCGTGGCAGGAAACACTGACATCTGTATTAACGGGTACGTCCTCAGGCAACAGTGTCCTACTCTGATGTACGGCTTCAAAGCTAAATTCACCTCCTGCGCCTTCAAAACGCCTTTTCTAACATTTGCATCACAGGTTTTGAATTGTACATTTTTGCTGTAAATTCAAAAGGTATTATTCACGTTTCTTATTGCTTTTGCAGTTGTGAGTCACATTTAAAGCCCCTCCGTGTAGGAGGAGTCTAACAATCATCACCTAGATTGTCTAATCTACAAACAAAACATATGCCAATGGGAAATTTTCAAAGAGGGTCTGAATACTTGCATATAATATCTACACACGGGCTTCAAAAGCCTCAGAAAATTATTTAATTTTAATATAATTGATAGTTTTTTTATATTCAGTAATGCCAATAATGCTGTGCATAAAATGGATGGAAGTGCGATTGAAGGTTGACGAGTTAAAATAGGCTCATAGTAATTATTTGCTTTCCAAAAGAACATTGTGCAATAGTTTGGCAACATCCAATGCAAACTCCACATTGCTGTATGTATGCATGTATACATGCGAGTTTATATCAACATGGTTTGCTGTGACATGAAAATAAAAGTTTTTTAAAAAATGTACTCACTGAATCCCTTTAAGCTTCCTTTCACCTTCACCTTTTGTCGAAAGCATCGCCAAGCAAGGCTAACGTGCTCTTGGGCTAATGGGACACATCAAGCTTCAGTGGAGGTATTTTATTCATAATTTTTTGATGACAAATATATAGTGCAATCTAACATGATGAGCTAGTTTTCAGTTTATTTAACAAGATATTTAAAGACGTTGCACAGCGGCTTTTCTTGAGAAAAGAAACAAAACTGTCAGATGAAAAGATTTCAAGTGGTTTCTCTCATCGGTTCATGCTACAGCGCTCCGCCCGATCACTGAGGAGAGAAGATATGATGTTTTTAATACAGTGTCAGTGAACACTGTCACCCCCACGGTTACTGAGCTGTAACAACAGCAGATGGAGCTGCAGCGCGACCCAAACTAGCCCGGGACCTCATTTAATCAGGCTGGACTCTCGCTGCTGTGGGTGACTGACTGCTGGACAGTTACTGAGGGTACGATGTGAAAAGGAGCAGGATGTGGAGCCACAGAAAACGTACAAATGAAACCCCCATTGGAGTAGAAAAAAAAAACAATGAATCTGACATTTTAAAGTATAAGAAAATTATCCTTAAAAATATAGTTACCAGATTGTTCTGTTGAGTGTGAGGATTAAGTGCAAACCCAAATAATCAGATACTGAAAATGAACAGAAAAACAACAACATAAGACAGAATAATACAGAATCTGATGGGACACAAATGAAGGAAGAGGTGCACAGATGAAACTGCAAAGAAACAAATTACTATACAATGAATTGTACAACCACCCACACAAAGTGATTCTATACAGTATAGTGCAATAAATGTCATCACCAGTGGTTATCACTAGTGGTTATCTCATCACCACCACTGGGAACAGTGGATCAGTCAGTCACTGTATAGTGCAATGGTCATTGCTTTGGTCCTCTTGTGGGGCCTGTTGGGAGGTCGAAGGTGTCACCTCTTGGCAATGGGAGGCTCCACGGTTCAAAATATTTTGGAGGATGTCTTTGCTCTCGCTCGGTGGTAGGTTGTAGAAGAAATACTGTGGTGCCATCTGAATAAATCTGTAGAGGAGAAGACGAGGAAAAAAAACAATTGAATCAATCCGACTGATTCTGTTATTGAAGTGAAACAAACCATTTTTGTTGAATTAAGTATGTTTCTGATTTGATTTAAATTTGCAAACCCGTTTTCTGTTCAAGTTAGTTTTAAACACCCGCCCACACCCTCTGCAGTAGGGATCAGTAAAATTACAGTACATCTTGTCCTCAAATTATTGCCTCAGGTTATATTTCACCCCTGTCCGTTTGTTTGTTTGTGAGCAGGATTACACAAAAACTTCAGAACGGATTTCCATGAAACAAATTTCCCAGGGAATAATTCATACACCTTGATGAAACATTTCTGGCATATTTAGGGGATTGATATCTATGAGTGTATGCAATTTGGTTCAGTGTGATAGGGGCTCTTCTGAGTGCCATTGTAGTTTGAGCTGCAATGAACTGATTCACTTATGAGGTGGAGCCTGAGAGAGCATGACAACCGATGTGGTTCTTTTGTCCTCCTCCATTAAACTGCCGCTCCACATTCCCAGGCATCTGTGCAATCCATAATCCCCTCTCCAGCCAGCAAATACTAGAGAACAGGATTACGATCCCTCCCACCGCAACCAGCATGATTAGTCTCTGATGATCTGGGGCTTCACAAGAGGGAAAGTGTTTGTCTTCTTTCTCTTATGCCTCTTCAAATGTGAAGACATGACGGTGGTCTACATGTTTCTTTTAAAGAAACAGGACACTGTCTTGTTGACAAAACAGTGTACCGTGAACTATGTTGATGCACAGCAAGTGCACAACCTGAACAAAATCTTCACAAGGCTCAGGCTTACTCCTCGGGTCTTATGTGGGAGACTGTGCGGAGGCAGTTGTCCTCGGAGAAGGAGTGCTCATGGAACAGCACCCACTCGGGCAGGCCCAGCTTGGGGCTCTTGGCTCCGTAGCCGGACTGAGGATGGATCTGTGCCACGTGCTTATGGGTCATAATGAAGTAGTTCCCTGATCCATCCACATCCCGCGCCACCTGAGGGAAAACACAGCCAGTCACAGTCAGATGGAGTTATCGAAAAGGAACTGGAGTCACAACCAAGGAATACATTTCTTTTTTTCTTAATGAGCACAAGCAGACAGGAGCATCCAAAAAAATGCATCTGTATAATCATACTTTTTTGTCTTGAAAAGTAGAAAGCCATATAATATAGTATACAACAAGAAAACGCTAAATTATCTACCGAAAAATAACTACGTTTGTAGTTAAAACATTTAACTACATAATGAATGCTGAGAGAGTATCTGCTGAATTGAAAGTGTGGTAACGAGATTTGTGAAAGTTGTGATTTAGCTAAAACAAAATACAACAATTTTATTTCATTGCAACATAAAAAAACAACAATTAAGACATTAAGAAAGACAAAGGATACATACATTTAAGACAACCATTACATCCACAAAATACAGTTAATGGTGCTGCAACATACATTGAATCTGGGATTAAGTTCCATATTTAATTTCAAGGTCAACTGGTGCTCAAAGAGTGCTTCAGTCTAAACCCATTAAACCATGGAAATCTTTATATTCGGTTAAACGGTACCTTTTGTTTTTATCTACTGCTTCCTTAATGAACAGAGATATATATCTATATTTTATTGAACCCATATTCTATAATTGTTAATAGTGGAAAATTATAGTAGTATACTAGTATAACTACACCTGATTAAGGCACGTGCACTCGATCGGTCGAATGTTGTTCTAACCAGTCTGTTGTTTAAGTGGTGTAATAAAGTCTGGTTATCTGACCTGCATGAAGAAGCCTGCCAGCAGGGCTCTTTTGACGTTGAAGGTGTTTCTCCGGGAACCGAATGCTGGCAATGAGACGGGCAGCTCGATCCTCTTCAGAGTGTCGGTGAGCTCCGTGCGAAGAGCGTCAGCCATCAGAAGAGAAGTGTGGTTCAGGTAGGAATCCTTACACCACTTTTCATCATCCCCGTCTACAGCCGCAGAGGATTATGGGAAGCCAGAATCAACTATGAAGACGTAGGACACTTTTTTTCTTCTAAAGAAATGTTGGTCATTACCATTTCCAGCCTGATTTGTTGTTGCTATTGCAAAAACTACCCTGTTTTGCTAACATTTACAAAGATTTTTCTTCATTCACTGATCTCCATATAGCATATTTATGTGTTTCTCTACAGGCTCGCTAAACTCACGTGGATCCAGCTGGGACTGTTTGAAGGCCTTGAAGATGTTGATGAGGGTGAAGTGGTCTCCCTCTGGGTGCTGGAACTTCATGTGGCACTGGGTCGCTTCTGGCTTCAGGTCCACAGAGGGAACCAGGAAGCAAGAAGGTGCTTAAAAAAACAACAAGACAATTGTGATGTATGGAATTCACAGTTTTTCTGATGAAATACAGCAGAAGGCATGTGACAGTGCACTTTACCTGTAAGCATGGCAGCAATGATTGTCACCTCGCTGACACAGTCAAACTCGCAGGAGGCGAGCAGAGTCTTGGCCATTTGCGGCTTCAGGGGGACCTCGGACATGATGATGCCCACCTCCGACAGGTTGCCATCGTTATCCAGAGCTGCCAGGTAGTCCAGCTCCTCCAAAGCCTGCATCAGGCCTCCAGGATCTGTTTTTGTTTTCCACAAAATTAATCCTTCGGGAACCAAATCCAGCAGAAAACCATGCACGCGTCTTTATTGAATGTACTTGTCCATATTTAAACTAGGAGATTATTAATTTCATGCAAATACACAAAAAACAACAAAATCTGTTGGGGGATTACTCTTCTGTTTCCATGCTTTCTAATCTGTAATCCAAGGTGGTGACCCACTGGGACAATCGACTCATAGTTTACTGGCACCGTGGTGTGTGCATGCTCGCAGTTGAAAAGGCAGCAGCAGATTAGGATTTTTATAATCCATGCCAATATCTGAAATGCATCACTGTGCAAAATTAAGTCTTTGGTGGTACATGTGAGTTTTTCAGTTCTGTCTGTGCAACAAACATGTTTTTCGATGAACTCTTGGTGAAGAAAAAAAAGACAGGCTCTAATCAACTAATGGCAGGCTCAGTGTGTGTGTGTGCGGGTGTGCAGTGTTTGCATTGGTGTGGGTGAATAAATCCGTAGAAACACAAGCACACAGAAGCAGGTCAGCTCTAGAAGGATGCTCACAGAACGGGAGCTGTCAGTTCTGCTGCAGCACGGCTCACTGCCCGCCAGTAAAAAAAAACCAGTTCCTATCTGTTGGAGCAACGGGGGACCTGACTGTCAGAAGCCAACATTCATATCGTCATCGCTGAGTACAGGTGAACCAATGGGAAACAATGGGGACGTAGCCAGTACCAACTGCCATGATCTGTTCATTGTTGCCACTTCATGTAAATCTCACCCGGCCTGTCGAGGAAGTCGCAGTGGCCACGCCCAGCGATCTCCATCCTCTTCAAGAAGAGCACAGTGGAGGTAATGTCGGACTCCACGATATGTGGCCGTGTCTCGGCAGGAAGCTGTCTCTCCTCTGGGTACAGACAAAAACACTTGCCTGCAGGACAGAACACCTTCTTTCTTTTAGAGACCGGATGACAGCAGAGAGAAGGCAGCAAGAAATGTGCCAGTTTAACTTCTCACCTGTTGGACCCGCCAGCTGTCTGCGACTCTCGGCTTGACCCGCGCTGACTGGCTGGATGATGACCGAGTTTGTTCTGATCCTGGGGTTGTAAACCTGAACGGCATCATAATGTGTCAACTCTCATTATGTGCCGGGTAATCCTCCACTACATTTATCTGTGAGTCACAGTTTACTTAGTTACTTTGCTCAGGTGAAGATTTTACACACAAATATAAAAGCAGCATGTCAAAATATAATGCACACAGATTAAACTTACCCACCTGTGTACAAAGTCAACCGAACAAACTCTGCCTCCATTAGTCAATTGAAGTAAATTGAAAAAGATACATCAGCAAAAAGTAAAAACGTATGTATGCAATAATCAAGGGTGCCTGACCTTCCTGCCATATTAGTACTTCTACCTTCAGTAGATTTTGATGATTATACTTGAGTATTCAGAAGGTTTTCTGACCCCTTCACATTTTTATCACATTTTTTTTAATGTTGCAGCCTGATGCTTAAGTCATTTCAATCAATTTCCAAATTCAGTCTACACTCAACACCCCATAATGACAAAAACATAACTTTATAATCTTTTTTTGCAAATTGATTAATTAGGAAAAACTGAAATATCACACTGATACACAAAGTACTTAGTTGAAACACTTTTGGCAGTGATAACAGCCTCGAGCTTTGCACACCTTTGGGGACTTTCTTCGCTGCAGATCCTCTGAACTTCTCTGAATACTTTCTGAAATACACTGTAATATTTTTACTTTTACTCAAGGAAAGTATCTGAATGCTTGAATCCAGCACTGATTATATATATTGACATTGAACAAAACCAATCTACACTAACAGTGTTGTGTCATTCGACATATTTTAAAAATTGTGAAAATAGGAATAGCCTGAAGCTTATGGCTTACAGTGTGCATTAGATTTCCACTTAGATCATAATATACTGAACTGATTTTTTTTTTAACATTCCAAATAATTGGTTTTCAATATAACAAAATGAACTAGATTCAGTTGAAAAAAAGAGAGATAATCTTAGCTTAATGACATATTAAGAACAATACAATATACAGTATAACAACATATTGATGACGCAGTCCTCAATATACCTTCATTATGATTAAACCAAGAGAACGTAAACCTAAAATGTACATGACACAGTATGTCAATACTACTGTAACCCTGGAACTTAACTTAAAGAGAGGTCTTCGTGCAATTACTTTATAATAAGGACTGACTTACAAATCTTTTCTCAAGCCCGGCATCAATGACAAAGCTAATTGTGCTGACAGCCCAGAAGAAGTCCTCGTTTGGGCTGGATGTGAGGAATACTCTGCGGGGCCGGCCTGTCTCCTCCTCCCCCACGAGTGGTAGATTCCCAGGCTGGCCAGGGTGGACGGCAACAGGCAGGAGCTCACCCAGATCAGGGGGTGAGCTGTGCCTCTCATGACTCAGGATGTTGTGGGCCAGATCTATCTCCTGGTAGAGGTCACACAAGGGAGAAAGTCAGGTGGAGACATACTCACAGACATGCTGTTTTCCATCCATCCCGCTGTGCTGCTTTTTTTTTTTTTTATTATACCTGTGCTGTCACCAGAAACACAACCACATCCCCCTCCTCTTCAGACCGGTGGATCTCCAGCACCAGACGGAGAGCAGAGCAGAAGTAGCCGTCGCCCGTGCTGCTGAACACCACCTCCCCTGCTGCGGGGCTCTCCAGGCAGATCAGAGGCACAGCTGATCCAGTGAAGTGGGCCAGCTGCTCGGGGCCGGGGTCGGCGGAGGTGAGGAGGACCACGCGGAGCTCTGGCCTCTGCAGGGCGATGTCCTTCAGCAGGCCCTGGAGTACATCGCTGGCCACGGTCCTTTGGTGGGCCTGGTCCACGACAACCACCCCGTAGTGCTCAAGCAAAGGGTCCGACATCATCTCTCTCAGGAGCATGTCGTCTGTACAGTATCTGGGGTGGTTGATAAAAGGATGCTCGAAATGTAAGAGGGAGTAGGCGTGCAGGTACTTGACACGCTCTGTATTCAAATTCATAAAATAAATCATCAGGTTATTTAATTGGAAGCCTCTAGGCTGAAATAGCTGAACGGCGCATTCAGGAAATCCAGTCAGCGTACCCCAGAATGGCATCTTAATGAAAGGCACTTTGTCTACACGTCAGCTTTGCCCCCATTAGTGTAATTTACTCAGATAATTAGACCGGGGAGTGGATCCGTTCGCACTCTCCTGCTGCCTGTTTATCTTTTCTCCCTCCCCTCAACGTGCTGAGTTTCTTTTTTTCCCCCTCAGCTGACTTACGAGGGAGCCACATGAGGGAGTGTGACATATGGGCACACAAGGGAGCCGGGCATCTGTGCGGAGCCCCCTGAAAAGAGCCCCCTTCAAGCCCTTTGTTCCCTGCTCCCCTGAGCATGAGAAAAAAGGCGGGGTGATCTAGCAGTGTGTGACGGGACTCTGCATTGTTGCAACCCGGCAAGAGGAGAGAAAGCCTCAGCGTGCGCCACACCGGACACAGCAGAATTTAAAAGTAGGCGAACAGGTGCTCCAACATACCTGAGGACTGTGTCGTTCGTGCAGCATGATTCCAAAGGGATGCTGTACGCAACCTCATGACCAATGTTGACGTCCATCTCGTCAGCCACCCTCAGGGCGAGGTCTACGGCCTGTTGCACGTGAACCTGTGTGCAAACCACCATGCCATGCTGGAACTGGGCTGACAGGCAGAATTCAGCACACCACTGGGGAATCTGTTTCAAAATAAGAGAAGAAATGTAAGTTGACAGAAGGAGGGTTTGAATATCTCCCTCTTACAAAGCTCAGGCTCAGCGCAATTGCTTTTAGCATGCCAGTGCAATCTAAAGTGTCAAACACCCACGGTACTCACCTGAGAGCTTCTCCCAGTTTTAGCCGAGCCACTGACAACGACAAACTGGCCATTGGCTAGAGTGTCCATGAATTCACATTTTGCTTTCCACACTGGCAGCTCTTTCCTTTCTTTCAGCAATCCGTAAAACCTGGAGGAATAAGGCAGTCCATCAAACTGATTGAGCTCCAAAATGTCATCATAGTCTTTGTCCCCTTGACTCAGGGCTTCTGTGTCCGAGCACTTCCCCTCGTCCTGTGCCATCACACAAGTCAGCTCCCACAGTCTGTCCGGCACAGACTTCATTTACAGATCCACTGGAATGAAGTTTGGAAACGTCCAGCTCACGGCAAACTGTTGGATAGCACACAGACGGCCTCTGCATGTGAAGCCAAATGAAAGGCTCACCAGGCGGCCGGCCCAGTGTTGTCATGTGGCCATTAATCCCATAGAAATCCCCCCCCCCCCCCCCCCCCCCCCCCCCACACACACACACACACACACACACACGCTGGTCTGAGAACAAAGATAGATGGGCAGGGACTCAGAGAGGTCTGGTGTTTAAAATGGGAACTGGCTCACACGCAAAGGCCACAACGTAAAATGCCTTTATTTATCAGCTGTGGTGTAATTTGTTCATTTTAGAAATGAATTATCACAGTGACTGACAAACTGAGATAATTGAGATCTACTTCCAAAAATAACAAAACCATTGTTAATTGGTACAAATAATAATTGTACTTTTTCAATTGCAGGATCAAATCAAAACAAAACATGTATTTTTGTATTAAAGCAATATTTGAAAAGTGGGATGTATGACTCATTACCATGAACCAACCAGTTATTGTTATAATTTTTAAATGGTTTATGGTTTCTCTGTACCTTCAAACTTGACAGCTTGGCAAACATGGGAACTGAATGGTACACAATATACAGCATCATACTGTAACACAAAAAGAGAGACTTCATGTTTGTAATTTTCCCTCTGTTGACAGAAGGGCCGTGAGCAGGTGCTTACAGTAACTTTACCTCCACACCTGGGACTAAATTGACACGTGATAAAAAAAACAAGTTTAACTAGAACAGAACCATCAATCAATCGATCAACAGTTTAAATAACTGCTGACTATTTCGACAATCGCTTCATTGTTTTAGGTTTTTTTTTTAAACAAAGAAAGTAAAAAATGCGACAAATTCTCGGGTTCCAGCTTCTCTGCTGATTGTTTTTTACATTAGTAAAATAAACATTTTTGGTGTTTTGACTTTTGGTCCAAAGAAAACAAGACATTTGAAGATGTCACTTTGATTCTGTGAAGGTGCAATTAGCAATGTACTGTGCCTACAAATACAAGTTTCTTGTAGGCTATTTAACCTACTTAGTATTTCCTTTACATACTACGTTGAACTACTTTAGAATCCAACTCAGTTCAGATGGAAATATTGTACTCTCTACTCCACAAGAATTATTGGATAGTAAATATATATATATATATATATATATATATATATATATATATATATATATATATATATATATATATAGATAGATAGATATATATATATATAAAATTACCCAACAGTTTATACAAGTAAAGCTAAAATAATAACAATAGAAAATTAACTATTTTGATCATGTGAGTTATTGTTTTCCAGGGACAAACTCTTATAGTCACATAGGGTGTAGGGTGTGGTGATAAATATTTGTATTGATATTTGTATTGAGAATTTTTATTGTTATCATATCTAATCATTGACATGTTTCACACTTCACTGTAAATACTAGAAATTATTATTTTTGCCTCGACAATGTCAATGTGCTGAAATATGTTGTCTTTCATGTTTTGTGTCAGCAGATTTAAGTTGATACAAGACACTGATATGACTGACTTTCTTTTTCTTCTTTTAGGTGTGATAATGTTCTTTAGTCCATTTCTTTAAGAAAAGTTTAGAGGTCAACGGTTTTGCCTTTGTTTGCATTCCTGCCCATGCCTCAGTTCAGGGCGCTGATCCTTAATCAGGACTGAAGGACATCGTGTCCCTGTGGTTTGAGGCAGCACATTAGGGCAACGTAACAAGATAAAACTGGAGCGAGGGACGCGCTTCAGGTTTTGTGATGACATGTGTTGTTCAACAGGGGGTAGTGTTGAACAACCGGGACACGCTGCTCCGGCGAAGGAGACCAATCTCTTTTGATTGGCTGCTGCTTATTTAAACAGAGGTATAAATATAGGTCTAGCTTTTGTTGTTGTTTTCCCATTTGTCTTCAAGTGATAAGTTGATGCTATTTGTTCTTATGCAGAGAGATTATGATATAAATACATATGTTCCCATACAACAATGTTGCAAAGGATCACAGTCCTTGTTTGTCATGGTAAATTTCAGTGGGCAGCATTTTGCATTGTACTATGAGAGGCACAAACCAACCAACCCAGACAAACAAACAAACAAACAAGCAAACACGCAAACAAACAAACCAACAAAGAAGTTATTTGGACATCAGTTCATTTTTGGTTTGACTTATATCTTCACGAGCCTTTACTTATCTCTTTAACAGGGTTATTTAAAAAAGGTTTCTATAAAGCTAAGAAGCAAAGTGAGAATGAAATTAGAACAACGTGTTACAAACAGTCATAAAGGCAGTTTTATTTGGATCTGACTTCAATCAAATCGCTCAGTCTGAATGTGATCCTGAAACATTTGTCTCTGGCCAACAAGTCATGGGGCAACATTTAAAAAAAAAGAAGTTCATGTTCTCATGTTTTCACCACCTATTGTAAATGGTTCGGGGCTTCATCGCGGTTCTTACACCACTGTGCTTGTAAAAAGAAACATAAAAAGAAGAGAAATGATTACCGACTTACAATATTTACACTTTACAATGGCTTTTAAACATGGTTACAGTTATGCAAATAAACACAGTACATTTGGGATTTACAAATGGCATTAACAATTAACGACTAACTGACACGGCACTCACAAATATTTTCCAACTGAGAGCAGTTGCTCCGACCATTGAACACATGTGCACTTCCAAAACCAAGAAAAAGCATTTACTTGGACACTAATGCAACACAGGTATGCAAAATCCCAAAATGAACACTGACACTGGGGAAAGAACTGCACTGCGAAGTCTTCAACAGTTGAATCCCTCCTTGTATAACAGCAGGTCAACAACAAACACGACATAAGGGAAAGTGCCTCACTCAGAGTTCAAGAACAACAGAGTCGCACAGACTTCATGCGGACTTCTCCACGGCCAAGGGCGGAGAGTAGACGACGGGACGGGTACGGTGAAGCATCTTGTTGGACGCGGTCAAGGAGAAGTTTGGGAAAGCTGTAAGCGCTGACCTCATCCAACTTGGCTCGCGCAATCAAGCACAAAGTGGGTGCGAACATTAAAAATACAAACACCAGATTTAATGTTACGAATTATTTGGTGTTGGTGTAATTCTCTGGCGCACAATCTGTTGAGGCCGTGCAGTGTCTGCCAGCATCGGGAGAACACGCCGAGCAGCCAACACATGAGGTATGTCAGAGCCAGTCGGCGACGTGTGAAAAGAGCTTTTCCTTTTCGTCACTTCACTGCGAGAGTGAACTTATAAGGAAATGAAGGAGAATGAGTGAGACTGTGTGATGAAGCCTATCAGGTTGATCCAACAATAAAGCTGTAGTCCAAAGCTTTTTTCTCCTAATTCAATCCAGCTTTAAGATGATGCATCTAGAAAAGCGGTTGTAACTGTTTTATGTTACATTGTATGTCAGGAAAAAAGGATTTGATTAATATCTACTTTTTAGCACCATGGTTATATTAATATAACAGATGTATTCATTACTGAATACATCATAAAAATATGTAAAACTAAAATGACTGCTCTATCGGCCACAAGCTACGCTGACAACTTGCTGAGTTGTGCTCCATGTCCTTTTATCCTTGTTTAAATCCCGACACCAAGACTTCTGTCATTCAAGCAACTTCAATGAATATAAAAAACACAATATATATTTCAGCATTTCATTTGAGAAAAAAATGTATAAAAATCACCCAAGAATGCAAAAGAAATATCCGAAATGACACCATGTTTCTTTCTTTTCTAGACTTTTCCAAGAGGGAAATGTGATCCTTGTGCATGAGCCGTTGATACTGAAGTTAAATATTTAAATAGATAAATAGTTCATTGGTACCTGAGCGAGGACAACAAAGCACCTTTTAGAGGTGTAGCACCGAGGTGTGACGTTAGCCCCCTTTCGACGGAATCTCTGTGACGCTTCCAACTGTCCCAAAGGTCTTAACAGAGTCTCAGTCATTAGTGCAAATCAAGAAAGTCCATCTGTGGAACGATGATCTCGTCCATGACGTCAGTAGCTCAGCAGTCCTTATGAGTCTTTGGTGGTCTGTAGGGCAACACCGGCACCGGTCTGAAATGTAAACAGAGACACACATACATGACGTCGTAACGGCGGCATCGATAAAATGTGTGAACAACTCTTTCAAATCAACTAGATAAATACTTACAGGTTAGATGATACAGAATATACTGATGAAATTCACATTGTAGCGTTAATCTGATTTAACATGTCGGTCCGATGTCTAAATATGCATGAGGCATTTTTACTTAAAATGACTAGATAGGACCTACTGGAGTATATTTGTAACACGTCCAACACATTAAAAGTCTGATCGACTGCGAAAGGCTAGAGCAGGACAAGGTTTAATGCACAAAGCGATATTGTTCCCCTGAGGAAGAAAAGTGTTATAAATCTAAAACTTTACTATCACCTCTGATACAGAATAATAAAATAAAAGAAGAGGTTAGATAAAAAAAAAGCAGCAATCGCAGCAGATGAGGCGCTTTTAAGATTTGGAGGAGGTTTTCGTAGGCCAGTCGAAAGTGGAATAACTGCAATGCCAATGGCAATCAGTCAAGTTGCGGGATAAATGGTTTCGTCCTGAGTCATAGGGTTAAGGGATAAGAAAAAAAAATATTTTGCAGAACATTATGATGTCACATTAAAGTTGACCTTTTGACTTTTTGGATATTAAATGTCAAATCTCCAATTAGCCATTGGTGTGAAATCTTGTCATAATTAGTGTTAGAATTCTTGAGGTATGGTCAAAATCCTTCTCTCTCTCTCCCCCTCTTTTCTGTTGGTATTGTTTACAACATCATAACATCTATAAGTGTCAGTATTATTATTGACATTATAAGAATCAATCTGAAAGAGCTTAAACAATGGTTACACAACTGTTCTCTCTCTCTTCTCTCTTTTCTCTCCCCCTCTTTCTGCCCACCTCTCCTGTCTCCCCCATCTCTCTCCTCTCAGCCCAACTGGTCGCCCACAACTGAGTTTGGTTCTGCCAGAAATGTCTCCCTGGTAAAAGGTTGTTTTTTTTTCCACGGTCACCAAGTGCTTGCTCACTGTGGCAACCGTTGGTTTCCTCTGTAATATTGTGAGGTCTATTGTAAAGTGCCTTGAGATAATGTATGTTGTGATTTGGCGCTATACAAATGAAACTGAATTGAATTAAACAGAACAGTGACCTTGACCTTTGACCACCGCTATCTAATCAGATACATAGACATCGCTTTTTACGCGAAAAGGATGGATCACCAAACAGACGCATAACCCAGATGAGCAGAGGCAAAGGATTTTTACCTCTCAGTGTGGTTGGGCAAAAGATGTCGAAAAACCCTTGGACAATCAGACCAGCTCCCAAATGGATGGATAAAATTATGAATACCCAACAAAACCCTTCACATATATAATGTGAGCAAAAAAGAGTTTAGAGTCACCAGAGTCTAAAAGAACATGAAAATCTGTTAGGGAGTTAACTAGTCAGCAAACATGATGGTGATTAATTAATAAGAATTCAAGTGGAAAATAACTTGATATCCATCTGTGGATTGCTTAAGATCTGCGTTTTAAGAATAAAAGTCACTACTATCCCGCAGTGCTGTCGCTACCTCCATCATGCAAAACTTATTTTTATAAAGTGAAGCTATTATTACAGTAATGGTCTTCAGAGGGAATAAAGCTACAACAAACATCTAAGTAATGGACACAAACATCTGGGTGACAAAACGCCATAACTTTAACAAACAAGTGAAGCTAAATTATGTTAAGCTGATGTTGTGTGTTTGTTTAAAAAAAAGAGAAGGTAAATAAAGACCTGTGATTCCTGTCATGCACCACTGACCTGCTGGGTAAAGGGATGGTCGGTGGAGGCCTGGGCACAGTGGGGATAGGTATGGGAAGGGGTCCAGTGCCTGGTATGCGGACCCCCCCTGCCGTGACACTGTGACCCATCCGAGAGCTCCTGCCGAGAGGGTCTGCAGGGAGAGGTTTCTGCGGTGGACTGGGCTTCTCAAAGTCCTGAAGAGAAAGAAAAACTCCGATTCAGTCCAATCAATTTACTCCCTGACATTGGTTTGGAAAAAAACACACCACAAAGCCTGTTACTCTTATCTTGAGACACATGAATGGAAACCAGGACAATATAGCAAGTCACGTCCAATCTCCCTTTAAATACGGGTCAGCTGTGCAGACGCTATCAGGAGACGCGAGTAGACAGGTTTCACTAGAGGGCACTGTGTTATCAGCAACTTCTCGGAAAGTCCAAGGCTAACATGAGACGGAGCCTCCTCCTCCTCGTCTTCACCACATCTGTGTGAGTGCAGGAGGTTATCTGAATGGGGTGCCATCATGTGTTACTGATCTACAAGCGAGGAGGCGAGGCAGTGATTAACATCTGCTGGCTATTGTCAAACATGCACGCACGCACGCACACGCACACTCACACGCACACACACACACACACACACACACACACACACACCATGATCAATGGGTTAAGACTCGAAGGCTTTAGAGGTGGATTCATGGATATAAACCTGTGACTATTCACTGCTGTGTGACTCAGACGACTCAACACACGGTGACATTTGCATGGAGGTGCCATTTTTAAAAAAAAAATATTTTTTACAGAAATGGCCAAGAAACTAAAATTGCTTAGTTTGGCTGTTATGAGAGTATGAATGTGCTTCTCCTCCAAGTGCTGCTCATTTTGGGAACTGTAGGGTTTTGTCTGTCATATTGTGAGGTCTCGACCTCACCATGCAAAGTGCCTTGAGATAATATATGTTGGGATTTGGTGCTATACAAACATATATAAAACATGTTTTCTGTATGTAGACACCCCTAAACACATTATGTTTTTAATGACTCAGGCCCCTTGGTTCCCACTGGCACACTGATCACCCGACACGCTCTCATGGCTGAATGGGAGCAAAAACCTGCAGACATGTACCACATGTATCATGATCAACACTCATTAACATAGTATTTCATTCCATGTTTTGGTCTGTAAAATGGCAGAAAACTTGGTAAATCTCAAAAAGTCCAAAATCAAAGATTTGAAATCAATGATCATGGAGTACAAAAAAACCCGGTACATTAAGTTTACATTGGCCTTTTCCTGATTAATCTTTTCCTTTTTGTTGATTGACTAATCACCTATTTGACCACTTTAACTCTGAGTGAAATACATCCAGCGACGTTATGTATGAATATAACTCGTGACATAACATATTCCAATCATTACAATTCAGTATACCAACCATAGTGTTACACTATATTATATAATCTGCCTCATCAGTACAATAAGACATTCTTGACACAACAAATGCGACAATTCATTCATGTCACATCATTTTTACAGAGAAAATTTATAGACACAACATTTGCAAAACTCTCTGAATATTATAGCCCGAAGATCTTCTGACTCAACATGCTATAATCAGATTGAGCGTAGCAGGTTTGTTTCATCTCAAATCTGCATTAGTCCCTTGAGGATACTGTGTGGGTAACAAAACTTTCTCAGTAAGGGATTTCTGTGATCCCATTAGAGGAATCTGCATGAATGACAACTGAAACTAGAATACTTCACAGACACTTCCACATACAGTGTGTACCACCCACTGCGGTATTTAAGTACACATTCACCCCGATAGACTCCATCATGTTTAAGTTATGGCCGGTTTAGTTTCAGTGAGACGCTCCCCCAGAAGTGTACAAAATCTGGCTGATTCAAAGGAGAGGAAAATAAAGATGTAATCAGGCAGATGCCTCCACTCAGATGCGAGAATATTCTGGGACCCCATGTGCATCCTAATGCCGCTCTTGGCAGAAAACCTCACACTGTAACTGGAGTCTTGGTGGCGTTCACGTCTTAATTCAAAATGAAGGATTGCGCCGTCTCTCTGCGGCTTGAGAAAGATCTATGAGCCCTGGGCTTACAAGCACCTTTCAAAACCCACCAGAGGAACTGAAAAATGTGCGGCCGTCCGGCCAAAAACAAAGCCATTTCTCTAAGTTCCTTGAAAAGATGACATTTTCGCAGAGGCACAATTTTCACTCGGCAGCAGAGTGATGCTGCAGTCAACCCTTGCAGAGCACCTTACCTGGGTTAGAACTAAATCGCTTCACATTTATTTGACTCTAGATAGGTATCTAGGTATCTGATGCCTATTGTTCCTGCAGCCAGGCAAAAATAATGTAATAATAATTAGCAGATCTGTTTGTAAAATTCCCAGCTTCCACACTGTTTTCTTTACATTGTAATAAATACAGGGGAAGGCATGATTCTCCGGCAAACCCCTCCACATTAATGAGGTGTTATCAGCGCGCAAGAAAAAGTCTTTTATAATAATATATATAGGATATATTGGTGCAGACAGCAGGGGATTGTGTCAAGTATTACAATAAGGTTGTACTATACTATCTCTTTAAGGATTTCCGTCCTCCGTGTCCTTGCTGGCACTCTTATTAAATCTCAACAGAATCCCCTTCTCTCTCTGACCTAGATGAGGTGTCCCTACTCGCTCCGTCTGTTCCATTACAGCGAAATGAGCTAGTAGATATTATCAGGTAGCAGGGTTCCATTGTTTTGGCAGGCAAGTGAGCAGCCTATTTATAAAGCAAACGGTGCCCCTTCAGCTAAAGTGCACCGTTAGCTGGCACACAAAAACAACAAACTATGCCGGAGGCCACGAAACCATCCAAAACTGGACACGATGCCAGTTTTTTTCTGGAACAAGTACTCACATTGTGTACCTGAGTAAAAATAGCAATGCAGCAAAGGAAAAACAATAAGAGAAAGTCTTGCATTTTAAATCACACATCCAATAGATTGTTAATTCATATTCATCAGTGTGTAACTAGAACTTTTTTATAGGTAAAGTAATCCAGTGACTCTCAAATGGGTCACCAGGTAAATCTGAGGGAGCCTGAGATGAACATTAGGAAAGAAAAAAGGGAAAAAAGTTCTTCCACAAAATATTATTGTAACTTTTGGGACAACTTAGCTTTGCTGTTTGTGAGATATTGAATAATCATACCTCACTCACACTGACATCACATATCTAAAATAACCTATATGAGAACTTTCAAAGGAGAAATGTCACACATTGACATCTGAAATGTGACAAGCGGGTCCAACTACTTTCTTATAAGGGCTCACCAGTTAAAAAACTATTTGGAACCACACGTTTAATCTTTGGCAATGTATTGTATTTTGTGTTTCTTTTGGATGAAAAATATTAAAAGGAAAAAAAAATCCTAACTGTAAAATAAATGTACTGTGAAAAGTACCCTACGACATTTGCTCCAAAATCTGGTGTAGCAGAAGTATAAAGTGGCAAAAATGGAAACATTCAAGTAAATTATGCTTAAGAACAGAGCTTGAACTGAAGAACAGTCAATTCCTTCCCACCACTGATGTTGCTGCTGCTGCTGCTGCTCACCTGAATGATTAACATTGGAGGTATCCCTACATGATTCCCCCTCCTTCGTGTTCTGGCATCACCTTTGGGATTATGTTCTGCTCTGTATCCAACAAAGAGTCATATCACAAAGCTAATGTCTTCCCTTTTTCCACCGTTCAAAAGCAGCAAACTTTTGCCAATTTCCCGTGCACCCTGCTTACGGAAAGAGCTGGCAACAACTCTCCTTGCTGTGCTGGTACGTAAACGGATCAGGGTTTGGATCCACCACCAGAGCAGACAGATGGATTTACCATCTCCACTGCATCCAATGCTGCTGGCTCAGCACAAAGCAGTGCCTTACTCGGGAGTTAGGACACACAGGGGGAGTGGGGCTAGGGGGGATGGAATTGTACTGTCGATAAGTGGGCGAGCAGGCCGACCGCAGTGCAGAAACGCAATGAGTTGTGGTTTCCGCCAGCACTTGTCTACAACCTTTTAAAAAAACACCCTACAGGTGCCTGTGCAGGTTTTAGACCATTAACTACAATTTTTATATATATTCTACATTACTGCACAGGATTTTAAAAAGGGCCCAGATTTCCTCCCTTCCATTCCATCTCATTGTTTTTGTTAATATCATTACGGTAATAAAATCATAACATTTGTTTGTCAGAGGTAATCGATCACAGTGAGCACCTGCTTTATTTATTGTTAA
Organism: Scophthalmus maximus; assembly: GCF_022379125.1. NCBI lineage: Eukaryota > Metazoa > Chordata > Actinopteri > Pleuronectiformes > Scophthalmidae > Scophthalmus > Scophthalmus maximus. Next base: position 18,332,631 of record NC_061524.1, on the reverse strand, counting down.
ATGCACATTACTGTTATGTGGAAAGAGCAGGGACTGTTGGGAATGTTAAATCTCTTCATCTGTGTGTCCTACCAAACACTGACATCTGGGGAAATACTAAATCCACTTTATTATTTTGCAATTGTTATTATTTATTTATTGGTTATCTCATCGGTATGATTTTCCGACAACCCATATCCTTGACCTTGAAAAGAGCAGTGACAAAATTATAACCTGTGGTGAGACTGATTTGAGAGCGACTGTTTTCCGAGGTCATGAAGGAACTTTTTGTTTCCCGTTTTGAGCCAACATGGAGGAGAAGTCGTTAATTACAGGGCAACTGTCATCTGCTGAGGAGGATTTATGTGAAACGACTGAAGCTATAGAACAGTGGAATTGTTTCACTAACAACACAGCGCAGGATTGCAACGCATTCTTCAGCAGTGTCCTTAAATGGATCGGCAAGGATCCATTACAATCCATTGAGAATAGAACTCGGACACAAAAGGAGCAAAACAAAATGTTCACTGTGGCCTTTTGTGAGCAAGTTTCAAGTCTTCGCAGGTTCAATTTCGGACTTTGTTAAAAATGGAATCAAATGAATATATAATATATAAAGTCACTGTAGAAACATAAGCTGGATATATAATACATTCAAGCTATGGTTCACAAAAATAAATGACATTTTTTAACTTATAAAAGACCATTCATCTAGTAAAAGCGACAGAATATATGAATTTTTGAGTCGACGTGGAGATCTACATCATGTAATTCCAGGTAAATAAGGAGCATTTGTCAATATTTCTCCGGACAAACCTGGTCTGCTCTGCACCATGACTGCCGGCGAGGCAGACTGAGAAAAGGTGGCACTCGTGGCGGTGAGAGGGAGGCGTGGGCCGGCAGGAGCCTGTGGTGGGCTGGGAGAGGAGGCAAGGTGGGCTGGCCCACGCTCAGAGACACCGGCATGGGCTGGCTGATGTGCAGGGGCCGGTAGAGGGGCAGTCTGCGCAGGCTGTGGGAGTGGAAGTTGTGCGGAGGCAGGAGTGGCTCCGCGCTCAGGAGAGACGGCTGAAAGGAGGACGAGAGACAGTTATTTGCAGCAACTCCGCGAGTTGCGTGTTTTCTATCGAGCAGCCATTTTGACTCGTCACAGCAGGAGAAGCGCAGGTGTAATGGAAAACATGAATGATGCCAATGATCTATTCGAGTGTCCCAGTAAGACGATGAAGGCAGCAAACTGGAGCCGCCAAATGGAATTCAGCCATCATTAATGTTATTATTTTACACCTGAGCTTTTTTTCTACTGTGACATGTCAAAATGTCCTCTTTGACTTTTTAAAAACTTTTCTCGGCGTGTGACTAAATGGTTCGATAGACTGCTTGATAAATGAGGAATAAAATAATAATTTGTTGCAGCCATTGCACTCCATTGCACTCTTATGTAATGATTACCGACAAGGTGCTGTAGTGCAGACATAAACAATTTAAAATTCCACTACGTGTGAAACAGCTGATGTCAGAGTCAGTCGTAAAACTGGAAAACAACATTATGTGACATCACGTTATGCAAATGTAAAAACCCAGAGTCTGACCACACGTGCTGACCAGCTGTTACCCCTCCGCACCAAAACAGACCAATAATACCTAAAATGAACAAATATAGATTTGGTTGCTGGACAACACACACACACACACACACACACACACGCACACACACACACACACACACTGAGAGTTGCTTTGATACTGAGTAAACTCCTACATATAAACTGGAAAGATTTCTACATTAAATTGTGATATTAGCTGTACCTCCAAAAACAGTTATTGCAGATACCGCCGGTGACCGGTGCAAACACAAACACACACACACACACACACACACACACACACACACACACAGACACACTCTCTCTCTCTCTTGCAAATAAATGCTTGTGCCTTGAGTTTGTCATACACATGCAAATTGCGGTTAAACTCCCTCTGTGCTTATCATTTCCAACAAACAAATCAAAGCCCATTTTCTACCTCTGCCTGAATCAATCAACTCTGCTCCCTCCTTGTGAAAAAATATAATTTCATCACAAACAAATATCAAAGTGGCTCAAATAACAACACCGCGGCTCACATTCAATAGAGCAATCTCTCAATTACTGTTTCCCTGGCTTCTGTCGACAAAAGCACGGTGATTAATATTTCTCCGAGAGAGAGATACAGTGAGGCTGAATCAATCGCCCCCCGCACCGTCATCTCGCTTCATCAACTCTAAAGCGGGGCCAGACTGCAGGTGAGTGAAAGTATTATTAGAAAAAGAAATCAAATCAAATGGCCTGTAACAAAAGAGTGCGCACCTACGCACACACAAATACATACACACTCACCTTATAAATGCTGGCTCCAGAGGGTTTGGGTGGAGCTTTGCGTTGAGGGGTGGGCCTGTACATGGACTGAGTCCTGATGGGGCTGTTTGGCCTGTTGACCTCCACAGATCTGCAAACACAACAAAGAACTTAAAGGCTCTGGGGGGAAAAGAATATTTTTCAATCTGCTTCTTATTATGAGTCCTTTGGTACAACGTGAATACAATTTTGTGCCATAGTTGGACAGTTTGACTTGGGCTCTCTTGGAAGAAGATGACGTTACAGAATTCTGTGCACCGATCAGAATTGAGCATTATTTGAGTCAAAACGTGATGAGCATGTCGCCTGGCCACTGTCTTGTCAAATGTGACCATAGCAACATAGTCGTGATGATCATCTCTTGTAAATGTTCTATAAATCTACTTAGCTGGTCATAATAATAAAAAAATAACAGGTTGGACCGTTGGAGTTTCCATTTTATAAATATATAAACAAGACAACATAAACAGATAAACAACACATTAAAAAGAATTTACATTATTCTATTCAAGTGTCAAAGTTCATTCTTGACTTCTGAAGTACATCTTTGCACATGTATTAAAAAGAATTTGGGTGAATAAGTTCCTGCAGGTTTTTTGGTTAAGCTTTATTGTACGGGTCTATCATTTACTAATAATTGTCAAGGAAAAAACTGTCATTTGGTACTAAATATGAGAAACATTAATTTCCTTGAATGAAAAAAATAAATAAACCAGACAAAATCCAAAAACGTTATTTGTTTATAACTGGAAACCTTATCTTCCACACATGCTGAATTGTATGCTTTCCTGTCGATACGTTTCATGGTTAACCTCTGTGCACTGAATAGAAATCTCACTGGTTCCACTAGCTGTTCATTTAAAATGAATCAACAGAAAGTGTATTAGTTGAACCCATTTTCTCCCTACCACATTACATAATTCTTTTCAGGAAAACTATTAGGAGAATATTAGGAAAATGTGGACTGGTAAAATAAAGTGTTAGTGGTGTTTAAGACTTTGGTGCTATAGTGATGCTTGTATTTACATTTGGTGAGGAATTGCATTTTTAAGATAAGCTGCACATTCTGCTCTTGAGAAACTGTTGCACTTTTTATTTTCCTTTACTTGCCAAATGTTAGGTACAGGTGCACCCAAGCTAAACACTGATAAAAAGCATTTACAACCTCATGTCTGTAGAAATAATAAAGTGGAGTGAAACCATAAGGTTTGAAATTATTCATCTTTAAAATGACGTAACTATTCACTTATAAAAAGACAGCAGGAACAAGAACATTAATCCCATTATTTCCATTTCTCAAGGTGTTCTTTGCTACAGTCCAAGCAGCCTCACTACATGTCATTAAGTCTGTTCTGTTTGACGGAGACGCGTCACCTGAGTTTCTCCAACGTGCTCTTCTTATTGGTGAAGAGGAGTCGAAGCAGAGATTTCCTCTTCAGAAAGACGATCAAGGTGGCTACCAGGAGGCTGACCAGGGCGACCAGGATTGCCACAGTAATGACCATGCTGTCGGCTGATGCCACATATGACAACACGCACATTAATACACACATACGCACATCTACAGCACGGAACGATGACAGGACATAATGAAAAGACTGTTACAGCTGCGCCACGGTCAGTTCGAAATCCACATGTCTTTGCTAATTTCTGCTCTTCACGACTAAAATGTATTTTATTTTTTATTTTATTAGTACAGACTCTGCAGTGTTATGTACTGCTGGGAGGGAGGGGAGTTGTGTGTCAAGTCCAAACCACACAGCAATCCAGTGAAACCAAGAAAGAGATGTGCAAAGTGCAGCTGATACATCATTGTGTTGAGATAATGCTGTTGTGTCTCTGACAGTAGAAATCGTCCTCACTACCTGCCAGCCTCATTGGCCCACTGTCAATGCTCCCACCGAAGCCGCTCTTCTCACAGAACGGAGGGGCCCAGTGTGCTTCACAGTGGCAGTTGTTCTTGTTGTTGCACACCTGCAAACAAGTTCGATTCACAGTTCAGCACTGATAAAAGTCTTCTTCTGCATAGTATAGTATCAACAAGCATTAATTTACAACAACATATAATCCAGATATATGTGTGTGCCACACATATATCTTTGCCCTCTACAAAGGATCTATCCCCAAACAACAAGATAGAAACTGAAAGGGTTTGTTATCCTGCACAACGAGTATGGCCAGGAGCAGGGAGTCGTTTTCACTACTGTCTATGTGTGTGTGTTTGTGTGCACAAAAGAACTCAAAAACACATGGATGGACTTTTACCAAACTCGGTTGGAATATTATTTGGGAGAGTATATCCAGATGATTAATTTTGTAGCTGAACATTGATGGGGGAATGACAAACATACACATTTCGCTTTTACAGAGCAGGGCGGGTATTAAGCTGAGGTCTGCCCTTTGAGAACTGTACATTTGTCCAGTGAGCACACACAGCGACAGCAGCATCTACTGAGTTTACGCTGAATTGTACTGTATGTTGGGATTTGGGCCCTGTACAAATGAAATTGAGGACCAGGCTATTGGGGTTAAGAGGCACAGAGCTCAGAGGGAAGTATGATTTGGGGGAGTTTTATGAGAAGTTCTATCAGAACACGGACGCAAATGCAATCTGTTAATTTCACCAAAATATCATCTACTGTCGATCTAATGCTCAAGATACACACATACATTTAATTAAATATATCCCATATCTTTCTCATATATATTGAAATGGTGACAATGATTCAGCTCTAGCCTGAGTTACACCTCACATTTTGATCTGTTTATTTCATGGAGAGGCCTATCTGATATGGGTAAATACTGTAGGTATTGAAAAGTTAAAGCTTCAAACACCTGCTTGATAAGCAACAAATGTAGATACCAATGTACCTGTTTACAGTCAATACCTGTCCTGCAAGATAAACTCCCACAGTAAAATCAGTACTTTCCTCTTTTCCAGTCACCTCTCGTTCTGTGCCTGGTGTTGGAGAAAATGTCAGACAAATCGCTTTGGCAGATATTTCTGCAGGAGGGAAGATGCAGCTCAAGTCCACAGGCTTAATGGGAAGCCATTTCTCTATAACTCAAATTCTTTTTGCTGAGTCATTTTTAAACATGATTTTTTCTTTTTGTTGTTGCTGTGTGCAAGTCTACTGGCAGCTACATCTCTTTATCTTTTGTTAGGTTTATTGACGGGTCAATCCGGTTTTAGGGGTGTTTGGTGGGATGAATTGACGTAATTTACAATTTTAGGATCACAGCCTTGTTTTCTCATTGTACATTATCTCTTCGCTTTGAATTGAAAGTGAAGATCAGAGGTTACTGCAAAGTGGGCCCTGTTGAGTTTTTGATTCTCAGTACTAAACAACAAAGTAAATAAAACATAAAAGCACTGTATGTTGAATAATTGATAAGGGAGAAATGTGAATATTTCTTGGCAGGAATTGTTACTCTCATACTACAATAAAAATAGCATTGCAGCCCCCCCTGCAGTGCTGCACTGTATCTACTATCTCTGTAAAGTCAAAAAGATGATGAACCACACTGAAGTGGACCCTAAATTATGCTGTTGAACGGGACTGATTTAACCTCAATTGGACAATGGAGACTGATGATATAGAACAGGAGATGCTGCCAGGACTCACCGGCTGCACTGTTAATACCCCGCTACTGTTCTGCCACTGTGTGCAATTAAACGGCAGCAAAATCAAGAGAAAGTCTTCATTCTGCTCAACTGGTCAAAGTGACTAAATAGATAAACACTGTTTCACAGGTCTGGTGCATAATTTAACACTGAATATGAAGCTAACGCGTTCTTTGCACTCACCCCACGTCCACTGCACTTCCCAGAGCACTCATGCACATCGAAGACACTGACATTCTGGCACTGCCGATTCAGGCACACCTGTGAGAGGAGAAAGCACCATCGATCAAAACAAGGTGAACACAAAAACAAAGACTATAAAAACATATGTGTATGGCACGGTTACATAACATGTGTCATGGATGTGCACAATTTTAATGTCTGTACCATAAAGATACATGTGTATGATTGGTGCTGCATTTTCTCTTAAAGAGAACTAAATTAAAGAGAACAGTTGCAATTTGAAAATTGCTGAATAAATTATTCTGATTGAAACATACATAAATTCACGTGGAATAAACAACAGTGGAATAAACATGAAAATTTAATACATTTGTAAATACTGCAGACATTTTTAAGGATGACACACCTGAAGTGATGTTTGGTGGACATGTACCACAAAATTAAACAAGTATCCGCTTAAGGCAAAACTGCAGTGTCACTTAGGGGAGGGAAGGGCGACCAGCCCAACACTAGAGGCCTGTTGCTTGACAGAAAAAGGCCCTGATGGCACTGGTGTGGCTCACCTAATTAAATTGACTGGTTGCCATAAGGGTCTTTTCCGCATTAAGAATGATTTGCACTGCACATATGGATCATTGGATCCACTCACGGTTTAATTTCATTAGCCCTTTTTGTAGGAAGGATAACTTCTCTGTGTCTTGGCTCTGTGCTGCAGTACCATGCTGCTCTGTGCCTAAAGGAACATTAATCTAGGTTCAGACAGTTGTCAGTCTTTTTCGATATCAGGAGAGCAAATTACATATCTTCATCCTATGGTTATAGCGATAAACAACAAGCTAACAGCCTACAGCTAACATGTTAATATCTATAGAAAGTTCATTCAACATTGTGAACAATCAGAAAGTAGTAGGGTTGACCTCTGGGTGATGGAGGCTTGTACATTACTGATTTATATAGTACTTAATATAGTATGGACCTTGTGTTGAATCAGGAAGTAGAGTCCAACCAATATGGTATATATATATATATTAGAATGATTCCTAATGATGCCGTTTTCAAAGATGTCATCATCTAATCCTTATGACAAATAAATGTAATTGAGGATTAAATGAATGTTTAACAGTTTAGCCATAATCTTTATTGGAAATGATTATAAATTAAAAAAACACACGAACACAACCAAATATATAGAATTTAAATTAAGAAAATAATCATAAATCTTTTTTACATGAAACGTTAACATAAACACAAACCTTCTCTGCATTGAAAACATCTTTGTAAACATTGTATTGATCACTGTAAAAATCTAAAAAGTAAACAATAATTACAATTTGTAATGATTAAAAGATTGAAATGAACAACAGCCAACGAGTTGTTCTGCATTGTTTATTCTGAAAAGAGTAGAGTTTTCATATTGACAAACATAAACGCAGATACCATTATGTCTTTGAAAGGCTCAAATTTGCCAATTTTTACCAATACCAATAAATAGGTTGGGATCTAGTCATGAGTATTGTCCCTGTTTGTGAAGAATTAAATGTAACCACCATGCCTCTTTACAATTAAACCATACAAATATTGCTCACCATGCCGTTGCCACACTTTGTACCAGCCAGAACCAGTCCAGGGTCAGGCATGTCATCCCCCAGGTACACATGTGTCCCTCGACACAGAATACGCCCTCCTTCCTGCAGCGGGATGTTGGTTTCAATGGAAACGGCATTTGTTCCGATCACTGGCCGGTTAGCTCCTCCTTGGCACTGAATTTTACCACATTTTGCATCCCTGCGTGCAACACACAACATAACATGCATGTGTGCACAAATACATTTGGAAAAAAAAAAACACAACGTAGCATGAAAAAGGCCTAAAACATTAAGGCCCATCAATGACAGACAAAGATAAGTAACTGTAGTGAAAGATGAAAGACTGCTGAAGAAAGCTGCAGTGCTTCAGTCCTCCGGTCATTAAAGCAATTACATCAATTAACAAAGAGCCTGATTACAGAATTCACCCGAAGGGAGAAGATCTTTAGAATAATTAGCCGACAAGAATAGCGTGGAATTATTTAGGCTCTAATTTGCTACTATCTTGCTCAAATTACATTTTTCACTCTTGTAAACTTTTGTTTGAAGACCACATGTCAGATTCCTCAATGTAATGATGATTGCTAATGACGCCACTTAAGCTGATCAGTAGAGTTTTCTCTTTACAGTCATTTATCTGAGCCTCCACTGTACCAATCCAGCTGCAGACTCATACCTCGCATCACATTTGGCAAAGGAGCCTTTGGAGTCCTTCCCACAGTTCCCGTAAGGATCCCCTGCTGAGTTCACTCGCTCAAAGCAGATCCCAGGGGCAGGCTTGGCACCTGCACACAAACACAAACGAGGAAAATGCCAAACACAATCGTCAACATGAAGTCAAAGGCATACAAAAGTAATAGTGAAGATTAGAAACACAGTTGAATTTATTAGTGGCCGTTGATTTACCTGGTCCCCACAAGGTGATGCATTGTTGCTCATGAGTCTGGCAGATGCCATTGTAGCAGTAGCCTTCGACGGTGTGGCAGGCGTGCCCATCATGCAGATAAACGTTGGCAGGGCAGTGAGGGTTGGCACCAGTACAGAACTCTGGCAGGTCACAAGAGTTACTGGACTCTCGACAGAGGGTGCCAGCCACCTTCAGCTGTAAACACATACAGTGCAGCAGATATTAAAGCTACAGTGTGTGATATTTGGCGGCATCTGGTGGTAAAATTGCAAACCGCAACTTACTGACCACCCCCATCCCCTTCTCGAGCGCTCAAGACTATGGTAGCTGAAAGAGACCAAACTATTTGCTACGGTTTTGAGTATTAGAGTATTACGTTGAGAGTTGATCTTCCATTTTGCGACAACGGGCCTTCATTGTTGACCGACACAGACACACTGAAGATACGCCCGGATTACACCCTAGGGTGCCCACGGGTGACTACTCTTGAAGTCCCACCCTCCTATGACTTAACACGTAAATAAATTGACACTGACAATGTCATTAACACCATAGATTTACAAGAACATATAGCTTAAGTACAGGCTACCGCTTCTTGTTTGCATCTCTTCCAGTTTGTCTATATATTATAGAAAATTTTACAAGCTAAACTCTGCAAAGGGGCCAATGCGCCATTTAAACCCTTTGCCATTGCTGCACAGTTACACCTGACACCCCAGTGCTCCCACTACAATCCTCCCTTTAAAACGGTTTGCTCCATCTGTCATTCTAAGAAGAAATAGATCTTTACAGAACAAAATGCCGTATAAACAAACAAAATTTACTGACGATCAATCTTCTCTACTGACAAATTTAATAATAGCAACTGCACATTATAGATCATATTTATTAATAATAAAGGCAATCAGCTCCATCAGGCCCATTAAAACTGGCTCCCCCAGATTTCCTTAAATATTTAAAATGCGAGATACTATTTGTACTTTGGCTTGTCTATAAACTTGATGGTTATTATTTACTGAAAGTGCGCCAATGAGGAGTGCCATCACATCTATAAATTGTCTGGACTGGTCCTCACTGGTTGCTGCTTGGAATTGCGAGTTGGTGAGTTCTCTGAGCACAAAGCACACCACAGTCCGGACTCAGGATGAGCACTTCATTCATTGATACACACTTAACTCAGAAATAATGTCCTATAATTCCCGCGCTCTGCGCTGCTCTGGTGCACGGTGTTGTTATTTGCTGACATCGGACGTGGAGAGGAGAGAACACATGCTTACGTCTCGTGGAGGTTTTTTCTTTTCTTCTCTTCTCATGAAGAATAGTTACGCTTCCTCATCTCACAATATTGACGAACTTGCTTTGACATGGGGGGGGGGCTTGCTTAATATGCAGGGTTGACTCTGGTCTCATTGTCTTAATCATTTGGTGCACCCCCTTTGGCTGGTCCCGAGGGCACTCGCCCGATTCTATAAATGGAAAATTCGGGCATTGCGACCGCATTCTCTTACGGTTTAATGCAGCTCTGAAAATTAAACACGTATTTGTCCGAATTGGGCAACCGTATTCAACATGACGGAGCAAACATGGCGGCACACACAGAAGTCAGGTCCAGCCATATAACTATAATTAACTCATTCAAAGTTTACGAAAAAACCTCAGTTCTTTGTTACTGGTGATTTTATATATATGAACACATAGTTATGGACAATATATTACATTTCTGTTAATAAATTCTTCTACATATTAGACAATGTAGCTTTAAGTGACAAAGCAGTTTAAAATGTTTTTAAGAGACTTTATTGAAGATTTTAGGTTGATTGTGATTTAACTTCCATTTACCCAAAGTGGAACAAAATCTACAGAGACATTTTCTGAACTGATCTAACATCAGCGAAATTCTCGACAATGTAAATTTAGCCAAGTGTTCAGTGGTTATTTTCTATCTTTTCTTTCTGCATAACAAGCCTCAGGATTGCATGCATCCTGAGGCTTTGCATACAAGGAAAATGGTACACCATGGAAAAAATAAAGATTTCCATGTTAAAGTAAGAACCACTAATAACAAGGTGGAAAACAACTTTAAGCAATCCAACTTTACCTCGATTGAAACCTGCCTATTGAGATCCTATTGAGATAGTTAGAATGAACTGACCTGAAATATTAAATCAGATGAGGGCAATCTATTATATGTTTCCGAAAGTTTTAGGGCTAGTTTTAGTTTAGAAAATTTTTTTCTCTAGAGTAAAGCTTTGAAGATACAATTTGAAAAAAGTTTTGAAAGGTTTCCGGCTACTCAAATGACATGAGTGAATTTAAATCGCTGACAAAAAGATTCAAAGTAGAAGGACAATGCATGAGTCATACCTAGATGAAAAGAATTACCTTGCAGTCTTCACAGCATTGTCCGTGGGCGCACACGGCACCTCCCTTGAGGGTGCATGTGGTGGCGTTGCAGCATGGGTTCATGCATTCCTGGGACAAGGGAAGGAAAACAAAACAGTTAACAACATGTGGACCTGATCAGCGCTCAGAGGATTCTCAGACAGTTGGTCCCTGTCAGATCAAGACTTCCAGGTCAGGGGGAGCACACTTCCCTTTCAAGGATCCCTGTCTTACTTAACCCTGACCTGCGGATCTCTGAGCGGAAACATATTAACTGAAACTCATGTGTTCTGGATTTAGGAATTCTTGAGACCTCTGTCCTTTTGACCAATAAAGTGGGAGCTGTGAGACAGAGGAGCAAACGACCAGAATCAGGTGTAGCAGTTGGAAGGGCGTGTGCTAAGATCTTCAACTGAGATATGATGTGGAAAAATTGAGTATTAGTGTTTCAAGGAGCAGAAGTGGGGTTTTGAAAGGCCTCCAGAGGCGAAGATTGTGGCCACTTCAACACAATGACAAGATCAACTGGCTGCTGCCAGAAGTCGACAAGAGCAGGGAGGATTTGTAAAGAGAAGATGAAATGGGAATAATGCCATAAAAGACTTCAGAGAGGTGTTGCGATTTCTCTTTTATGGATGCCAAAAGACATCCGCTTTGTTTTCCAGGTAGCATCACACAATGCATCATGCAGAAAGTAGCTCCCACTACTTCGCCTGTGTGGCTCGGAGGTAATAACAAGACGTGTTGAAGACTATAAACTGGAGGAGGCTGGATTGTTCGATGTCTAATTTTCAGTGGATGTGTGGTCTTATAAGCCTGGCTGTTCACCTCTTGGCCCTGACATACACTTATTGTTTGGAGAGGAAAGAAAAGGTTGCTTTCATGTCTCTGTGTAAGTGGGCCGGCTGATCAAACAAGCAAACCCTCTGTGGCGACCTCACCGAGTTATGGAGGGGCAAGCTGGTTGGCAAATGTAAATTACGCAGCTGGTTCGTTGGTGTTCAAACACAAAACTCCACTAAAATACTACCTAGATTTGCCTGTAAATTATAGAGTACATAGTCATGATATAAGTATTACAACATATTGTTGAGTCAGTCAGAGAGGTGGTTCATCAAAATGATTTTTCTTTTTAGAAAAGGCACAAAAGGAAAACAATGCTTCTGTTAATCAGGCATAAGGACCGACTCAGATAGCTGGTCCCAATTTGAATCTGGTTCCCAGTTTGTAATATAACAGGATTTGTTACGCCCTGACACTAATAAATCTTTTTCTCATGTCAAACCTTTTCTCTGCTGTGTTAGCAGGCTCATTTAAGGCGACGCTGACCATCGTTTTCATACGTTGAAATGATGAACAGCATCAGTGGCAGGTCCCATCAGCTGTAACTCATTAACCATTACTTTGTAATGGCTAAACTAACTGTTCTGTTGTTTTTATATACACGCAAGTTGTATTTATTTGTCAAAGATAATTTGTGAAGGAGAGGACACATCATCTGTAACAACACTCTTACTAACTGTGAGTAGATCAGTGGTATGCGTCACGCCAGCTACGCGGTTGAATTCCAATACCAACCAGTCGATGTGCAGGGAATATGGTCAACATCTCCCCGTCTCTCTCTGAGTTATGGTGTGGTAAAAAACTTAATAAAATGTTCTAGCAGAACATTATGATATTACAGGGATAAAAAATATCATCACTTAATTAGACATTTGTTTTAAAGTGTTTCACTATTGACTCATTAATTTCTTGATTTATGGCCAAAAGCGTGTTTTGTGATCTCAGAGTGATCCTGACCTTTGACTGCAAAAATCAAATCAGTTGATCTTGGAGTCAATGAATGTTTGTTCCAAATCTGAAGAAGTTCCCCTGAGGCTTTCCTGAGATATTGAGTTCACAAGGCCAAAAACCTGTTCGGAAGACACAGTGACCTCTGAGTTTTGACCACACAATTCTCAGGTCATCTTTGAGTCTAAGTGGACATTTGTGCCAGAAATTCCCTTTGGGGTGATCCTAATATATGACGAGTCACAGTGACCCCACCTTTAACTTTTGAAAATCCAATGAGTTTGTGGCATATTCCTTCAAAGCATTGCAAAAATTTCACAGTCATTGATGGGATGGATTGACGTACTAATGCATGTACCTTCAACCCCAAAAAATAATGCGTCCTACAAGACTGTTGTGGGTGCAGAATTGCTAGTAACTTTTATTATTGCATCAATATTTGAGGTTTATCAATGAAAGAGTTCTGCATCAGGACCTCTACTTTTTAAGGCAATGCAGCTTGTGAAAAATAAGGTATAACACTCAGAAGGCTACAACTATTATTTCAGATATCATATACATGTACCAGATACATGTTTAATTAACATTTCATATGTTGTGCTGATGTCATTATTAGGTTACACATTGTGAATATCAATTAGTCTGACACTAAAATCTTCTAAGCCAACAAAAGGTAGAAGAGGATCTAAATCTTAGAATTATAGTTATCTACAACTTCAATTACCTACAACTGTTGAAATGCATATTTATAATGCATAATTGTATTTAATGTGTGTTATAATATTACAAAAATAAGTAATTAATAATCATAATTTATGAATGGGTTGAGTCATTGCTCCTCAGGCAAATATGCCGAACATTTGGTGGTTACAACCTCTGTGATGAGAGGATTTGCTGCTTTTCTTTGTTTTTCTATCATTTCAAATAAAAAATCAGTGGGTTGGTTGGCAGATGTTGGTTTTGAGTGCCATTTTTCAACACCTAGTGTTTTCAAAGACCATCAGCTTTGAAGGATTCTGAGTGATATATTCAACTTTTTTTCTTTTCTTTCTTTTTTTCTTCAACATTTTGGCTCCTTTAATTTTAGGCTCTATAAGACACACAGCTGCCACCGAGTGATACCTGCTCCCCACGTACAATTTGATTCTCACTTTACTTCCTGAGGCGCCCTGCAGTGTGTGTGTGTGTGTGTGTGTGTGTGTGAGAAACAAAGTGTGCATGAGTGGGAACACGCGACACAGCTGTGCCAAGTTGTTTGTGTGGCACAGCCCCCAAAAAAACTTATTTCAGCTTCCCCCCAGATTTCACTTTTGTTTGTTTCCTTTGTCACAGAGTTGGACCGTGCTTTGATTAATGGGCTTTCAACAAGGATATGACATCACTGTGGCAGCCTGTCAGAGCCCTGTTCAACACATGTTGGAAACTTCGAGGAGGTGTGAGGTAAGTGAAGCGCTTAGCGTATACTGGGTGTCGCAGGTGGTTAGAACAGCTTTTTCTTTTTCTTCTTTTAATACAGCAGTTTTCAATGCTTTCAAGCCGAAATAACAACGTCAGTGTCAGAGAAAGTTTAACTTGGAAGTTTGTTGTGGTTCATTGGTCGGAGACTTTCAGTGGTTCTGGACGATTGCTTACAGGACAATTGCTGTGGTTTTCTTTGGACAAAGAGTTTTGTAAAGGAAAAGTCAGGCTTTGACGTTTGAACTTTGATTTCAATTGATTTAATTTCGTCAGAGTCTTTTCTTATTTTGGAATATTAACATATTCATCTGAGGGGTCAGTTAACTGCAGGTACAAATGAGAACGGCAAGAAAAACTGGCCTGCACCTACAGAATTACAAAAATTAACTACACTTTCCGGAACCTTGCCTAAAAAATAATTTTCTGACCAGCTCAGCTCAGTGTTTTAACTTCTGTTTGTGGTGCAAAAACATTACATTTTTTAAAGCATTGTTTCACATTCACATTCGACCTTACCTCTGGCTCCCCACAGTCACACTCCTCTCCCTCCTCCACGTAGCCGTTGCCGCACTTTTGTCCGCCGTAGAGAACCTTGACCTCGGGCATGTTGTACAGACACATGCCCACTCCTTTCTCCAGACTGGCAGCAAGGTCCTTCTTACTGCATGTACTGAACACGGTGGGGAATGGATACCTATGAGGCCAATGGAAGAACAAGGTTAAGAGAAATGAAAGCAGGAAGAGACATGACGTTAAAAATTAAACAGATTTGCCCAAATTTACGATTCGGAGGCCAAAATGATCTCATGAAAAGCGACCTCAAACATTCTCCTGAACCAGAATAGAGACAGAACCTTTTTTAAGTCTGCTCATACAAGAGGCTTTTCACACAAACCGAACGGTCTGCTGACATTGTATGAGCTCCAGTTCAAGAGATTTTTTCATACTCAATACATAAACTGGCCATTGAATGTTCGGATACACACTTTCTCTCATTTTCATGAAGCATATCCCGGCTATAGAGCAGGACAATTTAAACAACTGACTGGAGGGAGGAGTGTGAAGAGGGCTATGTTGGATGTGCATGACTGGTGTGTGTGTGTGTGTGTGTGTGTGTGTGTGAGCATATGGGTACTTGAAACCTTGATAAAATAGCGAGCCCCAAAACCACATCATTTATACTGCATTAATTTAACTCTCTGGAATCGCTTACCCGAAGTGCTGACTAATGTCTAATTTAGTGAGGAAAGAAATTGGATTTCGTGTTAGAAACGAGAAAATGTTAAAAGATGAAACGTGTGCGATGTGCCAATAGCAGCTGTGAAGCCCAAGGGAATGCTCCTCCTGCTAGAATGAGCTTATGTGAGTCGAACCAAGGACCAGAAATAAATTGGAAGAGAGTGGGAGAGAGAGAGCTGCAGAGTGAAAAACAACAATAATATGTAGACGTGTTATAGAAAGTAATACGGAATTAAACACAGTGATGACAGGAACAGACAATAAGACAAAGGGGATGAAAAATCATCTATGAAGAGAAAATAACAAAACAGAAATACAATCATGGAACAAACAGAAACCTTCCTGTTTGACCAGGAGCAGAGCTTGAGATAGCGAGACAACCACAAACACACATACTAACAGTTACACATAGATGTAAAATAGCTTCCAAAGAGATGGAAAGGGAAGAATGAAAACCTGGACCAGAGAGAAAAATGTCAGAAACCTTGCTTCTCAACCAGGGGTAATGGCCCCAAACGGACCACAAAGTGACACAAATGATCAATCTGGAAGGCTTGTTCCGGCATCGGAGGGTTGGGCCTCATAATCTGTCCCCGGCTGTATATCTGCAGTTACAAATAGCTACGATTTACTGATATCATATCATATTAGATTCAGTTTTTTATTTGGCAATCATTTGAAATACTGAATGAATAAATGTAACTATTGACTACATGTAGTTTATCATTATATCATTAAAAACCACCATGGCTTAAAAGAGATTCTACAAAATACATTTATGATTCCTCTTTCAGTGTTCTGCAGTCTTGGTTCCCCTTTTCAAACATTTCTAAACCTGCCGCTGACCCGCCTCTAATGCCTGTATCCGCTTTTAACCGACTGTGTGATGTAAAATGTACAGTGCTCAAACACAGTGAATGAGCGCAACAGAACCAATCCCCGACCTTATGCTCTGTGCCAGCCAACAAACAAGAGCAGAATCACAAAAGGCCTGACACAGAAAAGCAGGCTTCGGGGCATAGAACAAGCGTCTCACACAGTCATGGCGGGACACGATCAAGCTTCAAAAGGAGGACGTGGAGGATGTGGGGTAACAGGGAGTAAAGGCTGGCAGAGAGGGGTGGCAGACACGGCACGGAGTCAGGCAGCTGGCATCGGATGCTTGGAAAGCTCGACTTCAGACAGAAAACATGTCATACACGTACTTCTGCTGCGATAGACTGACGCGGGGTCTTCAAACAAAATGAGGCGTATCTGCAAAGCTCGTGGCTTGACAGGGCAGATATGTGAAAATTCAGCATTAGACAGAATATGTTTGTGGAGCCTGCCTTTAGATAGAGGTGTGTGCGTGTGCTTGAGGGGGATGTGGCTGCTGCATCTGCATGGATATTTCACTGCTGTTAGTTGACTATAGTGAAACTTCTCCTGAGGGTACTGCAGATAAATAATGGTGCAGACATTAAATGGGAAAGAAATCCTGTTTCTTTTTCCAAAAGAACACAGCTTTCGAAAAAAGAACACAGAACACAGAAGAAGAAAAAAAACCCCCATCCTGTTCCAATTGCCAACCCCTGTCCATTTCACTCAGACTGTCCACCTTTGAGTGTTGGCTGCTTTCATCTCTTACCAATAGGCAATGTGTCCGCCCTCTGTCCGCCCTCGTATACACCATAATCCACTTGTTGGTCGTTTTTTCCCCACCACAACACACATACACAGTGTCAGAAAAAAGCTATGCATGGGGACCGTGCAGCAAATGAAGAATAGACCGGCTATGCAGATCAGACTACGGCGCAGAGCTGTAGAGATTTTCTTTTATTGGAAAAAAATCAGGTTTCTTTGGATGTATTATAAGCATCCAGAGAATACATGTACTGTATGTTAAAATCAACATATATTTAGGTCTGAGCTCCACCAGTGCATATACAGTCCTGCTTTGTTTCAGACAAAAGCAGATTGGTTATGATTTGTTTTGAAGAGGTCACTCCTTTTTACTGACTATTGACTGATTACTTTACTAACACACTGACAGTGGGAACCAAAAACCCAATTAATCACCAGGGTTAACTTGCCCAAGCATGTGTGAACTATGACAACTAACATTTACATTACATTGGTTTCATGATGTAAAACAACAGGGCTCACCTAGTCTGGATTTGATTTTGTTTTTGTAATAGTGATATTTATATCATATAATCCATGCTTGCTTTTTATTTATAGATATTCATGATAACGATTATGGTTAAACTGGAAATGGAAAATATCAAGCCTCGATTAGATTTTGTTGTCATAAGAGTTTGACAACGTTATCTTAGGAATTTATTTATATATATATATAATTATATTATCGACATTGTACCCCCAAAATCCATATCAGTCAGGCTCTAATTGTAAATATTTTCTAGATGATTATCGTCGGTCACACCTCTGCCTACCTAAAGATTGGTAGAGCCCAAGGAATTGCTTTTCGGCCCGTAAGTATCAACTAAAAATCTTCTGAACATGGGCGCAAATACACAATAAAAGACAGAATCTGTTGTGGTGCTCTTAATGTTTTTTTTTGCCACCAGCTGAATGTATAGGAGTTGTGCATCATTGCAATAATTGCGAGCCGATTTGATGTTGAACCCTTGAAAACATAGTTTAAAATCTATATGGCTTAAATATTAAATATCCAAGACCTCATCACTCATAGCAATAGGCTGACTGAAAGGGGCTGACCTTCAGGGGCTTTTAATTTATTTATTTTCAAATCAATTGAAGCATGCGCTTAGTAAAAGTTTTTTTTATACCTTAGCTGGAATTTCAAGAAGTGCACTATTTCAAGGCAATTGACACTGTCGTCAGAATTAAAAAGGATTAAAATCAACAACCCTTTTCACAGCAACAGCAGGAGGAGCCACTGTTTTTAATAAACCTACATAAAGGCACACCATAAATCTGTATTAAATAATGTAGAAACAGCTACTGTACAATGTGCAGATCTCAGTCAGCAACAGAACCACGTCGACGCTGTGTATTATCACAGCTGAGACCACACGGCTGCTCTGCTGTACAGGAAATTAGCCGAGCCGAGCCTAGTGTAGGTTTCCCTGGATAATAATAAGCCCTGCACCCTCTCCAGGTGTATTTTGCTGGGGTGGGACTGATATTGCAGTGCACAACAGTTATCGACACAAAATCTAAAAAGTCAGCCCCCGTGGTCCAAAGGCTAATATGTCTTTAACACTGAGAATGACATGCTGTTAGAAATCGAAATCTCATCAATGTCACACAGCCTCATTCATTTGTGCCACTGACAGAGAAAAATGTTTGGCACTGTGTCACTGAAAAGCAGTAGACTGAGATAGAGCAGCTGACATATGACAGAAAGGGAAGAAAACACAGTTTCATCAATTTTTTTTTAATTGGCTATGCATAATCAAAGGAAAATCTAAAAGAACATTTCATCTGTTTCCGTTTTTCATTTGGTAAATGTTTGATGTGCAGGAAAAACAGATATTTACCCATCCCATGTTTCCCGTCTGTTGACTTTCACAGAGGTGGTGCACGCTTCACTAGGTTTCACCATCTGCTCTCTGAGCTGACTCTAGTTGTGCTTTTTCATACAGTGGGCAGTAAATGTTCTTTGGAATAGGAAAACTTTAGAGGGGGTGATAAACGAAGCAGAACTGAAGCAGAAGTCCATGAAAAATGCAAACACATTTTTTTTAGTTCCCTCAGATGATAACAGTTTATCTGTGGCCACATATATGCAAACATGACATCTGCAGCAGAACGGTTTTACCCTTCCTTCCCCCACTTGACAGTCACAACACAAACTGCTCAGCGATTTTTACTATTCGACTCTTAGACCTTCTAATTGACTAAAACACAGGCCTTAAATTACTGTTTTATAGAAAACGTCATTGTTTTTAGTACATACATCCCCATAAAGTTTGCACACACACAAGACAGGTTAAAAAAAGCAACATAGGTTGAGATATCCTAGAGTGTTGTCCTTTGCATAGGTCAAGCTCCAGAAGAAGTGGGATTGTATATTTCCCAAAACGCCACTCAGAACCATGGAAAACATCATGAAGCTTTATATAGTTATTTTTTTACAGGCTGAGTCGTACTCCTTGTGATCGATAAACTGAATGTTTTGTGTGGAATACCCCTTTTCATTTTAGCTAATGTTGGAAAAAAAGGGCCTATAGTGAATATATATATATATATATAGTGATCTTTTAGCATTCAGCTCTCAGCTCTTACTGACAGTGTACTGAGATGCAGCGATTCAGTCTCCTGAGCAACAGTAATATCTGCAGTGCAGATGATTCCTGTCAGTTCAATCATCTTAGCATGTGAGGCAGGCGGGTTCCTGAGGGGGATGGAGAGAGAAATGGGTCCGTAAACAGAGGTGGCACTGGCCACACGAGGGGCCGTGAGGGGCTCCTCCTTCTGTGGGCTCTCAGACTGACACTGGGCTGTGTCTGTTGCTCTCCAAGCAGCACCAGAGACTGATACGCATTTAGTTCGAGCTGAGGCAGGAGTGACACGCCTGACCTTTCTGCAAATGTTAGGCTGCAACACTGGCAGGAGCCTATGGTGATTAAATATCGAAGGAGAAGAGCAAAAACACCAGCTAAGTTTACTGCAAACATTTACCCACTAGCGACCTATCCCCCCCCCCCCAACCCCTCTTCTCCACAGCAGAATGTCTTCAGATAATGATATTTTGTACCTCCTCACCTCAATTGCAAATATCATATCGACAAGAAAACAACAAGAGCCACACGCTCCCACATTCTGTCTCGACAATGCGTTCAGGGAGGCACTTTTGAGCGTTCATGTGACGCAACTCTTTGCCCCCAACTTCTACATGACACTCCCACTTGACACGCCCATGTGAACTCTCTCTCGTTTGTCCCTCTAATTTCCACTCATTGTTACGACACAAATCTCCTGTTCATGTGTACCCCACTAATTCCTTCATTGTCATCTTTCTCTTCTTTGTCTCTTTCTCTCGCCGCTTTACCAGTGAGGGAGATAAAGGCAAACGGAACCGCTGCTCCCTCATTCTGGCTGTCTACCCAGGCATAAAGCAGCCTCTCTGCGGATCTCTCTTTGTGCCCTGGCCCCGATTGCAGCTGGCAGCGTCACTGATAATCACGTCATTTGGATGCAGCCTGTCCTCTCCTCCATTAGCAAGTCAAGCTAAGAGTATCCAAAACACGAAGTCGAGCGAGCTACACCGCTTTACAACGATGGCTTTAATATTCAGGCGGCATCTGGGCTCAGGGTCGAGAGAGGTTGCTAGTATATAAAAAAAAGGAAATAGAAAACCTTTAGCGAGTTCATAATTTTCATCTTTGAAGTGGGATCAGAAACTCTGGGAGAATCTATTCCTTGAAAAACTTAAGACTATGAGCTCTACACAACAACATTATCTAGACCACACAGTAGATTGCTCACCGTAAGTAACAAAAATAAAAACCTAGGAAGTCCATGTAAAGTACATTATCATAGGTTTATACATTTATTTGACTTTTTGTCTCTTGGAAGCAGCGGTGGATAAGCTGTACACACACAATGACCGGGGAATGCCTGAGCAAAAATAAATTGCTCATTTACACATCAAGCAGATGCAGAGAAAAAAATTAGCATTTATTTTGAGTCAGTTTTCTGGCCACCTGATGAACGTTATCCAATATTCTCTCTGATCTTCTGTGCCATCTCCTTAGGGAAATATCTGGCTCTTTAACTGTTAAATGTTCCCCCAGCGAGTCACTGTAACTGTGCAGGTTATGTTGTTGGTGGGCATGTAGTGTTCGGATGGGCTGCCTCAAAGCTCAAAACAGCTGCCTGATACATCTGGAATAATAGGCTTGGTGAAAGAAGTGAGAGCAAACCACACTGTAAAGCTGCAGGATGTAAAAAAACCAAAACAATGAGCTGGAAGACACTAAAACCCAATGTAGAGTTGGGTGATAATTCTAAGTGACACTAACTACATTCTTTATGGTCTAATATTAGATCAAATGTTGATCAAATATTTTTAAATCTAAGAACATTTACAAAGAAAAAAAGAATCAAATAGTATGGGCGTGTTGAGTAATATTCAAGTTATGATGATTGCTATTGTACAGTTGATTTGTTATCCAAGTTGTGAAAAGAAAGGAAATCAAGAAATACTAAAAGCTTGCCATCTGTTTTCATGTTGTTTATATGGAAGGGGCAGGCGATATGAGACTTTTCTTTTTCCTGCTCCCTTTTTCGTTCATGGAATGTGTTAAGGTGTACTGTTTTGTTCTGCAAAACTGAGCTTGGATTACACTGAAATGAAGTACATGAATTATTATGAAATGAAATAAAAAGAAATAGTTTTAGCAGACAGCTTCTTTGCTCCCTGTCCATTTCTCTGACCCTGCTTCCCAACATCAAAAGAGATATTCAGCTGATTGTACACACACAGTTGAACTACTACTCAGCCTCTAAAGAAATAATTACATAAAGCCTCGTAATGTTTTCTGTGGTTCTGAGATGAGCTAAGAGAAATATAGAATTCAGTGTTTAGTCGCAGAGTTTAGCATACAGCCTGGAAATAAAAATGTCAAACTAATCCTTCGATAGAAAACATAATGATACAGGCCAATCTCCAGTGTGAATCCACAGGCATCCTGATAGAGTACCAATAACAAACAAATTCTAATGACATAATTGCAAGGCTATTCTATTGGACTGTACTGGATTGTACAGTGCATGACTTGTGAACATACTGTATCATCTTCCAGTTTCCCCGTATGCTTTGTTGCTGTAATCGCTTGACTGATCAATGAACTCCATTAAATACTGCATGTCTTCACAGAGTACAGACATACAAACTTGATCAATACACAATTAAAATATTAATAATTAAAAGGGAAAAGTTGATGATTGGAGTCAGCTTATCAACACAAAAATCGTCAGACAAAATGTCACCGCACCACAGAGTATGGTTTTATCGTGCAGGATGTAAGGTCACCGATGACCTCGCTCAACTGTTAATATGAATGATCTCAAAATTACTTAGCAGACAGTGCTGAAAAGGAGCAACTGGATTGTATTAACCTATTCTGTTGATGATTAAAGAATTCCATGACACAGTGACTCATTTGAATTCATTTAGATCAGATCAGTTGTTTGTTGAAACTCTTTGCATGACGACGTCACATCTTTGGCTGCAGACGAGCTCAAGTGAAGTCGTTGTTTCGCTTCACTGGGTGCTTATTAAAAAAACTACAGTGAATAAATCCATTTTTGCTCTGCTTCACATGCATGATGCATTTTTATTTCCTTGCTTAATAAATGTGGTATGAGAAAAGCAACATGAGCTCACTGTTGCCAACGGCTGTACAAACAAACACACTTTCGGACCCCCCACTCCCACCCCCGTGTCCTCGTCTGTTTTATCTCTTTTTGCACAATTAAAGGTCATTCAAGTTTTTCTGAAACACTTTTGGAACAACTTGTGTCCTTTTGCCAAGTTTTGTGGCATTTCGAACAATGTGCTCACAAGACACCTCGGGTTTTCTTCTACTGTATCCCTGCTAATTTATGAGCATATTGAAAACAGCTTCTTAATGTCAGGTGACAAAAGTCACAGCCAGGACCTGAAAAAAAATCACACATGCACCGATTTTTATGTGTTTGCTCAGTGCCCTAAATTCTCACATCTTATCACAAGGTTGTTAATGTGATTTTGAATAGACCATCTTTTGCAATTTGCAGTTTTCTCTGTCATTTGTCCTTGTAACTGTCCTCGTAGCTACATCTTTATAACACAGGCATGTGCAATGGGAAGACATTCAGGGCTCACAAATATCACAACTGTCTTAGCAGTTACCAGTATGTCTGGTTCTGTATTCAGCTTGACTGATACTGGGTTTTAAGGGCATTACTGATATCAATATTTGGGAGGAAATTTTGAACGATTCCTATATATACAGTATCAGCTGGAAGTCCTGTTTGACATTAACACGTGACATACACAAACAATCTCAATATGGATCCCTCTTTTCTTTTTACTGTAAAATTTATACATAATTTAATCACATATGCAGCCATAGGTTTTGGCCCTGTCTTGGGCTGTAGGATGTTTTTGGACGGTTGTTTTTAATTCGCTCTCCTGGCAGCTGAGATCACAGCTAACCAGGCTACAGTTGTGGCTTTCTCTGCCCTGTTTGCTTGGCGACTGGAAAAAGCCTCCACCACCATGTCATGAATACTGGCCGGAGGACGTAATGGCACACCTCAAACCCGAACATACTTCGAGCATACTGCTCTCGGCTCGACCAGAAAGTGTAATGAGGTTTGGCAAGCTCTTCTGTTACATTCTCAAAATTGGACAAATCCCTATTCACGTGCATGCTTAACCCCACATTGATATTATTCCTGTGGGAAAATATGTAGGTTTGGGTGTGTGTGTGTGTGTGTGTGATGGGTTGGCCCGTACCTGCAGTTTTATTTAAAATTATTTCCGTTTCGAAAACTCAAAGAAATATTTCAATAAGAATCGTAACTGTGTCTTTCAGCCTCTTTCCTGCCTCATCTTCACAGCGTTGTGGAATTTATCCCGACCACAATCATCTGTGGCTTGTCGTAGCTCAGCATCAGACAAACCGGAATGGCACCGGACCAAGGGTGAAATCTTGAATTGCGCTCCAGGTTTCGCCTTATCTGCTCGCTGTTTACTAACAGTCACAGAGTCCATCACTTTCAGCAGCACTGTTATCTCAGCGACTCAGGCAACATGAGCAGAATAGGGACGCAGCTGCTTAAGTCGCAGGGCAATGTGTGTGTGTGTGTGTGTGTGTGTGTGTGTGTGTGTGTGTGTTTGAACCTTGTCTTTAGATCAACACATAAACAATGGATCATATAAAGATGAAAATGATCAAACCTGTACAACTAGTGAAGCTCATATTATCTTCTTTTTTTTTTTGGCAGTTCAGGTGCAGAGCAAGGCTTTTAAAGAGTATTTGTTTTTAATGGGTCCAAAACACTGTGCCCATAACAGAGAACAACGGCCTCAAGACACTATTTCATAACTTCATATACGCTTGTGGTTTTTTTTTTTTACCTGGAGCCACTTTCACCAACTTTGTCCCCAGCAGAATTGAACAGAAATTGAAAATAAATTGAAAACTAGACTTGAATTGAAATGTATATTCTACTGCTGAGAACCCCACCTCCCCACCTTTCCCCCCTGTCTTTTCTCTCCTTTCAACCCAACGTCCTGTCAGTGTGCTGCAGTAGACATTTCATTTGAGTTTTGCCACAAATTATAGCTGCCTTGGTATCATAGACATTTGTGTGTCACATTCTTCACGTGTTTCAATCATTAGAAGGTTGTGTGTTACTCTCTCGTCACGGATAATGTTTCACTAGAGTCTCACCCAGTGGAGGGGGTCATGATGCAGCCTCCACGATCGACGGTCATCCTGCAGCCACAGCCGCGCTCTGGGGTGTCGTGGTTCATGCCAAAATTGTGTCCCAGTTCGTGTGCCAAAGTCACGGCTGCGCCCAGCGGGTTCTCAGAGTGATCCTAGAGTGGGGGAAAAAAGGGCACCCCAGAACATGAGAGCACGCATGTATGATCGTGTATATTATAGGTTCAATCGAAGTTACCTTAGCAAGCTTTGAGTACAAACCAAACCCAGGTGAAATGTAGAAAAAGAAAATGGAAAAAAGGAGAGGAAAGAAATTGTAAAGTTCAAAGAAGACAATTTATAAGGTGCAGATTCCCAAAAGAGTCCTGTGACTGTCCGAACTGCTGCCTCATCCTTCCTCTATTACACATTCTCCTCATGGAGGCCTGAATTCATCTGCCCTTCTGTTACCCCTGCAGACCCAATCATACAAAACAGCTACTGCAGGGAGCTCCACAAACCGACTGTTGCATGACAACTGTCAACGGCCCCATAAAGACAGACAGAGATGGAAAATTACAAGCGAGCGGTGAAAGATTCGGTCTTGTTTTGAAGACAAACGTGACACTGGAGAGGAGACAAAAAGATGAAAAGATGAATGACACCATAATATTAGTCTGTCATCTTTTACCGGAAATTGTATTGAGACGTTATCAAAATATCTTCTTACCGTCAAGATATAATTTCATGTGTGATTTATAATAACAATAATAACAATATTATCAATTATTATCAATATTATGACATTAAAGGAATATTTAGAAATGTGTTGAAATACCAATCTTGTGTGTATGGTGCATGTGCGGCTTATCCATAGCCATGTGACATGAAATTTAATAAAAAGTACACGTTAAATAATTTTTTCTTAAAGATGGTTTCTGTCATTTTAGGTAGTTCTTGTCACATATATGTATCTCTAAGTGTTTATTTTGCTGGAAAGTTTGGTTTTGATTAGTTATTTGATGCTATAATAACAGGGTGAAGCGTGATTGACAGCTGACTTGGGATCTGTTGAGTGTCTGTATCAGCACGACCTCGATACCACGACAGTCTCTGTCTTTAAAGCGCAAGAGGGCGCAACTGTATCCCAGATATTTTGGCTTCATGTTTGTACAATGGGAGGACGTGGAGAAGTGTCATCAAATCGTTGTATGCAGTCTATGAGCTAGCACCATCAGTATGTTTGGCTTAGGATAAAGACAAGAACCAACCAGCAACTGACCAGCAAATTTTCCAGCTTAAAATTCTAAAATGCCAAAACATTCCTCTGGTATCAGACATTTCTGTCCCTGCAAGTCTACATGTAACATGGCTGTAGCTTACAGAGGCACACAGACGAGCCTATAGACACAGAAGTAACTTCCAGTAGCACAGAAAAAATTGGCCCCCAGAGAAGCAAGTTCCAGCCATGAGAGAGGTAAATGCTGAAAATCTAGTGGCAGAACAGTTGCTTATTGAATCCATAAAATAACCCCCATCAACAAACTAAAACAAAACATATAGGCATAAAAGTGAACCCTCAGTAATGTGCATGTTTCAGCAAGTCCTGTGAAAAAGGCCCCCCACATGGATACTGTATATGTCAGTGTGGTCTTTGAATGTTCTCTGCCATGTACATGAGAAAATCACATGCTTCCTTTGAAGGCGAGGTCAAATGTCGAAGACGAGGGCAAGCTGAGCTATTTTCTGCTCTGATTAAAGGGCAGCATGATGGGGAGCTGCGCCCCGCCTTGTAACAGAAGGAATGAAAAAAACGATCATCTGGTTCTGTCATATTTATCAGTGTGTGTCTCCGTGTGTGCCCATGTGTGTGTTTGATTCATAATTAAGTGCTTCCTCACAAAATAAGTATAATGTGACAGTCCGCAGAAATGGACGAAGCTCTTGGAAGCAACAGTCACTACTTTGAAGCGGCTGTAAGCCGTTGTTGTGACAATTTGATTGTGTTGGTTACAACCAAGAAATGCTCGGATAGTCTTTGTGGTATAATTTCCAGCCATGTGAGAAAAATAACCCACAGAGAAGTATACTGTAACATTTACAGTAAAATGTGCATATTGTCAAGGTTCATAGCTAAAACCTAAGCATTCACATATAAACATCCATGTGAATTTACTTAAAAAAAATAAACAACATTATGATGTATAAACTCAAAGAACACATGGACCAAATAAAGAATTTGAGGCTGACTAATACATCATGGTAGTGGATGGTTTGAGAAATGGCTCATCTGATCTGGCCGCCCTCTAACTGCTCACATGGCTCTTTAATCTCAGGCCAAATCATCTGCCATCTGTTAAGCAACGTGGACAACAAACATCTGGAGAAGCCTCAGCACAGCCACAGCCACGGCCAGCAGCAAAACATATCTATTAATGGGGGATACACATCTGGGCTGGGATGTAATGGCATTGGGCAGATAACCACTTTGTGATTTGGCATCAATGTCAAGTGCTACAGCAGGCAGAGGAGCCCGAGGGGGAGCTAATTTACTATGAGGAACCATTTAATGTACCAGGGGTGACGCACAGTTGTGTGTACAAATGATGCATTTTGATTCCAATGTGGACTCTGTGAGCAGGAGTGTTTCAAGAGAAATTGGAAACCTAGACAAAAGGGGTCCTACATCGAACCAAACTGAACACCCTCTCGGCTCGGGGGCCCCAAGCAATTGCCTGCTTTGCCAACCCTGTTGCGAAGCCCCTGTCTGTAGGAGTTGGCATAAACAATTCATGACATCTCGTAAAAATGTAAATGTGGTTTTGTTTAAAGGCTGTTGCTTTAGATTTACCCCTAAGCCCCACTAGCCCTTTTAGAGATGACACAGGGAAATCTCGTTGAATGACTGTAAGACTTTAAATGACCTTACAAGGGTTTGTGTATCTGCACTACATCCCCTCTGAAAGTAGATTTTTAACATATTCCTTTTAGCACCCAGGAGTTTGATGAGGGCTCCAGTACAAACATCATTATGTTTAAAAGCACTTCTTCCTGCCAGAGCGTTCTGTAAAGGCCCTTCCAGCAAACAACAAACACCTTTTGTGCATAAATCATGTCTGGATTATATTAGCCTGATGATTCTGAACAATGTCCACACTGATACAGTCAGGCTGCACAGAGGAAGAGGAGGGTTGAGGCATGGTGGGAGTAGTGAAAGGGTTTTACACTCACCATGACAATGCCTCCAGACTGCTCCACTGTGCACATGCTCATAATGGGTGCCATGCCGATGGTGGTGCCCTGGAAGTAAACCCCGCTGCAAAGGATAGGGGTTTATGCTCAATAAATTCAGAAATATGTTTTTGAACTTGAATTATTCATTGCTATCAAACAAGACATTTGAGGAGAGGTCACAGGATTTTTGCATTCCTTGTGTATCTCTGTTAAGTCACCTTTGCTATCAACTGTGTTGGTTTCTCGAGTTTGTTGTTTCCTGTTTTATTTTGAAGTCACGTTCCTTGTGTCTCTGCACTCCCTATTTCCCTGTCCCTTGTCCGTTCACTCTTGTCTCCTGTCCTTGTGATTGTCTGCAACTGTTCCTAATGTTTCTCACCTGTTTCCCATTACCTGTGCCTTCTTATGTCTATTTCTTAGATTTAGGTCTATTTAGTCTCTGTGCTTCCCTTTGTCTTTGTCAGTTCGTCTGTGATTATTCCTGTGATGTCGTGCCTTGTGTTCTGGTTTGGTTTATTTTGTGTTCTCTAGTGATTTTCGTTAGATGCGCCTTTTTTAGACTATAAGTCTGTTTTGTTTTCACTTTAATTAAAATTATTTTTTGTATTGCACACTGCAGTTGGGTCCTGTACCTTGAAACCGTAACAATGTGGGATCCAAATAACAATAAATAAACATCAGGTCGTGAAACGTGATGTTCACATCTCTGTGCGCTGATTTACATGCAACAGTAAAATTAATGGAAAACAACGGCTGAGTGGGCTGGAAATCAGTGGGTAAAAACCCATGTCATCCTCTGGAAAATGGTTTCGCACTAATGCAAATTATAAACGACTCTGTAACTAATGGGCTGAGACATGTACAACCACTGGTGTGGCCCTTCGAAGATCCGTTTTTTATGTACCAATATAAACAACTCGTTTTTCATTTCTGGGCTTCATTTATTCTGTTGAATCAAATTTTCACCTTATCAGCTGAGCGTTGTCGTGGGGTTTCTGTGGCAGCAGTTTGATTTTCCTCCAGTCGAGGAACTCGTGCAGGGTGGTGAAGGGATCCTGGGTGACGGGACATTTGTCGGAGTCGCTCCAAACCTCCAGACCCACCAGGGCCACACGGATGTTCAGGGCCCTGTAGAACTGGACGGATGCATATTGATAAGCAGAGGGAGTCAGTGTGGATGAAAAAGGCAAAGGGATCTATAGAGCTTAAATTACATGAACGATCAAAAGACCTTGAAACAGATGTGTGTGTGAGAAACCATTGTAGCCTTTTACCTTTGGTTATTCAGTTCACTGAATTAAATTACATTTCATTATGGCAAGCCTAAATCCTCCCATGAGCGTGACTAAGTTCAGTCAGTGCATCAGTCTCTTTTCATGTGTTTCTCATGATCAGAGCATGTCTTTTCCATGTCTCTATCCATGCTTCCATCAAGAAAATCATTCTGTCTACTGGAGCTCCTCGCTATAAGTCTCTGGCAGAGGTTTTCTTCAGACTAAAAGCAGCTGTTTTAGTGGGACATTAATACATCACAGTCATCCCATTAATCTCCGCTGCCAGCATTATTTCTATTTTAAAAAGTGATTTATCCTTCCTGTGCAGTGGGGAGAGGATGTTTTACCTTGTCCACATAATTGGCTATCTCTGCCAGTCTCTGTTTCACCTTGTCCACGTCCTTCCCCTGTTTCTGAAACTGCAAACACAACGACGAATGTAATCGGTGGTAGAAACAGTAGTTTCGCATGAAGACAGAAATGATGCCGTATTCACAGCAATTTTCAATAGTAAAAAATACATGAAGTAACACGGAGCAACAGCAAAGACATTATTTTTGTTTGAATGACAAGCTTAAAATGTGCACAGGCAATATGTTTTACTGTGCGTCAGGCAGGTTGTAAAGCTGTGACCATCTGGATGTGGGAAAATCTCCTAGTGTTGGAAAGACCACTGGCACGGCCACAGGGAGAAGGTATATTGGCAGATCTGACAGCCTGCTAAGCTGTGAATCCAAATTGAAGCAAAGTCAAACCTTCCATTTCCACCCTCCTGTTCATCCACCTGCATAGATGCAGGACTTTGAATCTGAGCCCGACTTCATATTTGATCTCTCATTCTTTTTGTCATCATTTTCCATTTCCTATTCTTTCCATACAGGTTGGTGGCATTAGCTGCCGGGAGGAAATCCCACAATGAGCTTGTCAGTGCTTATGGGAGACTCCTCTGTATACACATGGCTTTTTCCTGTTTCCTGTCTGCTCCGCTGGGGAATGGTTCAGCACTTCCTGTAAAAATGGAGCTGCTGCCACCAGACCACACTACTTGCATCACACTGACCTAATTCTGCAGCTCCAGTGGGACCTGCTCTACTGTTTCTACAGCTTACCCTGTTTTTTCCCCCTGCTGTGTGTAGGGTTGCTGTGTTTTCAGTGGGTTGTTTTTGTTGTTCAAATGCAGCATTTGTAAATGGAAGCAAGGCAGGTACATTACCTCTCTGTTGTCTGCGACGATGATCAGCTCAACGTATTTTGTTGTCTTCTGAGCATGCCTTTTATGCTGAGGCAAAAACATAGAGGCTGCAGGTTAGAAATTAACTGTGATTTGCAAAAACAAAACTACCCACTTGATCCTCCTATATATATATATCATACTCCACATTTTACACACAAGAAAATTTCACAGGCACACAGCTGACATCAATCATTTGAGATATACACCAATTTGATGCCTTTATAATAATTAAGACTCTAATTATGTACAGTACAGCCAATAGATGGTTTGCTTAGCATACAGACTACAGTAAGTAAGGGGAAACAGCTGGGCTCTGTCCAAAGGAAACATAATCCAGAACCAACACCTCCAAAGCTATTTAACACATTACACTGTATCTTGTTTACATAATCCATACAAATACTTAAGTTACTTGCTGGACTATTTTGTGGCTGTACGCAGTGACTTTCAGGAGTCACATAACCGCAACTTGCTGTTTTTACACTATGTTTATTTTGTATGGATTTTAAAAAAACAAGAATAAAAATGTTCAATAGTGAGTATGCCAAGTCGCTATGAACATTGTATAACTTGTACAAACGTCAGTCAAATGCAAATCATACAAACATGTTCATGGATCTTTTTGCCCCAGTGTCTTGTGTGTTAAGGTACAAAAATCCCAAAACCCCAGACATTACTAAGGGACCATTAAGTACAGTATGTCGGTAAGTTTCACTTCCTGACTCTAATGGAGTTTTTTAATGCTTGGGAATAGGGGCAGATGGATCCTGCACCTGCTCCACTCAAATCCTGGGCCAAACCTCCTGTATGGCCCCTCAACGTTGGGCTCTGAGTGCAGATAAAACCAGTGTCAAGCCCAAGGCTACGCCCTCAGGGAACTTATCCAAACTGGTCTGCCTGCCATTTTGCTAATCTTTGGTCAACAGCCCATTTATCATTTCACATAGCAAATGTTAGTCTTACCTTTTGGAAACATTTCACAATTAAACACTTAAAAAAATACTCAAATTGATAATATAGATATCAAGTGGCTCTAATAAAAGGTTTGCCATAAAGACAACATGATACTAATCTCACCCTTGTATGGAAGGATTGGAAGGGGCTTTTGATGTGGTTTTCAGGAGCAACAGACGACATGTTGAAGCCATGGCCGCAGGCTCCTGGGGTAAGTCTGAGTTCTTCCACTCGGTAGATGAAGTGGGAACCGTCGTCTTGGCCAGACGCCGGCTCAATGATGAATGTCTTGTTTTCAAGTGCAATGAAACCTCTGCAGAGACAGCAGGGCAGGGTTTTTTAAAACAAGGCTTTAAGCATTACCAATCTCCCAAATGCAGAATTTGATAGAATATGTCTCTCTCTAATGGAATATGTGACAACTGAGGTAGCCCTCAGCCCACTTTCACTGAAGCCAGTTGAAACTCAAAAACATTTTTCTTTATCTTGGCAAAGGGGCAAAACAACACAGAGCTTCTACACTGCAAAAAACCCCTCAGCTCTAAACAACAAGGAAAAAAGTAATAAGATGCCGACAGACCAGGAAAATGTCACTTACCAAGATCAAGAAAAATATGAAGAAGATGGAAAACAATTAATGCACAAAAAGATAATTTGGCTAATTCTGAACAATACTTCCTCTATTTTACTGAATTTTCTTGCAGCTGCTTTATAATTCTTACTCAGAACCAGTAATTCAGTAACAAGTTATAAAATCCTAATCTAATTAAGGACAAAAAAAGCTTGAAAGTACTGCAAGCTAAAAACTGCCTGGTAAGAGGAAATATCTTGTCAGAGACGAAACAAGCATAAATTGCATGGATGCACAATATTTCATCTTACTTGTACGTATTTCACTTTTTGCAGTGTAAAGACCAACCTTGTTAGGGGCCAAACTCCAACAGCTATGTGCACAAAAGCTCTTTCACAGCTACTAATGAGTTCACATTATTACACACCAGCTTCCTTTACCACGTCTCCAATTTCAGAGCTAATAACCTAAGTGTTCTTTGTCATTAGCTGTTATTGCACTGACAGAAGACCATCATCAACGAAACTAAACATTTTCATCTTCCTAAAATGTTTCCTTGCCGTTTAATTAGCCAGAAGATGACACTGTGTATGTTAAGGCTTGACATGACGCCTTACTCTAAAATCTTTCAGTTGTGCTTGGTCATTAGCGACAGTGAGATGCTTATAACTGTCAAAATGAGATATTGCAGATATTTACTGGATGCCTCTGTGGGCAAAAGTCAATGAGGTGTGACATTTTCTATTTTTGAGTCACACAATAACGTACTGCCAGCACCCTTAAAGGGCTTGAGAGTTATGGGCGTCTGTGCAACGTGTGACTTAAAGTAAAATAAACATTGCTGTGGCAAATAGCCCCTAAATATCAGCGTTGTTGAGATGCTGCTTGAATAAAAATGAGGGCAATGTTTCTTACCGAAGGCCTGAGCAGGCGCTGAGGGTTACATCAGAGTTTGGATACGCCTGCACTTCCCCATGGTAGTAGCAGTTATTCTGGAGGAGACAGACAATTAAAAAAAAAAATCACAAAATTAAAATCAAAAGTAAAAATAATTCAATGTTTTTTTTTCCTTTTTAAAACCTGTTTTGTCACATCATTTCCAAAATGACATCAAAAGAGCAAAACAGGACAAGAAACAGTAGAACTGTGCTGATGCTGTTATGTTTATTTAAATCCTTTCCTCCACTCCCTCACTTAACAAACAGGCCTTTTGAAATTAATGCAGCCTGCACAGTTCATGGGAGAACCATGGAGAGCGAAATGGATGAGAGGTGACAGTAATATGGTAATAGTTTTTCCTTCATTATTCCACCGGGGTGGTCTCGTAAAAGGGAACAGGGACATGCAAGTCTCCTCGAAACACAGCGTAAGCCCTGATGTCAGAGCATGAGCTGAGCAGAGGAAATGATTGCCGTTAAAGGGGAAGGCAGACGTCCGTTTACCATCTAGCAGCACTCCTGTCCTCTTAAATCAACTGTCGTTACATTAGATATTTCTCATTGCCAATATTGAACTGAGAGTGGAAACACCTCTGTATTTTCAGGTACTTCTGTTTGACAAGAACAGAACAAGTTACTGAATCGGCGGATTATGGGATTTAGATTCATAACAGTACGTATAAAAACAGAACGGCTACAAAGGCTCTGTTCTTAGGCTATGGCTGACCTAGATTAGTTCACCATACATAAAAGAAAACATCAGGCAGCAATAGTGATTGGCTCTCTCAGTTATAGTCAGTGAGTCTTTGACTTTTATGGTTAAATATTAAGTCAAAAGTTCATTTTTAGGAGATTTACAAGCTACAAAAAACTGAACAGAGATTGTATCTTTAAGTTTCTTGTCATTTACTTTCTGGCAGTATTACATGGCTCTGTATTAACTTCAAGTCTTCATTGAAGCTATATGGTAATATTTAAACCCCAGACTTAAGTTTTCTGTCCCAAGAATTCAGCAAGACAAAAGTAAAGACAAAATTTCTGAGGGTTTGAACAACACTTGGCTGCGTAGTGATTAATATATATATCCATTTCCATAATCCATTTACAGCTTGTTTAATAGGTGTTCATTTGTATTTTATAGAGTTTATTTACAGTGCATGTCTGTCCACTGATCCCTGATCTACACAGGACTGTTTGTTGAGTTCAGCGACAACATGTACTGATGTGTGCTGCTCCGTGAGGCTAATCAAAGACAATACAGTATGTGTTTGTGACAGAATGATGCAATGCTTCGAGCTGCATCCCATTCGCATATTTCAGGTGAGAGAGAGAGACAGAGTGGAAACACCGCTTAAATAGGTTTGCGGGAAATAGATGTCATTTGTTTCCAAATAACAAAAAATGTCTCCTCCAAGCTGTAAGGGATCGGTCAAACTGTTGCTGCTCAGTTAAACAGTGACACCAACCAAAACGGCAGGAGACAGTTAGCTATGATATAAAAGAGAGTGAGCACTTTTCAAGGACATAAATCAAACGTTTCTGCAACCACACAGAAATGTTCAACCTGGTGCTGCTGAATTGCCTGCCTGATGCCCCTCAGTGCAACATTATCTCTACCTGACTTGAACCAAAAAAATATCCTAAACATCAATTCTGCCTGGATTTTTTATTTTTATTTAATAAGTTCATTCATTCTTGAATGAATGAATGAATTTAATAAGTACTAACAAATTCAAAACCAAAATCAATCATTTTAATTTTTCCATGTAGCAGGTACTTAGCTAGCTAGTGCACACATGAAATGTAACAAGAAAAGATCAGCTTCTAAGAGGGGATTCCATAATGAAATCCTGATGGCCATGTTGGCTTCAAAACAGCCGACATAAAACACGGCTTATCATCAAATAGGCCACAGGGGCCAGGGACTTTCAAATACACACACACAAAAATAAAAAAACAAGTAAACACTATATCATTTTCATCAATCCATTAGATACAGTGCAGATTTTCATATATAATACTGATCACCCATAAGAAAATAAAAAAATATAAATATAAAAACAGGTCAGGGTCAGTTTTTGCAGCAGCGCATCACTGCGCGTCAACTTGACCATAAATGTCAAAATCCCTCTAGTGCCACCGTACCGTGAAGTTGTGAGCACCGGTGACTGCACTTCCATCCTCTCCGTAATGTGTCTCAGTGTAATGGCTTGCAAAAAGACCCCTGAGAAGAGAACAAAAGAAGAAAACACATCAAACACCCAGGTATTTTTTTTTTAATCATTGCAGTGACTCTGATGTGATTTTAAAAAGTCAGACTACAACAAAAACTCGACCCTTGGTTGACTTTTCATGGCTATTCAGGGTGGCCTGTGAGGATTTGGGGGATTATAGTCCATGATAGTGAAAATGCTTAGCATTCTGACAATAAGAAATACGTTTTTTTTTTCAGAAATGTATGAGGTGATTTGCACGTGTCCCTGAAATCCCTGGCATTCAGCACAACTGAGTATTGAATCCCTGCTGAGGTAATTATTTTGTGAATGTTGGCTTCGGTGTATATGTATGTGTGTGTGTGTATCTGTAGACATATCTTTAACTGTATGTCAGAGTGTGCGTGCGTGCATGTGTGTGTGTGTGTGTGTATATTCCTCCTCAGGCCATGAACAGATGGACATAGTGAGCCCAACCCCAAGCATCTGCAAATTAGCAGGAGGAACAGCCATCTTTTGCAGCTGCATAATCACACTGACATAAGAGAGGAGGATTTCTGGATGTGTGTGTTTGTGCCTGCGTGCGTGCGTGCGTTTTCTGAAAACAAGGTGTGCAAGATAGAAAGGAAGCTGAAAGGGGAGGTAATAAGCAGAAAAGAAAAATTACTAATACTACTCTGTGTCCAAATATGACTACTCACTGCACTATAGACACTGCATTTAGTTTTAAAAGGTTAATATGAAGCAAATCATCACCTTAAGTCAATATCCTGCACAAATGCACAAAAGTGTCAGAAGTTTATCACAAATTGGCTGACTCTTTTCTTTTTTTCTTTAAAATGAAAAAGCATGGGATTCACAAAGACAGAAGAGGAGATTGAAAGGATTTAAAAACTGGAACACAGTGTTTGTCCAATAACAGAGGGAATCATTCATATCCCACAATGCTGTGCTAACCCACACAGCTTGTACTCATCCAAAAAACTGAATTTGATGAGAGTCCATTAAGCCAATAATGTTTACATACTTTAATATCTTATCTTTAATATCTTATCTGGACATTTAAAGTTCATTTTTCTAATGACCTGTTAAAAAAAGGATCAATCCTCTGTAGGCCAGGCCTGACCACATTTAACTTCATTAAATACTTATTATCTCTTTAATGTGCCTTATCATGCCATTAGCAAGCTCTAAACCAAATCTGATAAGCCAGTAGCCAGTAATCACTGTAAAGAGGCCGGTATGTGTCATTAAAAAAGGATGACACATCAGAGGGTGGTGTACTCTTATTAAAAAAAATCTCAAAATATACATCCTCATACTTTACTTGGAAATGCAGTGTTTAGACAGTTATAAACAGCCACTTCCCAACAACACCAACACGAGACACTGGTGTTTTTGCGGTACAGATGGGATTTAAATCACGTGCTGCCATGCCACATTTTGGTGGCACGTTTGGGAAAGCCAGCTTAGGGCAGCATGTCCCCTGATACTATGGCACAGTAGTAGTAAAGCCATGGGTTTAAGATGATGGAATCTGCCTGTAATCAACTCTTTGGCAAGAGAACACAGTGTTTATTTAGGCCATAAATGTTAACCGTGTGTCTGAAGAGAATTTCCTTTGCCCTCAGTTACCTTTATGGGATTGTGCATCTTATGCATCTGAAAATGCTGCTGATGATGATCAGAAGCCCAGTACAGAAATATATATCTAAGCTGTTGGACCCACTACAACCCTTTATCTCTCCTGAGTGAATGTGTACTCATAAAAAGATGAGAATTAGAATTTTTTGTTGATAATTTCCTCGCTGCACCTAAGATGTGATGGTTGGGTGGTTCTTGAGCCGCAGCAATGTTGGCGAGCGACGCTGCAGTTTCTCTCTACATACCAGAATACTTCCACGTGATTATTCCTCTTTTCGTAACAACTGCCAACCTCCATCCCCATTTATGTCAGGAGGAACAAAATGAAATGCAATATATTAACTGCAATTTAGATGGGAATTGGCAGATGAGAATTAGTGTGAAAATGGCCACAGAAACCCAACAGGAAGTGTTTAAATATGTTAACTTTGTGATTAAAGACAGGGTGTGAAATTTATGAATAGAACATAAATGCAGAGGTTATTTTGTTGTAAAAAGTGGGGTTTTTTTACACAAGGAAACTAATGGAGTCTGCCTCAAACTTTCAACTTAATCTCAAATCTAACGACAGAATAAGTTGAAACATGTTTTCAGGCATCATGATAATCTTTGCTATGCAGCTGCACCATATTTCCGGATAGAAAAAACACATTTCTTTATCAAAGATGTTTAACTCTCCTTTAATTCCTTGAGTCAATAACCATTGATTCAGTGCTCCTAAGTGTGTGTTGCGATTCATTAGACACAGTCTCACATCTAATTAAAAATTCACTACACTTAATTGTGATGAATGAGGAGTTCTTTAATAGCCCCTCACTGAAGCAGAAAATGCTTTAATGTGTTAAAAAAAATCTTGCATGTCTTTTACTCAAATCCGCTTTTTGGAGCAAATTTGATTTCTCTACAAATGAATTTACGGCCTCGAATTCCTCGTTGAATCACTGTGCCTAAAATCAGAGTAACACTATTGCACACTTTCCTTTCGGGCTTAGTATGTTGTCTACGCTTATACTCCTACATAAGTGGGAGTATTAGTTACTATTTGTCAGAGGCATTCAAATTGATCTCAATCACAGACTCCCACATATCTTTTCCAGTAACTCATCATGTTATTATAACATATAACTGAACTTTCAACCTCTGATCCCTGATGTCTCAGATGAACATATGTTCCAGTGGCCTTTCCATCGCTTTACATGAATGGATTACTGACATATATCCTCCGCAGCAATCGATGAATGTCAGCCAGAAATGACTAAAGCAGAAATACTCATTACAGTGAACCATACTAAAATCTGCCCTTGTTTTTCCAGATATGACTCTTTGTCATGTCTGACTTCCTGGCACATAGAACAGTTGCTGTTGCTTGAACCACCCACTTTTTCACGAGTTTTGTTTGAAAAGAACAGACCAAACCAATTGCAGCCCCAGCCTCACTACAACCGCACAATCAATGTAGCCAAACTGTAACTGTGACTCGATGTGTCACACGTTGTTTACATGAATTGTTTTAAATATCGATCTTTTCTCAGTGAAAATTTAAAGCACAGCTGAGCCTCATTTACATATACGCACGTGACTCCATGCCTCATGTCAAAATTTGCTATCATACAAAGCCCCTTGAGCATGAAACCATTTGAGTGAAATGTTGCTCCTCTTGGAGTCTCTCTCTTCTTCCTTTGAAGACTGCTTACTTCAGTGATTTATTTTATTCCCTTCTCCCCCACAAGCCTAACCCTAAACCAATTCCTATAGCTGCGACTTATGGTAATGTACTGTAGGCCTAACTCGCAAAAGAGCACGCCACTACTGCAGAAGGAGGGAGATGAAGACGAGAAGAGGAACTAAAGAGGTGTGGTTGACAAGTCTAATTCTATTTCCACATACGGCTGTGTTCCAAATTGATTTACATACAGCTCAGTGTCCCTTCAGCTTAGGCTTGGCTGTGGCGAGTGCACTGGAGTGTACAACAACCAGGGAGAGACAGAGGCGAGGGTGGGAGGAGCGGAGGGAGCCAAACTGAAAAATCCCCTGAACTGCAGAATTAGAAGAGCGCCTCCCTTCACTCTACTTCTCTGGCTGTGTAAAAGAATTACTCATGCACATTTCTACTTCTCTCAAATAACAGGCACATAACTGAGCTAAACCCAACATGAATTTGTTCTATGTCAACTTTAGCAATTCCACTAAATTATCAGTTTGGTAGCAGGCGTGTACATTTTCGTCTGTAACGTGTGTTCCGCAAGATTCTACAAGACTTTTTAAGATGCCATGTTAGCATGCTAGAAGTAACGCTAGCCGCTTTGAGAGATGCTAACTAAATGCTAACGACAGAACGCTGCAATATGCTCATACATTTTAGCTCAGGAGCTAAAGCAATCAGTCGATTAATCAACTATAATGGATTAATGAATTCAGTAATTTTCCAAGCAAAAATTGAGAAACAATTGAAAATGATCACCAGATTAAATAAGATGATGAGAATGATAGTATAATAATAAGCTGCAACCCTACTTAGTTTAGCGTGTTAGCAAGCTAAAAATGCTAAACAGCCCCAAACACAAACTGCTAATTGAAAGGTCAGAGAGAATTTGGTACTCAGGACAAAGTGGAGATGCATCACAGGAACCAAAGCAAAGTATAGCCACTAAATGAGTCAAGATCCCTCTTTGCTAAGTTAAAAGTCATTTGCTTTCAAATGATTCTGTGGTGAGTTCACAATAATCCAGATGACATACAGTTCAGATCAAGAAAAATAAAGAAATAACACAAATAAAGACAATAAAAACAAACTTTACCACATTAGTTTTACAGATAAAAGACACAGAAAGACCCTGAATATACTTTTGTTCCAAAGACTCAGTCTGTGAGAATTCAAAACACTAGAGAGATGATTAATTGTTATAACTTACGCCCACTTTATTGTTGATATTCAGTTCAGATACAAATGAAAACCTTTTGCTGAGCAATCACCGAGAGAGTACGCTCAATCAAACAAGGCTCCCTCTGTGTGCCCCACACCCCAGGCTTCACGGCTCTGTGTGATGTGGTGCCCAAGGCGGGTGAAGACATCACATCAGTAAATAAATAAATAACAAGGCTTGCTAAAGCAAAGGTGAAAGATGAATAATGGGACAGTGACACAGTCAGGGGAAGCTCTCTCTCTCTCTCTCTCCCTCTCTCTCTCTCTCTAGCCCACAGGCATTCATGGCGAAACAAATATGCCTGATAATATATTCAAATTACATTTCCTGTTTGATCTACATCACTGGCCATATGATTTCTTTCACGCCTGCTTGACTTGTTGAAGAATGTAGCCGCCCCACGGAGCATAAGTGACAGAAAGTAATAAGATGCAGCGACAGTAAGTGGCATTGATGTCATGAGATTTTTCTCCTTGGGGGATAGGAGGCTGGTGAGGACCAGTTGTTGTTGTCAAATAGAAAGTGTCCATCCTACAGGAAACATCTTGATAATGGTGATGCACTGCAGGTACCTATATTGGATTGTACCACTCTCCTGATCACTTTACAGCACTTGAGTGAAAGGTGACTGTAACTATGTAAAATAAATGTGTTATGATAAGTGCTGGTATCCAAAGCATTGATTGTCAGACGTGTGAGAGACTAAATAACTCAGTGAGTTTTTTTCCTCTGGATATTAATTCTCCTTCTGGCAGATCTTCTTACAACACATCTCTAAAGGGCTCTTTTTTCTTTTTTAGCATGGCAATAGTAAGCGTATCTTTTATGCTTCTAGATAGTTCTTCTTTTAACCACCCATTGCTTTTCAATGGCACTGACGTTTACTAGCATAGAGTCTTAAAAGGTTTTAAGAATTAATAACAGCATTTGGGTAAAGATGCAAGGCAGTTTGGGTGTGAAACATTACGATTTGTACTGTGATTATTTCCCACAATGAAAACCAACACGGCCCTTGAGGTAAAGCAGGAGCAGTTAAAGAATGAACTGCTTCATAGCTGCTGGCCTGAACGTCCGGAATATTCAACACTCTAAAACGATTCTGACACTAAACATATTTTTCCTCATAACTACACAAAGAGCATGAAGTCATACTCCCTCTGCAGCCTTTAAAGGGAATAATTGTCAAATCGGTGGGAGGGGAAAAAATGCGCTCATATACAGCACAACAGTAAGACTGAACTGTGCACATGAATACAGACAAATCATCTAACTCCTCTCTGGGTATGGTCAACTGCTATAATGCACACTTCTACCAGTCCATCTTGTGCAAAATTAGATGGTGCTGTTCATATCCTCTTCACATATTGCACTACAGAGGCTGTTTGTTGTAATTAATGTGCCAAGCTTTCACAGCTAAACACTAGTCCAAAATATGTGGCTGAAAGGAGCGCATACACTCTTTATTACCCCGACAATGGAAGGAAAATGTTTCTGGGATACCAAATGATGTTGGTGCAAACTCAAAATACATCATCACCACTAACAAGCAGTGACCTATAAACTCTCTATATGGTAAGCTGAAAAAGTGGCTCTTGATAGCAGGGCGCTGAATATGTACCAATATATTGTGGTAACTGATGCAAACAGTTACAAATTTAAACCTTGTGCTGGTAATCTTTGATCACTAATGACTAAGGGAGAGTCCAAATCCCTCAACCTCCTCTTTGCTTCATCTCTGCATTTAGAAGAAATGAAATCTGTTTTTTTTTCAACACAAGGTATTTTTGTAATTGCTTATATTGAGTCACTACCTTATAATAAGTAATAAAAAAAAATCCTTGAGGGAGCAGAGGTAAGTAGTTTTAGTCCTTCATATCATATGAACATTACCCATTTGGAAATATATTCTTTGACAATAAAAACAAAAATAATCTGGAGATCGTCTTCTTTTAATGTGGGTCATATGTGACCAGATATGATGGCAAGGAAGTATTGCATACATATTAACTTCAGCAAATAGCCAATAATCAATGTTTCCCAAATCATTTTTTTTCCTGCTGGAGTGAAACCTGAAATGTACATTTAGCGATATCAGTTTAACAACATCTCTGATTTAAAACCATGTTGTGAAGTCAACACAAAGCCTTATCATTAAATTGAGAAAACAAAATCCTGAACAACATCATACAGTAAATTGTATCTTTGGCACAATTTTGCCAACAGTGTCCACAGAATACAAATATCCATATAATATATGGAAATCAAGTGTGGAGGAGCATCACATCTTCGTTAAAAGTTTGTGAAAAAAAGGGCTCCTTGACAACCTCTGGAAAAAAAAAAGTTTGTGTTTACTGTATACCTGCATA
Organism: Scophthalmus maximus; assembly: GCF_022379125.1. NCBI lineage: Eukaryota > Metazoa > Chordata > Actinopteri > Pleuronectiformes > Scophthalmidae > Scophthalmus > Scophthalmus maximus. The sequence goes on along the minus strand of NC_061524.1, from coordinate 18,290,344 downwards.
GCACCCGAGATGAATTTTTGTTTTTGCTGCCCCTATATTTCCATCCATAACAAGCTACACACCGGAACTAATGAGTGACTAGGGATCTTCAAGGGAGGTGGTCTATTATTATTCATTGAAAAAGAGTAAACAAATGCATAAATGTTAATGTCAGAGGGTTCCTATCTGTCCAATTAATCTATGGCGGCTCCCCTGGGCAACCTCATTGTTCAGCCATACTACTTTTTGTCTTGTGGGGGGAATAAGCAATTAAGAGCTGAGCAGTTTCCTCCCTTTTATTTTTTTTGTCTTCCTCACTGCATTATTTTAGTAAAAAATATAAAATTGGTGGTGTGTATCTATATGAATCATCTCCTGCTCCCCCACATTCACGCCCTCCCATTCCATCTTTGCGTTTGTTCCCTTTTAAAAATCCTAAACTGGACTGACAGACAGAACGACAGCTTGACTGCTTTAATAAAACACTTTGTCTCTCCACAGACTGCACACATTCCACACCATCGGCTCTTCAGTCCCAGGCCCCATGAAGCATCCTTCCTCTCATCATTAAACCTACTCTTAACACTTCCATGGATGCTGCGCTGATTCTCCAATGAGATAATAGCATATAATTTGTCATTCTCCACCCCATTACCTTGTGAACATGGTGGAGATGGAAACTTTCACTTGGCACTGATGTATCATTTTGACATAAGGATCAGGGTGAACAATCTGTCACTGATGCTGATGCAGTGTAACGTGAGTCATCATGGCTTCTGGGTATTGAGCAGGAGATGTCAATTATTGGACGGGCCTTTTAGTTAAACAGAACACCTGTAAAGCTTAGAGCCTGAGACTCTAAGTCTTGAGTTGAGCCGTATAAAAAAAGTTTCTCAATAATAAATATGTATAGTAAATGTCATTCTTGTACATTTCCTGTGTCTGTTTGGAATTAACCTATTTTTCACTTTCAGTATGCATTTATCTGCTTCTTTCCATAATTCTTTCTAAAAAAAATATATCTATTTTTCTTTTTCAAGAGAAAAAACATTCCCCCTGGCTTCTTTGTGTATGCACACACACCCATGGATTAATTATGCTATTGTCAAGTTCAACATGGACCCAGTACGGCAAAAACTTCCTCTCTATCAGTGATGTCAAGTGATGCACTTCCTCCCTATCTTGTTTTCCAAGGCACATCTGGATTTATTATGCAAACACACTTCCTTCTTGTGTCTACAGAGCTACTGTGTGCATGTGTGTGGGTGTTAACACTTCTGACCTGTTGAATTCATGCGTTCAAGCCCTGCTGTGTGACCTTGCAGTGCTCTGAATGATACTTCTGGTAGTAACCATATCAGATAAAGTCCAGTGAGGGAACCGAACAGCTGCTGAGCTGTGCTGTCTCAGGTAGAATCGTCATTATTTCTCCTGGGTCCGCTACAAAAGAGCCTTTTCTCTGTGCCACGCTGAGATACAGTGGAGGATGTGAGTCACACACCAAGCAACTTCTACTTTGACAAGGGTTTCTCATTAAAGCTTTTATATCGAGCTTTGATGGCTAAGGGTTTTGAAAGGTTGTGTCTGAAATGTAATTATAATACAGTGCACTGCAGGCCAATTCCATGGCCCGGGAACTGTAATTTGGTGACAAATTGTAAACCAGTGGCTGTATCCTGTCAAAGACAAATGCATTTAAGTGCATTATAATGCACACATGCATTTTATTTTCTTGAGAAATCTATTTATGCACAGCAAGGTAATGTAATCGTTCACGCACGACACTCTACAGGCCGCGTTTCCTGCTGATGCAGACTAATAACGCCCACGATAAATACGGATATTATGCATAATCAACATCTGTAGGCCCATTACAGCCTATCAAAAACTCCAACGCAGATAATAAATTTCCCTCTCACCCACACCAAGGTAATAGTTCATTTCAACTGACACCATACTGAGTACATCACAGATTCTAATTAATAATAACATAGAGCATTTTCAACAAGGCTGCAGACGCACCACCTCTGCGCTCCTCCCCTCCGTGCATCGGGAGGCCCGTGCTCGACGTAAAGTGCTCAGAAACCAAACAGTTAACCGCTTATGCTTGCAGGATCCTAATTGTTGTTCTCGCGAGCACCCTTGACAGGTGACCCACTCTCTGTACACTAGACTGTATGTAAGGTTAAAAGCAGTTGAAAATTTTAGATGTTCTACTTTGTTCCCTTGCATGAATGAGAAATGAACATAGACGGGGAGACACACACAAAAACACAAAACACAACCTGACCATACTGGCTAAGTGCTGCCACAACACCCTCACCATCCTCTCTACTGCTGCAGGCCCCTCAAAATAGGTCTGTAGCATGGGACAAAAAAGATGATGTCATATGCCGAGATACTGCATTAGTGCATTAATGTATTGAGCAAAACTAAAGCAATATAACTGGGGCACATATCATTTTGGCAAATTATTCCTCGAAATTCTTGACTCAATTGGCTGCATTCCAATTTAAGTTTGAGGTAGATGTAATGCAATAAACATATTACAATAAACAAGGTTGTGACATCTACATAATCCTATATATATGTGAATAACATCATGCATTGCACATTTTATTACTGGTAGAAGTATGTAATTTGCCTTCTATTTACACTATGGCTTGGTCAAAAAAAAAAAAAAAGGCTTTACACTGATCTTCCCAAGAGATCTGTGAATCTGGAAAAATCAATCACACACTTTCAGTACATGATGGAGGAAAAAGAGAAAGAGAGCAGAAGATCGGGGGAGAATTAAAGAGGAAAAAACAAAGACTTGAAAGAGCCCTAAAGCTAGCTTGGCTCCGATGCTTGGCTCGTTTCCCACCGGTCAAAAAACTACCACTCTAATCTTTTCCCCAAGCAGCACCCCAGACGCCTCTCTTTTTCTTAGTGTCCTTCAAGATCAGGCCAACTTCCCCCAAGGGCGCTCTGCATTATCCACAAACTCTTTAGCCAACTAATTAAAGATGGTAGGAGACAAAATGTGATTACTGTGTGCTCTACGCTCAAGAAAACCATGCAACCACAATGTCATCAGGGGAAAAGAGGTGAAATTCACAGTCAGATCAATACTCAAACAGACAAAATGTGTGTTTTGGGAAAGTTGACACTACACATGCATGAGAAGGAGAGTTGGAGCAGATCTGACAGCCAAAGCGTTTTGTTTCTCAGCGTGAAATGGACAAAAGCTAAAGCTGCAGGTAGAGCACTTAAACCTGCAGCAGTTAACCTCTAGGAAAAAATCTTGGATTATGAGGTGGGGGGACCTATGTCAGGTGCCACTGAGAAGATTTAAATAAGATCCAGTGGATGATTTTAGCGATTGATCCATGAGTTTCAAGGATTATCAGACACCAAAATGCTGCACAAAGGTGGAAGAACTTTACAAATCTGCCAAATGATCACAGTAAACTGTGGAAATGTGCTGTGCAGGTTATAAATGAAACTACCACAAATGGGGGCATGTATTGCACATTTGTCAATGCAGTACCTTGCATTGCATTGTAGCAAAAAGTGAGTCAGGTTGAACTTTTACTGCTTTAGGGGAGGCTGTGGCTCAGAACGTAGAGTCGTTTGTCCACCAACCCGAAGGCTGGCTGTTCGATCCCAGCTTCCGCCAGTACACATGCCGTTGTGTCCTTGGGCAAGTCACTTAACCCTAACTTGCCTATGACGGCTCGTTCCGACTGTGTATGTAAATAGCAGCGCTGTATGAATGGGTGTGAATGGGTCGATGTGACTTTCCTGTTAAGCGCTTTGATTGGTCTATATGACTAGAAAAGTGCTATATAAATACAGTCCAGTTAGATGGCCTTGCATTTTATTGAATTTAACCCTTTTTGACAAAGAGAGAGATGAGAAACATCTCTAAATTGTACAGTATAGCTAAGCACAAAGACTAAAAAAGAGGGGAACACTATCCTGATAGTTTATTTGACATACTATGTCTACAGTATATTGTTTAACACATACAAAAACTAGTATTAAAACCAGGCTTGCGCCAAACTATTTGTTGAGCTCAGTTTCATCATGAAGTGATGTTGTCTTTCTGAACACTGCCTGAGTTCTTGCTGCACTGCATAAAGTGCAGTTTTCTCTGCATCAGAAGTGGAGAAGAATTGGCAAACACAAAAAAACAAAGTGCAGCGAAACAGCTAATTGAAACCCTTTGCCTGTAGATGACTGGAGTATAACCGCAACAATAATGTGGAGAGCATGGAAGGAAGGGATAGTAAGAGACAGCAAGAGAAAAGGAGAGGGAAAATAACCTGGACATTGACAGAGAAGCAGCTGCAGGAAGAGAGAATCACAACAGGAAGTGGCAGTGGTGGTAGAGTTGTTGCGGGAGCAGCAGTAGAAGAAGAACTGCCAACATTTGCTGCTGCTCAGCTTCCAGCATTCATCTAGTTCATGACCTTCTGCAGGTCATTAGGTCAGCACAGATTTATTCAGACTGCATGCAAACCCATCATTACCAACTAGTTACACATACATACATTTGTTTCACAACCCTGATTAGGCATCTGAGTTGACAGCCTAACAAGCTATAGCAGCCCCTTTTCCACGTTAATACCGCTGCAGAAAGACGGAGCCACACGCAAGCTCATACACTTGACAGATCCAATTAAAATCTAAAGGAAACCTGGGATCTCTCTTTGTCTGGCCTGAGACGCTCCACACTAAACATACTTTGTAGTATACCCTCTCTGTGGCACCACACTTTAAGAGAGAACTTGGCATTGTCAGTCGTGTTATTGAAATAAGGCGAATCGTCTTTCTTATAGAAAGCACATTGAGGATGTTTCTATGGGGATTTTTTAATTTATTTTTTTGGTAAAAAAAAAACATAACGACGTTTCAAAAAGGGGTTCTTTACGCCTTTCTTTCCTGTCACAGAAGAATGAAAGGAAATGTTCTCACAGGGAAACTCATGGTCTCGTTCAGAGAGGCAGTTAGAGTATGAACACATCCAGCTCATTGTGTTTCAAGAAGAAAAGCTGGATAAAATTATAAGAGGTAATTTAATGAAAATAGCACTGGGTTGAAGTGGCTCAGGATGACAATACATCTTGTACGTAAGACATCTACATTCAGCTTTATCAGCATGCGTCACCTGGGACATGCTGCGTGCATTGAGTGTATTTGGCAGTCACGAACCACCTTGTACTCCATTTACACCTAGAAATAAAATACCTTTTTTGGTGATCGGATTGCAATAAGATAACCCTTGAGCACAAGAATGTCTGGGTGTAAATGCAACAAATACGTACTGAGGAGTGATTGAGATCCAATCGGCCAAACCACACTTTTGTGACCACACTGAACACCTGTGAATGCAATTGCATTGTCACTAAGACAATGGGTGGAAATTATAAACGCACCCGACATTTCCAAACTAGCGAGGTGGTGGCAGCTACTCTATGAGCCATTAGCCAGTAAACATATAAAGCAGTCCTCTACTTCTTGTAGTTCAATACACCAGTGGATGGATTGAAGATGAGCCTGTTCGAAACGGAAGCAAACATAATAACGCAATGTAAGAGATGGGTACCATCTTCTCCTTGTCTTCCTTTCGCTCTTTTTTGTTTGTTATTTTTGGGGACCTATCTCAATGTAGACTCAGGAGGCACATACCAAAACCAGGTGTAAATGTAATCCGGTTAAAATCATACCTAGATACAATATGGATATGCAATTTCTAATTCCTGGGATAAACGGAGACTTGGTATTCATTTTGGCGACTATCAAGAGAAAAAATGCAGGAAAGAAGTAAATTAGGAAGTACTAATCGTATATTTATTTTATCAAAAGCTCTATAAAACGTTAATTGTTCACCATGGTGGCTCCAAACAAAATGCTGGGTATCAATCCTCAGTAGATTCTAGCACTGACCAAAATGTCTCCACAGCACTGAGAACTGAAATCTGGCATCAAATGTCTGGTCAGATTTTTTATCAACTTTTTTTTGAGCAGACAACATGTTTCATTTGAAAGACTGCCTTACTTTTAAGTACAACTTAAAGTTCAATTATTCAGCGATAGAACATGTTGTTGCTTCAGTCAGACCAATCAGGTAACAACCAAAGAAATTCAAACAATACTGGGCTTTAGAAAAAACAGAAATTATACACTAAATGAAGAAAACAGGGCCAAGCAGTTAACAAACAGCAGTTTATTAATTGGATCTGGAAGCGTGTTTATAGGTGAGGGCCGAGATCATTTCACACTGGCCTTGGAACAGGTGGGCTCTGAAGCTGTGCCAAATGAGCTACCTACACAGGGTCAGCAGATTTAAGCAAAAAAAAAGGATGAGCCTTCACGGAAAACCTGCTATAACTCAGCAGAAAGAGGCAGCACTTACCAACTTGAGTTCAGATCTATTCACTTACACAACAAGCCAGATTTATTTATTTATTTATTTATCCTCTTGATTCAGAATAACCTTCAATAAAGCTTTAAAGTTAATTCAAGTCCACACTGTTTTACTGCTATGGTAACTTCAAAGCAAACCATACTTACATTGAGTTAAATATCTAAACATTAAATGCTATAATGTCAATTTCATGCATGTTCCCTTTAATTCTATGTTATGAGACCTCACAATCTGGAATGAGAATGAAACAGCTTTGAGGATCCGACCACTGCTTGGCTCCTCCAAACATAACAATGACTTGAGGGTTTGCTGTGGCTGACAAGGAGCTATACATTAACAGAGCCAAGGCATATTTAATGTATAAGAATCAGTAAAGTCTGAACATTCCCACTGAGTTCCATAAAGACACAAACCTATTCTTAACAAGCAGTCTTGAGGCATTAAACGAGGAGAGTGGCATGAAAAAATATGATGCCGCTATGAGGAATATTCAATGAAGAAAGTGAAGAAGGGCAAAAACATAAATGAAATACATTTGCGTACCACACCTAAGTTTTGCCAGCTATAAAATATTCTTGTGAATTATTCGGAAGAATCTCGAGTCATCTCTACATCCTTAGCAAATAGAATGGATGCATGCAGCCTCGACAAAACAGACACACAGAGGTCAGAGACCACCTGTTCTGAGCTGGCTTGACTGGTGAGGCCATATCAGAGGACACATCTGGCTTGACAGGGAACAGGCCGGATGGGAATTGCAGCACGCTCCCGCGCCCCGGGCTGGAGACGAATGACTAACAGCTGATGCTGAGGTCACTAGGGGTCACGCCGGAAACGGAGAACGGAGGGGTCAGTCTGGACAGTGTTTATTTCTGGACAGTGACATTTGATTTATAGGACATTTGGAGTTAATCAGAATTAACAATCGACATTTTGTTGAAATAGCCTTTTTAAAATCTCTCTAATAGTAGTTTGAGATTTCTAGTATTTTGGAGTTGTTGCCTACTGCAAAAAAAAAGATTGTTGAAAAATGTTGTTGGAATAAATACTTGAAATCACAAAAATAGTTATTTTTCATTTTCAAACTCCCTCTTAGGTTCTGCAGTCTGACTTGTGTATGTTCCACGGTCACCAGTGACAGAGGTTGGACCAGTTGTGAACAATAATCCATAATTGCTCTGAATGAGACACACTGGCAAACACAAGAACTGAGTCACCGATTAGGGATGCCACGGTCGGGGAGTTTTCCCACCGGGGATAATAAATTCATGACAACATCAGCGTTACTGATTGGGCCTCAGAATTTACAGAGCACTGAGTCAGCTCAATATCTGTAGAGCCCTGAATTTGATCTTTAACATTTGATTTTGGCAGCCCTCAATCTCGCGATTCACTTGAAGTGCACGATGTACATGTAGAGTCGAAGTGTTACCTCCAGCTGCTGCTGCCACCTTCATCCGACATGGTTTTTCATACAGCCTCATTAATGCTATCAGTTTCCTTTTCGGTATTCAGCTTAATCCAAAACATCCTCCATCCAAATCTCCTCTCCTCATGTGACACGTCTCCGCTGCTCTGTGATGTGGCACAGCTCTGATGCTACACGGAGCAGATACTTTCAGTTTATAATTGTATCGTCCCACTAAACATTGATTACATTTTTTTTTTAAACAAATTGGTGTTTTTTTTATTCGATGAAAATGGCCGTTAACGCTGATGTAAACCCCCCCCCCAATGAACCCCCCCAACCCCTCCATGGGGAAATCACTGTATCCGTGTGTGCCTGAATACATGTAAGACTGGTAAAACCAACTACCGTGGCCATCATAGGCAGCAATATCATAATTCTAGTGAAACTGTAAATTTCCCTGACCTTGTAACCAGGCCTTTACACCCAATTTCTTCTGGTGTTACTGCAATCTTCATGAAACATTTTGTGCACAAGTATGCATGTTTATCTTCGTGTTTATGAACTCCACATGACACCCAACCCTTGTTTCACAGTTCACTTTGTCTGAAGGGGAGAGGACTGATGAGAGGAGACAGAGAGAGAGAGAGAGAGAGAGAGAGAGAGAGAAAGCAAAGGAGGGGAGGACAAGCATCTCCTCAGAGCTGTCTTCTGCCTTATTCTTTATCAGCTTTCATCTCTTGGCCCTTCAGAGAGACTGAACCATAAAAGAGTCCAATCACTCTGGGACATATTATTTTCTCCCTCCCTGAATACACTATATCATATCCCAGACCCATACAACTTGTCTTCCTTTTGCATATATAACTCCAGCCAGTGATAGCAGGAGTTTATCTATTGGCTGTGCCTGTGATTAACATAATAACTATCTAGTTTCCTCTGTCGTGCTGCTCATGATGAGTGTGGAACGAGAATTGAAATGGATCGGAGAACAACTCACTCATTTTTCTCCAACAACAGGATCAGCTGTTCACCTTCCGCACGTACCAGCAGCTGGAGTGACGCAGGGTAACTCTGGAACACACAAAGATGAGAGAAGCGTTGAGGTGGTGCCCGGATTTCACCCATCCTGCCTGTGGATTAGCCTTCGTCTCATGCCTCACCTTACTGTGACACACACACACATATACACACACACACACACACACACACACGCACACACACGCACACACACACACACACACGCACACACACACACACACACACACACACACACACACACACACACACACACACACAGGCTATACACAAGGCAGGATGTGGCAAGGCACAATAGTATTAGAGGAACAGGAAGACAGCTTCCACATCCTACACTTTCCAAATTTGTGTATGATGCAAAAGTAGGTACATTGAACTATTGAATTGTTTCAAAAGGGAGATTTTCATGAAATTAAATCCCATTTTTTTATATTATCACCAGTACTTGAGAGTTTTAGGCACTTAATGTTTATCCATCAAAGACATGTGATCCCTGGTCCCAATCTGCAGCATTGAGACGACCCTTAACATACAGTCAGGGTCATTAAGATCCAATGTATCTTCAAAGACACGGAAAATAGAGTCCTGCAGCAGGTAGTCAGGCCCCCACAGACTCTCTCCCTCAAGTTTATGCTGAATTATGCCTGCCTAATGAGTAGGGAAAACATTTGAGTGCAAGAACAACAGGAACACTTGAAGAGGATGCAGGAGATTTTGTTGTCAAGTTTTGGAATTTTGAGACATTTTAAAGATGTAACCTTAAATCAAATCTCTAACTGGCTCTCTGCTTTAAGACGACTTCAGAAAAGAGTTATCAGTGTGAGGCGATGGCCTTGCACCAGATTCATATATCCTAGCCAGCAGACCGGCAGAAGTTGTCAGACGTGCACAGCGAGGAATTTATGTATTAGCCGTTGATATTTCACACATACTGTGTTCTTTTCCCAGTGACATTTCTTAGGTGTGCTGACCGATGCCCTCAGGCAAACACCTTTCATGGCAGGCGGCCTTCAGTTTTATCTGAGAGTTGGTGCAGTGGTCTGTTTGTGTGGCTGCAAGCACGTGTGTGTTGATGTCGTATCATACGTCCAGCAAAGACCATAAGTAATGACTGTGCAGTGCTCCATGACTGCTTGATGACCTTCTATTGGCTCAAAGAGCAGCTATACAGTATAAATCTGTTATCCAGGGAGGTTTAAGTCAATGCAGTCCCTGATAAGAGAATCACCAGCGGCCCTATCGGTCATTTTAATTTGGGAGGTGTCATTTTATAGATAGCCTACTGTAAAACCTCTGTACCCCCACAGCTAAATGCTGTGTCAGCAGTAGCTGATGGATAAAAATATACGCTGTAGGTGAAATAATAATGTGCATAATTAACTCCTTAAAAGTTTAATTTCCCTTATGCCTATGTGACATGTTTGCGATAAACACTTCTTGTAATTAACATCACTGCCCTTCACCTACTTACTGACTGACTTTGAGAATGGAGCGTGAGGCTGGGAAAAAAGGAAAAGAAAAACTCTCTCAGATGGTGATTTCCCTGCCCAAGGAACAAATTGTTAATTTCTCAGGGGGTTTGCAACACCTACACATTTCCCTTCTCTGGAAAAATGTCTTTAAGTTGTAGTGGGGGAGGCAACATTTCAAACATTTTCTTTTCCAGCTGTTGTCGGTGGGCAGACCGGATTACCCTGCCTGAGAACAGGAAGTCCAGGAGGGGCTGATTTGACTGCACAAAACGCATGTACTGTATCAAATCCATAAAAAAAAAAATCTAACATATGTCTTATAGCACAGGGAGGAAAAGACACAATCTGCAAGGTGTGAAAGGCTGCAACATGCTCCTGAATTAATTTTTAGCAGCGTCAGGTATGTGCACCACTATCTGCAGAACTGTTGAAAGGACTGATGAGTTTCAGGAATGATTTCACAGAATATGTATCGCCAGCGGTGCAGGCGCTTATTCAACAGAGGACACACTCAAAACAAAGGAGAGGGAGCAAGTGAGGAGAGACACCACAACAGAGAGGACAAACAGAGCTAAGGGAGGAAATAAAGCGATGGTAGAAGCAGTCAACATGAGAGGGAATCATATACCGTGGTTCACAAAAAAGTCAGACGAATGTACTTGGCTGAGCTCTGATAAGCACACTGGCATCAGCGAGGCTTTGGTCTGAGCCAACTTATTGGCAATTAGGCTAGTGCTGCTAAGTGGGCTAGTGAGCATTTACCCCGGCTGTGAGCTGGCTGAGAGGTCTGCGCTCCTTGCCCTTGAGCAGCAGAGGTATGGTGGTCCCTCGCTGTTCACCCTTGTCTGGACTACCTGTGAAAAGATCATGAGTGCAGATTAATTTGACGTGAACAATGAAACCCAACAACACATGACAAACATCACAGATGCTCTTCCCCCCCAAACTGGCATGAAGACAAAGAAGAAGACAAAGAATTGTGGGTCAAAACTTCTCTGAAATGTCCTCAATAATTCAGGCACACCAATAATGTTTCATACAGAAAAAAAAAATAAATGCTGCAACAAAGGCAGGGAGGCTTCAGAAACACGGCGAGCACTATTAAATATTGTACACTGTGCCGCCGAGAAAGAGTAAAAGCTCACTCATGTTCCTGTGAGATGTGCTGTCCCCCAAAGGGCGTCTGCAATAGGACCACAGCAGCAGACAGAGCATCAATAAAAGATGCTCTCACGAAGTTTATAAGGAACTTTATGATATGTCCAGACAGGAGTGGAGTTTAAAAAAAATAAAATAAACGACTGGCAAGATGAAATTGTCCGTTCCGCTTTTTATTTTTACTTCTCTCTTTGTCTCTGCCACTGCACTTTGCTGCTTTCCTCTGTTTTCTCCTCCTTTCTCTCTAAAACACCGATCATTTTACTTCTCTTTCAAATTCTTATTGAAGTGAAACTATACTTTATTAGCATGCAGGCTGTATTAATCAAACAGAAGAAATAAATTCCATCTTACAGCCCAGTTTTCTCGTGATTTACCAAACTCGACTGCCAATCGACCTTTTTGGGCTATGTCCCACGTGTCTCTGTCAGAGTGTCAGTGCTGGTAACGAGACTGCGTCATGTGACATTCAAATGTATCATTAAGATCAAACATCCTTGTCTGAGAATAGCTAATTATTACAAATTAATATGGATGCAAAATGAATAACGGTGGATTGAACTGTTTACAAGTGAAAAATTGTGAGTAGCTAAATTCAGTTAATTGCACACTAATCGAGATTAGTGTATCTATGTATTTTTACCATTATTAAAAAACCCAGAAATCTTTTTCTGCATCGGACAACATATATGCAGATACCTTTGCATTGGGCAGCCTCTGGCTTCAGGCAGAATGTGAGCATTATAGCCACAATTCCCTCTGCGCTCTCAGTGTCTCTTTCAATTCTTCAACACACAATTGAGGCTGCGCCTTTACCCAAGGTCTTACTGAGCGTGGCTATGCTGTAGCAGGGCCTAGCAGGAATCCTGTGAAGCCCACTAGATGTAACAAACCCAGAGAGGAGCTGTGGAGATGGAGCGGAGAGGAAGTGCAAGAGGGCAAGGGTTGTTTGAGGTTTTCACAATCCTATCACCAAAGGATGACACAGAGTGGTGAGTCTCTGTTTACTGTGCATCCCCAGTTCAGTCCTGTTCCCTAATCCCCAGAGACTCACACGTAGTGAAACAGTGGCTGCATGTGCATGTGTGTCATCATGGAGGGTACAATGTGAGTTCAGTAGTACACTGAGCAGCAGTACCACTGAGATAATATATATTTTGTTTACTCTTCTTTCTGGCTGGAAATGTCTTAATTTTCACGTGCTCTGATGTTTCCTTTCTTTGAAGATGAAATTCAGCGATCAAAACAGCGCCGCCACCACTGTATTTCTTACAACTTCAAACAGCCTGTAACGGCAGTTGCCCTGTGCTCTCTGTGCGGCCCACACTCTCCATTTATCCACAGTGCATATTAAGCTAACAAGGGCATAAAAGGGACCTTCTACATTTAATGGGGTATTTGAACATGTGCCGACGGTGGTTTGTTGGTTTTAGCAGTGCATGAAAGCCGCGTTAGACAGACGGAGCAGCATGACTGAGACCACGGGCTGTGGCTAAAGTGCCATTAAAAAGGAGCTATAAAAAGGAAAGTAAGGCAGACATCTTGTTAATAAAAGACTTCTGCACTTCCAATGCTGTCCTTTCACAATTCGTTTGGATCTCTCAGATGCTAAATGAGCTTGTGCTAATTAAACAATACCAATCCAGGGAGGAGACTGTGCCTGCAAACCAACTGGCTCAGAAGACGTGTCGTCCGACCACATCTGAAGAGACAAAGTGTTTATAGTTCTTCTGTCAAGCCACACTTGTTTGTTCACACGGAAAGTAATGGAAGTAGTGTGGCAGTTAAAGGAGAGCTTGAAAGCAAAAGTTGTAAGTCTTCCTTATTCCTCACCTCTTGCACGGAGTGGGCGTGCTTGTTAGATTGCTGATTACTGAAAATTACCTAAAATGTTGTTGTCCCATCCCCAAACCTGCCGAATTCAAACAATATTCAGAAATCCGACAAGCATTTTATCTGAAGAATACTGACCCCTTTAATGTGTATATTGTGTATGTATGTGTGCTTTGTGTGTTTTTTTGTGCACCAGGCTTCGGTATTAACTTGGATAGAGACTAAAGTGTGTAAGCTACATCTTGCTACCCCAAAAATGCCAGCATTGCTACCCAAAAAAAACCCATTGCCTTCAAACCGCAAAGACATATGACATTCATGATCATTCTCATGGGCTTTCTCATCTGTGGGAATCTTTGAAATTCAAACTAAAACTGGGTCAATCCCATATGTTTTCTGGAGAGTATCTTGATTGCTAAGCCAACCACAGTTGTATCACCATATTGGACACAAGGGAGAATAGGCCGAGGGTCGTACATCTAAAATACACAAGTTCTGCTTGGCAGTCAAAGACATCTTCACATCCACTCTCTTTAAATAGCCCCACAAACCCAATCTCTTTTAAGCCTACTCTATGTTTCATTATCTAACGAGGTTGATTTTTTTTCCTGCCACTTTAGCATTCCATCCTATGCATGAGCTGTATTGCTCATTAACCGGTTGGTAATGTGAATTCAAACAGGACCCGAGGTCCACTTTACTCACCAGGCAAATGACACAACAATGTAAACAAACATGAGCTGCAATTACTTCTGTCAAATGGAAGGCACTTTTTAACTCAGGACAAAAATCCACCTCATTATCTTCACTAAGAATGTTACCTGCTGCACCATGTTCATGTTCACAAGCGATTGTATATTCATTTATTCATCTTTTTGGAGAAGCAGGGTGTGCATATTGTGCATGTCCTGTGATTTAAGCGAGGACACTATGTGTGCATCCCATAATATTTTGAAAGATGCATTTGTGCAGCATCATCTGCATTCCTTATAGTGTACAGTAGACAGAATATGCTGCTTTGCATTCACATCTAACACTGTTAACACTAATCAGCAATGTTACCACTGAGTAACCTCTGTTAAAATGCACTGGAGAATAAAGAATGTAAGCAAGGTTGAAGCAGACGGCTGAAGGACGTGGTAATCTGTAGGCAAGGAGTTCAGAGACAACACAAGAGTTAACCTCCTGCATCTAATTACGATTTAATAACATTGAAGTAAATGATGTGCAAGATACTGTGTATTTCATGGATGATAACATTATTATTCACTATATATTTTCATTTTTCAGCAGGGATGGTAGGTCAATTTTATCCTGTTTTGAAAACACAACGTTCAACTTGCCGGCCCTAATGGAGACTGATAGGTAAGGCTGTGACATTTTATTCAACATTCAAACATTCATTAAGAACCTGACAGGAAAAGTTCAGAATTTGACTGAATTGGATTTGAATTCAAAATATACAGTCTGGAAGCGCATCAGACCGTCTCAAGTACTTTGCCTCACGATCCAGCAGGCAGTGCCCACTATCAGCTTGACCTAACAGTAAAGTAAGCCAGTAATGTTATGTTGTTTTGCTACAAAAATGTAGGACACTAAGAAGCAAAGTCATACTGAGCGGACAATAATGGCACCCAAGTGTCCGGGAGGCTCTAAACCGTAGATGGCAAAAATGCCCAAACTATGGCATAGTGAACAAATATGAGGCTGTTTGACATTGTTGTACAAAGCAGCTGGCTAACTCCTCAATGGCAACAAATCTACAGGCTCACCTGTTAGCTTCCATGAAGTGAGGCAGCGGTACATTAAGTTAATAAAAAGAGCTTAAGACTACTGAACCTTAACTCCAAAACTTGCTCCAAACTAATTGACACTGTGTGAAAGAGGTTGTTAGCTGCGTTATTGCCCACAGTCGTTACAACTCATCCATTCATTCTACCAAGATTTTCTTTGGTTGACTTAAACGCTATACTATTTAATCTGCTATCGACAGTTCCATGGACAGACTGCTTTGATGATAAAAGTTCGATGAAGTCGATAATTATTTTTCCAATGAAGGGTATAATGATTTTTAAAAAAAAATACAAAATGACTTAATTAACAAGGTTGATGCAGATACATTTTCTGTCATTCAGCAAATTAATCCATCTTGCTGCTGACACTTTTGAAGATAACCAGACAGGAGAATCCGAAAGTGAAAAGCAGCAAATCCAGGAGACAACAGGATAAATAGTTGAAGATGTTTTTCTGGTGTAGATACTTGTGTATCTACTGAATATCATATCACAACACTGACAAACACTTCTGTCAGATGACATCTGTCTTGTCTGCCCTTAACCACACTGGCCTGGTCTATACAGCTTTCAACTGAGGTCAAATGTAACTGTGACGAAACACAATGGGGCCCCAGAGACATGACTTTTCAGTTATTTCACAACATGGAGAACAGACCTTTAATAACAGAGGATAAGAAATTCTGATTATGGATTTGATAAAGGTGAAGATTTAATGTTTAAAATCTGCATAAGTAGCCCCCACCCCCGGCCTCCAATCAAATCCCCATGATGCCTCTGCAAATGCCCTCAAAAGGTGAATCTTTTCCAATAGTGACTGATTGAAATACCTCTTTAAGCAAAGAAACAATTATCCACAAGGACAAACCTTAAAAAAAATGCGGACTAGCATCACGCAGCAGAGGTGAGTCCAACTGTTGCAACTAGATTTGATTTTAAGGATATCTGGATGTAACCCATAACCATGTGCAGTAGTGCCTATTATATTGATCGTACATATTGATCCTGATGTGACATGTTATTGATCCAAGCTCACGCCGCTGTATAGATGAGTGATAGGTGTTATTAACACTTTGGACAGGTTTGTTCTTTCGTTAATGCTTTATGTATTTACCGACCTGATCAAAAGCACCGGACATAGAAAATAGGGGCACCATATAATATAACAGAATACACTAGAACATAAAGGTTCTGCATTGCTTTCTACTTTTGTGAAGCTTATAATGCTAATGATTTCACTGTACCTGTGGTAAGGATATGCTATGACCAAATTCTAAGTAGAAAAACCTAGCCAGGGGTTGCAAATTAGCCTACGCTATATGCAACACATCTGTATCATGCTATTGTAACCTGATACAATGTTTTTTGCATTGTCCCTGAGAAATATAATAATGAATAAAAAACTATTGCAGATTAAACATTACAATTATAACGGTTCACAGGTGTTTTTACAGATTGTTTAACAAAACACCAGGGACCAAACACAGCAGTGGCTGGTCCATCCACAAACCCATGTTAACACTGCCAATCACAAAAAAAAAAAAGCTTACCTGGTTGAAGGTGGAAAAAGGAGCATTTATATTATGTTGGTATAATTTCCTCACTCCTAAGAAACAATCATAGCTACATAAAGCTTGACGAATTCCATTCATTTTCAATTTCAATAGCCTAGCGGGCAAAAATACATTTCTCTACAGTGGCGGAATAATCTATCCGCACATTAGAAACTGAGTGTGGCACTGAGTACATTTGAAATGGCCTCAAAAAAAGTACCATGCGATACCATTTCTATATATTTTTTTTAACTTTTGGAAACAAAAATGACTGAATGTTGACAAAGCAGTGTGTTTTTAATGATCACATAAATGCATTCACTCGTTCATTTATGCTTCACCTACATTGTGAAATTATGAGACTTCACCGTGGAGAACAGTAAATGAGACCGCTCTGAATTCCAGTAAAGCCCATGACTAGCTCAAAAGAGCCATTCCTGTAAGTGAGAATGACATCTAACTACTCTTGCAACATTCATTTGACAGTGATACCAGTGAGGTTGTGCTGACATTTATTTAATTAGCAGGGAGAGTGAGTTACACAGAGAAATACTGTAGAAAGACATAGACATAATCTTAAGGGATGTATAAAGTAATACGGGCTGTTACAGTGAGTCCCGTCACAGTGTGAAACTGGGCGCCACAATAAAGCCTGGGGTTTCCTTTCATAACTTACACTTCCCTTCTCACACATCAAATAGATCATTTCACAATTACTCACGTTCAAAGGCTCCTGATGAATACTGCTGCTGTGATACTGTAGTTCATCTTAAATATGATGTTGCTAAGATAAACAAAAGTCTTGTGAAAGATGCTAAAAGCAAGTAAAAAGAAACGACTCTTTCAACTGATTAAAGTATTTCAGAAAATAAATCATCCAGTGAAACATGTATAGGCTTCTTTTCTCCATAGAGAATAAATGTATTTTTTTATCTCTGCGTTTCATCTGAAGCAGCATCATTAACAACACAGTGTAATGTTCATGTTCTCCAGCAATAAGTTGGAAATTACAGTGTATTCAGTGACACAAGACATTGGCTAGAGCTGTAATTTTCAGGCACTTGAATGTTCAAAACTGTGAAAAGGCCTCTTCACTAATGTTATTACATTTTAAGGAGATCGATTAAGAGACAGCATCAGAGGGGAAAACTATGAGATTATTTTTCTCTCTGCCTTTTTTTCTATAGCATGTCTGATTTTCCTTTTTAACTTTTTAGTGTTATATTTTTGAGCTACTTCTCTGTAATTCTACTTTAATCACATGATGTTTGAACATGTGGAACTCAAGCGGCTGGATTTGAATAGAGAGTACAATTCACAGACAAGGGAAAATGTGGAGTACAGTAGCTGTGCCAAAAAATGAATACAATTGTTATCGGCTCTGCCCCGTAATTCATGGCAATCTATATAATAGTTGCTCATGGTTACTAAAAACTACAAATGTCAACCTACTGGTGTCGCAGAAGAAAAGTCATGGGATCCATAAATTGACTACACTAATTCATCTCTCAGCAGGTTTACACAAACGTTACTAAGCAGATGGAATTTGGTGGAAGAATGGGACATGGGCCAAGAGTGAACCCCCCAAAAATGTTGGTGTGTTTCCGGTATGTTTCACTTTGTTTCATAAGTAGACTGCTGGGCCTTGGTGGAGGTATGTGCTCTACCAAGTTCTATTCTAGTGCGACACTACAATCTTATTTTTTACAAAGCATTAAGCACATTACCATGGTAACATAAATGTTACTTCTATTTTCATGGAGCAAAACTGTACAATTTCAGTAATAACATCCTAACCCTGCTTCAGTAAAATGATGATTGAGCATTTTAGTTCCTCAACAGTGTCTCAGTACATGGAGGCAGAAAAGGACTTCTTGGGTGTATGTAGTTAATTTGTCTAAATGAGGAGATGTCTTATATTTTACAGTGGGTGACAGGGTGACAGACAGAGATATGATGGGGCTGATAGGCACTGAGAGAAACAAAAAGTCCCAAAGCCGAGAATTTAACCCTGCCCTCATTGCCTCATTTCAACAATCCTTCCGTTTATCAACTGCCTCATCGCTGACTTTCCCCTGTGATGACACACTGGAGTAATTAGTGCTTAAATTGAGGTGTTAATCCTGGAGGAAGATGAGGAGGGAACCCACCCCCCCCAAAAAAAACATTCCAAACAGAACAGTCCATTACTAGCCGGAAGGATAAGCTGATAGGTCAATGGCTCAGGGTGAAATAATGGTCATAAGAGTCTTCTCAGGGTGGGGTCCTATTCCTATGCTGTGGGAGCAACAGTGGAAAAGCCAATTCCCATCTTGTCCTGCACAGATTTAGGCATTAGCTCTCAGAGCTATGGGGATTTCATCCTGTAGGATTTGGGGATTTACAGGATTTTTCAGTATCACACATGCTGGGTCACCTAACAGCAATTAGTGACGGAGACGGGGTTCAACAAATATGATTTTTTAACGAAACTAAAAGCGCAGGTCTGTGGATGGCAATGTCAGTCTGTCTTATCCCAGCAACAACTGAATGGGTTGCCAGGCTGTCTTTGACAGACATTCATTGCCCTCACAGGATGAATCCTGATGAATCCTTTGGGAAGCCGCTGACTTTTGCTCTACTGCCACTGTGAGATTGGCATTTGTGATTTTTAGTGAAATGTCTCAAATAATGTTCGATGTACTGCCATGAAATTATGTACTGATATTCATGTCCCCTTCAGGACACATTGCAATAAATTTGGAGATTTTGACTTTAAATCTGGCGCCAACAACAAGGTCTAAATATGGGAAAAACCAATAACAATTCTTTTATCCTTTCATTGTAATCGTGAAAATGTAAGTATGTGCACCCTCACACACACACACACACACACAAACACACACACACACACACACACACACACACACACACACACAAACACACACACAAACACACACACACACACACACACACACACACACACACACACACACACACACACACACACACACACACACTCAGGATCAAGGATCAAGAGGTCCCAAATTGCTCCAGGCACAGCACAACCAACCTCTGCCTCTCAGGTCTTTCTTCACAAAAGGTGCTCACTTGATGTAATATTTTGCCAAAACAGGTTCTATTCCCTCCATCAAAAGCTTCTATAAACCATAAAGGCTGACAGTTTAAGAGCACGGCTGGACCCCAGTCAACAATGTCTGACAGTAAATACTCTGACACAGAGGTGTGACGACCTTTCTGTTGTGAAATCACTGATGTAGGGCGGCCTGCTGCTTCAGCCTGCAGTGCAGCTGTGTGTGTGTGTCGCAAACCAAAATCATATTGTTGCATCAGTTCACTTTCTTGTTTTGCCCTTCCTCTCATTGTGTGAATCCGAATATTTCCAGAGGACCATGCTCTGTCAAAGAAAATCAAAAGCGTTGACCAGCTCTTGTGTCAGCCACAATACTCACTGTTTCTTCCTGAAGCCTATCATTCATTTTAAAATCTAACATCTGCCTCTATTATGCACTCTAGCATGAATATGCTGCTCAAAGATAAGTTGTAATAGCAGGGAATTCCTGTCCTCTTCTTACTCTACAGCTATTCATTATTCCTTCATTCAGCTTTTCGGCGCCACAAGAAAAGGCAATATTTTTTTCTTTATCTCAGAGAAAATTGTCTGTCCCACACACAAAAATAACTGCGCTTCACAGGAAGTATGACACATTCAATCACTGTGGTAAATGGAGGAGAGAGGTGGGTGACTGCCTTCGCACCTGTCTCTGTGTCTCTCTTTTTGTTCTCTGAAGGATCGTGCAGATCGGAGGGGGGGAGCACACACCCACATCTATCACACCAGTGACTGACTACTGTCTGACTGGGCTGTGTACGTGGCGGTCTGTAGCTCTCTTTTTGTCTAACACCCATGATTCCCCACGTTTTACAATAAATATCTCACACACTTTTTTCTCCTCTCCCCTCAGGGGATCATCTGGGGTTACTCGGTGCATTATTCCATGTGGCAATTCCCAGATTATCACGCAGCAGTATGAAGCTCTGAGCATGCACGCCACTGGTTGTGTGTTGTGTTGTTAGGTTGCCAGCTCATAACAGCCGCTTATCTATTAAATCTGTGATCTTGTCATCCTCGGGCAGAGTGGCACGTTGCGAGCTGGAGGCAGCTAACTCACACTGATGGCTATAATGACCGATGGTGCTTAACACAGCGAGACGTTTTCTCACTGTGTCTTTTCTTCCCTTGTTGCAAACGAATCAATGCCAGCCCATCCTCATGATGTCAAGCGACAGTCACCCCAGGGGTTTGACAGACAGAACAGGGTTGGGTTGTTTCTTAAATGGATTTATCAGAAAGCGGCTGTTTTAACCCAGCCATACATCAGACTGAAGGTAGGGTGTGCGTTACATCCCAAGAAAAATATGCTGAGAGGTGGGTGATGCTCCTCAGAGACCAAAGAAATGTGTGAGGAGTGCGTGTGTGCGCGGGCGCGCGCGTGTGTGTGAGTGTGAGTGTGAGTGTGTGTGTGTGTGTGTGTGTGTGTGTGTGTGAAGTTTCAGGGCATTCAGGGCAGGTTTTATTCTCCTCTCCGCCAGTTTGTTTAGAGACATTCTAATCTTTCTAATTAATTCTGTCTGATACCGTGTTCTGACCAGATGATATCCCCAAATCGAATCCAGGTTATTTGCCTCCGTGTGTAATTATTTATTGAGTTTCCTCTACCCCAAAAAAAGAAATCAGATTCCTGGAAAAGCAGTTGATATGCAGAAGAGAGACAAAGGCTGCATTCACCCTAATACTTTTTTAGATTTCAAAACGCATCGTCTTTGCTACGTCTATGCTGCTTCTTCGAGCCCCCAAAACAGAAAACTTAAGAAATGCTTCTAGCCCCTG
This sequence comes from Scophthalmus maximus, assembly GCF_022379125.1. Taxonomy (NCBI): domain Eukaryota; kingdom Metazoa; phylum Chordata; class Actinopteri; order Pleuronectiformes; family Scophthalmidae; genus Scophthalmus; species Scophthalmus maximus. Next base: position 18,268,804 of record NC_061524.1, on the reverse strand, counting down.
TCGTAGTCTGAAAACTCCTGGGGTTGTATTTTAGTCTGGACAGGCAGCAACAGTGACATTTGGGAAAGGATGATACAGTCAGTCACCCACATTCGCTTCCTGATTAGTTCTTATCAGTCACGACTCGACTTCCGGCGGTGAATGCAAAGCATTAACACAGACGAGGCACATAAATACAGCTGTTTATCGCTTTCTCTCTTTCTCGTTTACTGACGAGTCATTTGGAATTTGGGCTGGAAGTTTAAATTACAACACCAACAATGAAAAGCAAGAAAGCAAAGAAACCAACTGTCTGTGGTCTCCTCTGCTCTGTTTCAGTGTCAGTGGGACACCTACACACAAAAACAACCAGCGCAGTTGGAGTTGCAATGGTCAGTGTGTGTGTGTGTGTGTGTGTGTGTGCGTGTGTTTGTGAAAGAGAGAGATGGTCAAATGGCTTGATGCATTCATGAAACTACACCGGGGCACATTTAATATAACATTTATGTCAATCTACTCCTATGAATAATAATAATTGATAGGACACAAGGAGAGCATCATTTTGACATTGGGCTACTGGCAGTCGTTCTGACAATCATTGATGTCCGAGATGATAGACTATCAGCACAACTCCATTCCAGTCATGATTCGCGAAGAACATTTTTTGAAAGCTAATGAGCAGATGGTCAATCCAACTGCTGATCACTGAACTTTAACTTTGTAGATTCCTTTTTTACTAATTTAAATTACACCAACATTTTTACATTTTACAATTTCACCTTTAGACAAGAAATGCATTACTATTACAAAATATCACTCAAGGAACCGTGAGTAAACCTTTTGATACCTGCGAGGACTCTTTGATTTATTTATTTTTTAATAGCAGGTATCAGGGACAAAGCAACATTGCATTTCAGGTTTTAGGCAACATGAGATGAAGTAAATTCTTGTGAATGCCATAGCACCGTGTGTTGAGAATTTAATTTCCTCAATGAAAACATCCAGTTAACTTTTATAGTTCTTTCACTTGTATATTAATATATTCAGTAGTGCAATATTACTGGCTTCAATACTTTGGTAAACTCATTGTGACACTTCCAGAAAAAAAGTCCTTTTAATAAGATGCATCACTTACTTCTGTAACTGCTAGCACTTTATCCAGTTAACCAATTGCAACTGAGTGCTGGCACACTCAAAAGTCTGCTGGCACCGGGGGACTGAATGTCGGTCGGCTCTTGTCCATATATGGCTGCCAGATTTAGAGTTTTTCAGGGTGTAAACTTTGTGCTGAGAATGTGCATCAGTTTGCAGAACTAATTTTGGAGAAAGCATCAGATCAAGGCATTGGCCCAAGTTTGGCTGATTCTGGCAAAGCATTTCGGTACAAATCTGCCTTCAGTCAGGCAACCAGTTGTGCTGGATTTAGGCCACTGTTGAGCCAAGCTTTACCTGGCGCTACACCCAGCATACACCATGGGCTGCCTATTACTCCCAGGCAATGCCTGATATTCTGTTCTGCTTATCTGCAAACCCATCTTTCTATTTCTACTTAATTTGTTACTTCAAATTAAGGCAACAAGTCCTTCAATTATTTTCAGCAAATGTTTTCTGATCTGATGCCCCTGGCTGCAGGATGTATTCCAACGCTGGAACAAATCACCGTCTCTCATCTGATATCGCTATGGTTATGGGTTTGGTTAAGTTACAACAAAATCAGCTGAGTTACGGTTACGGAAAGAAAATGGATTGGGTCTAAAATAACTCATTGGTTAAAGTGAGGGAATAATCGGTCATGGTTGAAAAAAGTCAACAAGAATTTCACTTGGAAACGGGATGAGAAATACAGGATTTTATAAAACCCATCTACGCCAGCGCCAAACTACTTCCTCCTGTAACACCCTCAAAACAAGAGTCATAATCCCAATAGCAGCTAGACGTATGTATGCCTAAAATGAAAAATATAATGCTTTAGGACTTTTTTATGAATTTACTGACACTATCATATTTCTGGCGAAGACAGACTTGTTTTAAAGTAGTTCAGGGAGGCTGAAGTCAAAATCCTACTGACATCGAAGAGCTGCTACATACTGCCCTATTTCAATACTCACACTACCCCATCAAACTATTTTTACTCCCTGTATTCATATCCCAGCGAAGCCTTTGAGTGAGAGCTTTAATGGCCCCACATTGAGATGATGTGTGTGGTAAGCAACACCTCCTTGAACCTCATCTCTCTACCTCTCTATCAGCATGGGCAATTTTTAGGGACGCTTTGCTGAACTTTGTGTGAAACTATTCATGATGCACCCTCAAGCTTCATGATTGTTAGTACCAAATCTGTAACAATAAACCTTAAAAAAAAAGTGCCTTGGGTTAAACTTTTGCTTGATGAAATGGATTTTCAATCATTAATGACCTGACCGATAGTGTGGTCAGTATTTGTGAGCATTGAGAACTTATGGTGCCCTCTACTTGAGACGATGACATGCAGTATTGTTTAGGCAGTACACTTCACAGGGATACTGTATATAACTAAGTTGAATTTAGATTAAGAAATCTTTTTAGAATCTTTTTGGTATTTGGACCTTGTTTGATCCCAACTTGCCAACTTGGGCGATTCTGTGGAGATGTATTTTTGTTCTGTTTAGCTGCAAACACATACCCATACATACACACACACACACACACACACACACACACACACACACACACACACAAAAACAAACATTTGTATCCTGGCACGTGCTCTGTCCCCTTACACGGAATACCCTGTTATCGGCAGCTTATTCATTCTGCAGATTAAATTCAGCAGCTGAATGAAAATAGCATCCGGTTGATGTTTACAACCTAAAGATAAAGCTGTTTCCTCCTGGATGTTAAACGTATCTGTCCATCCCATCAGCAGACTGACTTCCCTTTATTGTTCCATCTGAGCAGAGAGATATATATAAAAAAAGCAAATTGCCCCCCTTCTGTCTGCCTCGAGTGGGAAAAGCACAGCATGACACAGCTTAGGACAATAGAAATCAGAGGTGGATCTACCGTTGTACCACGGGGTGGCAGATGCAACCTCTTTTTTAAGTTCTACCCTATTAAAAAATGCCTTGCCCCCCCGTTTTTGGACAATCTACTTCAAAAATATAAATGTTGGGGGTGGTTCAAGTGAATGTAGCAGGATATGATTTCAGGAAGCCTGTCACAATAATTACATTATCGACTTATGGTGCGATACATGAGTATGAACTCAATAATTTTTATTGACTTCAATAATAGCCATTGTGTCTACATGTGTTTGTTGACATAAGAATGAATGTCAATAACAGTCCAGCAAGTCTTGCTGCTTCCATCCTCTCGTCTGTTCTCATCGTATGATTCATCAGTTACTGGTTTGGTCTATAAAAAATCATAAAATAGGGATTTCTTAGTATTTTTCTAAAGGTATTTTATTATTTATTTTGTCTAGGTCTAAATGCAAGTCTAAACTTTTTGGATAACATTTATCTCAGCAGCAACACCAAGCGTGTAGGACTTGCACACGCAACGGCCAAAAGACCTATACTGCAAGCTCACATGTTTCAGTATCAAAGAATGGTCTATAAAATGGCAATAACATTGTTTATCGCAGTAATTTCTGGGACAATATATCGTGCACAAAAGGTAGTTATCATGACAGGCCTAACAAGTCCGCTGAACATACGGTGACAGAATGAGGTAATAATACTAAATGGTCAACTGAGATCAACATATTTTCTGCAACCTCACAAGGTGAGAAGTTGTGTTCAGGAAGATGTGGGATAGACAGTGGGTCAAAAACAGATTTCACTCTCTCAAAAAACAAAAAAAAAGGAGCCCGGCCACTGTGAGATGCCAGGAGCTGAGAGAGGACACAGTGTTGATACCGATTTCACTCAGCTGCCACCAGCCCCTGCGGCGGGCAGCAGCTCCCCCTGGTTTCTTCCGGCCCTTGCAGCTGCCTATGCAGCCTCTCCCATTCCTAACCACACGCAATGACTGCTGATGGGATTTTCTTCGGACTAAATGTGTGGTGAGGGTTGCCAACCTCCGCTAGTAGAAATACAGTATGGCCACAGATAGATAGCAGCTGGCTTGTTCTGGCAAAGACTGTTGTGTAGTAATAGTAACGGGTATTTGATTGTGGAAGGGTCAGATTGAACATGGCCAAACACAAACTGCCTGCAGCTATAAACAACTCTTATGCGGCTCATTGTGCACACACATGCCCAAATTTCCAGATGAGTCGTGTAAGTGCGACAAACAAAAGGAGCCAGTTTAAAAATCACTGAAATTGCTCACTGCAGGCCGCAAACATTTAAAGCTCGGTGCCTTGAGAGTTTTCACTTTCAGCCCATTTTCAAATTGAAACTCAGACAAAAAAATGGTCTTTTGTTGTGTAATTAGCATAACGGGACAAACACTGGATATCTGGGATGACTGGCAACACGTGAGGCATAAGGGACACAATTAGTGAATATCAATGATGTTGGACCCAATTTAAATTGTTTAGGCAGTCGGGTCCTAAAGTATATGATCAATGAGAAAGTACATCTGTCTAGCAATATATCTATGCTTATGTATGTATGCATTTTGTGTACTATATACACATATATTTTAATTTCTTTCAATTCAATTTTTCTAAATCCATTTTAACAAAACGTTAAAAACAAATTTACGTTATAACGTAAGTGATTATGTTCAATTAAAAAAAGACACAATTTTGATAATATATCTTTTTTTTCAAGCAAATATCCCTATATGTGTTTTTTGGGGTATAATTGGCATATATATTTAAATTTGCCACCCCTAAAAGTCATGACACCAGCTTGTTGCCCCAGGAACATTTCTCTAGATCCGCCCCTGAGGGCCAAGTCACAGGATCGGTATCTCATGCGTCCCATCAAGTGCATCTACGGAAAACGAGTGAGATCAGTCCTCGAACTCGTTAGAACATGTTTAAACACAAGACAACCCCGGCGTTCGCGAAGGGCCACTCGCACAGTGAAAGTGAAATCCGGCCCAATCGACTTATGGTGCGATACATGAGTATGAACTCAATCATTTTTATTGACTTCAATAATAGCCATTGTGTCTACATGTGTTTGTTGACATAAGAATGAATGTCAATAACAGTCCAGCAAGTCTTGTTGCTTCCATCCTCTCGTCTGTTCTCATCGTATGATTCATCAGTTACTGGTTTGGTCTATAAAAAAACATAAAATAGGGATTTCTTAGTATTTTTCTAAAGGTATTTTATTATTTATTTTGTCTAGGTCTAAATGCAAGTCTAAACTTTTTGGATAACGCAACGGCCAATAGACCTATACTGCAAGCTGACATGTTTCAGTATCAAAGAATGGTCTATAAAATGGCCCCAAATTGTGGCTCAGCATCTGAGGCACTGCATGCAAACAACCCGGCCGATGACGGAACTGGACCACGCTTGGCAGCACTCACCTCCCCGTGTGTCGGAAGGCGCGTTGTCGGCGTTCCCCGTCGCCGCCGACAGGCACCAGCAGCGCAGAGCGAAGATCAGACAGGCGAAGTCCCCCCTCCGCCTCCAGGCTCTCGTCATCGCTCCTCGGGGGTTGAGACCCTTTCCACGGGACGGAGACCGGAGCAGTCCGCTGTAATGTGGCGAGGGCGGACTAAACTACAACAACAACAACAACAACAACAACAACAAAGGGCTCCAGCGCAAGACGAGACTCCAGAGGGAATGTCCCACTCCGGGGGAAGGAGCTGTCAAAAACTTTTGCCCGCAACACCGGCCGTGTGACCGGAGACGGCCCGCGGACGCGCGTACAAGTGCATGTGTCAGGCAAAGGGGTCCGCGCGCGGAGCTGCAGGGAGCGGTGACGGGCCGCGGCGGGGAGCGGCGGAGCGGACAGCATGGGAGGATGTGGAGGAGCGGTGGGGACGGACCTGGCCGTCCCCTCCCGAACCACGGCGGCCACGCTTTGCCATGTGCGCCCCGGTCTGCGCTGGGTCCTAGAGCCGGGACAATTCGATTCAGTCCGCGGTTTAATTCAAATCTTTTAGACAGGATTCAGTGAAACCCAAAAAAACCAAACAAGTAACCTAACCCTAACTCAAAGCAAGAGGTATGTAAAATGCACCATAGTCGGATCATTTTCAGAGGTCGATGGTGACGTCTTTCTGGGTTGCGTTAGGGGGCGCAAACCTGATCAAGTGGAATGAATTGGGGCCTATGGAGTTGTAGTCCCAAAATGTAGTGTTTATTAATTCATATTTCTCTATGTTTTGGGGGGGTGGTTGAAGAATTTTTCAATAGGAATCGATATTTGCCTTCCCAGTGGTGGTGAAATTACCCTTTCCGTAAATTCGAAGTATTTGTCAGACACTTACGGAATTCGCCATTTTGGCGTCATCTGAGCCTTTTGTTGTGTGAGCATGGAATTGACACCCTGATCATTTAGCAGCATTAGGCTGTCAAACTCTATGATGCTTCTTGTCATTTAACCTTATTCTGTGTGCCTAAAAATATTGATTATAATAATAATAATAATAATAATAATAATAAAAAAATAAATCATCAAGTAACCAAACAGCATACATTAGCAGATTGCTGGCATGATATGGGCAAAAGTCTTACTTCATTGAAAGAACAGTTAGGTTATATGACAAACAACAGAACAAGATGCGCAGGAAAAGCTATATAGCAAAAGCAAACCATAATTCATAACAGCAGGAGCGGTGTCTGTTCGGCTTTTTAAAAGTGAGGCTACAGATGAAATTGTTGTTCAGAGCAAAACGGTTTTGGACAGTTTTGGAAATGTGATGCTCTTTTTGCCCGAGAGACACTTAACACATTTTAGCCCTCAGTTTATTTGTATGAACTGAGGGGCAACATAACAACCAATGTCTTTCGTACTGTATCCATGGTGAGGATTAGAATTAAAACATGTATTTGTTTGTAGTAGTTATAACAGATCTACCTCCTATGTGTCTCTGGCTCAGTCTCAACCGCTCTCAACTAATCAAGTGGATCCACAGTGGATTAAGATGATCAACCTCTCTTCTAACTCCCCCGTTTTAAACTGTGGTGGATGAAGCCTCAGAAAAATAGGCAGCTACCTAGTTTAACCGTGGCATTGTTTAGGAGGTAATTTTGGCTGGGAAATATAGGGTTGGATCACTGTAATGAGTTGTGTTGAGTGAAAATAAATGATTCAGCTTCTCATCTAGCGTAGTCAATCAAGTAATTGGAACAACTTTGAACTAGGATTTGAAATGAAGCTGTGTGTGTGTGTGTGTGTGTTTATAGAGTGCTTGTCTGCACAACACGGCTTTGGTGTGAGTCATGTTGAGATGAAATAAAAAGCAATTCATTACCCCATATTGTATATTCAAAACAATATTCAGCAACCAAAATTGTGTGTCACCCCTCATTTTGAAATACCACTGGGATTGTCCGATCCTTCTCTCTATGTGTCCAGAGATAAACACACTGGCACAGACGAACCCCTGGTTACGTGGTCTGGTTTAGGGTCTTATCTTTTTCAGTGTGTGTACGCTGCAGGCAAACGAGTCACAGATGTCATTGCGCATACGTCACTTCACTCCACAGGCTAGAACAGCAAGAACAGGAAAATGCCTCTATAATGCCTGAGCTGCTGTGTAGCCTACACCTGTGTATTTTCATTTTCTCTCTCAAAATTTTAATTGAACTATACACCTTCAAAAACACCTCTGTTTGCTGTTTTTCACAAAAATTCATTCATTCATTGGGAAGAGACTACAATCACAATGCTAGAGCGCAGGGCTTCTGCTGGCCATGAGGCTAGATGTTCAGATTAAAATGGGTGCCGGTAAAAAGACGAATGACTTAACACAAATCAGTGGCACTGCTTCCACTCATACAATTAGACCTGTGCTCAGCCACTGTTCTCCGTCCTGACAGACATATCAGCCTCAGCCTCAGGGCGTGTAACTCAGTCCAGGCCACTGTCTTGCCAGTCAAGTGGCCTCAGAGCACACAGTCCACATTATGGAGAGATAGCTATGTGACACAAAGACACGTGATGCCTCGGAGAGAGAGAGAGAGGATGACTGACAGGAGTCCTTTATTTCTTGCATACAACTGCATGTCAGTCTGTGGTCATCATCTGGAGCATGGGCTACATGGCATGGGGGCAATTCTCCCATGTGGATTACACTTTTTGAATGGCCTTGCTGGTAACGTAGGCATCAGTAAAGTCAGTAAGTAGCAGCACTATTTTACAGTACATACATTATGTTGCTTGCTATGGACCATAATTGACAGTAAAGGGAAGTTAAAACACAGCAGCAAAAAATCAAATTCTAAGTTGATTCAACATTTAAGCTGACATTTTGTTTGGGGTTTAAAACGCATTCAGTATTAAACTCCCGAGCGATCCACTCACCAACAGTCTGCCACAACAGAGTGTGTTTGTCTGAGACCCGCGGCACATGCCCTTCCCCTGTTATCTCCTCCTCCCTGCAGACTCTGCTTAAGATGTCAGTCACCTCTACAGGCTACATGTGGACTTGTGGTCCCAAGCTGTGCTCAGAAGTCTCCTCTCTTATTACAATGTCATCCCTCGTTTGGAGTGCTGTGACAAAGGCCCCTTTCACAGGCGCTGCGCGTCTCCTGAGTTCGATTAGCTTGGAATTCCACTGTTCCGGATGGGAGGTTCCAGAGGCCTTGAGGCAGATGGGAGGCCAACGACGAAACAAGGTTCTCTCTCCTTCGCAGAACTGCACCAATGACAGAGTCAAGGTGATTCGCACAAAGCACTGAAACTGAATTTCCCTAGAAAAATGACACTGCGTCAACACAGAACACCCTTGGATTTCTTTTATTTCATTTCGAAATACTTGAGATCAGAGCAGAACTGTAACATAGATAAGGAATAAAATCATGAGGAAAGAAATTAGCAGAATTATATGATTAATCTGCACTGCATTTGATCTGTGGGTGTTAATTTGAGCAGGGAAGACAGATTACTCTGCATTAATATTTCAAACTCTTCTCCTTTTTTAATTACCAGTGCGTCTGTCGTTGGTAGGTGAGGGCGCCGGGCTCCTTTCAGTGTCTGCACAACATCAATTATCTTGATAGCATAATTCAATAGTCCTGATGCCATATAGAATTTTCAAATGTAGAATTATTTTACAGTGTAATGCTCAACCATATTGCTTATTTTTTCCATAATCTGCCATTGTGGCAGTGTTAAGCAGAAATATCTACATGTGTTTTGGTCACATGTCAACTTTTCTGTATGTTAATGTTGATAGGTCGTTAATTATTGGATGTGGGTCCAATCGTTCAGTGGGTTTCTTGAGAAGTTCAAGTGCCCCCCCCCCCCCCCCCCCCATAAATCAGAGAGCAAAAAGCAAATTATATTCTAACAGTTAATAAAGCCACTAGTTTCATTTCAGTTTTGATCAGAAAGTGGTAACGTGATTTATCAGCCCTGTATTGATACTTTGGTGCTTGCCAAAGCTTGTTGAAGACAGTCTGAGGAAACCAAATTTTTGCTTTAATAAGCGATCAGGCTGCAAAGGGCAAAGGTGAAAGAGGTCATGTAACTGGGAGTGTTATTAAAATTAACACAACTTTACAAGCATGTTAAAGATATACATAGACTGTAACAATACCGTCATTAATAACAAAGTATATTTTAATATACTGTACTGTACATGGAGAAAAGAGGGTTGAAATAATTGTAAATGATTCTTTTTGATAAATGATTTGCATCGTCTTGTGTTTATCTTTGCAGGATCTGGTCCAGAAGTCTCTGCAAAACAAGAAAAAACAGCAATGGTTTCGATGACTTACTACCCACCCCCACCCCCCAAAAAAAGACAGAACAAAAACAAATCTATCTGCACTCGGACCTCCCTTCGCTCAATCTTGAGAGCAGCTCTGCAGCACACAGGCGCGACACCTGCTGCTAAATTGGCTTTCACTTCAATCAGCCCCGCTCCTGAGGTGGTTAAGCTCGGTTAGGGGGAATAATTCTAACTTGCTATCTGACCAAACACCCTGCTATGCAATCACCCTCCTCTTACAGTACCACCAAACAGCTGGAATCTCATTTCAGCCAGCGTTCATAACCCCCCCCCCCCCCCCCCCCCCACTTTCAGACCCTACTATGAATCTTTTCTTTGTGCGTTTTGGAGACCCTTTCGGCCGAGAAAATGAGACCGTGTTTATCAGGGAGCAGCACGCTCCTTTACTCCCGATCTCACTCTGGTTGAGTCTGGCTAATAGTTTCATTTGAGAGGTGTCAAGGTCACACTGGCATCTCAACAGTCGTGCCTGCTCCATTTCCCCGAGGAATGAAACATTCTTTTTCAGAGCCATGGCTGCTGTCATTAAACCAGTCAGTGTAAATGTACTGTAGATGTGCTGTTTCCTTGTAAATTAAAGTTGTTGAAAAAATAATGCAAAACCCTTTTTTTTCAGAGGATACATCTATCACAATGTCCTAGTTCACACTAAACACTGGCAAATGAGAGCGAGGCCAATCGTCTTTAGATTATCTTGAAAAATGTGTGAGTAAAAACACACACACAAACGCTAACACGCCACCGGAAGTTCCTATTGCTGTGTTATTATCTGTGAAACATCTCTTCACATTTCCTACTTGTCATCTGACAGTGAATTCATTGTTGTGTTGGGTTACAATGAGAGAGTGAGTGAAGGCTCGCCCACTGGTGAAACTGAAAGGATCCAACACGGCCTGCCCTAAATATATCATGTATTCACCAAATGTTGCCCGTTGAAGCAGATTCTGGGCAACATGTTAGCAGGGCCTAAAATAAACGATTTAATAAGTGAGCTTTGCTTCCCTAAGCCAAAATTACACACAGGCCCACAGAGTGAAATGGGCTTAAATGTGATGCAGTAAAGGTTTAGTTGTGACATGAATTATAAGAAGCTTTAGTATTTTTTCTGATTCTGGTTTTGAAGAAAGCTCCAGAAACTGAAAAGTAAATGATGTCAGGAAAGTGAAACAGACCCAAATATTGATTGCACATTTAATTTGGCGACAGTCCAGTGTTATGAATGACAGAGGACCCAGATTTGACAGTCAAACAGTGACCTCTGCTGGACGACAATCAAACTATGTTTCATAACTATGAACGGTGCTTTGATAGCTTTTGATGGTTCACTTGCTCACATTAAGTTAAATAATCAAAATAATGTTAATAAATATGTTTTCTGGTCCTGTTTATTTAGTTTTCTGTTACGTGTCTGTCTTGTAACCTCATGTTGTAAAGAAGTGTTCCCCCCCAAAAAAATACTTTATTGTTGCCATAACATATACTGTACTATACTGTACATAATTAGGCAACAAGTTTTCAGCCTGGTTTAGTGAAAAGTGTATATTCATATTGTCTGTGTTCTGTGTAAAGGTTAACTGTAATATCATGTGTCAACAGTGAAAAGCAAGAAAGAAAAATTTAAATAAAAAGTTTAACCCATCTGTCCTCCTCCTGGGTGATAAATAAATGTGACTAGGCCACCATGACCAACATCTACATCTCCAATAATATTCTGATGAACACTTTGTCTTGCAAAAAGCATTCAGATTTGAAAATGCCACCCTGTTGCAATGGTTCACAGCATGGGCTGTATTTGAACATAGTGTTATCAGTGGGATTTTGTTTTGTTTGCTCTTTATGTTCTACTGAATTACTTTTGTCATACAAAGATGACCGTTTTCATGTACAGCAATCAATGTTTTGAACTCGTTTTCTGTACCAAAAATAATATATTTTTTTACCTTTTTAAAGACCTCTGCTCGCAATCTGTTGGTCTGTGACACAACCCTCTTTTTCTCCTCCTCCTTTTTCCTTGTCACCTCTGGCAGCTTGTTGTAAATCCTACAGACATTAAAAAAAGGCAAATTCATACAGGGCCTGGGAATATGGTATTGAAAGTCTGAGGGTGGCTGAGCTATGCCAACAGATTGGCATACTAGAGACAAGGCCTTATCTAGTGAGACCACAGCCTGCAAAAACCTGGATCCACTGATAAACAGGTCCCACACAGACTCCTTTTTCAGTCCCACAACGACAGACAATTTGTTCAGAGATTCTCTATGTCAGATAGTGTCGCTTGTGAAAAAAGATTACAATGGGCAGCCACCATCTGATCAGGTGTGCCTTTCTAGATAAGGGAAGAAGAAGAAAAAATAAAAGAAAAAGGATAAGGTATACAGAGGGAAGCTCATATCTCTACTCTTGAACTATGGGGATCAAAGTTGCATTGTACCCATGCAGTATTTGCTTGTGTTCATGTGGGTTTGTGATATTTGTACACAAACCTGCATGCATGGCAGAAATGACAAGCAAGCTTAATTGATTGTGCTGAATAAAAAAAAATACAACAGCGGGTGGGGAGAGACAGGGTGATATCATCTGACGTGCGTTTGGTCTGGAGAACTCACCGTCTGGACCTCAGCTGCATCTCTCTGCCTGATATAGACCTCTCCCTGGGCTTGAAAAGGTTATCTAGGACACACACAAACACACACACACACACACACACACACACACACACACATTGGAATAACAAATAAGAATTAATATGTAAATGATACTTGAATATGTAAATGAACACTGGGCCGTATGTGATCTCTCTTTTTCTGACAGTTACTCACTTGAGTATTCACACATCCACACTTGGACAACTTCAAACACAAACACAGACACACGGACACAGACACACACACACACACACACACACACACACACAAACACAAACACACACAAATACCATATCCAGTCCTGTAAAGTCTAACTATTATGTCTCTCACAAATTGAAATGAACTGCCTGACTGCTGCTCTTCAGGTCAACAACCCCAAGACTCTTCGTTCCTCATCAGACTTCAGACATGGGACCAGTGTGAGGTTTTTCCTTATTCCCAAAGTCCTCCATAACCTTCTGGAATTTTAAATTAAATTGAGATGTTATGCCTCTCTTCTTTAATAATGTTTTACCGAAGGGTTGAGCAGTCACATATTTATTACAGTTGGAATTGCTGCAAAGACGAATAGCTGTACACAATCTGCTGTGATGAATGTGTGAAAAAAACATGCTATGACGATTTTGAATGCATTTAAGAAACTCCAGTAGTGCCCAGACTCTGTTGAGAATCTGTCAAATTAGCTTAAAAAATCACATATTTCCTAAGGAGCACAGTAGATAATCAAATATGTCAGCCAAAGCAGCTGAGAGAAATATTGAATGTGGTGTGTATGCTCACTTCAGTTCAACAAAGATGTGTCAGAGTTTTTAAGTCTGACAGGCGTAGTATGAAAAATAAATTAAATAGGACTGACTGAATATACTGTATAACAACATATCTGCACATACATCATTATCTGCACCTCGATTAATATTAAATGATATTACAAAAAATCTTAAGAAAAAAAAGCCAGATGTAGATACACACTGTTATTGCGTCTCTCTGTTATTTTCTATGAAAGGTTTACAACATTTTGGGTGACAACTGCAGAATAGCAGGCTATTTTTGTGCCTTGCTGGATAACATTTTAAACACATTTTGCAACATTTGGCAATTAAATATTGTTTCTTGGTCAGCATGCTGCACGTTTCATTGTGTGACATTGTTTGAGCTTGCATGGCTAAAGTAGAAAAGAAACCATTAGAGAATCATTGCATTGCAGATGTGTATCTTATGCATGCAGAGCCTCAGAGAAAAATGCATGAACTGATCTGCAATACTTGATAATGGCCAGCAGAGAGCAAAGTTGGATAGATACCACTAGACTATAAAGGCAGCATTATGTCAAATCACCCCCCTTCCCCCCAGATCTGCCGAGGTTGTTGAGGTTAGAGTGAATCATTTGAGACATGATGAAGTCTGACCACATGTTGGCTTATTTACCTTTTTAAGGATTTTAATGTTTATCGCTATAGATGTAGAGAAACAACTGATGGGAAACATGGTAAATGATTGATCTGAGATGGGGGCTTTAAGAACTTAAAGTACCGGGCAGTGAATTGCATGCCGTTGTCATCGCACTTTTCCTTCTACAACGTCCATGTCTTTCAAATGACCAACAGTCGCTGTGGTAGCCTACAGAAACCTTCTGAATCACCTCTTAGAAAGAAGGGTGACATATCCCACTTAATGACTTACCTCCACTTTTCCAGGTTCCAGGCAGTTATTCAGAAGGACTTACCACTAAGTGGATCGGGTGTGGTGCAGTTCCTCTTCAGTTTGCCCTGATCCTCCCCGAGGCCCTGCACCAGGTCTGGATTGGAGTCCTGCAGCACTCTCCTTCTCCTGGATCTCTGCTCCAACCTCTTCACTCGACCCTGAGATCGGCCGATGAAGTCAGGCCTGAAGAGCTCCAAAGCCTCCTGGGTTGGGTGAGAGTGGTAAATACAGTAAGCTCCTCATTGGTGAGAAGAATACTCTTCAACATACAGACACTAATCCTGAGGAAAGAGAAAGAAAATCTCCACCGGGTTAAAATCTATTCAAAACAAATAAATCCCAAATCTATTCTTTAACCTTGGAGAATCCTCTTCACAGCCTTGAAATAGCTAGGAGGTGCAGGCAACATGGTAATATTATGCTCATCTTAAGTGGGGATAAAGGTAAAAGAGCTTTACTCACAGGGGGAATGTGAATCCTGAAAGCCTCACAAACCTCACTGGATCTTTGCCCCACAACTTGTAATATTAACAGGATATAAAGGAAAATTGGAATGAAATATAGTAGGAAAATGAAAGGAATAAAAAAGGGAATCTTGTAATAATAAGATTTATTTTAATCCCCAAATTACTTGGCGGTGTCAAACATAAACTAAAGCAAAAAGAAAAGAAAAATTGCTTCCAGAAAAATCACCCCCCAAGACATGCCGCTATTGTTATGATAATGTTCATTCCAACAGTAAACACATTAAAATTGTCTGTGTGGGTAAATCTTAATTAAAATAATCAAACATATCCTCCCTGAGGTTCCACATGGCACACACGAAGCACTTTTCTACATTGATCCTTATTCTTCCTATACTATTAAAACAACTGCTTTTCATGTTATTTCTCAACTAAATAAATTACTTTTATGTAGCCAGTCAGGAAATGTTGTATTTGCATCCTCAGTGGCTTCTTAACTTTGCCAGATCAAAGGCAACAGAAGGAGCAGAAAGTTGGAAATGATCAATCAGGGACTCGCATTGACTTTTTGCTTTGCTTGAATCTGCACAAATGCTCTCATTAGGAAAATGAACTAGATATGATGAACATAAATAAATACATTAAAACTGTTTGAAAAATTAGGTTTGGACAAAAAATATATTTAACACAGAATCAGCTTTCATCAGCAAATGGAGTCGTGCAGATGCGTAGGTTGTCATTAGGTTGTTAAGTATTGATTCTGGAGATCATCCTTGGACAGGAGGGGAGAAATTGTCTCCCCACTTGTATCTTGTGACCTATAATTTCCATACATGGATCATGTGATCGTCTGAACGGTCATGACAAATGAGCAGACTCCATCCATTGATGCAGGTCATTGCGCAGGTCAGACTATGAGGAAAACAATAACTCTTAAAGATCACAGTCAGGTTTGTTTTAGAGCACTCTACAGTATTTGTTTCCATTGTGCGGTATATTTCTTGAAAGACAAGTAATTATTCAGGCAATCTAATAGAAATTTGACTCCTACTTTGAGGCTGAGAGTCTTGGGTGTCCCATGTTCTTCTCTGATGTCCGTCACTGTATGCTTGCTCCCTGAGTCCACTTAAGAAACGTATAGAGATGTGAAATAGATGTTAAATTGGAAAGTCACATCACAGGAAACAGGAAAATGAACACAGCTCAAACTGACCCTTACAGACCCCCACACCACTCATACACACTACCCCGACAGCTCCTAGTGAAACAAAAGCCAGAGGGAACATGAGTGTGGTCTATGAATAATGTAAAAGACGACATCCATCCTTCACCCATAACTGCATTCCTCTACCTTTTTATGTAAGTATGTATGCATTCAATACGCTGCCATAACCATGCAGTGGGCATGTAAATAGAGCATCACATGCAAAAAAAATTATGTTGCTGGTCGAACAATTTCTATAGGGTATGTCTTGCCCTTTATGAATCACAATAAATGAATCGAACAATTAATAAGAACGATGTTT
This sequence comes from Scophthalmus maximus, assembly GCF_022379125.1. Lineage (NCBI taxonomy): Eukaryota > Metazoa > Chordata > Actinopteri > Pleuronectiformes > Scophthalmidae > Scophthalmus > Scophthalmus maximus. The sequence goes on along the minus strand of NC_061524.1, from coordinate 18,252,634 downwards.
AACATAGAAAAAAAGCTGTGGGACTATGCAGCAAATAAATGTCATAAAGTGGCGAGAGTTGTTTGATAATTAAAAGTGTTGCTTTTCTTGCGAAAGCCCATGTAACACATCAGGCAGCGACATTTTAGATTACATTTCAATCCTATCAGCTGTGACATCCACTGACAGTTGTATATGCCTACTCACTGCATGTAAAGTACAATCTATGCTCTATATTCTGAGTGTTATGGCTAACTTCAATATCAAAACATTCGTTCACGTTGCCACCACACCATGCCATAATGTTCCTCTGCTGGTAATGATTAAACCCCTAACAACAAATTACATTTCCTTCATAATATGTCTTCAAAATACAAACACCATATGGACATTAACAAGATTAACTTGATCGTCATTGGAGGGGGTCTTTTAAACAGAAACACATATTAGGAAATGTGCTTTAGGCAGCCCAGTTCACCTGCATGCCGCACGGAGGGTCAGCTTCCTCCATGTCCTCAAACATGGCAGCCCCTTTGCCTGGCTGACAGGTGTGTGTTCTTCACAGACAAAAGGAACCGTCTCATCTGTTAGCTTATGCTAGCATTGGTATTGGAAAAGGGAAAACAGCTAGCTGAACTAAATTGGATGGTCCCAGTGATAGTGAAATGATAGATAACTGGTATAACTGTTACTGTGAGCTGTAGAGGTGCTTTAGTTGTTATCTTTGCACAAAGCAAGGCGATTTCCCACTTCCTACTTCTTATTCCCAGTCTCTATGCTTAGCTAAGTTAGGCTAACTGGCTGCTGGTTATAGCCAGGGGTGAAAGTAAATTTAATCTACCCCAGGGCATTCCGCAATGAAATGTAGTAGCAAGCCAGTTGGAAAATATTGCCAGGGGGACCGAGGGCATGCTTCCTCGGACAAAAAATTTGTTTGTCCACCTTATCATAAACATGTAGGTAAAATATTGATAGTTAACCAGATTCAAAAGACAGATTCAAAAGACAGCTTTTTGTTTTAGCTTCTGCATGATTATTTGCAAATATCTTAGTCTCAAATTTTAGCCCCTGGTCACTTTTTTGAGGAAATATGTTAATAAAGTAAAGGACTGTACCGGCTTACTTTCGACCCTGTGGGATCCAACTTTGGAAGAAAACACATTTCACAAAATATGAAACTATTCTTTAATGATGGCACAACTTAATTAAATAGCTAGAAGACCAAAAAAGCATGCACTTTGGGACTTGTACACTGTGTTAATTACCATATAAAGCATCCAGAAGTGTCTGTCACCAACAATTAAACAGGAATTTTCCTCTGTGGTAAAAACCACAATGTATTTCTTAATACATCTCTCATTAAAAAGATTGATCTCATTCTAACTTTCGTACCAGGAGATCCCGAGGAAAATTCTTAAAAATCATGCAAATACAATCTATCTTTAGACTTGCAATCCATTGTTAATGTATGCAGTAGCAGTTTCTAACTTGAATTTTAAATAGAAATGTTGGTAGTCAGAGGATAACTGAAAGCATTTGTTCTTAATTTAAATCTAAATCAAGTTAGCGTGTACATGTTCCAGTTGGGATTTATTTTAAACATTGTGATTGTAGTGTGGTGGGTGGGTGTGGGCTTATTAACAATGCATGAGGTATTAATCAAAAGGTGAGAGGAAGAGTGAAAAAAATTATACTCCCCACCCTCAGAGATCACCCTGGTACCCCAATCAGCTTACTGATATGCCTTGGAAATGTGATCTTATCCATGATATCTTTAGAATATATGAGTCAGTGAAAGGAATATACAGATCAATTGGCATGGATACTTTAGAGTTTCACTTCTGAAGCAAGGTGATGAAATTCATACCTGGGCCAATATTGAAAGTAGGCTGCCTGAGCCTGAAATTGCTCTGGGAAGGGAAGGCTGCCTCATCTGCATTCCCCTTTTTCCTGCCAGCCTTTGTGTATGAGGGGCTTGGCCCTCTGAATGACAATAATCCCAAAGCAGAGTTGTGGTGCTGTGTGTCTGAATCATCAGCCTTGTTGGTATAACCATTAGCGTGCGCTGTTAGCTCAACCTTGTGGCCCTGCTGCTTTGATAGAGGGCTGATGCAGTGACCCAAACCCCTGTCTTGGCCATTGGGCTTGTTACTGTCCAGCATTGAGGCTCTGGGTCTCCCGTAAACCCTTTTGGTTTTGGCTGGTCTGGTATCTGTGGAGGATCTGCAGCAGGATGCGACACCAATGCGAACAGACAAGGTGGATCTGTACAACGCAGGTTGACCTGCTCCTCTTCCCTCTAGTTCCACAAGGGAAATGGAAAGTGACTTGTCTAAAAACACAACAGAGCTAGTGGACCTTAGAGGCACTTCACGATGGATATAAGACCGGTAGGAAGGCAGTGAGGACAGGTTCATTAATGAGCCACCTAATACATCTCGCTTTAAGTCACCCTCTGTGTAGCTCAGTCTGTGTTGTACAACTTGTGCATTCCTCCTTGCTGGATCTCTCACTAGGAATCCATCTGCTGGTGAGAAAGATGGTCTGACCTCATTTGGTGTCACAATTGTAGGTTTCTGTTTGCCCACGTCCGGTTGGGGCTTTGAGACTCTCATTGTGCTCGTGGGTAAAAATAAGGTTCCTCTCCAAAATGTTTCTGGTAGGTTTGGCAAGTTGATCCCTTTACTGGAGATGATGGATACACAGGGTCCTCAGAGGTGGAAAGTGATGGTAAAACATTCCGGGCTGCAACAGTGATGGAGGAAAATGCTGTCTTTGGACTCCTTCCCACCACATCTGGGACACTGAATAGGTTGGAAAATCTCACAAGATTGACTATTTGCAGTCAGAGTAGTCGAACTATGTTAGTGCTCTAAGAGACACACTTTCCTTCTCTTGTTGCCCCTGCCAGACACACCATGACAGGACATTCCTGTGCAGTGAAGCAGCAATGTGCTTACTTGAGACCTAAGAAAAGACAGAGAAAAGAAAAAACTTCATATCAGTGTGCAATTGACTCCTCTACAAAGTGAAAGATTCTATAACTCAATTGAAACCAAGAGAGACTGCAAATACAAAGATATTAACCACCTTAATGTGATTGGAAGAACTTATTATCTGCTCCCTTGCTCGATCTGTTTCTGTTGCTGTTGCCATGACAGTGTCACAACTCGCTGGGCTGCACTTTGGGACAAATTATCCATGACATTTAAAATGAACAACTCACATTTGTCTCGTGCAAAACACTGGATGTCTGTTCTTAATATCAAAATATAAATAAATAAATCAGACAGACTTTGAACTCAGACTATACATTTAATTAGATGTACCTTTGTTCTGCTTTTGTACACACCTTGCACACCTTAGTATTTTTCACAATAGCACACGGTAATTGAGCACAGAGTGCAATGTATCCACCCAGTATTTGCATAAACACTGTTTAGTAACGTTGCAGATCATGAGACCTTGAGTAAACAGACAAATACGCCCACAGCTGTTTACATCTTTGATATTACGTTTCAATACTTGGGGTTTTCTGACTGCAGACACCCACTGACATTGACCAGCTGTTTTTTCTACTACATGAAACTACAGCTTTCATGTCAATGGAAACAGTATTTGTGCTAACACTTCAATATCGCATTATTCAATTCCCTTTATCATTCCATCATGTACTCCCTGTTCAACTCCAGCAATCAACACCCGGACAAAAAATCTCTCTCTTTTTTTTTTCTTCTGCTACCCAGCTCAGCTCATGATGACACTCCCAACGTGGTTATCTGCTTTGCTTGCTGGCGCATTCTGGATTATTCCTTAACACCAAACAATAGCTTAATCGTTTATGCCTATTGTTTCAGAAGGCACCGGATGGGGTTTTATCAATTCATCTTTAATCATGATATACCAAGTGCACTACTCTGACGTCAGCTGATGCAAAGCCCCAGTACCCATTACTGTCAATAAAACTGAGATTAAAACCAATGGTGTTATAATTTACTCTTAAACTTATCAAGCATGCAGAGCCTTCACTCTACGTTATACAATGTCACAGTGAGACCTTGCAAATTGAAGTCATGTTGTTGGCCTGTTAAGATGTTTGCATGAACGCTGGAGTGCACATAATACAAGAAAAGCAATTATGTTTACCCCCTGTGTTCCACTTTGAGGTGAGTCACATGGGACCGGAATGCAGGCTTGAATAACAACACTGAAATATAAATTTACACATACACAGCCCCCCCCCCCCCATTTTTCCTTTATTTGTGTCCAGCCAGCAAGTATAGTTAGAGGAACAACAACATTTTTATATGTTGCACGAAAGAGGGGCATATATGGGAGTTTCTTATTGTTAGAGAAAGGTTTTAAAACCAGGCTTATAGTGCATCGTTTAAACTGGGGAATAAAAAAAAAATACTCAAATGAACTCTGAAACACTGGAAAAAGGGGGTGACGAGTCTTTCAACTAAAGACGAATGCTTTTTTATGCAGTTGACATAATACACTGGTATGTACAGTATTTGACAGAAATGTAGGGCATATATTATATGGCTAAATGCGAGATGGGATAGATGCGATTGTGTAGGTTTTTCCTATTTTGTTGCATATAGTACAGACATACAAACAGGTAACAAATGGTCAATCTGTGTAGAAATTTGTTGATTTTTTAGCTGACCAAAATACACCAGCTAGATTGTCTGTGGAGCTATACACTGGAGCTGCTTCCAGTGCAAACCCTTCGATCATCTGGTGGTGTTGGGGTGACTAACACTGGTGTTGCAGGATCAAGGAAACCACACGACTGATAAAGCCGTAAATGAGATAAACGTAATCCAATGAACAGTCGAAGAATAGCATTAAGATATGATAAGATAAGATATGACAAGATAAAATAAGATAAGAATTACCTTTATTGATCTCCAGTATAAAGAAAATGTTACTTTGTCACAGCATCACAAAGAAAAAAAGTAATAAGTAATAAAGTAATAATAGAAAATAGGAAACAGAATCTAGGAAAACAGAATGTTGGGTAAAATAAGATAAAATAGAAATACTATGAACACAATGTAATGTAGCTGTAAAAAATTAGATAATTGTGCAGTGTGTGATTTGTAATGGAGTCTTAGACTGTGGGTGCTGTGGCGTTGTGCAGTCTGACAGCTGACGGCATAAAGGAGCCCCCTGAGTGCTTTTAAAATATTAAAAGCTAAAATGATCCTGATGGTGAGGCCAAACAAACACTTAGAGGGATCCTTGATAAGATAGAATAAAAAATATAGTAGATTTCAGGGCATCCCCTTGAGAAACAAAACTCTTGCAAGGCTGGATGGCAGCTCCTGGTGCAAGAGCATACAAGAGCAGTGACTGTTTCGTAGCATGACATCACAAAGTGATGGTTAAGTTAAAGCCTTATGGCTCATTTCAAGATGAAGTTTCTTAATGGGCATTTCCCTGAGCTGATACTTGCTGAATTTATATGGCACTACTATATAACTACATGGCAGTTTGATGCGTCAGTCTAACATTCAACAATATGTGACTTTTCATTTATCATCCACCTGTATATACAGATTCATTTCACTCCTCTCTTATTTACCAATTTTCGTAAACACTATATGACCAATATGACCAAAAGAAAATTTTGGTCATATTTTCCATGTTTCACACTGTGAAAAAGTCGTATGAAATTACCAGAATCAAGAATACATTGATCTTCCTCACAATCATTTTCCATGTAGACAAAGCCTTATATAAAGGATTGAACATGTGCCCTCATTTATTGAGTTGATCCAGCTGTAAATAATTGCAGATCAGTGCACCTGCTAGCATATAGCTTAAAAAAATGTGTCCACAATTAACACACTATTTACGCCTGTTGGAGTAACATTTGGTAAAAGTGTTTTTTTGTGGCTGTTTATTTAAAGATGAAGGCCACTGGTAGGAACAATTTGGTTTGGGGCTCAGAGCAAAACAGACTGCTGAAATATTCCATCCATCCATTATCTATACCACTTTGGGGCTGGGAACAAAACCAGCTAGCTGAAAAATTCAGAAAGCTTACTTTTGTTAGTTTACTGTGGTACTGGCATTGGATTAGTTTGACATGAAAAAAATAAATTATCATCCTTCAAACGCAAACATTATGCACCTCCCACCAACAGGTCTGTGAGATGCATAGGAAAATATGCAAGACGTGTGTTTGTGTAAGAAAAATAGAAACAAATGTGTGTTTGCGAGCGACAGATAGAATGACAGCACCCAGACACTGAACAGGGTTTGTACTTGGCTGATGTGACTGTCTGCTTATTGTTGCGTGCATGGAAACCGTTGACTGAATAAACCTTTGTGGACCTGACACTGGCAGGAACAGGGAGCGAGGCCATGGGACCTACATGTGGTTAGGAAGCAGACGGGCTGTGCAGAGCTGTGGGTATATGAAAGATGAAGCCAATGAGGCTTAGCGAGGGAGATCTTGGACAAAATGCTGGTATTCAGAGATGTCGTATGTGATGGTGCGAGCAGAGGTTATTTTTTGTCATGGACTATTCTTATTACTTTAAGCGCACATTGTCTTTCATTTCTCTGCAAAGTCCTTTTTTCCCCACAATTCAACTATTTTAGTGAAAACAAAAGCCAACAAATTATCTTGGAATCACTACAATGTATAATTTCCAAATATGCTCTTGACGAAGGTTAAATTACCTTCTGAGCACACGTGTTGTTGTTCAGTGCATCAGGGATCATAATGATGATGGGCATACAACATGCTCCAATGTTTTATGCTGCAGCAGTTACATAGTTACAGCAGTGTGTCAGACAGAGTCAAGCGTGCTTTAATGGTCCTGACTGTGGGCCACAGGAATGTGGTCACATGGGGCATAATCTATTTAAATTCCCAGTAGGAAAATATACCAGTAGCCTCCAGAGTTATTTGTACTAACGTAACAATTATCCCCAACTGAAACAACCAAACAAAATATAAAGTTTGTACTTATTAACAACTATCTATCTACTAGTGCCACATCTACAAGTGACTTGTACATAATATATAAAATAACTGGTACTTTTGTAAATATTTGGCTGAAATGCAACACTTTCTTTGTCCTGGCTTTTGACTCTGCCTTCTATTTTATTTATTTCTAATCATTGAGGAAAACAAGTTTGACATACACATATAAAAACAAAAAAATTGTATTACAGAGGAATATTAGAAGCGTAATTCTTAGATCTGCCTTCCAACCTCTATTGTTCATAGTGCAAAGGCGTCTTACCTCATAAAGCAGAGTTTCCAGCTAAAGACATCAACTGTTGCACCTCTCTTAAGAACAGATATATCCACTTCGTTCAACAGAGGCCACAATGTGAGCTCGCCTGCACTCAGTCCGGAGCACGACAGATCTGCAAACACCAGGTATCCAAGATTGACTGGTCTTTTCTAAAGCCCCATGGGAAACTCCTCTCGGCTGACAGGAGTCAAGGATCAAGAAGCATCCACTCAGTCAGTATGTTTATACAAATGACCCTGTGTGCTTACGTTAGATGCCTGCAAGCTAAGAGCTAAATATGCACTGTAAACGACAAGAGGGCGAGTCTCTGTCCTTGGTAGAACTTTAACAGTGACCACTCTTGTGAACGGATCTTGATATGGTTCAATTAATTCATCCTCCTCTGGAGCAGGGATGCTGGTTGCAGGTCACCCACCAGGGACCTCCGGAGCTTCCAGCAGAACCATTGGCCTTGTCCATATGAGTTGAACCCCCCCTAGGTAGACAGCTCAGTGAGGCTGTCTACCCTTGTTCCCTCCTCCTCTGTCCCCAGGGCCCAAGCTCAGGTAGCAGAGCAGGTGACAAGCTCTCAGGTTTCTGGACTTACATAAAAGATCCCCACTGCACAAGTGGAGTCAGAGGCTCACAGCAGCTCCTAAAGTTACCTAAGTGATGCAGCAGAGAAAATAATTTATACATATATGCTGATGAAATAATTTAAAAAAAGGGTTGTTTGCAATATAAGTCCTTTCTGCTCAATATTTTACAAAAATATTCTTTAAAGAGACACATGCATCTTCTTGGTATAGGCAGACCTGGTTGTGGACAAAACAACAGAGAGAAGAAAAAAGAAAAAAGAAAAGGCAAAACGATTAATACAGGTCTAGATAGGGTACAACACTGAAAGTGCTGAAAGTCTTCCCTCAGTGGAAGCCAGGCAAAGTAAGGTGAAATTAAACATCACAGTAAAGTACAGTGAGGTTACGTTTTCTCAATGATAAATAACCCTGTTACTCAACTGCAACCATAAAAGCATTGAGGTATATTTCACTCTTGTCAGCACCCAGGACCAAGTGGTTTTGCTCATGTGAATGCTGAATGAAGCAAAGTGATAACCACTGAGTTATATATCCAGCTATTAATATGAGTGATGTGCAACACTATCAACTGTTTGTGAATACAGGTGTTCACAGTGATCATTTGGTAGTCATGCAGAGTTGATGGGATATATTTTTTAATATTAATCATGAATAGTTTTATTTAATGGTTCTGTTTTTTCTTTTAACATAGTATGTTTGAATGTTTGAATTTCATTCCATCTCCGTGCTGTTTTCATCTTCATACTAATGGCTTACTTATCTAATTGTTTTTTAATTAAAACTATGCACAGAGACAAAATTGTATAAAGTTGCTTGTGTTATATATTGTCCACGTTGAATGTTAAATTCATACAATAAACACTGCACATAAAACAAAGCAAACGGTAACTGATAATAATATGACTGGAAATATATGTTTCTTAACCTCTCAATGACCTATTATTGAGTTCTGTTCCAGTTCCTGAAAATACTAATTGATTCTGTTATGTGACATATTAGAGCTTGAGAGTTTTAAGAATGTAAGGGACATAAAAACAAAAAATGGATTTTTCTCACCATGCCTTTAGAAATGTGGAGTCTATTCCAGGCTGAATCTATTGAAATCCTCATCTTGTGTCCATCCTACATCTCCCAAAAATGTCCCTTTGCATTTTATTGCCACTGTTTCAAGTTTTAAGGGTATTTGTGCATTCACTAGGGTGGTCTAAAGTCATATTTGCTCCAAGCTCTCACCTGCCCTGTTGTGTTGAGTATTTCAACACTGGCATAGTTTTAATAACGCAATCATAAGGTAAAAGAAACTCCAGCTTCATCCAATCACAAAAGGTCAACTTCTTATCACTGGAATGTGGCCTATTTTCTTGTCCCAGGCCTCCCTCTCAGCTTAAGTTACCACTGTCACTTAAAGCTTGCCCACATGCTCAAATGATTAAAGCTGGGCTTGAATAAGCAGTGTAAACTGAACTGTGCACTTAACAAAAAAGAATACCATTTTTTTCTATTCCACAAACTGTCTTCTTTTTATGAAATCAACACCTGCTGTGTATTGGGTTTGAAAGCATTTTCAGTTATTATGAGTCAATTTCGGACCAAAGGATGCAGAAGACTGGAGGGCTGAAGCAGATGAGAAAAGAAATGAATTGTTAACAATGTCTTTTGGTTTAAAAGATGGATTGTTTTTGCTATGACTCTATTGTTGGAACAGTGCATCTCTGGTGGAACAGGTGACTGCAGGGGGGCAATGTGGCTGGAGGCTGAGCAGGGCGGGTGATAAAGTGAAGATCCAAACAGAAAACTGCGAACAAGGATAACAGAGGCAAACTGGGAACTCAGGAATAGAAATCTCACAGGGAATACAGTAAGCAACTGGAGGTGTCCATGACATTTGTATCACATAGCAGACTGAACGATGTGGTGGAGGCTAGAGAGATGAGCCGGAGTTTGAATATAGCAGCAGGTTGAAGAACGGTGGGAACAGGAGCAAGGTAACACTAGTAACACACACACACAAACACAAACACACACACACACACACACACACACACACACAAAACTTTCCTGTGCCAACCCTGATTTGCAGTAATTCCTTGAACCTCACCCTTACTTACTCTCCACAAATGTAATGCTTCACTCACTCAAATAATGTTACCTCTGAATTTTTTATTCCAAAAATTCAAAATAAATAACTGGGAAAACAATTTATAAACATATGAAGTAGACAGGGTTGAGGTGTACGGAGTGAGGACAGATGTGTTACCTCATTCATCCAGAGGTTCACATTCATTCCTTTATCTGCAAAGTAATCCAAAAATTCTCTTCTAGAATTCAATTCTTAAATTTTGTGTTATTGTTGTTGTTGTTGTTGTTCATAAACACACAAAAAAAACCCAGAAGGCATGAGGAAGTCTCTTGGCAACTAAATAACACTTGTGTTCATTCTCTGATAAAATCTGAGGAGGAGGCAGATGGATTTTTTATAAACTTGATTTCACAATAGCTTGCCTAATTTTATAATTATGCAGAAGCAGCAGAGTGGCACAGAGCTGCATGACTGTGAAGGGCCCGGATCCAGAGGATGTCAGTAAGCACCTGGTCCATGGACAGTCAGTGTCTGAACAAGACATTGATGCTTGCATCTACAGCTCTATGTTGCAGCAACAAATTATCCCCCAGACATCTATTCACAAGTTAACAAACGGCTGCTGCATCAGTGGCAGCACGGTGCAACTCTACTGCTGTGGCTCCTGACTAGCAACCAACCAACATCCAACCAACCACTCACTGTATACCTAACACCTTTGCCTGCTACTATCCTCCTATTCTTTAGTCCCATTACAGAGCTAAAGAGAACAATGTAGCTGAAAATACAGTAAATGGTTAGCACAATGACACAATTAATATAGCTAATAACTAATATCATGTTCATTGGCCTTGGTTCCAATTTTGAGGACGACGTTGCACCAAGACTGTTTGTCTTCATAAATATGTTTTCTCTTTTCTGGTGGAGGCGTGCATCTTTCAGGGAACTCAATGGTAAAATCAGCTGCTGTATTGTGTCCCTCATTGTTGCACATGAAGAGCTCTGGCAGAAAGTAGAAAAAGTTGAATCATCATCAACTCAGACAGAAGCAGCATATAGTCTTACCTGCTCATGAGAGTGGCAGTCATTTCACTCTTTTCTTTCCTCTGCCACCGCTACTCAACATGCAGTTGTGTTTATATTAAAAACCGCTGAGGCAGAAACAGCAACTGCGTACTTCCTGAAAACAGCTTAATGGTTTACCAGGTTAGTTAAAAATTACCATAAAATATTAATAATAAAACAAATGTCAGTAAAACTTCAACTGGGGTCAGCAGTGGCTACTACTAGCAACTAAACAAAATTAAAATACAAGGCAGGCAAGTGTTTTATTTCTTATACCAACTCCACTTCCTGCAGAAAATGAAGAATTATCAGTCTGAGCAAACAGATGTCATGGAAAATATTCAGTGTGCTGGATGTGTCCTGTTGATCTTTAACGACACTCTCTGGGTTACAGTTTAGAAATAAATGGACAAACTCGAAGAAACAATGACAAATGAGGCCACAATCACAAAGTCAAAACTGTGAACTCATCACAGGCAGAGCTGTTGAGAGAAGGAGGATTGTGCCTTATCAAGTTTGATCAAAACATGTTTTCGTGTGAAACCACAAACAAAATTGTAACAGTCAAAGCCATAGACATGCACTTGATTTGCTTCATCATAATAAGGTTGAAATGCTGAATAAATGGTGTGAAAAAATATCTAGTTTTGTAGATGTGAATCTAGGACTGCTCTGAACCATATTAGAATATTTTTTGCTGATGAATTGTGGTGATTTATGTCCTTTTCAGTTGCAGACATGAAAAGGGATCTGAAGCAGTCACACAATCAAATTTCTGCCAGGACCGTGGCTGTGCTCTTCCCTTCCATGTGTATACATGGATAGCTGGAGGTAAGGAAAGCACACCTCCATACCCTTCCATGAGCCTTCAAGGAATGTGAGGCAGTGAGAGCAGCATCAGCCCTAGCGCAGAACAGAGCAGTCAACATTGACAACACATGACATTGCTTAGGTCAGTTACAGCATGAAAAGGAGGTGCTGGGGTGGAGGCAGGACGTGAGGTGGCTTGCAGTGGAAGCAGGAAGAGTAGGCAGGCTAAAGCAGCTTAAATAGAGAGCGCAATATGAGCTTTGCCAATTGAGTACGTACAAGAGGATCAGCCAAGCCCCCAGCTGATGTGTGCTGGCATAGAGATCTCTACTGCCTGATGTACTGGATCATGACTGAGCTTCACTTGGGGCACTGCTTGAATTTACACTTTGCTCAATTTCCTAAATTCAACATAGAGGCCAGAGAATTGATCCTTGATGTACTCCTCAGTCTTGTGGAGTCCTTTTAAGGTTGAAATGCACAGTGACAGAATTCAGATTTTTTTTTCTTTAATTAAAGCCCCAGTGTGTAATTTTTGTAATATTCTTGCAGCATCGCGTGGTAAAGTTGCAAACCACAACCAACTGAGCAACCGGCAGGGGACACTTTATGGTGGCGCACAGCTGATTCCATTTCTGGTTTCCGGCAGTGCTGAAAATTCAATGCGACGTATTCTGGACTGTTTTGCGCAACCGCATTCAACACGACATAGCAAACATGGAGACTTACATGGAGGTCGGGTCCACCTCATGTAACTATATTTAAGTCATTCAAATTGACGAAAAAACATTGGTTCTTTGTTGCAAGTGATTATGCATATATCACAAAGTTATGGACAATATATTCATTTTCTGTGAATAAGTTCTTCTAAATATTACACACTGTAGCTTTGAAGGGCACATATTATGCCCCCTTTTACACAAGTTACATTGGTTTTCAGGTGTGTGCACTACATGTCTTTGCCATTCCATGTCAAAACACCTCAAGGATCAAACCACACATCATCCTCCTCTTTCTGTATAAACAGCCCTGTGAGACTATGGTCGATTCCAGCGCTTGCCTGCTCACATCTTGCCCCCCTCCCTTTGTGTACCGCAAAGCCCCGCCTCGATCCGCCTCGCTCCGCCTGGCTCCTCCCCGGGCCTGCTGCGCAACTACGGCGTTGCGCTGCCATGACAACAGTCGCACGTGACAAGGCACAAACACGACAGAGAGACCCGGGAGGAACAGCGAACATGTTCTCCATAATTACACACAGAACGATAAAGATATGTATCGCGATAGACATGTTATCAATAGAAAATGCGTTTGATAGAACGTTTCGATAATTTTTTTGTGCTCGTTGGAAGAAACCGGAGCAAAGAATATAGCTACGCCGGCCGGCCGCGAGTCTACCTACGCCGGCCAGAACACTTATATCGTGATACAGTTTTCAGCCATATCGCCCAGCCCTAGAGCACATATGATCTTGAAAACGTACATTTGCCTCCTCCAGGGCTTCGCCTCGGACAGTTGGAAAGGCTCCGTCTGTCAAAAAGAGATGGGTTGCCAGTCCGGCGTTACGTTGGTCTGTACATCCAACAACAGAGCAAACATTATTATATCTTTTGGCCATGCCCGCGGTCGTCGTTCGCTTGCGGGGAGAAAATTATGGCGTAGACACGATCTGTTTTTCTGCACTTCAAGGGGGGAGGCGCTGCTCAGGTTGGGGGCGTGGTCGCCACAGTAGCAGGAGTCAACTTACGTCACTTGACGCCCGGTCTGTGAATGGCTCGTTTACAGACCGTCTGTACGGCCAACCCAAACCACGAATCAACGACTCATTGTTTTTCTTTTCATTCTCCGTGGGCTGGCAGACACCCCAGATAACCAAATATACGTGGAGGCAGGCTGAAAAGGTGCCTGGAGCATAATATGGGTCCTTTAAGATTTGAAAGTCTGATGTTGTCTGGTCTGTTTGGTTATAATGGTTGATTGACTGAAATTTCACATCACTCAATGATTAATCAAATAGATATGGACTATAAAGAATTTCTAGTCTTATCGATCACTCAAAGCACTTAACAGTACTAGTCACATTAACCCATTCACACATTCATTCATACAGCGCTGCTGTACACTAGGGGTGTGAATCTTCACTGGCCTCACGATTCGATTTGATTACGATTATTCTGTCAACGATTCGATTCGATATCCCGATGCATCACGATGCATAACAATGTGTTGGCTACATTTTCATCAGTTAATACAAGCAGTCAGACTCTAAGCACTCCCTTTCTTCTTTTATTTTATCCAAGAAAGGACACAAACTGTTAGTTTATATAGTGCACTTATTCATAAAAGAAAAATATTTAAATGTTAAAATAAATGTCTTAACATTAAATTAAATTATAAATCAAAATAAATAGAGACTAAGCTTACCATCTACATTATTAGTGTGGAAATGGTCATCAAAAACTAAACATAAATCCTTATGTTTTGGAAAGGTGCAATAAATTACAGTCCTGCTGTAACCTGTATTCTACAAAACATCACAGGACAAGAGCACTTCCTGATTGTGACTAACATTACAATGAATCTGGAACACAAAAGTACAGGTAGCATTGAATAGGGGCGTGAATCTTCACTGGTCTCATGATTTGATTCGATTACGATTTTCCTGTCAACGATACGATTCAATTCGATTTCACGATGCATCGGGATGCATCACAATGCAAGCATCTTCCATTTTTAATATTACTGCACATCATGGCTACGTTTTCATCAATGAAACAAAGCAGTCAGATATATATGAACTCCCTTGTTTATTTTATTATTTTAAACTAAAAAAGGACACAGCAAGGTAGTGTAAGGTAATTTATTTTTGTAACATTACATTTTTATTGGAATCTGTTTTTGGGTTGCCTCAGCAAAATGCTTAGTGATTTTAAATTGAGGTTTTATTGGGAAGGGCAGAACGGAAGAAGGGAGTGGATGACCTGTAGTGTTTGACGGTGATAAATAAAGTTGTTGTTGTTCAATAAAAGCTCGGTTACAGCATCAATTCTTGGCTGAGCTGGGTCCGCTATTTCCTTGACAGGCACTACTACTACCAGGAAGTCATTTTGAACTCTAAAACTTTATTGTCCAGCCGCGGTCAGAAAATCAACAAGTAATGGCAATAATCTATAATCGATTATTGTCCGTCACTGCATCGAAGCAGCATCGTCCACTTCCGCATCGAGATGCATCGTAGAAACGATTAATTTCAACACCCCTACTGTACACAGCACATTTTCTAACACACACTCCTTCAGCTGTCAGGGGCAATATAGGGTTAATTGTCTTGTCCAAGTACATGCGGATTGGAGCTGGGGATCAAACCATCAACATTCTGGTGAGTGGATGATACTGAGCCACAGCCCTGAGTGTCCCAAAAAATGTAAGTACTATTGTTCTGTTGAAATGTTTTAAAAACACATTCAGAAAAAAAAGATTCGTGTTTTTAATACTTAGCCAGGCATGATTAAAAACTGAACTAGAAACAATGCAATCACTCATGAGAAAATGCTAAGGATATTTAAGTTTATAGAGTCCTATCTCACTGTGATTATGAATCAAAAAAAGATTCCGGATTCAGATCAGAATATTATTGCATATTCCTTCACCTGTGGTAATCTTTTACCAGTTCTGACTAAGAAACAAACAAACACAAAGGCCTGAAAACATTGGCCGTACTCTTCTGGAGTTATGCAATTCTGATTCACCTCTCTAGAAATGTAGTTACAGTACATAATTCAAAGTGTACTGTGGTTGAAAAAGTTGCCAACCCCCCCCCCTTACAAATCAAAATATTAACATATTCTTAGCCACCTTCTTACATTAAATGAGACTTTCATCACGATTGTGAGAATGGGATTATGTTTAAATAAAAAGAGAATACACATAAACTGGCCATATAGCAGGAATCCTGCACCACTTGCACAATTGAGAAGCCATCTGTGCATGGATTGATTATTTTAGCCCAAGAGATAATGAGAGTCAATTGGGAACCTTATGGAGAAACAGTTGCTTTCCTAAAATCAACATTCTGTTTGGCTCTCTGTCTCCCTCTAGCAAAATATTGATTACAGCAACTGAGTCGTTGCTGTTTGTAACCCCCCCATCCAAATCCCTTTGCTGCTGTTTTTCAACAGTGCATTTGTGTATATTTTTTTTAAAGTATATGTGTATGACGCTGGTTAATACTTACATGTAAGATAGCTTTTTCCCCCTTAACACTGCTTAGCTGACTGTTTGAGTGTGTGTACCAGTGCAGTAACTGCATGAATGTGGGTAGCAGAGGTTTATATGCACCGCATTGCTGTAGTAGTATGGCCGAAAGCATTTCAACAAGGGGATCAGCAGGATGATACTATATATATATATATATATATATACATACATATATCAGTTTATTAATAATCTTGGTGCAAACAGGACACTGTGATGTGACAGGTTACAAATGGATATTGAATACATATTAATTAGTCCTGTTGACCAAATTGGGATGAAAAAGGTGACAGTTCAGAAATGGTCTCTGGCCAGCCATTGTAGTGCTTGAAACATAAAGATTTGCTGATTGTCTCTGTATAGTACATTTGTAAATTATATATTTGGGTTTAAAACTGACAATGAAAACATACAATTTAAAGACAACAATTTAAATGGGCTGTGGGCAAATAATGTCAGCTATTTTTCATTCAAAGTAGCAATTATTTACAAATAATCTCCCTAGAAAGAACCATTCACTTTGGTACTAATTACCAGCAAAATAGAGAGTGATTGTTTCACTTCCAGTCATTTCTAAATGCTAAACTTGCACAACCCTGAGACTTTTATTCAAATGTTGACAGGTGAGGTGAACATGCAACATTTGAGATGCGTCTGCAAACATACATATAATCCAGCATGAATTAAAAATAAAGTGCAAATGTCAATAAATGAGTCATCTAATATAACAAATTCACATGTTAATTGACAATAGTTCACACCCCAAACATTTATTTTTGGCCTGGACTTGTTTCTGCTGCTTTGACCTCAGTCTTGTTACACAGTGTCATGTCCCGAGTAGCAGAGACTCCCCCATAAAGATAAAACTTCTACTGAGGGTATTGTAGCAGTAATGTATTGATCCAGGAGGAAACAAATGTGACAACATTTTGGCTTTGCAGAGTGTTAACATGAATCAAGAAAACAAGAGTGAGTGTTTTGATGAGCATCATATATAATGTTGACTATAAATGCCCTCAGAAGTGAATTATTCACATCTTATAAAAATAAAGGGCAAACTCTGGTCAGAAAGCAAAAAAATTCAAGTAACAGTGACGGAAAACAGCCGAGTTACTATAGATCAATCAGGTTTACACAAATAATTTGAATGTCATGATTATCATTAAATCAAGCATATTAAGTCTAAAAGGTGAAGCATTTGCCTTTCCAATTAGGAAGATATGCATAGGAGGTTGTACATATTGGTACTGTTTTCTATCTTTGATATAAAACTCAACTTTACGCTGGTGTAAATGACATTCATTTTCTTTTAGTCACAGGAAATCCTTGACCAAATCAGCAGGCACAGTGCCAAGGCAGAGCATGGAGAATTCTTTTTTCATTGTCTGAGAAGCAGGCAGGAGATACAGTATGAAGTGTCACTGACCTGACAACCTGTGAACTCACATAGAGGAACAAATGTAAAGGAAAATACGACGATTGAAAAAAAAAAAAGAAGCACTTTTTGCACTGGACTTGTAAATCTCAGAGTAACCAATTCAATTCAATTCAATTTTATTTGTACAGCGCCATACCACAACATACATTGTCTCAAGGCACTTTGTGATGTGAGTAGTGATGTGACTGCTCACTACCCCCCAGCTTTGGTCAGATGAAAAAGTCAGAACAAATACAGCTGTGAGAGGGACAGCTAATCAATTCAAATCATTTACTTTTTCATCATTTTTCAGCCACTGTAGAAAAAAGAGCTCCATTGAAGTTATTGATGGTAGTGAGTTGTCGGACAATTTTGTGTCCCTCATCTTTTTAATAATATGCTGTGTTTCGATTCAATTCAATTAAAATCTATTCAATTCAGTTCAAGATCAACTCAGCTCATTAACTGGAGTGCAACCGGAATTGCTATTACTAAGCAGATTAGAGACGTCACATCTCCTCATGTCTGCAGTGAGTGTGAGCGGCTGTTGTTAACACAGATAAGAAGTGTGACATGGTGAGCGACTGACAGGACTGTCAGTCATGACAAGTCAAATCGCAGAGCATACTTGTGTTTAAATTGGCTTGACGGAGGCTGCTTATTACACACCTCACATGTGACACTCACAGCACACACAAACACTAACCAACACCTCAGCCCTGGCTGGTCTACGGTTTGGTATCAGTGTTTGCCCTAGTTCAAAATTAATCTTGAAAATGTTTGTGTCATATCATTTCATACTTTTTTGCCCTAATTTACAGTGTTGCAGTGATACAGTGGTGCGCCACTGTAGCCAATTGCTGTTTTCAGTAAAGAGATGTTTTGCATTGTAATGCATTTTTCATGAGAACCTCACTTGAGAAGCACCATCAGTTATTTTCCTTTTGTTATGTTCTTATGCTAAATGTATAATTTGCATAATGAATTTGTTTGTATCATGAAAAAACCCCTACAATAACTACTGGTGTCATACAGGAGAAGCTTACCTATATTTCCTGAAACAAACTGGGGTGTCATGAATTTTGAAATAAATGAAATGATGGAAGTACAGTGATATTTTTACATTATATTCCAGGACAGCAGCGCTTCCACAACCATCGCAACATAACAAAGAGTGGTAAATGAGTGGGCCCCCTGCCAAGCCTGTGTGGTTTTTCATATTTCTTGTTATAATAATGGAAAATATGCAGGAAGTTCAATGTAAAAAGAAAAGTGCTTGCTTCAAATGCTTGTTTTGCATTATTAAGAAATAACTCTATACATCTATAGCACATTTTATTTCAAATCTTTATCCTCGCCTTAAAGCCCAGCATTTAATTATTTTGCATCGGTCGTGAAATCTGTGTCAACGTTTTGAGATGCCCTGCTAACGAGCAAAATGACAAATGGGCGGACTGAAAACATAACCTCAGTGGTAGAAGTAATTACAGTGAAGGTATAAGGGAGGCAGGAGAGAACATAATCAGCTTGTCAGCCTTAATAAGACCGTGCCCCCACTGAGAAGAAGTAATCTACTGGAGGCTGAATTGACTGATGAACCTCCAAATAAACCACCAAGCCAGTGAATCCATCAAATGAATACAGTGTATTATCCTGCCGTTATTATTGTGATCACAGAGGTTATAGTACACGACCTGTCCGTCATGATTTTGGATGTTTAATAGTGATATTATCCTGTACATATGGCACCAGGTTGTGGTGAAATTAGATAGGACATTTCTTTGACAAAAATTATTTCACAAAAAAAAAGTCCCACGTGTGAAGGTCTTTCAAAATGAGTGCTCATACAGGTATTCCTCAGAATTCTGTAGTTTTGAGGCTGCATAATATCTACATTAATAAAACACGGACTGCAAAATGTTGAACCTTGACCTTAGTGAGATAACAGATGGGATTGAGGTTGAGGGCCAGATGACATAGTGACGTTCAGAATAGCCTCATGGTGATTGTTCTCCCCTTTAGCACCAAATGATTAACAAAATCATGTTGTTTATTGTGGCCATGATGGAAATCTGCTGAACGTGATCACTTCAAGGCCATAAATGCAGGACCCACTGTCAGAGGTTTCACAAATTGAAATATAGCTGAATGTGCTGTGTAACATGATAAACCTGCAGTAAAGGGACATCTGCCCATATGGCTGGCAATTACATTACTGTTTCACTACTACAATGGCGATTGAGTGAGGGATCACAGTACAAAGATTCACTGTGCGTGGTAGGTAAATGTCCCCTGTGGTCAATACGTTTTTACAGAATGATCCAGAGTAGGAAGAGCTTTTCTCTTCCATGCAAAACTCTAAATTGTTATTTTCTCGACAAAATGAAGATTCATGATACATTTCTCAGATCAGCAGAAGACCTCATATGAGTTGTTCATGTTTTCTGTAAAGAAGTAGAGAAAGGCCCACTGTGTATGAAAGCCCTCAGAAGACAAGGAAATTTGAGCGAATGAGAGTCATCACAACAAAATCGACATGTGGAAAATTGTGACAATTGTTTAGCACAGGGAACACTTGCCCCTGTCCTGGCAGTGTTACACAGGACAGCCAGCTGCAGCCCTCATGTCAGAGAGCAGCGGCCAACATGGTGGCAGATAATTGGTGAGGGGGAGGGCTGGAGCAGGAGCCTGGGTCAAAACCTTCTGAAATCAATTTGCAAGAGGTGGACCAACAAAACAGTCATAAACACGCTGCATGTGCACACACCGGCCATTTACACATGCTCTGTGTATTCTACAGTACATGAGAGAACCCTGTAGATAGATTCACCTGCTGTGTGTGTGTCTGATATATTCATGGGCTGAGGGGGGGCATCATTCATACTCATTTCACCTTAACATCACTCATGTGAGGCAATGACAAAAGTCAATATGTAAAAAGGAACGAGGAAGCGCTGCGGTGGCAAATGACTCATACAATCTTTACGTGCATTGGCAACATAGTTCTGTGTAAAATTCATTTGCATTTAAGTTAGCATTTGCACAAAGTGCTTTTGGGCTTGGTCAGAATAGCAAACTATAAAGATAAATAAGATGTTACCCATGTAATATGAACATGGATTTACAGTCTTGTTTGAGGGGATTTTTCTGGATCCTAGCAGCCAATTTGCTGGAAGACATTTTTCAAACAATACACGTTTGTTCTTTGTATTGTGAGGTGACAACGTAATCCCAAAATATCCAGATATAAGTATGCACACACGTGAACACACATGCACGGGGCATATGCACTCAAGACGATCACATACTGAGTGACAGACAATCTGTCAAAACTTGCACACGTCTCATTTGTCTGGGAATTAAAATGGGAAGACAGCTGAGGAATCTCAGGCAGCAATGTTATCCTCAGACAATATACTTCCAGCACTTGTACGAGCCAAATGATTATTTACAGCCTGCTGTCAGCGCAGAACGTATGAATAAATTCATGGGAGTTCCTTGGACTGCAGAATCAACTTCCACGTCTTTCATGCATGAATTTGAGGTTATTGATTCACAGACGGGAATCATGTTCTGTATTGTCATCTGCACTGAACCAATTACAATCGAAAACACATCTTGTATTATTTAGTATTTGTGGCTGTCTTCATTTTATTTTATTAATTATTTTGATTGTTGTCTAAACTGATAATCCGCTGTTTTTAATAGTTGAATATATATTATTAACAAACTCTTTTACTACAATTCCCTCGACTTCTGTGCAAGTTGTTAGTGTTGAATAACGTTTCCTCTTGGCAACTTCGCAACCCTCATATTGCGAAAAAGACTGACCACAGTGTTTGGTCCAGTGCATCTCAAGGAGGCGTCATGTCAAGTAGTCAGAGCTGGCCTCCACGGACCAATGCTTTGAGGCAAAACAGTGGTCCATGAAGTTTTCATCATTCATCGCTCACGGTTGTTTTTCCTCAAAAGACAAATAAACAATTACCTTGTCCATTAAAAGAGAACTGCAGGTAATCAGTATTGGCAGTATTACTTGTGTAGCAACTGCAGGTTTGAGGGTAAATAATCAGTTTGTACTTCATCTACCTTTTTTTAATACCCAAATGAAAAGAGATCATAACAGAACAACTGTAAGGCCTACGTGCATGTTGCTTAGCACAAGACTAAAACTTTACCTTAACTACTAAGTCTCGCTATGCTTTAAAGCATAATTATTTGAAGAACTATGAAAATCACCATGTACTTTCTAAATCTAGTCAAACACACTAGTATGAAATCACCTTTTATTGTTTTGCTGTGATGACTTAGCTTAGAGATTTTTACTGGAATTTACCTTATCTGCCTAGAAATACACAAACAGTGTAGTGGACAAGCGAGAGACAAAACACACATAATATCTTCAAATTTGAAAAATAAAAACAAAATGTTCTGGTTGAACAGCTAACTCAAGGTGTGACGAAAGATAACCTTGATTATGTTTTTATGTTACATTTTCTATCAAGGTCATTGAGAGTTGTCTCCCTCTCTCGGCTCTTTCTGTGGCAACTTATCATTTCCTGTTCATGCTGCAGCATGAAAGCCAGTTGTTGTTGTTGTGTGATGTTTACTTTATCAGCAGCCATTAGAGAGAATAGCTGAGAAGCACACAGAGAAAGAAATTTATTTTTCACATAGTGGATTAAAATCAAGGCTACACTGTGACTTATACATACATTTTCATATACTGTTAATACATCAGAGAATTTATTCAAGGGCAACCATTAAGTCTGTATTTATCAGCAGTTACAGGATGTCTGACTGTTCAGATTAATTTCTTAAAGATAAAAAACCCATGTCAAACTCTTCACTTATTTTCTTTGAAGCATAAGTCACAAGTAATTTTGAGTGTTTTTGTTTTCTGCATTTGGTATTTTGGTATGTGGGCTTTCAAGGTAAAAACTTTTTTTTTTGTCTGGGAAATTAGGCTTAATTTTTTTAATCAATTGTTTTTGCTATTTTATTATAACAATGGCATGCAAGATTTTTCTTTTATCATTTTTATGATAAAGATGGTATGTGGTTTGGGCAACAATGGATATCTGGTCCAGGACATCAACATGTACCATGGATGCTCTACGTTGAAATACAAATACAACAAACATGAGGAATTAAATATTACTTCTAAATAGTCAAGCTTTTTTCTGCTAGCAGATCTGTAAAAGCTCAAGTGGGCGAATTTGAATATGGGACATGTAAATGTCTATACAATTTTAATGATATGAAAAAATTATGTGTGGCTCATATGCATAAGTTCACAGAGCGTGATATTTTCCATGAGATGAAAACCACTGAATAATACACAGACGCTGTGTCACTCACATGCCTATACATCATTATTACACATAATTTCCAAAATTAATACAACTCCTTACATTTTAGTGTGGCGATGTAGAACACAGCTTTACCCTTAAATGCTACAGTATGTTCTTCTTTACAAATATATTAACTTTCCATTTTAGAAACTTTTTGTTGAAATTGACATGAATGCAGACATATAGATCAAACATTAACCCTCGTCAAATTCTTCTATCGGGACTATGAGAAAGGCTTCACTCTAATAATGCAAAGGTCAACCTCTAACAGCTTTATGCTGCATACGAATTCGAGAAAAAAATAATACACAGGCACCGCTAATAGCACTGTCAAGACGAGTATATAAACAAATGCACTTAACCTTTTCACCAGCACTTGCCTCAGGGCCCCACTGCTCAATATTATGCTGATTATCAATTTAAAATATGTGCTAATTCTGGACATCCTCTTCTAAATGACCCTGTAGATCTAAGATCGAACAGGAGAGTGCATAACTCCTAATCCAGCTTCTTTGCATTTGTTACCCCTGCGGTTTGTTCCAATTTTCAACATTTTAATGATCATTTTAAGGCAGGTATGGGATTAGCTGCTGAGTACATTACTGACCTCCTAACCTGATATGAGCCAGAGGGCCGCCTTAGATCTAACATCTGGAGACTGAGCTTTTGAAGTCAAGACCCCTTGACTCTGAAACAAGATAATTCAACCTAGCTCACTATCTTCTTTTATATCTCCTTTAAAAGCACAGCATTTTAGACTTGCTTTCTTTTATATTATGTCATATTATTTGTTGACTGCTTCAAGACATGCTTCTTTATTTCAACTTGTGGATTGAGTATTTTAATTCCTTATTTTTTCTTCCTTGAAAAACCCTGATTACATTACGAGTATATTCTTTAACAACAAATGTAATCACCAGTGTCACCAACCAATTCAGTGAGCTCCCCTCACTGGTGACGGAGAGCACAGTGGTTAGCTTAGTTGTGATACAGTTACATCCTCATTAAAAGCACATGATAATCAGAATCTGATAAGTCTGTTGATAGGTTGCTGTGGCATTCATTTCACGTGGAACTGTTCATCACTGGTTTTCCCACACTATCTTGTCAGTGCAAAACTTCATACTGTGACTGACTGAGTGCTTACAGTCTTGTCCTCAGTTCTGGGCTCCCTGACAGCTCAGTTGAAGTATGGATATGGTTCAAGAGGGACAGAAAGAGGGAAGCATTCTCTGTTGCTCCCTGCATTAATTCTGTGATGATACAGGCATGTTGATATAGAATGGATACCACACACTCCTACAGACTCATCCTCTTGGGCTTGACTAATGACCCACCCTTGGTCTACTCAGAACGCTGCAGCAAAGTGGATGTTGAAAGGGACAAAGATGGCAGTTTTGTAAGAGAGCGAGTGAGGTAGATAGATAGATAAATAGAGAGAGAGAGAGAATGTTCTTGTGGGGTGAAACGTGGAAACCTAAAATTACAAAGACAAAGCGTTTAGTCTGTGCTTCCTTCCTGTGCTGACATGTCACATATATTACAGATATGACCAGGAGCAGAATGGATTCTGTACTTGTCTTGTACTATATGGCACCTTCAAGGGATATACAATGGATTACAAGAGAGACTGAAACATTACATTAGCTGCTAGAAATTTATACATGTCATTGTTTAGCTCTGTCAGTTCAGATAGTTAGATGCTACTTACAAAATAATATCCGACAACTATCTATCAAGTGCATGTTTCAAAAAAATTATTGTATTCAAATGATTGAACATTAAAGTTAGCCAGATATGATGTTCTGACATCAAGGAACCACTCACCCAAGCACGTATTACTAAATATTTCGATCAGTGTAATTAATATACCATGCGAGAAAATGTATTCACATTTACAAATCCCACATTCACATTTTTGATATCTTAACATTCCTTTGTATAACATTATACAATTATATAATAGGTCAATTATAAAAAAAATTGGGTAATTTAATATTAAATGTAATGTAATTTACCTATACGACTGACTTGGTCCATTATTGCAACTACAGTGTACTCCACTTTTTGACATCTTAATGTCATCTTAATGCTTTGTCTGGACCAAACCCTTAATTTGACCCCGTTTAACCCCAATTAACTGTTCATCTGCAGGCTGGAAAGCTTGAGCTCTGAGTCTCAGGCTGTGAACGTTCTTAAAGGCTTTCTCAAATTCCAAATTGTTAAAAAGTTAGCCAATTATTACAGCAGCTTCTGAGTTGGATGGCTTACAAGAAAGCGTGTGTATGTCAAAAAAGCAACAGGCAGGTTTTTGTTAATGAGCCCAGTGCATTATGTTTGGTGCAGCACTTTCTGAGGCACGACACATTTTCACATTCAAGCGGAGCAGTGTGTAGGAGTGAATTGCTGTGAAATTGACTTTGTTATTACCAACCATGGGTAAATAAGAACTGGAATGAGGAACATTTGAAAGGGTTCCCAGAGGACAGGAGTGTCAGACTTTAACTGGCCTATATTCGACATTTCATTTGACACAGTTCATAGAGAACATTTACAACAAGTCCTTAACCTTAGTTTTTTTCCTTAGCTTGCCCGAAGCCAGGATAACTGTGCAAGGGGGAATTATTTTGAATGAATTACAAATAAGGCAAAATGCAAAACTTGCCACGTAGGATGACAAAGCCAAATACCTTATAGACCTTTTTGTTAATTAAAAAGAGTGACTTGTGTTTAATTAATTTTACAGGCATATATGACACCTTTTCCAAGAGGAAAACAATGCTACATTTAAATAATTATCTTGCTGAAGAAAGGTGTATAATTTCCGTTCATTGGTACAATGTTTGAGGGATTGAACTAAATAGATTTTTTATACGCAACATGATTGCCCCAAAATACGTTCTAAACATGCTACATAAATAACACGATAGGATTGTTTAGATGCCCGTATATTACACTTAAATGGGGAGAACAGAGATTTTTCAAAACTCTAACTATAGACGACAAACTTACCACAAAGTGTTTATTTCATTCTTATACATACTGTGATGAAAAACACTCAAAGGAGAGCAAAGAGGTACAGCAATTATCTGGGCGTTTCTCTTTCCATCAAATGATGTGCCAGTTGTTCACCTTTCTTCAGCCTCCAGACAAAGTGGATGTGGAAGATGAAAGAAAACAAATTGGGGCATGTCAGACAGGGGTCAAAATGCCAAAAAGCAACAAGACATGGCAGGATGTGCGATTTGTGACTGAAACAGTGTACAAATCCACAAGATGAACCTCGGTTTCAAACTGCTGCCATCGCATCCCCCTTGCCCACCTTGAAGTTTAACTGCACAGCTGCGGTCCTGATTTCAAGTCCGTTTCACCAATATACCCAGTCCTTCCCTTGCAGAGTAAATTTACTGTTCCTCTGCACCCCCTGTGTGTGATGACTTGGTAAGTGGTCTTGAAATTAATTTTCATCCCCCCTGCTCTTCTAGCCTTCCTGCTGGTTTCTCCTGCCGCTGCAGAGGGTTAAATGGTTTGCGAGATGGCTGGCGGTGGCTGTAAAGCATGCTGACAATGGGAAGCAGAAACTGAGGGCTCACATGATAGTTGGGGGAGGTGATTGCACTGCTAATGTTGCTGTGATTCAGGCATTTGACCAAGGCGCTCAGATATGGGTCTGCACTCCCGACCTGATCAAATCCCAGAGCTGTTACTCTGTACCTCCTGCTCACAAATCAGCCTAGCTCACTTATATGAAACCCATTTACCCATTGGAAAAACCTGCAGCAACTATTTTATACTTGAAAAGGTTATACATACATAGTGCATAATGGATTGTTATTTTGTTCTAAGTGGGATCTACAATGTACCCATAGATAGGATGACATATTGTGTAACTATTATTTTTGGAAAGTGATCAATCTTTGGACACAAAAGTGTATTGGTCCCACACCCACTCTTAAAAAAACCACACATACACTTGCTGGCAGAGAGTCAAATATTTAATATCATATATATTATAAACCAGTCCTGTTGGTTTTGTTTTTACTTTCAATAATATCTATTTTGTAAGGAGCCCTGGAAGGGACATGGATGGGAAAAAAAAAACAAAGGTTAAAAAAAAACATAGCTGTACTTTTTCGAGTTCTCGCGCAACTTTCAATGTGCTTCCGGATCAGTCCAGCGCGACACACAGATACAGATACAAACCAAACACAACAATGGAGTGCACACACCTGTGGAAAAGTATAGAGTTTTATTTTGAGTTTGGCCTTAAAAACTCGAGACATTAAATCAGTGATTGGCAGCAGACATAGTTTTTAACATAAATGAGCGACATCTGAAAAGACTACTAAGTGCAAGGGAATATTCGCGTCGCAAACATAGACTGTATATAAACATGGATGTAGTATCTGTTACGTCACCCATTGGTTTCTGCAGGCCGGTTTTGAAGCCCAAAGTGGGCGGTTCCACAGCGGCTCAGCCGTCGCCATCCTGGCAGGGTCCGACTCCTCCCTTACCCGGCTTATCCAAATATGGACATAGAGGTGGGCTGAATGCAGACCAGTCACTGAAACACGCACACCTACGTCGAAGCTTCCCAGTTAGCTGACGCTAAGGAGCTAAGCTAATAAGCTAGGCTAAGTGCGACGTTACATGTGGTAAGTTCCACTGGAACTATAAAACAACATGTGAAATAAATATTTGTTACTGAAATTATAAAATTAAAAATTACTTTTAAAAAAAAGTTTGTATTAGTGGTAATCACACCAGTATATTTTGATTCTAATATATTAAATCAATTAAACGCTAACTAAACAGAAGTTACGTTTAATGGTTATTGTTCTTGGCATACAGTCAATATTTTATTAACACTGGCTTGTAGTCTTAGTTATTATTGTTGCTTATTTTTTTGGGGCCTTAAGGGACAAACACATACACCAAACAAGAAAATAGAAAATCTATAATTCCCCACACCACAGTTGTAAACAGTGCACAGATCAAGTTTTCACACTGACATTAGTCCGTGGTAGTCTACCTTACCTGTACTGCTATAGACATTACTGTACCAGATTATCACTTTGAATATGACTGTAAGAAAGGCACTTTTATATTTGTTACAAGATGTTTATTACTTCCAGCACATTGGTTGTTGTTGAGTTCACCTGGGTTGCTTCCACTAGCTGCACAAAACAAACCAGTAACAGTTGTTATATAGGGTGGAACCGGTCCATGCACCAGACACTCAAAAAAGAAGCTTATCAAGACAGCCAAGATATCAAAAATAGAATCTGCTGGTAGGTGACATTATAATAATAATAATAATAATAATAATATAAGAATCCTGGAATGGCACAAGGCTCACAGCTGTTAAAGGGCGACTTCATTGACAGTTTCAACCTGTTCTGGGGGCAATGACACTGCTACTGGATGGTTGACATGCCACTTTAGCTAGTTTTTGGAAAGGGTCAGCAAAATTCAGGTAAAGAAGATTATTCTCCCCTGCCCACTTTAACAAAGACAACCGCACGGATCCTTTCCAGCCGACCCCCACCCTCCTCACCTCTCAGGGATCTCACACAAGCTCAGGATTCAGGTAAAAAGCATTGCTGTGTTGTTACAATGTGGTGCCAAAGGTTACAGCTTATCTAAACAAACAGACCTGGTCCAAACCAGACTAGCTTGTTTATAGAATTATGCATGTCTCTTTCCAAGGCAGGGCAGCTTAGAAAAACTATGTCAACACTGTTCAGTAACTCGTGCAGTCTTGTGAAATGAAATCCAAATTATACCTTAAACTATGAAATCACTTTTCCACTGTTACAGTCATTGCAGTGCTGCATTGGTCCAAACCTGATTAGCTTGTTTTTAGAAGTATGCATGTATCACCAACCAGAGGACCTGCTGCCTGAGGTAATGAAAAGGAAACTATGTCCCCAAGATTATGGTTTTATCATCTCCCTCAAACCATGTGCTTGAGATGGTGTGCTAGCTGTTATATCTCTTCTTGAAAACTCATCACATAGATCCTATTCTCCTTCGTATTATTATCTACGCAGTAACAACTAAAACTGCGATTGTCAATGAATGACTTTTATTTTATCCACTGAGTGTGTTTTCAAGGAAAGATCATGTGAGGTGAGACAAACCAAGTGATTGTGTTTTATTTATTTATCAGTGATCCAAGTACCGCAGAAAGAGCCTAGTCCTATAAAAAGAGCATGATGGACTCTTGCCTTTCTTCAAGGAGAAAGAGAGAATATTTGATCAAAACCAGATCTTGCATGGTTTGAAGATTTACTTGTGTCACCGTGAGTCAGCACCGTGAATCAGCACCATTCACCAGCACACCATGTTTGTCAAGTAAGTCTACTCAACCAGAAAGCGAAGTAGGATTCAGTGTTAGCGATGTGACAATAGCAAATGTTCCTAAAAATGTCAAACGAATTTTGAGCAAACTTTTGAAAGTTCCCAAAAAGGAAAATGATTACGTGCGTTTCCATCAACTGGTTTCATAGCTGTTACGACCCGGCTCGGTAGGGGAAAGGGAAGCAGCATAAAACCAGGTGTATTTGGTAAATTTGTTATTTATTTGTATGAAAACGGGATTGTTATCAAAACCAGAACAAAAGAGACAAACTGGAACGGATGTGAGGCATGTGAGTGCTGTTCAAATCAAACAAACAACTTCAACAAAAGGAGGACTCATAACAGTGAGTAACTGTTACCATTAACAGAAAGAGAAAATGAAACTAAACCCCTTAGTTACTATCAAACAAAACACAGTCAGGAACAGCACTCTTGCACCTAATGAAGGATAACAAAGGGATTCTGCAGGTGTGAGTGGTCTGATCTATAGCTAACCAAAACCTGGCTCAGTCCTCAGACAAGTTTAAAGTGCCTCGTTTTCACAGTTTCACAAAATCGAGAGACACAGTGGCGTGCTGGTCAAGTGAAATCCCAGCCGCCCCGACTGACAAGCTGTGGGGAGATTTGTAGCCTCCTTCACAAATTGCTCCTTGGTTATTGGTGGACTGTGTCAGGTGCCTCTCCAATTCGGATCCTCCAGGACGCCGGCGAGAAGTGGGAGGGGCACCCTGCTTGACAGGCCAAAAAGGTTATGCATACAAAATGGGAGGCAGGGGTCGGCGCCGGCCGTAACAGTAGCGAATAGACTAGACCAGTTTTGTCAAAAGATGGTGTTATAGGCTTCGTAGGCCTACCGTAACATGGCTGTTATAGAACAGTAGAAGAAGTAGAGGTTGCAAACCAAATAGATAGTTTATCTCTATTAACAGGCTATGTACCAAAGGCCTTTAAGATGGCAGTAGTTAAAGCTCTCCTCTGCCCTTTAGGCAATATTATGAGAAAACAGCAACTACAATTTCCATTGCTACGCTGATGATACCCAGCTGTATTTATCTATAAAGCCAGATGAAACTAATCAGGTAGACAAACTTCAGGACTGTCTTTAAGACATAAGGGCCTGGGTGACTTATAATGTTTTACTCCTAAATTCAGAAAAAACTGAGGTAATTTTAATCGGCCCTGATTTTCTCATCATATAGATAACTTGGATGCTATAACCTTGGCCTCCAGCTCTACTGTGAGGAACCTCGGAGTTACCTTTGACCAGGACATGTCCTTTGACTCACACATAAAACAAGTCTCTAGGACAGCCTTCCTTCACCTGCGCAATATCAAGAACATTAGAAACATCCTCTCTCAAAAGGATGCTGAAAAACTAGTCCATGCATTTGTCACTTCCAGACTTGACTACTGTAATTCATTACTGCTAGGATGCCCCAATAAGTCTGTGAAAAGTCTCCAGTTAATCAAAAATGCAGTAGCAAGAGTTCTGACAGGAACTAGAAAAAGAGATCATATTTCTCCAGTGTTAGCATCTCTGCATTGGCTTCCTGTAAAATTCAGAATACAATTCAAAATCCTGCTCCTAACCTACAAAGCCTTTAATAATCAAGCTCCATCATATCTTACAGAGCTCATAGTTTCATATTATCTCAATAGATCACTTCGCTCTGTAAACTCAGGTCTACTCTTGGTTCCCAGAGTCTGTAAAAGTAGAATGGGAGGCAGAGCCTTCAGCCACCAGGCTCTTCTCCTCTGGAACCAGCTCCCAGTTTGTGTCAGGGAGGCAGATACCCTCTCTACATCTAAAGTTAAATTTAAAAACTTTCTCTTTGATAAAGCGTATAGTTAGAGCTGCTCAGGTGTTTAATAAACCATTTCTTTATTATGCTGCTATAGGCCTAGACTGTTGGGGGAACTTAAATCATGAGCATCTCTCTCCCCCTCTCTCTCTCTGCTCCCATGTATTTACATTACATGTCAATAACTCTGTTTTCTCTCTACTAGTGTATCTCTGACCCCGGAGCTGCAGGATCCAAGTTCGTCATTATTATTATAATTATCACTATTATTATTATTAATAACATCATTGCATTTATAAGTGTCAGTTTCTCCGTAATTATAAGGATCATTCTGGTAGAGATTAAAGCAACTGTTATACAACTTCTCTCTCCCCCGATATGTTTACATTACATGTCACTAACCCTGTTTGTGTTTTCTCTCTCTCCTAGTGTATCTCTGACCCCAGAGCTGCAGTACCCAAACCAGTCATTATTATTGTTGTTGTTATTATTATTATTATTATTATTATTATTATTATTATTATTATTATTATTATTATTATCACTAATAAT
The DNA here is from genome assembly GCF_022379125.1 of Scophthalmus maximus. NCBI lineage: Eukaryota > Metazoa > Chordata > Actinopteri > Pleuronectiformes > Scophthalmidae > Scophthalmus > Scophthalmus maximus. The sequence continues at coordinate 18,221,100 of NC_061524.1, read as the reverse complement.
AGCAACAAGCAATACGTATCAGTCTGGTAGAGATTTAAGTGGCGGTTGTACAACTGTCCCCTCCCTCTTTTCTCTCTTACTGTCTCTCCTCTCCTCCTCTTTCTGCCCACCTCTCCTCTCTTCCCCATTTCTTAGATAATCTGTGGTCATGATTATCAGAGCCTAACAAAATGTGTAATTATATGTTGTTCAAAGCAGGGGAGACGTGCATTGTACTTTTCTCCATGGCCAAAGTAGTTTACTTTCTCGAACAGTGAAAGTAACAGTTTGTAAACAACAGGAACTTAAGCTTTGTCTGGAGACGCTGCTGCGTTATTGACAGACTACAACCTGCCCTGTACATCTACTACTGTCGATGTACTGCTACAGTTAGTTCTGCTTCACATCACATTTGCTCAGTCAAACTCTCTCACACACTCATTACACTCACACATAAATATCAATAATTTGACAGTGCACTACAGTGATGAATAAATATATATTTAGGGGACTGATATCTATTAATGTGTTTAATTTAGTGGCGCTTGACTGAATTTAAGATGACTCCTGGGCCTTGGTGGAGGAATGCACATACTGAAAGCGATTCTAGTTAAATGGGCAGTAAGCGGTTCTAAAGCAAAACACGTTTTGTAATAATCTGCTAATATTTCCTCGCGGTCCGCCAGCTGTTCGTTCTGTGTGTGCAGTGAAAAAAAAAATCGGGGCTGTTGAGCGGTTGTGCTCAGACTTGGCTCAGTAAATCGAAAACAAAACGAATGGCTCAGATTGCACCAACAATACTGTGGGACATATTAGCGGGTGGCGCTGCTACAAGTCTTTTAGCCAAGTGGTTAGCCAGTTGATCTCCCATAACTGATTGCAGCCAGGCCAGAGCAGTAAAATCACAACAACAACAACAAAGAGAGATCAAGCTTTCTCCAACATTGCTTACTGCCCCTTTAAGCTTGCTTTTGAGTCAGGTTATAGACAGTTATTGATTTGGTGAAAGCCTGTCTCTTCAGGTTTTTATTGAGCCATTCACATGACAGGACCTGCACACTGTCCGGCACTGAACATTAAAGAATTCAGAACACTCAGCTTGCCCAATTTGGTTTTACAAACTCTTTTATGTCTTATGAGACATTTGATATGAATAACTTACTTCATACTTCTGGAATTTGGCAATTTATACATTTATACAATTACAAGATTTTTTAGTTCAAGAATTAAACTTGGCATTGGGCACCGCCCAACCGCCTGTTCATACAGTGAACAGGGCAGCCATATACCTGGCTAATTTTCTCAGCTTTCTTCTGTCTCCTCTTTTAAATTACTTTCTCTCTCTAATTGATAGCATCAGTCATTCCCTGTCATGCAGGTCAGGCACCGTGGCAAACATGAGCGGATGATGTTACTTATTACATTCTTCATAAAAATACCCCATGTGAAAAAAAGAAAGAAAAGAAAAATCAGTGACCAAGTCATTTTGTTCTTATCATCACCTAGACAAACCTTCCAGACTATTATCGGGTGTGGTTGGACCTGGCAAATAATCTCACACAACTGATAGAGTCACGAAAACTACGGGACCTGGTTCATAAGGTGAGGTTGAGTTTGATGGTGTTTTTTGCTCTTGAACCAGGAACCATAATGAACAGAACATATGTTCCACCTGTCCTAATCCAGATGCCGGTTTTGACTCCCCATCTCCTGAGCAATCATCGGGAGCTCAGGCTGGCTCACTTAGCACTGGGGTTCATCAGCATGGGATATGTATGGCAGGAAGGACAATATGCACGTGCTCTGGTAAAACACTGCGGAGTAATGGAATGAAGGATGGTTTAAAAAGATTTATTTAAATCAAAGTTGTACTGGCAATTTGACATACAACACAAGACTAAGAAATGCCACTAGCATGGCTAAAAAACCTCTGGATTGAAACTGCTGTTTTATTTTTTTTGACAGATTCTCCCAAAAGCCTTGGCCTGGCCCTACTGGCTGGTATCTCGTGAGCTTGGACTTCCCCCCATCTTAAGCTATGCAGATTCAGTGTTAGCCAACTGGAAATTAAGGGACCCCAGAGGGTGAGTAATGTTCTTTTGTTGCCTTATTAATGTCTTTACTTCATGTATAAGGCCCTTTAACCTTGCCATGAAACATATAACATATTTCAGTCATGTAGAATTTTTTAGTAGACTCCTTTGATGCTAGTTTCATCATTTTCATTCAGGAATATGGAAATTGGGTGAGTAGTAGGAAAATAAAAGTCATTCATTCACATGACAGTCTGATGCTTATGACGGTGGTGAAGCTCTGCTCATTGTATTTTCAAAAGTAGGAACATGGATTCCATATTTTCCTTCCCCGGTGGAGAGAGTTGCAGGGGATTTGTCATTGTGTCATTGTTCGTTGAGATGACTGCTAGTTCAGGCATAATGGTAAGAACTGACTGCTGTTATTCTTCCTCTTCCGTTTCAGTGTTCCTCAACCAACATCAAATTAGTCTATTTCCTGTGTGGCCCATCCATATACTGTGTGTTTGTGTGGGCATGTGTGTGTGTCTTTGCCCTTGTTGCTTGTTGATGGGTTTTGAACTTCCAACTCTTACCAGGGGGCTATGCTGGTGATGCATGCTATGAAAAACTCTGACCTCATGGGCATAAAGGAAGGTCTCGTCAAAGTAACTCATTCTTTGAAGAAGATGAAGGAAACTTTCAAACTCATTCACAGTGAGTTGAAATTAAACCAAACCCAGTCTGAAGTCAATCACACGTTCTGTCTTATCTAAAGGCAATAGAATTCAAGGTAATAAAATAACTGAATTTTTGCTCTTTCTAGATCATGTAGTTCCAACTGCATTTCATGGAAAATTGAGAATTTTTTTCTCAGGGTAAGTTTTTGTATTCTGATAATGCCTCGCACACTGCAATTATTAATGTTTTTGATATCAAATCTGGAGCAGATTCATCTCACTCTGTATCATAATAATCTCCTGCCTCTACCCTTCTATTGCACTTTTCCCTGTTGTTGCACTGTATTTTTAACTAGGTAGCAGGGAAGCATGAGCTATTTAATAGCTTGTGTCATATATTATAACAAGCAGTTTTAATCAGCATGTATATGGTTTGAACTGTTTTAGGTGGCGAGACAATCCAATGCATCCAAGGGGGCTGTTGTATGAAGGGGTGAGCAATGAGCCAATTTTGTTATCAGGCGGAAGTGCAGCCCAGAGTTCAGCCATTCAATGCTTTGATGCTCTGCTGTGCATCCAGCATGAGGATGAGACAGGTAATGATTCCTTTCCCTCAACCTTTGACCCCGTCAGATACTTCTCATGAATGAATCACTCTGTTTGTGCAGCCAGTTAATTGCTCTGACATCATTTTTTTAAAGGGAAGTATCTTATTTTCCTTTTTTTTAATGTCTCTTTTCTGTTCTTCTCATTGATCTAGGGGCCTTCCTGACACGCATGAGGGATTACATGCCTCCTGCTCACCGTCAGCTGATAGAAACTCTCTCTGCTCTTCCACCACTGCGAGACTTCATCTTTTCCTGCTCAAGCTCTGATCTCTGCCAGGCTTACAATGCCTGTGTCTCAGCGCTGGTGGATGTACGAAACTACCACCTCAATATAGTGACCAAGTACATCATTGTGCCGGGTTACAAGGCCCAAGCCATGGGCTGCCCGCTCAGTGGCGTGGGAACCACTGGGCTGAACAACGCAGGGACTGGTGGATCCAGCCTAATGGTCTTCCTCAAGAGTACCCGTAATGCGACACAAAAAGCACTGATCTTAGAGAAGTCAACTGTATCAAAAGATACAGAAATTTAATTTTGTTTATATGATCATATGTAGATTATCCAACACCTTTTTACACTACAGTCTTGAGGTTATTTATGAAAGGTTTACATCAATAAATATCCCCAAAATTGTAGTTATTAGAATTCAAGTTCTTACTGGGTCATGCACACGACTGTATTGTAGTGCTTGGTGAATGATTGACTCGCTGTTTAGTAACTATGACCCTCGTAGGTGTGGTCCAACACTTTGAACCAGAGAAGAACTAGTTTTCACTCTGGATTTACAGTTTTTCTTGATTGGTAAGGCAGGGTTAATGACACTGGGTTCCTCCTCATCTTCATCATCACCTTCTTAGAACAGTCGAGGTCTTGTTCTACTTTTTTACAGTAACACTTTTTTTTGTATCTTTTCACCAGGTTTCTTTACTGCAATGTTTACTGCATTTCACAGTATTCACCCTTTCTGAGTAAAAACTGTACCATATTAAATGTCCAAATTTGTCCACAGTAGTATAGTAGCTTACTGTGGCTCATGTCAAAAACAGTTCATGGGCACATAAAGACCTGCATACAATAATTAATTTTTATTGTAATAAGAGTTATTCCATTAGACACAATTCAACTCATGAAATATCAAATGTTGCATAATATTTAACAATGTAACACAATAATTGCCAATTCATTGACATTGATGTGAAAGGAACCTTTTGTTATGGAAGCGCATTGCATTTAACTACGACATTGGACTCTCGTAATCATGATAAAAGATTACATTACATTCATTTTGCTGACACTTTTGTCAAAAGGAACTTACAATCATCGACTCAGGTAGCATTAAGGACCAAAACTGTGATGGCTTAGTTTTGAACCCCAACCTTTGGTACCAAAGTCAGCTGTGTAACCCGGTAACCTATACCAGCTGCTAGATCACCTAATTACGAGATCATGATAAACTGGAATAGGCTACTACATGTCATAGGAACACTATTTGGTGAGGATATTGTTTCATTTCAGGACCACTACAGTCAAAATACATTCAATTCAATTTTAGCAAATAGTTATATTTTGGGTCTGTTCTGAGACCACCCTGCCCTTCCACATGCCTACTTGGAAAGTCTGAGATAGGGAGAGCACATTTCCCTATCATTCCATGAGCCTTCATGGAATTTGAGGTAGGGATAGCAGCAGCCAAAAAATCCCCAGTGCAGAACAGAGCGGGCATCAATGACAACATATTACAGTGATTAAGTCAGACACATATAAAAAAGAGGTGCTGGGTTAGAGGCGGGTTGCAAGTGGCATGCAGCAAGCAAGAAGAGTAGGTTAAAGCAGCTTAAATAGAGCGCACAATATAAGCTTTGCCAATTGAATGCGTAGAAGAGGATCAGCTGAGCAGTCAACTGATGTGGGCTGGCATAGTGGCAGTGCTTGACTTCATGGCCTGCCTTAACTAACGCTATGCTCAATTTGTGTGAGCAACTGTATTATTGTTTTTATTGTGGCTAACATGAAGTCGAATTTTAAACCCAGACAGTTTGTCTGCTCGCGTGACCTCAGTCTGCGCTGTTTGAAGCAAACATTAGCTTACCATCGTAAATGCAGTCCAGATGGGGATTCAAAGATACAAGATGAAACACTTTTGGAATGAATCACAGCACTCTGTCAAATTATCTGCTGGATATAGACAGTATACATACACATTACAGAGTCTTAATTTCATAGTGGACATTGTGTTATGACCAAAAAAGTGGACAGACATGGCTTACTGGACTGAAAAGTGAAGCCAATGCGGAAGTGCTCTGAGCCTTCCTTTACATCTCACTTGATTTATTAGCTCAGTAAACATTTTCCTAATGAGTCTATCGTCTCAGTCTTCTTCAATTTAGCATGATGTTCATTTTGTAAATTATTGTCCCATTTAGAGTGAAATAGACCATAAAGTAGGGGATGCTTTAGGCTTCACAGTGACCTGTCAATCAGGATAGATGTTTAGACTGCATCTACCGTGGGCAAAACAACACCTGTGAATGACAAGACCTAAAACATATATGGAATGATATCTTAAACAGGCAGATCATGGAACTGACCTCTCGTTTTAAGGAGGACATGTACGGGTTTATGAGACGGTGACAAGGCATTAATACAGCCCGCCAGCACACACTTTTCCATCGCTGTGGAAGATGCAGAACATAAAGTTTTTGTGCAGCAGCTGAAATGAAAAGTCACAGCGGACATCCCATTTCCAACACTTGTTGAGGTGCTCGATGCATGACCCTGTGAAATATTCCCCAGAATGAATCGTCTCCTACAGGCCCTCGTCATCATTCCCATATCAAGCTGCACTGTTGAGAGACTCTTTTCAGCTGTCAGTCGGATAAAAACCGGCATCAGGGCATCAATGATGACTTACAGACTGAACTCTTTGTTCCTGCTGACCTTTGAACTAAAACTGACAGAATTATTGGACTACAATGAAATCATTGCAGTGTTCAACACCAAGCCCTGTTGTCTCCTATTGTAATCATCTAATGTAAAGTTAGAATTTCGGACAGTAGCCTATTGCCTGTTTTATTTATTTTTGTTTATTGTATATACCAAGGTTATGTTGGGTGTACAGTTGGATTTTATGCAGATGTTGCGGTGTTTGCAATCTGTGTGTGTGATTCAAGTGTCCTTTTGACGCTACGTTAAGGCATGCTGGTTCGCACATTTGGTTTAAAAAGAATGGTCAGCTCTGTGTGAAAAAGTGGCAGCCGTGCCAATCTATGCAAGGCTTATTATGTTTGGGACATCACTTCTAATGACCTGTAAGGCTTGAATCATTAAACTGTGTGCTTTCATTCAATTATAATTTTAGTTGTCTATTTTGGTAAGCTTTATACAGAACCTATAAATATATGATAGGTCTTTTACCTTGACACTTTGTTTAAGCCTCCGTGGCTAGGGTCTTTTCCTTACTTTACAGAGGACTTCCCTCAAACTTAGTTCTGCCCAGTTCAGTTTATCAGTCATGGTTCTCTGCAGCTTTGGCTGTCTATAGGCTGGCACACAGCACACAAGTAAAAGAGTGATACAGGAATGGGATCATCAATTGAGTGGTTTACTTTCCTTTTCATTTGGGTTCCAGTTTTCCTCAAAGTCCTTGGAACAGCACAGGTCTCTCGCAATGAGCTCTGAAACACAGCTCATCGTGCACATGCTCCACACAATGCTTTCAGGTGTATTAATCACAGTTATTTGTCCATTACATGACAACTGTATACACTACTGTACAAAAAAACTCAGGACAAGACAAGTTTTGCAATAGGCTATTTATTCACAAATTCACAACATTCCTGTAGCACCACCATTTAATGCGACCACCTGCAGTATGACCTTGTCCAGGTGGTCAGTGTAGTTGTTACAGACTTCTCTGGTGAGTTTGGTCCTCCAATATTCCTCTATTGCCTAAATGAGCCCCTCCTTGTTCTGTAGTTTGGCTTCACGCCACACAAACTCAATAGGGATCAGATAAGGTGATTAAATGAGAAAGTCAAACATTTGTTCCTTGACAAACAATGAAACGAGGATGTAGTGATGTATTTTTATTTGTTCTATTATGCTCCTAGGCTTTAACTGGATTTGTTGAAAGGTTAATCAAAAGTTAGGCCTACTTACTTGGTTGGGACCGAGTTCAAACCCAGTTAATTCCCTCCTGCTCGATGTAGACTCTGGCCATTTCTCAATACCAAAGAACGCAAGTATTTACTTGTGTTCTTTCCAAGAACGTACTTGGGAGAAAATTCTCCCGAGAACGGGAGAACACAGTTCGGTCATTGTGGAGTGGGAACATGAGCGTACTTGCCAGCCAGGATGCAGTTGAGGATGAAGAGATGCGGCGTTGTCCGAAAAAAAAAAAGTCACTGGGGAACTGGACAGGGGTTTTGCTGGGGGGTTCAGCAGGCTTAGCAGCTCTGGGGGAAGGCCCGGAGGCCGGGCAGGCAGGTGTACCAGTTCTGCGGGAACACCCCCAAGGGGCGCGTCGATCGGTCCGCCGACTGGCGACGAGGAGCAGAGTTTGGCCGGACCACCGCTGAGTGATGAGTGATCGACGGTGAACGTGTCGATCGGACCTCCGACTGGAGACGTGGAGCAGACGTCGGTTGGAAGCTCCAACACAGGAACAGAGGATGGCAGAAGGTCAGCAAACCTGATGCAAACTAACTGGGAGGCTGGGTGGATGCTAGCAGGCTTAATGCTAGTCAACTGGGATGCTGGCTGGGAGTCCGGGGTGTTCAAAAAGTCCTTGAGCCAATCGGGCAATGAACTCCTCAACCAGGGCCTCAGGGAAACATCCCTGCGTGCCATGTACAGAGCCGCCTTCTTCTTCTCCTTGTCATTGTCCCTCTTGTAGATCCCATAAATACAAGTCAGTGTATAAATCAACTCATCAAGGTCCAAATCAAATAAAGCACCTGCTGGGTCCATTGTGGTTTGGGTCCTACAGGAAGCAGGACCCAAATGCAAATATTTAATTTGCATATTTAATATCCAAATGCGAATATTTAATTCGCATTTGGATATTTAATAACAAAAGAAAACAGCCTTAACTACCAAACAAGGGTGTCCACGACATGTAGCAAAAACTAAGCAAAATACTGGAGCAAGGGGATATATCACAAGAACAGCATCTCACAAACAGACTGGGGAAAAATCAACAGACGACCCGACAAGGACAAAGGGAAGAACAGAGACTAAATACACACAAGGAGGGCGGGGCAAATAGAACACAGGTGAGACACATTAGGAACAGGTGCAGACAATCACAGGGTCAGGAGACACAGGCAGAGTGAAGTGACAGACAAGAGACAAGGAAACAGAAAGTGCAGAAACACAAGGAACTACATCAAAATAAAGCAGGAACCAAGGGACCAAGAAACCACTACACCCAACACACAAGGAAAAAGCACAACCATGGGCAGAATCATGACACACACACACACACACACACACACACACACATATATATATACACTGTGTACAACCCCATCATCCACAACATAAAAATCACTGCCATTGAACTGTACTGAGTTTTACTGAGAGGTGTTTCTAATATTTGGTCTATACCCATTCATATGGGGAGGACAGCCAACACTGATCACATCAAAAGAAAAATAATAAAAACTGGTTGAGGCAGGTCTGCTGCATAACTTCAGCTTTATCTAGGTATACCTAATAAACTGACAGGTACAGAGGTTTGGTATTTTAATAATGTAATCATATTGAAATAGATTAGCCTACATTCCACATACTCCTGTTGTTTGTCTTCTTGGAACGCAAACAGCACTCGTACAATTCGGCCACAAACATATATAAATGTAAGAAGTACCTGTACCTCATCTGTGTCACATACATAATTAGTCATTTAAAAAACAAACATACTTTTTGACCTGAGCGATTACACTGCTTATCAAGAAAGACAGAACTATCTCAAGCAGACACCTGACCACACAGGTCAGATGTTAGAGGAACATTTAATTCTGGTATTTATCAACAATTCATATCAGACAATTCATATAGTTAAATTGATTAAATATTTGAATGAATATGTATAAAATTCTGAAGACACAACTAAGCAAAAGAGTTGATGTGAAACCTTTAGTCTTCCAGGAACAGCATCAACATGCTGTTGTGCAGAAAATGACGACCGTCCTGCACAAAGCGACTCATTTCCCCAAACCAGAGGAGATGGAGGAGGTGAATGAGGTGGAGGCCAGCTGGTCATGACGCATTCAGCCATGTCGCTTGTGCCACATCAGGATTCTTCCTCCTAAAGATTCACAAAAAAGACCTAAACAGACACACGAAACAAAGCAGATTATAACTTTGGTGACTTTGAAATACAGTAAACATTTAATATGTGAAATTTAATGGAAACCCCCCCCAGATATCACTGTATATTATAGAACTTTGGGATTTCTTTTGTTGGGTTGCAAATATATATACACCGCATATAAGACACCGTTGCTTTCCAAGAATGAATCTCCTGGTTAAATAAGAACATGAACAGTATTTATTTATTTTTTAACTTATTTACAAGTGTGTCCGACAGAGACAGGTACAGCTCTGCTCTCCCACTCTCCTCTCACCACAGCTTCTCTAATTAAATAAACATCTATAACTACGAACGTTAACTTTGCCCTCTGACAAAAATATTATAGAAAATGCATTACCTATAAGCTCTGAGACCAGCGATTGATCGTTCGATTTACCCAAAACGGAAAAATTGCTCATGTTGAACCACAACAGAGCCATTGGGACTTTCCGCCATGACTTGTCGAGATGAGGCTGCTCTCGGCAGGCACCGAGAGCGCTGACCGCCCGGTCATCTGGATGGTCGACGAGGCCGCTTATGAACTCCGAAAACGTCGGAGCAAATGTTTTAATAGGCTTTAAATTGATAAGTCGACCATAGATGTTAAGTCAAAACAACTATATTTTTGCCTCAAAACATCTTTAAAGTACATTTCGGGAAACAACAACAGATTTATTCCAAAAGTTTTAACTTAGGGCTTCACGAGAACATTAGAACAGAAGTACAGAGAAGAACGCACATTGAGAAACGGCCTCCGACACTGGCAGCAGTGTGTTTAGGTCGTTGTCTTAAAGAACGAAAAAAGGAGAGATCATTTTGCAGTTGTAATCATGTCAAGAGTTGCTGTATGGAGTCCATGTTTACAGTTAAAGGTGGGGTAGGCTTTTTTTGTGACTAGCACTCTCTGTCATAATACTTGAAACTCTCGTAACACACCGATAGTGATGAATACATTGAAAGATCTGACACTGAAACGAAAAAAATCCCTCATCTGTGGCCGAGGCAGGACTGTAAAAACCATGACCAATCAGAAAGTTCGGTCCAAAGAAAATGTTTGGATAAACCGGCTTTCTCCTGCCTGCGCGCACTCCGCTCGTTCACCACAGAGTGGGGCGCATGACCAGTCTCCTGCACGGCGTTGGCAAACAACCGGAGCAGAGGCTACAGAGCTACAGCTAATGCTAGTTGCAATAATAAATGCCAAAACGCCTCAAGTTCTATCAAGAAGTCACCATGTGTTTTTTTATAACGCTGCCGGGCATGCAGCCTAAGCTACTCTAAAATCCCAATGGCAATGTTGTAAAAAATTCCAAAGTGTAAACATTTATGCCAGGTGGTTTTTAATGTTTTTTTTTTCACAGATTCTGAACCTCAGAAACTACTAATTATGATTTTCAATATTTATCTAAACAAAGTCATAACATCCATATGAAAGTGTGGCTGGTCCACCAACAAATCACTAAAAAAATTATGTTATGAGTTACCAGAGCAACAATTCGCTGTCATCTGAATGTTGATGAGTGTCGAAAAGCTGTTTTTCTGCCAACTCAACATTTTGAATCAGCTAATGAAAGAGACCGCTCTGATTGGCTATTCAGATTTTGGTAATCAGAGACGATTTTGGTAATCAGAGACGATAAATGGAAGTACGAAAGAAAGCAAACAAGGAGAATTAAAAGGGTTCACATCCACAAGACTATTTAAAGAGGTTGGCTCGCAGCCAGTTCATCTTCAGCTCTCAATCTGGGTCTACATGATTGTTTGGAACAAAAACATGGAGGATCAACTGACATGATTCTGCTCTCATGAACTTGTGTCTAGTGGACTTTTGTTTGATTGTTATTTCTTGTGTATCTGTTGTGTTGGTTTCTTGGTCGCTTGTTAATGTTTCCTGTTTTGTAATGACTTTCCTTGTGTCTAGGTTTTAGTTAAGTTACCTGTATTTCCTTTTTATCTTGAATTTGTGATTTCCTGTTTTACTTTGTGGTTTCCTTCCTTGTGTGTTGTCACTTCCTGGTCTCCTTTGTTTTGTGTTATTTTTTGGTTCTGTTTATTAAATCAGTTTTTCATACCCATTTGGGTCCTGTTCTTGCAACATCTTGAGGTCATCAACTAATCAATATGTTCCAAGAGAGGCCCCCTCTGAAAGACATTATATAGAAACGATTTCTGGTTCTGAATGGCATACAAACTACCGCCCCCTGCTGGTATGGAGAGTTATTTCCTCTCACGCATGTGCAGAACGTAGGAGCTAGTTTGCGGACTTGGTGGTGTGTTCCAGGTACAATTTTGTTTGCCTGGCGTGGCCAGATGTATGTGACTAAAGCAGACACAGCAGGCAATCTTTGTCAATGTGAGTTGTTTGACGTAGTGTTGGTGTGTCTGTACCTTTATATGAACACTGAGAATTGGTCCAAACTAGAATATTTTGTTTTTAGAGTTAGGATCCCCAGATTAGGATTTTATCATCTTCCCCAGACCATGTGCCCAAGGCAGTGTTCCAGATGTTATATTTGCCCTCATCTTGAAAACTCATTACATACAGTAGATCCTGTTGTCATCTTTGTTGCTATCTACACAGCAACAAAAACAAGTACTGTGATATGAATGCAAATTAATTGTCAGTAACATAAATGGGTCAATGAATTACTTTTATTTTTTCCACGTAATGTGTTTTCCAGGCAAAATCACTTGAGGTGAGACAAACCAAGTGATTGTTGTTTTATTTATTTATCAATGATCAAAGAACCACAGAGAGACTCTTGTCCTTCAAAAGACCATGATTGTCACTTGCCTGTTCTTCAAGAACAAAGAGAGAATATTTATTTATACTTGTGTCTCTGCTAGTCAGCAGCATTCACCAGTCCACTATCTTTGTTGCGAATGACCCTCCTCAACAAGACGGAGGAGTACAATTCAGTGTTAGAGATGTGATAATGTCTGAGACACCGTTCTCGAACTAACAATCGCTGGTGTGTCGGTTGTCAACAGACTAAAACACAGAAAAAAACAGAATACACTAAGTTTGGATTTTTTGGAAGCACTCCTCAATAAGCTGGAAGGGGATTCCTGACACTTAGGTTTTTGTGTAAGTTTTGCAAAATTTTGTCTCAAGCTAGTCCTACAAAAGCTTGCCACGTCATTGTGGACTTAAAAGTCTTATGATGATGAATATGTGCATATTATAACAATAACTAAAATATATCCATCAAAGAAAAATGCAAATATATAAAACGTTGCATATGTAAAAGGAATGATGGGGTGAAACAAGTACGTCTGCTAGGATAACACATTTATGAATATAAATATTTAAATTTGAATCAATATTTCAAATATTTTTCAGTGCTAGGAAATCATCACCGAACAAAGTGTTTGAGGCAGACAGCAGTTGGATATAGCACGTGTATATATGGGTTTAACTGCCATTGTAATCCTTTGGTATTTGTCTCAATAATTGATAAACATACTCTGCCGCAAATGTTGAGTCATATAGTCTCACTTGTTTGTTTCTCTGACTGAGCAACATTACGATATTGATGTTTTCTGTTAGTGGGCAGCAGCTGTTGTATTCAGTCCGATTCATTAAGAGCATCATCAACTGCATTAACCCTGTAAAGCCCACTGTTGTAAAATTACAACATCACTTTTAGCTGTCCTAAAATATATATATTTTTTTTTCCTAAAGACCACATTAACATAGTCAATGGGCATAAATGTGCATACAGGTCTGGCCACCCGGCCATCTACTCGCACAACATGCCGGCTTTCCTTGAAGCGCATCTCTTTGTTTTATTAAAATTGATATATCAAGACTCAAGTAAGTCAAATGCCTGAAGTATTTTTGTGTGTGTTTATTACAATGTCTAGATCAGGTAGATACAAAGTTAATGTGGAATACATTTGTCAAAGTAGAGTTTGAGCTTGTTATGTCCATGTTGTAATTTACTGTAACACTGGGTGTCAAAATAGCCCGTGCACCTTACATATTACCTGGGGACATTACACTTCTCACATGTTCACATATGGAAAAAAATCAGGGCAGTCTCAACGGAGTACGAGCCAAAGCTGAACTTGGATTGTCGGGGGATGTGGATTCAGCGATGGGACAAAGCCAACAAAACCTACATTAATGTTGAGGCCTTACATTGTGGGTGCCTACAATAAATACAAGAGAGATGTAGATTTTTTTGGACTCATTTGCAGCCAAATACAAGTTCCCCATGACATTGCGGAGCTGGTACATTTGCATTTTCTGGCACACTATCATCCTCGCCGTGGTTAAGGTCTGGCTCCTCTACGAGTGGGATTGCAAAGCTCTCACTGTCAACAAACCAAAGAGGGCGACCATCTTCATGCAATGGGAGCCCAGTAAAACAGACAGTGTAATCAAGGAGCCTTTGACTGCTCAGAAGAGACCGTCCTCAGGTGATCGCAGTCCACCAATATAGAGACATTTGATATAAATAATACATCATATATCTGGAATTTGGCAATTTATACATTTATACAATTACAAGATTTTTAGCCAAAGAATTAAACTTGTCCCAAAGCACCGCCCACTCTCCTTTTTATAAAGTGATTTCCCATCAGGGCATCCTCTGTTTTCTACCTGGCTAATTTTCTTAGCTTTTTTCTGTCTCCTCTTTTAGATTACTTCCTCTCTCTTATTGATATAATTTTATTGTTATTTTCTCTTAGACCAACCTTCCAGACTATTATTGGGTGTGGTTGGACCTGGCAAACAATCTCACACAACTGAGAGAGTCACGAAAACTACGGAACCTGGTTCATAAGGTGAGGTTGAGCTTGATGGTGTTTTTTGCTCTTGAACAAGGAACCATAATGAACAGAACTTATGTTCCACCTGTCCTAATCCAGATGCCGGTTTTGAGTCCCCATCTCCTGAGCAATCATCGGGAGCTCAGGCTTGCTCACTTAGCACTGGGGTTCATCAGCATGGGATACATTTGGCAGGAAGGAAAACATGCACCTGCTCAGGTAAAACACTACAGAGCAATGGAATGACTGATGGTTAAAAAAAGATTTATTTCAATCAAAGTTGTACTGGCAATTTTACATATAACACAAGACTAAGAAATGCCACTAGCATGGCTAAAAAACTCTGGAATGAAACAGCTTTTTTGTTTTTTCACAGATTCTCCCAAAAGCCCTGGCCTGGCCCTACTGGCTGGTATCTCGTCTTTACTTGGACGTCCACCCATCTTAAGCTATGCAGATTCAGTTTTAGGAAAAAAAACTGGAAACTTAGGGACACCAGAGGTGAGTAATGTTCTTTTCCTTATTAATGTGTTCAGTTCATGTATAAGGCCAAACTCCCATTGTTATTTTCTTAAAACTGCATTTCTATATTACAGTCACGCAGCAAATAGTTACTGTATATCGAAATAGACTTCATTGATGCTACTGTTTCTTCATTTTCATTTCAGGAATATGGAAATTGGGTGAGTAGTAGGAAAATAAAAGTCATTCACTCACTTGATTTATGTAGTCTGACGCCTATGATGATGATGTTTTGCTCATACATTTTCAAAAATAGCAACATGGATTCTATATTTTCCTTCCCTGGTGGAGAGAGTTGCAGGGAATTTTTCATTGTTTCATTGTTCGTCGAGGTTTGGAGCATCCAACTCTTAAAGGGGGCTCTGCTGGTGATGCATGCTATGAAAACCTCTGACCTCATTGGCATAAATGAAGGTGTCGTCAAAGTAACTCAGTCTTTGAAGAAGATGAAGGAAACTCTCAAACTTATGCACACTGACTGGAAATTAAACCAAACCCAGTCTGAAGTCAATCAATTTATACACATTCTGTCTTATTTGAAGGCAATAGAATCCAAGTTGATTAAAATCACAGATTTTTTGCTCTTTCTAGATCATGTACATCCAACTGCATTTCATTGAAAATAGAGAATTGTTTTGTAAGGGTGAGTTTTAGTATACTGATAATGCCCTGCACACTGCAATTATTAGTGTTTTTGATATAATGTCATCTGGTGCAGATTCATCTCACTATGCATCATAATTTTCTCCTGCTTCCACCCTTCTATTGCACTTTCCCCTGTTGTTGCACTGTATGATAAACTAGGTAGCAAGGAAGCATGTGCTATTTAGTAGCTAGTGCATCTATACTAACAAGCAGTTTAAATCAGCATGTGTATGGTTTGAACTGTTTTAGGTGGCGAGACAATCCAATGCATCCAAGGGGGCTGATGTGTGAAGGGGTGAGCAATGAGCAACTTTTTTATCAGGCGGAAGTGCAGCCCAGAGTTCACCCATTCAATGCTTTGATGCTATGCTGTGCATCCAGCATGAGGAGGAGACAGGTAATGATTCCTTTCCCTCAACCTTTGACCCCGTCAGATGCTTCTCATGAATGAATCACTCTGTTTGTGGAGCCAGCTGATTGCTCTGACAGAAAATGTTTTTAAAGGAAAGCCTCTTACTTTCTGTATTTTTTAAAAGGTCTCTTTTCTGTTCTTCTCATTGATCTTGGGGCCTTCCTGACACGAATGAGGGATCGCATGCCTTCTGACCACCGTCAGCTGATAGAAACTCTCTCTGCTCTTCCACTGCTGCGTGACTTCATCTTCTCCTGCTAAAGCTCTGATCTCTGCCAGGCCTACAATGCCTGTGTCTCAGCGCTGGTGGATGTACGGAGCTACCAACTCAGTATAGTGACCAAGTACATCATTGTGCCAGGTAACAAGGCCCACGGCATGGGCTGCCCACTCAGTGGCGTCGGAACTGGGCTGAACACCGCAGGGACTGGTGGATCCAGCCTAATGGTCTTCCTCAACAGTACCCATAATGCGACAAAAAAAGCATTGATCTTAGAGAAGTCAACTGTATGAAAAGATACAGAAATTTTATTTTGTGTATATTATCATATGCACATTATGCAACACCTTTTTACACTACACTCTGGAAGTTATTTATGAAATGATTACATCAATAAATATCCCCAACAGCGGTCTAATCGGTTTTGAGTTTCCAGACATGTTTGTGCCATTGCGTGAGCTCTCGCGGCTAAATGCTCCCTCATCAGTGTCATACTGTTTAGTTAGCTTCACTATTTGTCGCCAAAGGTAGCATCCTGTGCTATGCTAAATGCTAAGTATGTGTCGATATTCCCAGCTGCGCCTTCATTCACGTTCACGCAGGCCTGCTGAATTTGCAAATGCACTGGTCTATTACTTATTTATTTATCACTGTAGAGCAGACTGACGAATTATTTAATTTTATATGTGTAATCTCCTGTGTCAGTCAATAATGCAGCAGTGTTTCAAGTCAAAGTTTCCGTGTGTGTTTTCCTGAAGAAAGACTCCACTTTGCATTGAAACCACGCAGTAAAAGGCAAATAGCAAGTAATTACATATTTTGTTTGACACTGATAATCACGACTACAGATTATATACTCAAATCATTTATTTCCCTCATAGTATTTCGACTTGTAATAAATTTATGATAAGGAAAATATTCATACTACATCATTGTCTACTTTGATACATTTGTTATGCTTTTCTTTGATATTGCATCGTTAGTACTGAATCAGTGAATCTGATTACCCCAAAGTAATCTTCACATTGTTGTATATTTATGGAATAAGAAAACAATCACTTTCTAAATTACACTTCATTACAAGGCAAATACAAATACTGCATAAATATTAAAATATAACTTTGAAATAAAAAAATAAAATTAAAAAAAAAGGATTGCACAGCACACTTTTTACATCTAGCAAAGTCTGAAGCTACACCATCTTCGAATGAAACCAGTGCAAGCAGCAGGTACCAACTTGCTCATCACATGAAAATCCGCTATGTATTTGGGTCCCGGGTCCTCGGGTGTCGGGCCAACACGCCGACCTCTGCCCCGTCTCCCACGGCCCCTGCCTCGTGCGCCTCGTAGGCGACTCTCTCTTCTCCTCGGTCGACTGCTTGACAAAGCAGTTGTGGGTGTGAACGCTTCATCGGAGTCCAGTGTACCAGTCTCAAAGCTCTTATAATGTTATAAAATATAGTTAAAAAGCTTCAATCATCCAATCATACAAATTATGTATGTGAAGATAAAGCTGTTAATTTACAGGCCTACCATGTAACACTTAGCTAATGTGCTAGCTAACGCTAGGTATGTAAGCAAGTCAATATAAACTGATTTACGGTAGCCTACGTTCAAAAACACTGACGATGTTGTTTTCACAAAAACTCACAGGTTAAAATGTGAGGCAATGGTAACTAAAAAATGTATTAGTGTATTGCAATATCGACAGTAGTCCGTGTTGGCTTCTTACCAGTGGGAACGTCATGTTATGTACCTGGCCCTACTAAATCTATGACCTGGCCTGGCTTCAGTTACCATGGTAGCCTGCGCGGGCACAGCGGGCTGGGAGGAGCTGTGGAGGCAGAACCGAAGTGCAGCGTTTGAATTCCGAGACTAATTCCACTCTCTCAATCCTACCGACTGCAGCTTTAACACAGATCTCATACAGAAGACCCAAGACTCCTTTTGTTTAGCTGTTTAAACAAAAGGAAAATGTATATTCATACCTGCTAGAAATTACTTAAGTATAAGTATGACACTCTATTGTACATGTTTACAATCCAAACAAATCTTCATTCAGCAATCAGTCTCTATCCCCATTTAAGTGTGCCACCTCTGTGTTGGTTTTTGCATGGCTGAGTTTTTGAACTTCTTTGTATCTTTTCACCCATATTTTTTTTGGATCTCTTAACTGTATTTCACAATATTCTATGACAGTATTCACCCTTTTTGAGTTGAAATGTGATGGCATGGAATCTGATGCAGAACAAAAATATGTTTCTGGGTATTTCTGGGTTTTATTTTTGTATATTTATTTGGTTATTTTGTGAAGAGAGAAAAAGCTTTACCATATTTATTGTCCAATTTTTCTAGTAAAATAGCTTACTGTGGGTGAAACATGTCAAAAACAGTCATGGGCAGATAAAGATCTGCATACAAAATTCAAATCAATAAAATTTATTGGAAAATGTCTTGTAGTATTTCAACAGGGCATCTCAAAAAAATGTCAAAAGTGCAGAGTGTAGCAGGGTCATAACCCTAGTAAAATCATCTTGGCAGAAAATAATATAATGCATACTGTGATATGCTGTTTTTAAGCACATCATGATATAACAAAGCACAAATGAGAGTGACGCTGAACTGGTTCATATTTGCTGCTGTAGTTTGTATTTAGTGGTTTATTGTGTAATGATTGATTGAAAGAATATTGTACAGAGGAGTCAGAGAATGCGCTATCACCAGAGGTTGGTAAAGTAGCAACAATCTCTGTTCTACCTGAGCATTTCCAAGAGCTTGTTTGTGCTTCTAGTGAGACACTCAGCGAGGAGTACCTGTCTGCTGTAGGGCTGGGCGATAAAACGATAACAACAATTAACTTTCCCCCAATAGAAATTCAAGACACATGTCAATATAACTTCGATTGAGCTAATTCCATCAATGTTTTGACAGACAACATGAACAGCCAATGATAATGATTATACTGCGTGTCTAACCAATTATGTGGCTGTAATAGCCACGTCAAGTTAGGTTGACGCACACTGCACAGAGTAGCAGAAGCAGCCGGCAGAAGCTCTGTTATGTTTGGGCTTCTGCAGCATGCTCATCAGTCTGTCAGTTACCGAAGAAGACGTCCCGATGGACACAGCCCAAGGCTCAAAAGATGAGGACATTGTTTAAAAGAAGTTACCGGGGAATATTTAAAGTCCGACAAGAAGCAGAGTAGTAGCATGCGATGCAAACTGTGTCTTAAGCATTTGTAGAAGTTGCAGCAGTTGTATTTATATAACTGCATTACAAAGCAGCAGTTGTATTATGTTTTACAGTACATTTGTCATGTTCTACTTCTCACAGAAAATAAATAATACTTAAACCAAAATTAGCTTTGGTTTAAATATATCTTTACATCTCAACCTTTAAGCTTGACAGAAATAGTGATTTTACTTATATCGTGATATTTATCGATATCGATCAATATGAAAAAAAAGATTTAAAAAATGTCGATATCGCCCAGGCCTAGTCGTCTGCCACACTTAAGATTGACACAGGACCAGCTAAGCCTGTGCACAGGCCAGTAAGAAGGACATCTTTTGGATTCCAAGGTGAAGAGGAAGCGCATATTCAAGTCATGCTTAAAGTACACCATCCTCCTCAGAGGGGGCCCTCTTAGTGCTCTTGAATACTGTTGTTTTAACAGTGACAGTCAAGGATGCCTATCCCTTGCCAAAGATTGAGGAGTGCCTATATGTTCTTGGGGGAGCTACAATGTTCTCAACACTTGATATTCAGTCTGGTTATAAGCAGATAGCGGTGGATGACAGAGACAATGACAAGATGGCATTCATCACAAAGCTGAAGCCATCTAAATGTCATTTCCTTTAAAAGGAAGTTCTCTTTCTGGGCCATGTTGTCAGTGGAGATGGGATCCACCCAAATCCAGCTCTGGTCAAGGTTGTACAGCTCTAGGAACCCCACCAAAACCAGCAGGAGCTGCAAACATTCATTGAGTTAAGGATGGTCTGACCTACCATGTAAATGTTGTAAGTACTGTCAAAGACTTGAGGTTTGAAGAGGATGTTGATGATGTGCTACTGCGAGTGAGATTGATCCAATCTGACAGTGAGTCCAGTGATTGTAACATTCCAGTGATTGAAAAACAACAGCCAGATGCAGCAGAATCTAGTAGTTAAAGGACGGTAAGTGATTTAGAAAATCGCCAACAAAGTCCGACTCGCTTCCTTCAGACCTCCGTCCCAAGCCCCTCGCCCCACAACACATGAACGCGCACTGCTGCCTGAGTCTGAGTCTGACTGCATCGGGGGAGGAAGTCACGAGCGGAGCACAACATGCTAACTGACTGCCCGTGGCTCATTCACAAGTAAGAAAACACCGGACATTATTATAATATAAACGTAAACAATTAACATGGCTATTGTTGGTGGGCACATTTGTCAAGCTAACATATTAGTGTTGGGAAATCGGAAATAGAGTTCTGATGTAGTGACTTGTTGCTGACTAGTTAGCAACAGGCTGCTGCAGGCTAAGCTAAAACATAAACACGGTTAACAATTCTACTGTTCTGAGTTTATATTTTTAAACCTTAGCACATTTTAGCCATATTGTGACGAAACAGCTGCAGCACCTTCGTAGCTTTCTGCACATTTTTTCTGTTACTATCTGTGACACAATGAAAGTGAATGTTGTACAGGACTTATAACATTTTAAGCACGTCAGAGCTTCCACGATGAGTGTTGTTAGCTCAGACTGAGTTTACGTGACGTCACCCATTGGTTTCTACTTGCCGGTTTTGAGGCCAAAAGTGGGCGGTCGCCATCTTGGCAGGGCCTGACTCCTCCTTTACCCGGCTAATCCAAATATGGACAAAGAGGTGGGCCAAATGCAGATCGGTCGCTGAAACACACACACCTACGTCCAAGCTTCCCAGTTAGCTGAGGCTATGGAGCTAAGCTAATAAACTAGGCTAAGTGCGAGCCGGCTAGCGTCGCGGCCCCAAGGCTGCACTGGCTCGGTACTGACTGCGGTAACGTGAGCTACAGTACCAGTCGTCCCAGCCAACGTTACATGTGGTAAGTAACACCGGAACAACTTTTGTAATAAATATTTGTTACTGAAATCATAAGTCTTAAAAATTACCTCTTTTTTTTATTTGTATAAGTGGTAGTTTGCACCACTATAATTAGATTCTAATAGATTAAATCAAATAAACGTGAACTAAACAGAATTTAAAATGTGATGGTTAGTGTTCTTGGCATAAAGTAAATGTTTTATTGACACTGGCTTGTAGTCTTAGTTATTATTGTCATTTATTTATTTATTTTGGCTTTAAGGGACATACACATACACCAAACAAGAAAACAGAAAAACTATAATTCCCCAATCCACTGTTGTAAACAGTGCACAGATCAAGTTTTCACACTGACAGAAGTCTGTGTCTACCTTACCTGTACTGCTCTAGACATTACTGTACGAGATTATCACTTTGAATATGACTGTAAGAAAGGCACTTTTATATTTGTTACAAGATGTTTATTACTTTCAGCACATTGGTGTTGTTCAGTTAACCGGTGATGCTTCTACTAGCTGCACAAAACAAACCAGTACCAGTCGTGGCTGCTTGACTTTACAGTTATATAGTCTGTCTAAATATAAAGTATTAGAGACTGTCATCAATATTCTGAGATGTAGCTCTTAAGTTCCATTTTATCCTACATTTGTGACATAACAGTGTTGTCAACATAAAAATGTGAGGTACACTCTTTAGTGGACTTCACATTTTTCATTATCTGAAGCATTTATCACCCATTTATTAATTTTAATCCTACAGTCACAATGTGGTGATGAATTTTCCGTCGAGGTGTCCAGAGAGCTGCAGACCTTGGCATGCTGTTTGGTTGGTGGACTGGGGTGGGAAAGCCTTCCTCCACTCTGTTTCCACTCCGTGAGGAAGAGCACCAGCTGACTTCCTCATCATCCACTGTGGTGACAACAACCTGAGGGAGATCAGTAGAATCAGGCTGGTCCACATGAAGACGACCTGCAGCAGACTCACCTCCAGCACCTTGTGAAGGGGACCTGTAACTGCTACAGTTGGCAGTGTCCTGCTATTGAATTTGGCCTTCAGGTCACACTTTGTTAAGCCTAAACAGATCCCCTGAAAATCATGGACAATGTTGAGTTTATTTTATGTTCATCAATGTTGATAAAAAATACCAACTATAGCTACAACACGTATTACCTCTGCTCTTCCCCTCCCCTACAGTCCCACACTGTATCCCCTTCTTCTCCCACCACATGGACTCTGCACCTCTGGGCTCATTCTGAGCTCAGCTGTTACCGGGGATTAGCTCAGGTGACAGCTAGCGCTGCCAGCGGCTAGCCACCACCGAGCGGCTACCAAACAGCGGTGTCACCTGTCACTCAAGTATCCACGCCCCTAATTATGCAGAATTTAAAACCGCGATATGATATAAATGGGCGAGTTACAAAAAAATTCACCCCCCCCCCCACGCACAGTTTTAACGAAGTGGGGGATTAGCCATTGGGACCAAAACCGTTTTTTGTACCAGGCTGTAAACATGTTTAATTCTGCTGTAAAATTGGGCATTTTAACATGGGGCTCAATGGGGATTTGCTCCTTTCTGGAGCCAGCCTCAAGCAGGCATTTAGTGAACTGCAGTTCATAGCACTTGGTCAGAACTCGAGGCCTGAGTTTGGAGCAGTGACGTGACACGAGCCTGCTGCTTCACTTACACCTCACATCAGCAGATGCTGCTCCACCGGGCCGTCCCATTGCAAGTCAACCTACTTGTGTCTGACAGTACTACCCTCAGACGTGGAAAGAAAGTACTGTGGGCAACTTCATCACCCCCGTGTCCAGGCTGCCACATATAGAGGTTTACAATTACAATACCAATGTTTATTTATGTTCTGCATAACCTGCTCTATATTGTTGGAATAAAAATCTTAGAAATTTTCAAGGCCTTTTCCTTATACTCACAGCATAAACAATCCAACCATTACATTTACCTCTTTACAAGCTGCACAAATAATGAGAACACAATGTGTCATGACACCTGTTTATTATTTGGGAACATCATACAATATTCCAAATATATATTATAATATTAGCATAAACAACATATGTACAACAATGAAGAAACTGTCTGCACAGGGTTTCCTAGCTCTAGAGTCAAAGCCGGCCTGTCGGCTGACGGGTCAGGCTGTACTGTCGTCGACTCTTTAGGCAGTGGTCCTGTAGAAAGAATATCACAATAGTAGATCAACATTACTGTAAAAGAGTGACAACACTACAGCAGCATTATCTGCAGTGACAAACAGTTTTCCATGTCACCTTTTGTGGGAGCCAAGTATAATATATTTGTGTTATGACTTTCTTTAGATAAATATTGAAGATCATAACAGGTAGTTCTGAGGTTCAGAATCTGTAAAAAAAATTTAAAACAACCCACCTGGCATAAATGTTAACACTTTGGAATTTTTTAACAACATTGCCATATGGATTTTAAAGTAGCTTTTGTACACAAGTAAGTTACCACTTCATGCTACACCTACAGTATCCTAAGCCGACTCACCTGGTCCTCGGCTGACTTGCTTCTCAAGCTGTTGACGGGGATCGTCTGGTCTTGTTGCTCTGGTCCGTGGCAGACAACCTCCCGGTCCTGGACTTCTTCATGTACAACTTGTTGTACCTGGTATAAGAGAAAGGAGGTCAACTTAGTGAAATGTTCATATTACCTTACATTGAAAAGTACTTTTCATTTCATTTACTGCCCGTCGTCCGCAGGCCTGAAGCTCTGCATTGCTCCGTGCCATGCCCCTCATGCCCGGCGTTGCACACAGACTGCAACATGCACATCAACTGCTACTACAAGCCTCTAGCCACGCACACTGGGCAATCTCACTACACCTGCTCCACACACACACACGCACACACACACACACACACACACACACACACACACATAATGCTACATCCCGTTCAGAGCGGATATAGATAAACAATCAAGCGACATTTGCTCACAGCTACAGTGACGACACCCGGCTAACACATAGGCAGCGTTAGATGTAGATACACACAAGCTAACGTAGCGTTAGCTAACTTACCCTAGTGTCCTTGAGCGAAGCTAACTTGGCGCTGGCTGATACACACACAAGCTTTCCAACAGTTCTGTTGGTTACACAGTTCGAGAACATAAACCGCTTTCACCCAAAACGAAGCAGCTAATTACCTTTCACCATCTTCTCCTCCCGGAGTTGTCGCCAGCGGTGAAGAGCCACACCGATGTTTACTCTGTTCACTCTTCCTCATAGTCTCCAACCTCTTTGTGTCCGTAGCCATCTCTACTGCTCTGTCTGTTGCGACCAGAAGCTGTTGTAGGCACTTTCTCTGCTGTTCTGCAACTCTTTTCTTCAACTCGTGTGCTAATGGTAGCTCCGGTTGTTTGCCGACACCGTGCAGGAGACTCGTCACGCGCCCGACAAAGCTGGTTCATCCAATCACTTTCTTCGGACCGAACTTTCTGATTGGTCGTGTTTTTTACACTCCTGCCGTGGCCACAGATGAGGGATTGTTTTCGTTTCAGTGTCAGATCATTCAATGTATTCATCGCTATTGGTTTGTCACTAGAGTTTCAAGTAATATGATAGAAAGTGCTTCTCACAAAAAACACCTACCCCACCTTTAACTGGCTGCAGTAAGTCAACTCTGAAGAGCTTGCCAATCTCCAGAATGCTGATGCAGGGAGAGGTCCTACAGGCTTGCCAAAACCCTCCTCATTCTGGTCATCTTGAAGAAGTGAAAATTCTAAAACACCTTTGCCACCTTTACCACCTGGCCATTTCCAATATCCACCATCTCTGGAAACAGGTATACATTTTTGCCATAATTGACCAATGCACCAAATGGGTCAAAGCCTTTCCTGTTCCTGATCAATGGACTCCCCTTGAGTTGCACACAGACCAGGGTAAATATTTTCAATGTTTCTTGTTCCAAGGTGTATACAAGCTCCTGCAGATCACCAAGACAAGGACCACCCCCTACCATTCTGCCTCTAACACACAGCTTGAGAGCTTCAACTGAACCTTACTCATGATGATCTGGTACAATGTGAATAAGAATTTGAAAAACTGGGATTAGCACCTGCCATGACTCACCTCAGCATACTGCAGTTCACGTCACACAGTCACAGGTGTCATACCCAAAAGGCTCATGCTCAGCAGGGAGGTTCATCAACCACAGGACATCCAGTCTGGGACTGCAGAACTCAAGTCCGACTGAATGGAAGTGGCAGATTTCCTGTACAACCTGGAAGAAGAACTCAAAGCACAAGAAACAGAAGGAGAACATCTCCGCACTGCACAAGAGGAACAGAGGAAGATAAACGATGGGATCCTACAGTGTTGGAGATTTGGTGTACATAAAGGATGACACCAAAAAGCATGGACTAAGCCCCAAGCTTCAAACACCTTGGAAGGGCACCTTGATTGTTTCTGCATGCAATGGTCCATGCCTGTCCTTTATACTAATCAAGGGGTGAAACACAGCATGATAATGCATCATGATTGGCTCAAACAGTACCATAGTAAAGTGGTTTCTGCTTGTGTCAAAGGAGCCAAGTGCTGCAGTGGTGCCAGGACCTAACTGTACAGCTACCTTAAGAGGGTGTTCCGCTAGTGCCTGAGCTGCCACTACAAAGGGACAAGGAGGATGGAGGAAGGAGCTTTTTAAGAGCCATGTGATCCAGAGGACATGCCGCAATCGAAAAGCTCCAGAGTCTGAACAGGAGGTGAGACAAAGGGACGCTTACCAGTACACCACTGTGTATACCCTGTTAGCAGAATATAATAATGCAAATAATGCCAAAAAGGAACTTAAGTATTTTTCTCAACTGCGTTTCAACATTGGCAGAGGAGGGAGATAAATGTCGGGAAAACTGTGATCTCTGGAAAAACCAACAAAGGAAATGTCATATAGGAATGAAATGATAGATGACTGGTAAAATGAAAGTAAAAGAGAATCAGCTGAGGGGAATGACAGAGACAGACGCAGTGGGGGTTATCGGGGGAGACGGATGGATGGATGTCGGATCAGGTCACTCCGTTTGATCGACTGCAGACCCCCACCCCCCTCCTGGTCATCACTTGGAGGTTGCATCTGTTCTTGCTATTGAGAACTAATCACATTAGAGGAGAGAAAAAGGAGGTGAGCTGCACTGCTGCTGAGTCCTGGTCATGGTCCAACTCTGCTTTACTAAAGCACAAAAGATGTCAAATATGGATTGTTTGACACGGAGTAAATGCAGCTCTGGCTGCAGCTACACCCAGCACTGGTGAAGTTATCTACTGTCACACTGCTTCTAGCACTCAGAAGAAACAGGAGAACACCAGAGCACATTTGATTGAAAATGTTTTAATGATGTAGAAACAGTAGAAAAATGCATAATATTGCACATAATCACTAAATTGCAATTCTCAAGTTACATATCTTTGCATGGAAATGGTGACCTGAATAATGTAATCTACTGAATAATCTAACAATGGGATGCCAGTATGTGTCTTTCTGACATTTCTTAGACATTACACAGTAGCATAATCTACATGAAATGAGAGCTGCTGTTATAAAATTGCTTTGTAATGTCATCGCTACATTTTTTTTTGCTTAATCAAAGCTGGTGGCTACATGTTTTTCATCCTTAAGCACTGTTTATAGCCCTTCTACTCTTACAAGTTCAGTGCACAGGTGTGGGTGGGTAGACAGGTGCTTGTTGTTCTTATTTTCTGTGACAAAAAACTAAAAAAGTTATTTAATTTTATAACATTGAAATGCCAGTTGAATGGCAAGATAAATCAATATTGTAAAACAGCACTTTAAGTGTTAGCTAACTGGACACAAACAAAATAACTTAGATAGGAGCTTTTCTGTGACAGTAAATGACAGAGAGGCAAGGCAAACTTTTAATGGACTCGCAGGGAAATGTTTAAATAGCTTTTACGTTTTGTGGTTCAAAAAAAGAAAAAAAAATCATTTACATTATCATAGAAAATGCTCTGCCTCGGATGTCGTCAAAACATTATACTATATATGCTGTTAAAAAAAAGGACTTAAATATTTATGGTTTGTTTTTGTTACATCTCCAACTTTGCAAAAAAGGATAGCTATATTAAATGTGCATCCTGAAAATTACAAGTTAGTGTAGCTAACAGAAAAGGACCAGACACAGTGTTGCACAGTGAGTCAGAAAGAAGGACGGAGGGAGATAAAGGGACAACTACAAAGAGAAGGGGGAGACAAAGAACGGCAGATGTAAAGTCAGACAAACAAACTGACCAGGATGTTAAAGTAGGACAGGGAGAGAATAGACAGGGTTCTAAGAATAGAAGTGACATACTGTCATGTATTGTACTGTGTTTCAGTCTTTTACGTATGTTCCTCTCAATAGTCAAGTGTTTGTGCTTTGCCGGAGGTTGGGCTGATGTCCATTCAAACATTATAGCTTCACTCATAAAGGCCCTCCACATGGCACCTCCTCTTGTTGCCAAGCAATATGCTCTGAGGGGAAAAAGACCAAAAGTGCATTGCATTGGAGTGTGCAATAAAAATACATAAACATAAATTGAGAGGTGCATTTCCCAGCAAATAAATAACATCCATTGTTACACAGCAAAAAAACAAACATATACCAAATGTATCCCAATGCTCACCTAGTTTTTGCAGGTGTGTGTCGACGCTCTCCAGCACACATGCCAGAAAAAGGTTTGACAGAATTTAAAATGTTTCTTAGTATCTGCTGTCCCCTAGACGATTTGAAGTGCAGTCTTAACTCAAATGAACTGGTTTCTGTCATTATCCATTCTCATGGGTTGATTACTCCCTCTGAATATCCCTTCATCCATTTTGAGAATAAGAGGGGTATTAATATGCCAAAAAAGGCCGTTTCCAAAGCCTTCGTATTTTATTCAAAGGAACCAGAGTTTCCAACGAGCATGCTTTTTGGACTCTGTCTTTGCCTTGCGTTTTGGGGTGGATGTGAACACTTCATTGGGGTAAGGCAGGGCAGGGCATTGTTTGTTGTACAGGGGGAAAAGTCTCTTCATCAGGGGCTGTAGCTTGTCCTCCTGCAGCTTGAAGTCCAGCTCGACACTATAACATAAGCATACAAAGGTAGAATTTTAGATAATTCAGTTCTGTATTGTACTTAGAATACAAGGATTTGATTGTAGACTTTAGTTTACTTGACCAACGGCAATATCAGGTGCATTCATTTAAATTTTAAATGCAACTATTAAAGTCAGTGAATTGTCTTTGAGGCATTTATGACTCAGTTTTGACTTATTTTTTATGTTGGTAATCCACTGATGTCCAGATGGAGGCTCGGTAGAAAGCGAAGGGTTAAAATGCCCTGACAGAAACCCTGGTAGCATATATTTCTTGTGGCAGACATCCATATTTCAGAGACTCCTGTGAGTAATAGACTTCCGCTGCATCATATCAGTATTTTTTATGCATGCAGTCAAAGGGCTTTGCCTGCATAGATTATATTTGTATTAGAAAAAAAGAGCCTGAATGTGGGTTGCTCCTGACATGAAACGTCAGTGTAATCCCAGGCTGGTCATCGTCTGATTTTGTCCTGGCAACGTAGTTGAACTCTCTCTGATTAAATCTCTCAGGCCTGCAAGATATGTGGGGCTAAAGCCCATCCAAATGAAACCACTGAGAGGCCAAGCAGACCTTGATTAACTGCCTGTATTCAAGCATGCAATAAATGCATTATTATACACCATCTCTTTTCTTTTTATTGCTATTGATTTGTAGCGCTCTGTTAATGTATTTATTCCAGGCGTATTCTATATATTTTGAAAGGATGAATCATCTGCTATGTGGCTGCCAAAATGACACTCCTCAACACATCTAACATGGTAAGGAAATTTCATTTTGGTTTTAAGCATTTTGGATTTCTAATTGATCTTCTTCTATTTTTTTTTCTATCGCCAACATTACACACTGCATTTCAATAGCACAGTTAATACTATGATTTATAGAGAGAGGGAGAACTGAAGAACCAAACTGAAGCTGCCAAAAGAGATGACATCTGACATGTCAAGGTCAAACAAGTCCCCTCCTTGTCTGCAAGAAGACAAATAGGCGTTAAAGTACAAAGCTCGGCCTGATACGGTAACCGCTTTGATGGGCAGTGTAATTAGTTCACTGAAGGATATGCCATACACAAAATGACATCATGAATCCTGGGAACCGTCCTCACCCCCAAGATGATTGTCAGTTAAGTACACGGCTCTATTAAAGCCTTCAGGAGAAATCCTCTTGTTGTATAGTGCTTTGCTCCTTCTTCATTTTCTTGTGCATTTTTTTTCTCATTTCCACATTGAATAAAGGCTGAGACTTGAAGGTATTCTGAATGTTGAAATCATGACAATTAAATAGACTTTTATACTTTTTTATAGACTGAAGCCTGTATCTCAGTAGATTTGCTGTTTCTAGCAGGACTTGTTTTACAACTTCTCTTATTCATATTATTAATCGTTTAATTTCCTCCTGGGTTTTTTAAAATCTCTTTTACAAGTGCTGTTTAAATAATGTTGACTTGACACAAAGCAGAACAGAATAACAGCACGGTGCAACATAGAATAGCCTGAGCAATTATTGAGCAATTAATCATTTGGCAGATCACTGCAGTTACAGCACGCTGTTGATAAATGCCTCGGTGGGAAGCCAACGGCAGCACTGTACGATGCAGGTGGCACTGGAGAGCAGGTGCTTCAGCAAACAAAAGCCCTATATCTAAGATCATCTCTGTACAAAAACAGATTGAAGCTGGTGGAGACATGGAGGTTTTCCTGGGGCATTCAGCAAAGCAGATTAATCATCTTTTTAGCGATGCAGTGCGAGTAGCTGTTGCTGTGATCAGTGATGAGCCATTTGTTAGTCTGCGGCCGTGGTTTTGCTGAGCACCATTCAATGATTGTTGCTCCTGGGTGGGATTTTACCACTGTTTAGCACAGCACGCTGTGTTCATTCAGTGGTATATACCTGCTCAATTCTCCGTTCTGTCTGATACTGGCACCTTTCAGCGTGAAGTAATTTCTCCTCCCATGATTTCCCCTTCGGCTTTTCACAGTTCAAAGGCTCCACTTGACAAGATGAGTGGTTTAGGCCCCGTATAGTGTCTTCTCTTCCAAACTACATGATGGTGTGTAGTAGATTAAACCACTACAGAGTGACAGTTATGTCCTCCACTGACAGACAGCAGTTGAGGCATAAACTTTCTACAGGTTATGTAAATCAGATCTCCAAATTCCTCCCCTGTCATGTATATCTGATACAAAGCCATTTACCTTATCCATTACATGGCTTTCTGCTTCACAGACACCAGAGGAAAAAATTCTATCTCATTAATGAGAACAAAACAAAATAGGCAATCTTGACAACTGTTCACCAAAAACGACAATAGCTTCGCCATCTCAGCGCTAATTACCTCCTTGTGTGTCATTATATATCATAGCAGTTGCCTTTCAGTGTACTTACCTGTTTTTCAAAGTCATTGTTTGTTCCAAACTGGGAACACTACATTACAAACTCTGATTGAAATGCTGGTTCTTATTCACAACAGTGTTTTAGAAATAAAAGCCTCTCATGCTTTGATCTGGGCATGTGCTCTACATTGGGCATCCCGCTGTACTCCACGTTGACTCAGCGGGGGGCACAGTATAATTTGCAACTGCTCGTGTGTGAACTACACATGTATTGCAGATAGTATTGAAAAGCTGAATGCTTTAAAGAGTTGCTTCACCCAAATTGTAAAAATAGTAATATTAATAAATATTGTGTCCCCTACTGATATCTAGCTCTGCAGATATTTTTTTTTGTTTTATATGTATCTAAGATTTTTTCCTCCAACCAATACAAAGAAAGTGAATCAAATGTGTTCACTGCCATGAAACTATTAATCAGCAATATGGCTTTCCACAAACTATTTCTGCCAAAATCTAAGCAGTTAAACCCTAAATTGTTTGCATTGTGAGATAACACTAAAGGTGGGTGGGTTTCTTTTTTGTAAAATGGGTAGGGCCTTTAAGAGATCCCTTTTTTCCCTAGTGTGTGGGACAATGTCATCATAGTTATTACTCTTATTTATTGCCTATACATTCAGCCTCTCTCCCCCTCTCTTTTTCCTCACCATATGTATGCCCTGTTTGTTGCAGTGATGTATGAAATGCTGCCGTATGCTGTGGAGACTATCAAGGCAAAGCTGAAGTCTGGATAAGACCCACAGATTGACTACCTCAGCTCAGTTACAACCACAGTCCCAAATGTATCGGACATAGGCGATGTTGGACTGCTGTGAAATTAAGGGCTTCCTCTCAGGAGCTGCTAATCTTGGTAACAGTTGCAACATGCAGTTGGTGTCTAACCTCAAGGGGAAATTGGTCTGTTGGTCTCAACTCCCCATTGATGTGTTTCACCAAATAGTTTGTCCAGCAAGGTTGTTGCTTTTGCCCTATCAGCAGATTAACTCACCAGATGAATAGAGGTTTTATTATAACAGGAATGCTGGTGATGAGATCATACAGCTGTTTGAGTAATGAGGGAGTTTTATGTGTCAGTAAAAAGTACATCCAGATAAAGAGCAGGGACAATAAAGAAATGCTAAAAACATCATTCAGTCTTGGAAGATTCGAGCTTCTGGGTTTTGCTGAGGAATACTAAACAGCACTATTTGCAGAATTTAAGATTCTTATGACAGATACTTTGGCAGAGATAGATAATACCATGATAGATTACTACCCTGCTTGCCAACCACAGCTCCTCTCTATCCAATGACTGTTAAAATCCAGTTGGTTGAAATAAAATCAACAACTATTTAATGATAGAGAGCACAGAGGAAATGACAATCTTTCACATTAGTAGCACTCTGAGCATTGCATCTTCATTGTGATTTTCTTAACACATGCTTTGATTTAGGGAAAATTTACTGAAGGGACCAGCACAGCTGGATGTAAGAGTATTTTTGGTTAAAGGTAAACAGGTGTGTCCCACATCTGATGCTGCAATATTTATTTTTTGGTTTTCTCTCTGGCTTGGAATGCATAACGCATGCCAGTTAACTAATTTGTGTGAGTCTCTGCCGAGCTTGATATGAAGGAGGAACTGCTGTCTTTGCAAGCCATGTATGACCAAACCCAAGGTAAGGATTTATTTGAGCAAGTTGATGATGATAATGATGATACTCACAGCTGGTTTTGGCCAACATCATCATCATCATTATCATTATCATCATCATCATCATCATCATCATCACTACCATCTGACATCAGACGGCACATCTAAGAGAAGCAGCTTCAGCCATCCCATCAGAGAGGCTAGTGTGATGTGTTCTTTAATTTACTATGGCCTCAAAGGATTTTATAAATATGGAAATGGCCCTTGTAAGGATAAAGATTCCCCACCCCTGATTTAGGTGATGTCAATCTCTTTAAAACATAATTTGAGTCCAACATTGCAAACGAGTCTTCACAGATGAAGTGGCAGTCAAGAGTTTAGGTAATCATTTTAGTTAGGTCAGACAGCGGGTCATCGGGTAAGCAATAATTTTAAAATTCATTGCTGCTGACACCTTTCCATGTCTTTGATTGTAGAATAAGGTCCAGCAATTTGGTATTGCTGAGACCTGTCTTGGGACAGTTTTTTTTATTCCAATTCTCATGAAGAAGTGGTGTTTTCTTCTGCCCTTTTTGCCTTTGTATCAATGGTGTTAGAACCTGATTCTCTGATGGAAACTCAGGCTCATTCTGAAGGAGGTTAAATCTGCTTTCCAGCATTATTGACTACAGTCCACAGCTCTGATTTGCTCTCTTTCATGCACTGGTATTGGGGGAGTGAGAGTAGTTGTTCCTCTCAAGCACTTTGTTTTTGTAATCCTATTATGTTTTTGGGGAGGTATTGATGGAATAAAGTCTTTTGTTTATGTTTTTGTTTCTACCCAGACCAGGATCTGCAATCTTCCTTTTTAGATGCACAAGGATAAAACATGGAAGTATTTAGTCTTGCAAACCAGCATGTCACGTCACGGTCTGTTGTGGTCCAACAAGACTTGATTAATATGCAGCTGTATTCCCAGATCAGGGAATGTGTCATCAAAATCTCCAGTGTGAGGGATATTATGCCAATGGGCCTGATGTAAGAACTTTATTATGTTCTTCTTCTTAACCTGTCTTTTCACCTGAGGCTTGCTGGTGCTGGTGTGCCAAGTTTTAACTTGATGAGAACCACCTGTTCATGAGTAGTGTTCTTTCATCATTTGATCATAAGCATAATCAAGGAACTTAAACCTGCTGTTAGAAATCTGAAAAAAAACCCAAAACAAACGTGTAAGTTTTGCCTCATCAGTCTTCGTCTTTTCTCCATGCCACATGAGAAAAGCCATACTGACAGAGTTAAGGAAAGATCTGACATGAATTTAGATGCCAAACAATGTCTTGCTAGAGCAAAGTCAGGGAGGCGGTCAATGAGGCATGATAGTCATGGCGATGGATGAGGGTTTAAACTTAATTGTAGTTGATGTTATACTTTTGGGTGCAATGGATGAGTTTCCTCCGCAAAGTAACTTTCATTAAAGGCAGTGTTGGAGTGTGAGAATTTTTCTTTTTTTATATCCCATTTGGATTTATGTTGTTTCATTGATTCCTTGATTTCAGAAACATACATGAACTCAAATTTTGCTCTGTTAAAGACTTCATGAGTTTGTTTGTTTTTTCCCATGTGGCGAAACACTGACTCCACTCGAGAACAAACATCCTTATGCAGTTCGCATGAGGAGGCCCAATGACTTCTTACAAAGTCCTTTGCAGCAAAAACAGCCCCGATGATCTTGGCATTACAAAACATTTTCTATTGTAATGAACACGCTATCTTGTCCTTTTTTTCTTTTTCTTTTCAAATTCAAATCCAAACCACTGCACATTTTAGACTTCCTTCACAAGGCAATACTTGCACTCTGTATAAATATATATAGCTTTCTAAAGTAGTTTTTTCCTCTATTTTAATGTATATTTTTTGCTATTTTTGAGATATTTCTACCTTTTTCCTGATTCGTTGACTTTTGCTGCTGCTGCAAGTGAATTTCCCTGGCGTGGGATTAATACATTCCTATCTTATCTTAAAATAAGATAAACAGGGAACAATAAAGAAGTTGCGAAGAGGTGAGGAGCAAACTTTAATGTGTAGAGTGAATACAACTGCCTAGGCCTATTTGATAAATGTTTAAGTACCCTTGCACTTTTGGGTAATATCTTCATGGTTGAATGCACTTACTGTAAGTCGCTTTGGACAAAAGCTTCGGCGAAATTTATGTAATGTTATACAATTATTGTGTGATTTTGTTTTTTTAAGCTACTTTCTCTCAGGTCAATGTGAAAACAACTGGCAAGTTCCATCGTAAAAAGTGTATCTATGGGCTTGGGAGAATTTTCTAAACAACTGTCTATTTCCCATTTTAGAGAACAATATAGCAAGGATTCAGCAGTGGACAGGCTATTGGACTGAAGTGACAAACGGCACAAGGTTACAGCTTGAGTGGATTTCCCACCTGCTCTTCGCTGCCGTTTTTCCTAGCTCAGAACATATGAGAACACTTATACCTCACAATATTGTTGTGTATTTTGACAGGAATGCAGTGTACTGTCTTTTTAACTGGCGGTCAAATAATAAGTGCAATGCTAATTGTGATTTGGAAGCGGCCACAGATTTAGTCAAGTATTTGACGTGCTTTAAAGGATGTCTTCATCTGCATTCCATTTACTTCCCACCCATGTACTTCTGTCAGTGAGACCATCCTGTCCCCCAAAAACAGGATGGCCACAAATGATATTTGAATTATTATTAATGACATATTGTAATGTAGCTAAATATGCTTTATAGAGTCTCTTTTCATATCCCTGATATTCATTTTATGATTCCATTTACTGTGTCACACAAAAACTCTCATTTAAATTTTATTCATCATTTTCTTTTTGGCAATTTTGCCTCAGTCAAATCACTGTAGATGTAAATGTACAGAAAAGCAATGGTGCACTAAACGCCTCTTGTAAGCATCTGTTTCACAATGAAGCATTTTATCATACAGAAAACAGCATTAATGACAAACTGGCAGTGAAAGGGGCCCACCTGTAAATGATGCATGCGCTGTTTCGACAAGTGTCACAATTTGCTGTGTCTTGTCCTGTTCGGTAGGAGAGCCTGCAAAAAGACAGATGAAAAGATATATGGAATCTCCAGAGACATGCTCAGGCTTCATATTTCAACACCTGTGGGCATCAGTTTTCAGCCAGATTTGTTGTGCATGGTTTTCACCCCGTCTTGTTTATCCCAAACAGTCGAAAAATCATGCAGGGGTTCTGATCCTGCAGTTCTCTGAGATTTGGTTAATCAAGTGTGTAGACCTGCTGATTTTACATAATAGGATTATCTTGTTTTGCCATGATATAGTTTTGAAATGTGCAATGGGTCTCTATTCTATAGGCAATAGGAAGTTAGTAGGAACTAAATGCTGCATGATTCATTTATAATGAAAAATCTATATCGTTACAATCTGGGGTTTATTGTACAGCATCATTATTTTTCATTGAAATCAATTTTGCGAAATAAATAATAAGCATATAGAATGAAAAAAAAATAACAAGACAAACTGTGCCTCCTTTGTATATGGCATAGTAACATTACCCCAATTGTCGTCTGTACTGTATAAGAGTCGAAATCTTTCATGTTGAAGGGCGTCCATTAAGGACCAGCTGTAAGCCTTAGGGTGAGGCAGAAGCCTATGTATAGTATGCACATATCAAAATGCGACATAAAATACACAGTGACACACGTTTGTTGGGCTAACAGTTACTGTTTTTCATTCATATTTCCCCAGTTGAGTTTAGATAAGCATGCAGGTGTGCATAATGGTATTGAAGCTATCTGTCACTGCATAAAATGGCAGGCTGCAGTGGTGTGGGCGATGAGGGGAGGGACTGGGCTAGAGCTGCACATGTAATTGCTTCCTGTCTCGGTAGCCCTTCACCCTGATGGATGACAGGTGAAGGGGTCGAACCTCAACGCTCTCCATGACACGGGAGGTGACCTCAGTGGTGGAGACAGTGCAGCCTCTGCGTGGATCGAAAATGCTGATGGGAGCTCAAAGTCAACAAGTTCATCCATCCTGCCCTGTTCTCAAATCAAGTCCCTCTGAACAGCTGTGAGCAAGGACAGTAACTCACTGCGCAGACAAGGTCCACACTAGCGCTGTGCTGTTGCCTGGCTTATCGTGTACATCCTTGTGATTTAAAGAGCTTTGCACTAATAATCAAAGCATATTAACCTAAATTTATGATGACTGCATTTACTCATGATGAAAATTACTCATTTTTCCCATTCAGGGAAACATAATCAAAATCCAATCTACTGCAGTAGCACTGTATTAAAGCACGGGGCGTCATAGAGAATGAGTTTATGTTTTAAAATGACTAACTGCACCCCTGAAAGTCATTCTCTACGCTGACTGTCTGTTGGCACAGATTCACTGCTGTGTTGTTTACCCACGTCAGCTGTCCTGGGATATGTCCTGCCCTCATCATTCCAACTTCACTATACACACCTCCTGCCTACAGTATGACTGTTGCTCTATACCTACCTGAGAGCTGCATGGTGTTTTGTATGGGATTGATATGAACAAAAGTTACTGTCAGGTCAAGGCACATCATCTCAGGTGGCAGTCTATGCTTTATATGACGGGTAAATGGTGTTTGTTATTCCATGTTTTATGCATTTTGTTTGTAGGATACTGTCACAGCAGAGAGAACATTGTCTGTGAATGTTTACTGTATGATGCAGCACCATGACTTGCATAGGTAAAGACCTCCATACATAAATATAATTTGGTATGTAACAGTATTATTGCATTTTTAGCAATACAGCATAACCAAAGAGTTTATCTGCATCACACATTAAAATGATACAGCTACAGACTATTGTTACAATTATATATGAGGCTGTGCAAAAGACTAGTATTCTGTGTGACCAGAAAGCCTTATCATTTACAACCACCTTGAGATTTAAATAAAAACCTTGAACACTACAATTTATTTAATACACAGAATAGTAGACTCAATTATGCAGAGGTTGAATGCAAAACTGGAACAATAGTGCCAAACAGCAAGCATTATAATGTGTCACCGACCCACCTTTATTAAGGTTTGGGAAAACCTTAAGAGATGTCAGAATGTCATTGACAAGTCTGTAACATTAAATGAGACACACAGATGACAAGCAAATGCATTATTTCATTCATTAGTTTCTGCTGTACCTTTGCAGGAAATATTTTTTTCATGATTGTAACTAGGTCATGGGCAGCACGAGGGACAGCAAGTAAAATCCCCCAAAACTCATATTTTGTAGAAATGTTATTTCATTTGCAAAGGTGAAATAAAAATTGTGAATATAATGTATTCTTATAGACATTGTGCCTGTTCCCCAGCTGGATCGATAGATCTCAGTTCATCACACCATGTATGCTAGAGGCAGTGCCATGAAAATCGGTAGACCTCATGTTTTTTTTTATTAAGGGAGTAAACAGGGAGGTTTTCAGTTGCTTTTAAATTCATCTCAAAGTAGCTTTAAAGAAGGCAATCTGACTTTCCAGCCATGCAACAAAAGGGAAAAGTATTTAGAAAGATTCTGTGGAAGGCAGGCTTTGTGTCCTGTAGCTGCACCTCTCTAATAACACTGATGGAATACAACACAGTGAAGGCACTAGAGCAAGAACACTTTTGTGGAGATGAAAGGCAAAAATGTTATGGGGCTGCAGTAATTGGGCCTTTAAAACCAAGATGCACAGAGCCACACTGGGGTGACTTGTTCTCCACTGGATGTGGATACGGATTAAATACAATTTGGTTTGTGTTTCTACGGGTTTTAGAGATGGAGCAAAATGATTTTATGAATAACACTGCTGTAAGAGTCTTATCCTGGACATGGCTGAAGGACTTTATGAAGCACGTTAATGCATTTTCTCCTATACGTCTCTCATGAAATATGACAAACATGCATTATTGTCCTTATAATAAATTAGACAGTGATGCAATGCAGCATACTGCATATTTTAAATGCCCCATTATACATTGTTGGTTAATGATCATAAAACACTGCAAATATGGTTTTAGCCATAGGCTTCATGAATCTATGACTTTTCGTCTAGCGCCACCAGCAGGTAAAAGTTTTCACATAGTCAGTGAAATTGCTCACCACATTATTGGCGGATTGTGACCATGTATATATAGAGAGAGATTTTAATTGTTCCTATAACTTTGATCTGACCTTACATCTAGCTCCATCATGACTCCATTAGCCTATCCTATAGTTTTTGTTCAGTGCTAATTAGTTAACTTTATCATGCTAACATGCAAAACTAAGATTATACCCACAAAGCATCATGCTTTAGCACTGTGATTGGGATTATGTTAGCATGCTGATGTAGTACATGATGAAAACCAAGACTAAAATGTAGGATTTGGCAAAATGTTTATGTACTGTAGTCATTCAATATACAGTATATTACAGCAGGAATTCCCATTACGTCATATTTCATTACTGTGCCCCTGGTGTTTGCTGAAGTAGAATTCAATCCTATGTTTTGTCATCACATATTTTGAAACTAACGATACGCACATATAAGCACAATCTTTCAGATAGAGAACGTAAGGACAGTAAAACAGATGGGCATGTCTTGTTTTAAAGCAGAGGCTAGTGGTCAAAAAATGTACAAGCATCACAAATTAAAACTTGGTAATCAAAACTTTTTGTTAAAGCCAGAAATGAATGTGATGAAAGTGCTGGGTCGATTTAATTGAGTGGTTGGCTGTTTGTATGGCAAATATTGAAAGCTCTGAGGTCACTTCCCGTGGGTTGTCATGTAGAAAAGGCCGAGACAGCTGAGACAATCTTTGGATTCCGGTGTTGTCACATTTATCTTACATGAATATTTGAGCTTTGGTCATTCAGCTGCTTGCCTCACTCGCAGTGCCCCCCTTCAGATCTACTCTGATCTCAAACCGGAACTCTCTGGAATCCAACTGACCGAAAATCCATCAGAGAAATTCAATCATTGAATAAAGCTTAACAGTAGTCTGATGAGGCAGAAAGACAGCAGCAGTCAGAGGTTAAAGCAAACTTCTAGGTTAAAGCCAAACCCTTTTGAAAGAGAAACCTCTTGATCTTAGATTGTTCCTGACATCACACTGATATGGGCATACTGTACATGCACAGTGTATAATGTATCTTTGTTTGCATGTATAAAGGTCTGCTCTGTAAATCAAACTTTACTCACCCCTCTCTCTGTGCTTCACCTTTCTCCAGCTCCTGAATAACTCCAAGTAGGACCTTGATGGTTTCCTGGCTCGAGCTGATGAGGTTCTCCATGGCCTGCAGCTGTGCTTTGATATCCTTGTCTCCAGATAAGGGCATTATCTGCTGGATGCTCCCCATGCCCGCAGCTCCTGTGTCTCCTGGAGGAAAGCCCTCGTCCCCCCCAACTGTTTGTTGGAGTTTAGAGGAGGCTGACACGTGCCTTGTCCGACACTGCCCTTGTGACTGTACAGAACATTTGGCACTGTGGGGAAGTGTGTGAGAGTGTTGTTCATTTAGCTGCGTGCCCTTTTTCCGTTTACAGCTCACAGAGGGGCTTCCTAAAGACTCCACCTGTGTCAAAGTGTTCCACGCAACAGGGCCCATTCCCTTAGACTTGTCCTGTGAAAACTCTGAGTTAGCCAGCTGCCGCTTTGAGGAAGTGCCAGCATCCATGCCTTCTTTGGGTAATCCTTTGTGTTTGGTCCTTGTCCCAGAAACCTGGTACTCTTGTTCACCTTTGGAAGGAGGGCTGCTCGGATGGCCCTCTTCCGAGACATGTGATTCTGGGCATGAGGGTCCGTCCAGGCAGTTGGCACTAGAAAGTAAATCCTCAGTATCACTGCTGTCATCAGTGTGGTGGAGCAAAGCCTTTGTCTGCCCCACAATCTTACCCTTGTACTCACCAATAGGTTGCCCGTCCTCTCCTCCTGTCTTTATATCACTCAAAAACCCATTGTTTTGTCCCTTGTAATCTTCCACCAAAGCAGTGTGTTTAAATGTATGTCCCTTTTTCCTCTCAAAAGGGAAAGTCTTGTATCGCTTTGTGAGATCCGGTGACGTCTGGACACCAGTACTCTTGGTCACATTCGGAATGGAGCGTCTGGCAGGCATGGTCATGTATTTTCGGTGAGTCACTTTACAGGAAATGGATCTGGAGTGTCTCCCCCGATGATCATTCTGAGCTTCGCAGATATCTTTAAAACGCACTTGTAAGGCCTTGTTTCTCTTCTTCACCTGCTGCTTGCCTGATTCTCGTCCAGACTGTGTGTCAAGGTGTAATGGGCTGGTATCTGAATCTGATTCATCTGAATTTGAGAAAACAACGCATTCGGTGTCCTCTTTGCTCACCATATTTCCTGAAAAAGACAAAAGAGGAAAAAAAAAAGTCAGAGACTGTTTGTTGCTCTGTTATGATGACCTGATTCTTTTCGGCTTCTGGGACCATAACTTTACATTCTGGTAACACATTATAAACTCCAGTTAAAGGTGCAATGGGTGATACAAGATCAAAAACATAGAGAACAGCACAGGAATAGAATACATGTGGTGAAATGTGACAAAAGTAACACTACAAATCCAATTCTCCAATTATCTCTTTGAATACAATTGTGATGCACACAAATTATTGATTGGAATGCCCCCCCCCCCCCCCCCCCCCCCACAGATTTGGACACTGTATTAGATTTACCAGTGGATTGTGAAATCTTGTTTTTTTCTCAACACTGTGATCTTCAGTTTCCACTCACCATTAGTGATGCATGTTAAAGAATTGTAGGGTCGTATCTAACTTCTCACTATGCTTTTAGGTAAACAGGCTCATACCAACTTTTAATTCATATAATTGGGATTGTTTTTAGTTTCAATGTTCTCTGACTGAGTCACCAAGAATTGTCAAAGGAGCAAAGGAGTAGTTAAACAACACTTCCTCACTGTTTGCAATGTGCACCTTGCTGTTCAGAAACGAAGTTCACAGACTGTAATTGCAGGGTTTTGGTATTAACAAAGTCAATTAGCACTATCAAGATGAGTTACTTTATAAACTTTTGAGGATAAGGTAACGGCTAGGTATTTGCTACTAGTGCTAAAGTAGCATACATAAAATGTGTCTGCATGTCCTTGTTTGGTTAAGGAGATGTGGGATTTCTTTAGGAGATTTGTGATTGACAACATCATGAAACTACCGGGCCACAAGTTGTTTTATTGCTCCACCTGCTTGTATCCCAAACTAACTCAAACCTTTATTTTCCTTTTGGCTTTTGTTCTGCAAATGCCTTGTGACACATCTATGTTATCGAGTTATGTAGTGGCGAAATAATAATACTCACATTTCAGTATTATGAGTGTTTTGGGCTTAGCTGGTTTTGTGGCTTATTTCCCCCTTGGCTGGTGTCTTTTTTGGGGGGGAGGGGCTCCTTTTGGATCACTGCAAATCTGGTCTCTGCTAGAGTGTAATAGTGTAAATGTGTTTTAGTTCTTTAAACGTAGAAATTCACTTTTGCCACACATGAGTCGCATTTACATTTTGTCCACACAGATCATGTTCCGCCATTATTTTACGTTCCAGCTCAAACAAATGGGTTTATGTGACGGCTCAATTTACTGTTCTTCATATCATACTTACATCTAAACCGCTAAGCTCCTGTTCTCCGCTCTGCACTGATACACTCGGCAGCACTGAGTGGCAACCTCAACTTTACGGTTTAATCACACACTTATCAATGCAATGTACTTTATATATATATATATGTATAAATAAAAGTTGCTGTGTTTTCATCACTTATTAGTGTTTTCCCCACAATGGTAAGAGGTGTTTTGTAATGGATATACCATATTCCCTTTGTGCTCTGAGGTCCACAGCAGAGGAAATGACCACAGAGCAGCTGTGGTCCACACATACTAGACTCACCATAATAGCTGGTATTGAGCTTCTCCACCTGTGGGCTCTGACTCTAAACACCCTAGAGGGAAATTTATGATCATCAATCCCAGGTCTCTGCTGTGGTGATTGGACTGACGAGGTCAGAGCTTATAGGTACCAAATATAAACTCTGTACATACTCTGGAACTACATCATAAATCTGTTCCACGTGAGTCAGCCGACTGAATTGACCTTAAAGTTTAAATGTTCTTACAAGCTTATATTAAGATGAAAAAACATTTCACAAAAACATTTTTTCTTACCAACCATAAGTTCATGAATAATTTTAAACCACTTGAAATAGTAAATGAAAAACAGTTTTCACTTTAGAGCGTTGGAGTCTCCAAAAAGTCTTAAACATATTTTCTAACAGCTGTTTTAGCATATGGTTTAAAAAACACTGATTTTTTACAGCAGGTTAATTGGATAAATTTGAATATTTCTTAAACATTGAAAATTGGAGATCATTTATAGTCTAAATGAAATTATACATTATTTCTTGTGTTTGCTCACAATAATGAGCTAGAAATCAATCTGTTACTTTATAATCAATACCAAATAGTTTAATACTCTTTTATTGTAATTTTTTTCAAGTTTTGTCTTTTTGTAATGAATCACAAAGTGCTTAGATCAAACAAATCAGGTACAATTACTTCCATAAGACAACAAAGTGGAAGTTTTTTTGTATTGACTGCCCGAGCAGTGCTTCAAATTAAG
Source organism: Scophthalmus maximus (assembly GCF_022379125.1). Lineage (NCBI taxonomy): Eukaryota > Metazoa > Chordata > Actinopteri > Pleuronectiformes > Scophthalmidae > Scophthalmus > Scophthalmus maximus. Next base: position 18,178,057 of record NC_061524.1, on the reverse strand, counting down.
GTCCATATAATCAAATGAGAAATATTGCATTTTCTGTCTCATCCGTGATGAAACACATTTCAAAGCTAGTGCGTGAAATATATAAAGCAGCAGGAGGAAATGAAATGATGTCTGATATGGTTGATAGGAAACATCAGAAAGAGCTGGTTAATCATTTTCATATGACAAGACATGGATGCGATAAATAAACTCCAATGAATCATTTATTATCACACAAAAAAGCAAGCTATTTGCGATGTCGCCGCCTCTCTGAAAGTAATCACGTTTTATCATTCTCAGACAGTGTAAATCCATCAATGTGATTGTTCTGGTGGGGAAATTTATACTTGGGAGACATTTCGTCACTGTTGCTTCACAACTCTCACAAAATTTGTGAAAGGAAAAACATTGGTAGATCAGGCCAATGTTAATTTCAGATCTGCAGCTGATCTACATCTGCAGTGCATGTACAGTTTCAGCGACACAACGGCTGAATGTTGAAAAAGTACTCGACAAAACAAAGACTAACCCAGTGTAATAATAAAATAGAAACTTTTTTTAATGATGGCAAACTGTCCTTGACTGCTTCTTTTTATGTGTGGGTTAGGGTTACAAATGCATATGGGCACTTGTATATATACATGTTTGTATATGTCTTTGTAGTCTTGTTACCATAAGAATAAGAGAGAGACAGTGTGGAAGTATTTTTTTTTTTATAGCTTTTTTTAAGCGAGGGCCACACACACAACTGCATGCACAACAACAACTGCATGGACTATTAAGCACAAGGTTGTATTTCTTGGAACTCCTGTCACTTTCTGTACTGTCCATTTTAACCTAACCCTCAGCTCAAACCGTTGATGATAGTTACATTTATTGAGGGGGGGGGGGGGGGTTTGCATGCCAACAGCATCTAGTCTCGTTACCAACAGCATCTAGTGTCATTACAATGCATTTGTTGCCAGACGAGAAAGGAAACGAAACACCAAGCAATTAGCTCAATCTCATTATATGTGAACAATATGGCATGCTGTGTCATGCATTTGTACACAGTTGTTTTGGAATTTGGGAGCAGCTGAATTTTGTGGAGGGCGGTATTTGTTCGGAAACATAGCTTAGTGTGCACTTTGATTTTAGCCTAAGTTGTTTGTCAGACGCAGTTCGACTGACAAAAAAATTATTTGTTCGAGGCTGATTCACATGGGATCACACTCTTTCACACACGGGAACATCAATCTCGCACCAGTGAAAGGGTAATCACATCTGCAGGAAGTCTCCTCTATGCGCATACAATTTCTCATGCAGCCCATGTAAGGCATGTAAAGCAGCTAAATGGTAATTCACACAAAGGTAATCAAGAAAAGCTCCTCAGCGACTTATTATTGTTGGAAGTCAGATACACGGAAATCGAGACGAAAGACAGACAAACAGAGAGAGCGAGAGACTGATGTGACACATATTCAGACAGTAGAGCAAGAATCTCCTCTGCCTCGTCCTCTTCTTTCTTCACCTCCTCCTCCAAGGCCTCCTCCTCCTCCTCTTCTCAAAGCAAGCTATATCTCTGCTAATGACCTGAGGTCCTTCCCTGATTTGGCCTCAGCTATCCAAAGGATTATGAATAATGCATTGACTCTAAAATTGCAAAAGTAATCCTCTGAAATCTCCTTATGTACCCTGGCAGACCACGTTGTCTGTTCCAATTGCCCTTCAGTTCTTCACACTAAAATGCTGCATGTATGAGAGTAAAGGGCGGGTGGGTGGGGGGGGGGGGGGGGGGAAGCACAGTATCATGATTGATTTATTTTGACCACAATGTTGTAGAAACGTGGATGTTTGTAAAGAATGTTAATAAGGGGCTGGATCCATTGTCCATGCCATATCAGAACTGCAACACTGCTGACTCATGATTTATGCCCCATCACAAAGCAGAGAGAGAGGGAGGGATAGAGGCAGAGAGAGACAGCTTTACGTAGATCGCCCTACATCCCTGTCAGACTGCATTAACGCAATAATTACTGAAGTGCATCTGTAGGATATTTACATAGCATAACACTGTGAGGCCACTCTCATGAATGGTTAAGTAATGTCATTACAGTGGCCTCCGATATGTCAAACATGGTAACCGTCGCTCCACCACCATTACAAGCTGAATCGCAAATAGAGTGCGTTCTTCAATGCCACCGCTCATCTTTTCAGATACATGCGCTTCGACAAGAGCCGTCCTTCGAAGATAGTTCTCCCCTCGTCATTATGACAGGTCGCCACTGAGCTCATCATCCCGCATGTGTTTCACTGTATGAATTGTTACTGGGCAATGTATCCATTTTTAAGTGAGGATTTTTTTTTCTCAGTGTTGGCATACATTACAGTGTGACATTGCACCAACTACGCCTTCATAAGCACAACGTAAAGGACGAGATATCACTCCACCAGACTGTACCTACACACTGTATGCCTTTGTCTAGCTCAGAGGATTGTGTGTGTTTGTGCGTGTGTGTGCATGCAGTCATTTGCATTCCCACAGTACAGTCCTGTGTATGTGGCAGTATAGGTTCGGCCCCCTATACACTCTGCTGTAATCTTTTTCCTCACTGCACCATCAAGCTCCTCTTCCAGCAACACAGCCCTTTTTGGTCCAAGATCTTTTTTACATTGTATTCAGTTCAACTTTTGAAAACAATCCCAGCAAGCTTTGAGAGCTCCAGAGTCATGCACACAAAAAAGATATTGTATCCATCTTCCTATTCCAGCTGTCTTCCGCAGCTATCTGTATCTATCCGGGCTGTGGGCTACACCTGTGAAAGTTTGCTTTATGACATTGGCTTAAAAGATTTATCACTGAGCAGCACTTTTTGTTACAGGGGAATAGGAGTAGGAGGTTTTAAAAAAGCTCCCATCCCTGTGTCTCCTGGATAAGAGCACTGGCTGTGAAATGGATCCTTGGGAAGAGTTTGGACAGGAATGCAGTTTGGACAGAAATGCATAAGAGCATGTTTTTATTTTTTTTAATTTGTATTTGTGGTGCTCGTGCTCTACTGCTATTGTGGGGTTTTAATTTTGTATAAATCAAGACGGAAGACAGTGTCAATGTGTAACACTTCACAGCTCAGAGATGTATAGTGCATCACCCTGATGAGTTTATTTATTAATAAAGGATTGGGCCATAAGCATATGTACTCAGGTTGACGTGATGATTAACTCAGGTGAAATGTAAAAGATGATTTAACAAGTGAAAGGACCGCTGAAAAAGAAAAGCCACTGCTTGTTTGCACCTCAATGCCAGACACTCTCTGTTTCCTGGACATTAGAGGAGGGTGAGATAGAGAGAGACAGTGGAAGAGAGAGAGAGAGGCAACGGCTGAGAGCAAATATAAGTACAGCTCTGTGTGTGATGCAGTACCCTAGAGCTTCCCAGATCACACGTCATTAGTCATGATAAGTCTGAACCCATCGTTCATCTTTCATCCAGCCTAGAGGAGCGCATCACTCACCGCATGAGAACGTCATGTCGTCCACACCACTTTATGGGATTTGTGATTTCCAATAAATGATCATCACTCTGACAGTCTAATACAGTGCGATATACAATAGACTGTTAGTGAGTGCTCATCAATATTCTCATTATCAAGCCCAGACAATTCAAATCAAGTGCATCAATCTCGATAATCAGCCCCCTGCCTCAACGGATAAATCCTGCATGTCTGTCAAAGGCTGCAAAGACACACGTTATGATGAGTCTATTAATGAGAGTCACATCACATCAGCATTCATCTTAATTCGGAAGAAAACCCTTTGACGTGGTCATCTGTTTTGTCACTGAACCCTCCACTGCTTGGATGCAGAGATGCCCCCCCCTCCCTAATTCATCCCTATCTAATGCATGCAGGGAGCATACACATATGTGCAACACTTGATGGACGCTTCAGATATCCACTTTGATTTGATTAAGATTTTGAAAAAAGGCAGACAAAATCAATGCCTGTGAATGTGTGCAACTCAAAAAAAAAATAAGGGGGGAGCATAACTCTTACCTTGACAAACAGATTAGAGGTGCAAAGGACAAGAAAGCACAGATCCCCTGTAGAGCCAGTGTTCATCCATGTATTCAGTGGGTGCCAGGGTTCCGTCCAGCCACTGGAGCAGCTCTCACAGTCTGCGGGAGGACCGAGACAGAGACAGCCGGCGCAGTGACAGCTGGAGTAGTTGTGGCACATCCGGCAAAGATTCAGGTTATCGAGATGAAAGAGGAAAAAAAGCATACAGACATTGCCTCAAAACCTCATAGGGTCCTCACAGATACCCCCTCTCCTGCCGTCTCCTCGCTCCCCCCCCCTTCTCCCTCATGCACCCCATTCAAGCATCAGTGACACTCATTCGCTCTTGTCCCCGCACTCACCGGGAATAGGCACTCACACACGCAGCGGAGATCTCCATCTCGCGGTGCTGCTGTTGCTGCAATCCCTGTGCATTCGTGATTGAGTGTAGCTATGTGTGTATGTGTGTGTAAGAAAGGGAGGGAGAAGGTGGGCCGGTGGGTGGGTGGATATGGCAAAGGGAGGAAGGATGAGGAGCAGGAGGAGGAGGAGGAGGAGGAGAGAGGGGTAGCATGCAAGCTGCTGGGGAAAGTCCAGAGTCGCTGAGCTGCATCATCAGTGAAGACCCCCTTAACTTGTCCTACACAGGCTGGCTCCGCTGTCACTGAGCTGTTATATAATCTGAAGGGCTTTGGGAGACGACAGAGGGGGTGGGGAGTGTGTGTGTGTGTGTGTGTGTGTGTGGGGGGGGGGGGGGGGGTTTGCCGCTGTGAAATGATAATGCATTGTGTTTTTAATTGGATGTCTCCTGCTCCCCGTTACTTTCATATGTCTACACATTGTTTATGAGAGGTGGTGTAGGGGGCGGAATCCGGCAAAGGAGAAAGCGCAGTGGCTCTGTAGCTCCACAAAGGGGGAAGAGAGGAGGCAGCAGGGCAACAGGGCAGCAGTGTTAATTAGAATCTGGGAGAGAAAGACAGAAAAATGAAATGATGACAGGGAATAATAGAGACAGTGAGAGTTAAGCAAGAGAGAAATGTTCACAGGAAAACATGGGAATATTGATTTTGCGGACATCTTTAATATCCCTGTCCCTGTTTAATCCATGTTTTTACTGGGAATGGACATATCACACAGTATGAACACCAGAATGCAATTCAAGGTTTGTAATAAATGCTACATTATAGCTTTGAAGGGGTGGGGGACCACACCAAGTCCCTTAATGCTACTTGCTTATCTCTGATATGACAACAATTGATGACTGTAAGTTGCTTTGGACAAAAGCATCATGAAAAAGAATGTAATAAATGAGCTGAAAGCTGCACATGCACAGTTCAAATTTTTGGGGGGATTGTTTTTTTATTTCTTCTTAAACCATCTGTATAATTTAAACGATTTTAAAATTCCTTTTTTTTTACAAGCTTAACTTTATTTGCAGTGAAACATCTCTGACTTTATTTTTACAAAATCTCCGAAAAGTCACAAATAAAATAAAAGCTGATCGTTTTCCCAATTTTGATCACATAACTTTGTTCAAATTATGGAGAGTAGTGCAAATAGTTTCGCTGCAAATGCAATACTGAAAAGCTGCTTCAGTCTAAAGACCTGTAGCTTTTTTTGGCTGAAGAGTCACTAAAACATTTTGCAAAGCAGAGAACTAGGTATAAGTTGACTTATCCGTAAGTCCTAAGTAAACTTAAGATGCCCTAATTGTCAAACTTCCTCCACAATTTATTGATTTTATTTTCCAACTGGCCATTCTTTGTGTATGGCCATACACGTACAAACCTTAAAAGCAGAAAAGTGACTCTCAGCTGTAAAATTCTGTGAACTAATACTTTCAATTTCCTAGGGAGTCATAACGTGTTTCATATGTTTGGTACACGACTCTATAAGATCACCCTAGAGACTGAAACCTGTTATAGACTAAGATCTTGGCCAAGTATCGTTCACTGTATTAGTTGATTTTAGAGCAAATACGTTGAGTGAGGTTTTCAAAGACAATTTATCTTGTTGTGTTTATCTATTTAAGTTAATTAACTTTGGAGCGACATGTTGAAATTGGGTCAAAGATGTCATAAGAGGACTCTGACTCTGACCCAGGACCGAAGGTATTGCAATTTTTTTGCTTACATAACAAACCTGAAGTGGAAGAGGGGAAAAGCTTTTTCAAAGGAGTTATTTTCTTCCAAAAGGCTGGGGGGTTGGTGTAGCCGGAGCAGTGATCTGCTGACTGCTGTCTTATTGATTTAATTGTCTGTTTTCCTCCAAGCCCTGCCTGCTCATGGGCCTATGACGAGCTTCTGACTGCGCTCACTGCATGCTCGCCAATCCAAAACGCCAAAAACCACAGCTCCCCCTCGGCCCCAACACCAGCTTAATCTCACTGTGCTTAATGAGTGGAACAACACAGAGTTGACAAGTAGGGAAAATCCCTCCCACCACCACCACCCTCCTCAATCCCTTGCCCACTACGCTGTTTATTGACCTGCCACAGGCTGTGAGGGGAGTGTCCAGATTTATGCAAAAAAAAAAGCCCTCCTCCGCCTGCTGATGACAGTCAGTTTAACCATTCATTACAGTTGGATCCCTGAGGACAGCTTGAGCCTCTGGGCCACTGTACATGCAGAGACTTTAAAGTTGTCATATTCCACTGAACACGGGGAAATGTTTATTTGAACAATGGCAGAGAAAAGTGAAAATATGTGTGAAAAAGGAAAACAGCAGATGCTGCATAAAAGATTGAAGGAGAATGTTGAGGTTCCGACAAAAACACCTATTCTATTTGCTCCAGTTGATTTCCCAATCTCTACCGAGGTCCTCTAAGTTCCAAAGGTACGGGAAGTGTGCACCGTCAAATGCCTCATAGAACATCCCTAGGTGGAAGAGAAATGTTTGCATTAGCATATGAAACAGCCAAAGCAGTAAACATACATTTTTATCTTTTATCTAAATTATTCATGAGGATTTTCCCACTGTATGCCGCAAACACATGGGGGACCGGAACAAGTACAATTGCCTCGTACAGCCACAAACATAAATAAACAAGGACTTCCTCACTATGAGAGGTTGATCCACACATCCTGCTTGCACCTGCTGAAAAACGTTTTGGTTACTGATATTTGGAGTTTATGGGGAAGGTTGAACAGCACTGATCGTGGAACTCATATTTCATAGATATAGGCCACAATGATGACATCACATCGGATAATGCTGCAGTTTGGAGCAGATTGAAATATCTCAGCTCTGATTGGATGAGTTATGATGAGGGCCTGTACATCCCTAGAAGATACTGTACATCCATATAACTTTGGTGACATGTTGGTCTTTTTGTGAAATATCTCATCTATCCACTATTGGATGGATTTTAATGGACATTTGCCCAAGCTACCAATGGGAAGACTCCTAATGAAGCGGGGGATCCCATGACTTTTCCTCTCGTGCCACCACAAGGTTGCCATTGGTCGCTTTGAGATGTCTTGACAACTTTTACTTTTGGGATCTCTTCACTCTTCACCATCGCCATCAACATGTCAAAGTTTTAAATCTAATAACACTCCCACCTCCCTGATCTAAGTTCTGAGCGTTAGCACGCTCAGAACTTAGGAATAATCATATAATTATGTGTCATCCACCTCCCACGCCCCCCCCCACCAAAAAAATTAAAAGATACACACAGACTGAACTGCACGCCTCGTTGAACACAGATGGTGGTTATTCTCGAAACTGCCATAATGCTAAATTATACTGAACTTGTTAAAGAGATAACAGGTATTAATGCACTGACTCTTGCTCTATTTCACCAAACCACCGCTCCAGTTTCATCCCAACAAATAGCATTAAATCACAAGCACCATTAATCACTATTAATGTCTCCGGAAAATTGGCTTAACTATCAGCAAAAACTCCCACAGAGAAGCCAACACGGTTGCTGTTGAACTAATTTCCATCACACAAAACAAGCACACACACAAAATATAAAAGTAATGTTACATAACCCATAATTATATCATAACTGCAGTCTATCAGTGGGTAACTATTAATTATAAATGTATAAATACAATGAAAAATATACTGGTGTCTCTCTGACACACACCAGTGACACCACTCTGTCAGCACATTATCCAGATTCTAATCTAATCCAATACATTATAATAAAACATTTGTTCTCAGTGTTTCTAACTCTCGATCAGATTGGAGAAGAACGGCAGGTCTCTCCGTTATGTCTCCCTTTTGTTTGAAGAGTTTTCAGTGTAATTGGTTGTGTGTAAATGTGTTTGCATATGCACCGTGTGCCCGGTCCTCCTGAGACTACATTCAAACACAGCTAATCTGGCGTTGGGGACTTTCATATGATTAGCAAACGATAGACATGGGAAAAGGACAACTCCCTTTTTCCTTTTAAGTTAGGCCAACAGGTACATTTTATTGTGACAGTTACACTGAGGGGAGTTAGTGTTTGTACACCAGTATATCTGATCCGACTATTAAATTACAACATATTCTGTGTAAGATGTTGAGTTAGGTAGAAACCCCGACAGGAATATATCCTAGTGACACTTGACTTAACAGAGGATCAGGGAACTGAACCACACATTACATTACACTGCCATTTATTCCGGTATCACGATGTTGAGATGTTTCACAACATGCTACTGTACTTTTGTCTTCTAACCTGCAGGTGTCACCTACTTGTAAGATTTATCCTCTGTGGATATGTGATATGTGTGAGGCAAAATCAGTGCCAATCCATGTCATAGCTGTTAAGGTATTTCAGTTACGTCAACCTCATGGTGGTGCTAAAGGGAAAAGTCCCCCCCTCCTAAGTGCCAAAGACTAAATCTGTAGTAAATATTATTTTTTCATTCACGTCTCTCCTGATTGAAATAGCTGTTTGGACCAAAGCTGCGAACCGACCGACAGACAGATTTACATTTATGTTCTTTGTGCCATGCTGCTGACAGATTTAGAGGGTGTACTCCTGGTTTTAATCCATCCTATGATTCCTACTTGTTGCAGCATTTTAAGTTGACGAAAGAGGTGACAGTTTATTTCCTTTGTGAGCATGCCTAGAGTACGATGATTTACCCAAAAATAACGAAAGTGAGACAAAACAAAAAAAGGAAACCTGCTTGCTTCTAAAATCCAAAGGAATGATTGGTGTTGCAACCCAAGTTTTGGTTTTCAATCAGCCACTTTAAGTGTTGCCCATTGTACACATGAAGATATTGAGATTGGTGAGTTTTTTTGTATTTGTTATTTATTTAGTCCCTACAGTAGTGCTCACAGCATTCTGTCCACAAAGGTGGTGGTGGTGGCTGTGATGGTGGTACCTTCTCTTTATAATGGTCAGATTTTGTTTGCTTCCAGTCTGTGTCATATACAGTAAGATGCAGGCTCTGGTTGACAGTGAGAAATGCTCTCTGAGCCTCAGTGACACTGGATGTGTTTGCATTTCATTCCTTTTCACAGACGCTAATTCAAAATGGAGGATGCTTCTCTCCATGGCATAGCCCATACTGAAGTGACTAATCAGATATTTTGAGATATCCATTAGTGTTGCAGTGGTTTTTATCTTATCAAAAAAGGGAACCCTCAGGAGAGGGAGAGCACAACAAAACATATTAGGTAGAATTTGTACAAAAGATATGGAGGGTGTGCTGCACTGTAAAAGAGACCAGCATTGAACAATATTTCATCAGGAAAGTGAAAGAAAAGTCCCACATATAAAGTTAGAAATTTGATATAGCTCGGCTAATAAGAACTCCAGAAGACCACTCTCAAGTGCATGCAGGCATTTGAGCATTTTCTATTCAGAGTTTTGAGCACTGTAATATATTGCAGATATAATAGTGGTTTCAGAAACTGAGTATTAAAGGAGCCCATTTTATGCAAGCATCTTTTGAATAATAATATATCTTATTAAAATAAGTTCTAATAAAAGCTTTTTATAAAATGTTTAACCAGCGGCAAATTTGTCTTTCGAAGATTAATTTAATGTTTTTCTTTAAACATTATTTCATCTGTACTTTTTTGGATGACTTTTTTATGTTTAATGTTATTTATCACGTCCCTGCAGGCTACTGATCCATACTGTATCAGCAACAATTTTCTGTCTATAAAATGTAAAACGATTTCAGGAGGGCTTCTGAAATTTTTAGTTCGATAAGCCCTCCAAACTCTTGTTACAACTTGTCATTTCTGTTCTGCTACTCACCAATTTACAGAGACTCAATTATTTCGGGGGGCAAATTTAATATTTAGGGAAGTTTTCTTGGCGTCTCTTTTATATTTCATGAAATGGAAAAAAGCTAGGGGGGGACGGTACTGCATTTGTTTAAGCAGCTGGTGTTCAAAAATAATACTGCACAAATAGATGAAAATTTGTGAGAATAAAGTAAAAACTGAAATGATTTCTCCAGAGTAATAATAATAATTATTATTATTATAAAACTCAGCTCATCATATGGTCTGTTTCAACTTGAATGATGAATTGTGTGATGACCTGCAGCCCGCCAGCCATTTAAATGGGGTGAACATTAGGCATATGTAAATATCACACAAAGACATTGGCATTCACATCACTTCACTGTCCATATTATTATTATATCACATGCAATCAGTGATTCAAATTCATACAGACCTGCAAACACACATCACCTGGAAAAGAGGACTGCATTAGGACAGGGCTAATATTGTAGCAATAGTGTGTGTCTGTGTGTGTAACTGTATCTCAATCCATGTGTGCGTAATCAGATGTTTGTTGTGTGTGTGTGTGTGTAAAACACGATTGCCGATTTGTTGGAGTCTACAGTGGGTTTTTTTTTTTACCCTGAGCTGAGGTATGGTTATCGAGGCGGCCATTTCTCATGCCTTCCAGCCATTAATATCTATGTACGCAGTTATCTACACGTTACAGATCTATACATGCTTTTGCGCGCGCACACACACACACACACACACACACACACAGTAATTGATAGAATAGAAATTCTAATCATGGTTAATTCATAAATATATCAGCAGCTCCAGGGCTGAAAACACTTCACCACTCTCTCTCACTCGATATTTCTTCTCTTCTACAGTATTTCATTCCTCTGCTTCCTTCACATCCCACACTGTCCCATATTACATGTACTAAAGCATCTGCCTTGGATAGCTTCATTTGCTTGAACAGTTTTCAGATTTTTGTCTCGCCGAAACCTCTGTTTGAGGCAGCCCTTTTGAATCGCACCAGATTTCATTGAGGACTTAATAATGATAGTGCTGAATCACTGCCCAAATAATCTGTCTTGATTCATACACCCTTGAGATGAAGCTGCAGCTCGGTATTACTGGAGAGAAGCTGTCGGATCTGTCAGGAGCAATAGTGGAAGAGCTTACTCATCACTGGGTTTACACACTGTGCTTTTGAACACCCACTACGGATCTCTCTACAGAGTTGACATACAGGCCTACTGCATATTGAATGTGTCAGCGCAGCATCCAATGTCCATTGGTGTCTTTTTTCTCCAAAATATGACAGTTTGTGTATTTGGCTGTCTTGTATGTCACGTTGGCCCGGGGGCTCAGAGGAAACGCAGCTTGATATAAGCATGAATTTTCTAATAACAGTAAAGAAAACCAAAAATCAATTAATAAATCAATTTTTCTAGCTTCTGTGTTGAACGCACACCTGAATGCATAATCTCATGTGACCTCCAGCGGTGGTGAATCAAATTCCTTCAGTTTCATTTTTGGGGCCATGGTTTGGATTAAAGGCACATACAAGATGAAAAGAGATGTGAAATAAAAAGGGGATATTCCTGGCAAAGGAAATTCAAGGTACTGGCTCGAGGCTGAGCTAAAGATTTGTCCCTAATTGGATAGAGGTAATTACAGCCGTATGACACAGGTCACAGGCCAATTGGTTATTCCAGCAGGAGAAGCAGGAGGTCTCCAATTATGTAACCAGTGTTTTCCCCAGACTTTCTTCTGCCCCTGCAAACAGGGATGGTGTTAACATTTCTCCACTAAAGTTTTAGAGCACCTCAATTCGCGCTGTTAAATTTACATAATTCAACATCTCAGCATTTCAACCGGAGATTTTAACGCTTACCGTTCTTACTGTAATGGAAATCAAATATTGTTCCGAAGGATTGAACCAACACTGCTGCAGAAGTTCCAACCAATGTGCTGCTTTGCTTTAACAATACAGTTTACGTTCTGGAGACGTTGCTGGTTCTTTATCAAGACACCATCTAGTTATTTTGCTTGCTAATGTTTTGGTTCATTATCTTGCTGTAGGATAAACCTCTGACCAACCAGCCTGTCTCCCTTTCTTACTTGACTTTTTTTCCACCATTCTGTATCAATAAAATGTAGCCAACTAATTCCTGCAGTGGACAGCGTTCAGAGGGTTCAGATTACCCTGAATGGTTAGTAATCAATTTGGAAAAGCGCTAACCATGTAGTGCTTTGTGTCTTGCTCAAAGGTGCTTCAGGTAAGCTTTGATGTAACAGAAATATAAAGCCGGGAGATGTGAAATGCATACTAATGATACCTGAGTGTTAAGGAGAGGCAGTCAGTTGAGAGTCATACTTCAACAATGATGGCTTTTCTAAAGACCAGAATCCAACATAGTGTGGGTTGTAGCATCACCAATGTCACCCTGTCTTCAGTGTCACCCTTTAGGATGAAGAACACAAGACAATATTTTTTTTTTAATAATTCCCCACACACCCTACGGTGGCAGTCTTGTGTTTCCTTCTTCAAGCTCGGGTCGTCTACCAGAGGCCTGGGAGTCTGATAGTTGATGCTGTTCCTGGAATTTGCCGGAGCCGCTCTCCAAGTGTGGGGGTTACAGCCCTGAGTGCTCCGGTCATACCACACTAATAAAAAAGTTAAAATTAAAAGGTTCAAACAGACTGGACCAGTTTGAAGTCACATTGAATTAAAAACCAACACAGGACCACACGTTAAAAAGGCAAAACACAAATTTTAAATGTTCTTTCTCCGGCAAAGTGATCTGTAGGTGGCTACCACACAACATTCAGGCACTGCGGAATGGGGGCTGTTTTCAGGTTAAAAAGCAAGTCCAGATAAATGAGTCAGAGTAAGATCGGGATAGGTTGAGAAGTGGTCTTTTTTTACCTCAACACTTTGTTTAAGCTCCCATGGCTGGGGTCTTTTCCATACTTTACAGAGGACTCCCGTCGAACTCAGTTCTGCCCAGTTCAGTATATCAGTCACGGTTCTCTGCAGGTTTGACTGTCTATAGGCTGGCAATTACAGCACACAGGTGAACGAGTTAGAAGGGAATGAGATCATCAATTGAGTGGTTTGCTTTCGTTTTCCTTTGGGTTCCAGTTATCCTCCAAGTCTTTGGTGTGGATTTTTCCAGGAGGGGGGGGGCTCTCTCCACACTGAGATCTGAAACACAGCTCATCATGCACATGCTCCACTCTTATCACTCAAATGCTTTCGGGTGTGTTAAACACCACACTCTTCAGGGTGCTTTCAAATGCACTGCAAACTGTAGGAGAAACCAATGACTTATCTAAAGTCACATATAAAGCTGTTTGTGCTGGTTATTCAAGCAATAGCTCAGTACAGGCCATGGTATATGATCATTAAAACACAGTTAAGGGGAGTTGTTCGACCCCCTTAACGGTGGTATAATGAGAATATATCATGTTCTAAAGTGATCTATTGCTTTTATAAAATGGTTACAAGTATGGCGAAATGGAAGTAATAGACACACTACAATTCGATTTTTTTATTTTGTCAGAGAGGCATTTTTTTAACGGTACAAAAATGGTGAGAGAGTATTGCCTTGCTCTAAGTAGTCTCTTCAGATGTCTCTCACTTAATAAAAAACACATCTACTGCCAATCTCAAAATAAAAATCTATTAACCTCTCCCACTTGCAATCCATTGTTGGGTTTGTTAAGTTTTTTGTTTCCGTACCGTACGGAAAAAAATAAATGTATTTACATCTCTTTTTTTTCCCCCTTCCTTGTCCCTTCCAGGGCTTACCCTAAACAAATAACATTCCAAAATGAAGATACACGGTAGATTGCATAATGATAATTTGCTGCAGTTTACAAAGCAAACTTTGGACAAGACTCTTTGAAGATGTTCATTAAATTGGGAAACAAAAACAGAGGTATGATGATGATTTTAGAATTCAAACATCACAAATTTAAAATGGATGTTTTCTGTTGAAACTCTAAATCCACAAACTCGTGCATCCACTGTATACAGTTTAAAAGCCAGCTTCTCTGAACTGTGGTCACTGTTATTGAAGTAATTTGTTTCAAATCAGTGAAAATGATCACTGTAAAGTGCAAACAGCTTCCATCCAATAGGTCTTTCTGTCTTATACCAAAATACTGCTTTGTTCGTAGGGTTGCTAAGGAACAATGATAATGATGGCACAAAGGTGTTTAAAATACACAGTGCAAAGCAAACTAAAATGAGATGTACCTAAAGCATTTCAGTGTTTCCCCTACCATTTAATTGGGGGGAAACCTTTTTTTCAATGTGTCATGCTTGGAATCTGAATGTGTGTTACTGAAGGGAGTTCTTTGAGGAAGCAAGAAAGACAATGGCTCAGCTCATGATGTCTCGTAGCGTGTGTCAGCTACATCACAGCAGATATCAGCAGTTCCTATTAACTGCTCCTTTTAAAAATACTTTTTTTTTGTATTTAGTGATGTTCACTTAGCAGCTATCATACACTGTTAAAATGCAGATTTAACATTACCTTCCATATTTGTTAGGACAATGGAGAAATTAATGGAGAAATGTCCTGTTTGTGTTAAGAATGGATGGAAATACTTTTTCCATTTTGCATTATTTGTCATCAGTGATGGAGTTGAAAACATGAATAAGTTCATAAAAGCAATATTCATGCCGTATCTTTGAAGGCTGTAATGGGATACCTGGCAGGATTAGGTATTAAAATAAAAGTAACTTGTAAAAGTAACTACAAGTAATTGTATAATCAGAAGCTGTAATTATTGGTCCGTATCACTCATGTTGACAATGTGCATTCTGGTATTTGGATAGAACAAATTTTAGTGTACTTGTCTCTCTCTTTTATTTCTATTTATTTTTAGAGCAATACTGCAATCAGTTAAATACAGCATTTTCATCAAACCATCATCTTTCATAAAAATTTGAAAGAATAAAATCCGGATGAAATTTTTAGCCTGTGTATGTGCCAAAGGTAACACAAGACTAATTCTAAACAGCCATAGAATCACCAAAGACATTGGGACTCATTGTCTGGGAATAAAAAAAATCTAATCTCTTTACAAAATGTTGTCAAGATCCATTAAATAAATGTCAGGGCCATCCACTTCTAAAGTGTATTTTCATAAAGCTTGTTCAACAGCAGTAGCTAAAATTATTATTCTTTTAAATTGAATTCATTTAAATTTGATTTAATTTAATTTATCTTTATTTAGACAACAAAAATCCAGCAAGATTACATGAGAGTGACTATGATGGCTCTCAGCAGAAACTGCTCCTGCAAAGACCAGTTTGCAGGAGCAGGTTCTGGCCCAAGCTCCTGCAGGAACGGGTGGAAGTGAGATAATAATGAAAAAAAAAATGTGTACAGACCCTGAGTCAACACAGATTGTCACAGTGATCAGTGTGCGACTCCTCCGTTCAACCACACACACTTGCACGTGTGTGTTCATTAATCAGATGTCACCGACCATTGTGCTTTTTGGAGAGATCTCTTCATTTATTCAGCAGCTGTGGGGACGGGAGCTGCTGGAAGTCCCTCGGTGCTGCATTCACACGTGACCTATAAGGCCAGGCTGGAAATACTGCAGCTTCTCTAATTGCCTCTTGCTGTGCTGTCCTGTTTGTAGACTTTAATCCTACTCCATTCACTCATATGGAAGTAAAAACTGCTAGAATATGTTTGATGATTGAAATATGATATGAAAGATTGATAATAGATGAAGATAAACAATATCACTGTAAAACTAATGTAAGGAATTTTCAGGTTTCAGGAGGTTTGCAGAAATACAAGTCGAAGCAGCCGATGAGCAGTTTCAGCGGGAGACGTTTATTTCGAGATGTGGTTCATAGCACAAAACAAAGAGGAATCAAAGTGCATATGGGTGAACAGTTCTTTTATACCCACCATCTATGAAACAGGCCTGAGGTGTCACATGTTCAATTGTTCACAACAAGGACACATCCGCGTCATCCTACTAGATAGCCTCAACAAGATACGGGCTACAGCAAGGACACATCGGGCCAGCATGATTATGTTTAGCATCAACAAGACTTTGTTCACATTGCTTACAATCATGCGTTACTCTTTAAAAATGTAAATACCTGAAAATCATTCTGATATTACTATAACGATGCTGATCATCAATGAAACAGTTTCTTTGCCTTCAACATTAACAAGATCCGCGTAGATTCAAAACATATGAGGACGAAAAAAGCGTTTTATAGGGAACATTTCCTCATGGCCCCCTCCCGTGAAGAGCGACCACCATCTTGGCATGAATTTGAATCTGCCTTACATTATGAATGAACAAAAACAAAATGTAAAACTTTTAAAACATGAATCTTAAGATGACTGTAAATATAGTTACAAAATGTAATTAACCCATGAAAATCAAGATAAAATACAAAAGTCTAATTACTACACAAAATGCATATAATAATTATGTGTGATCACACACGGAATATGAAAACAAATTGCTTAAACTCAAAACTAACTAAAAAATAGAAAATAACTCATTTTAACATGGACAGACAGATTGCTTTACATTGTAACGTGATTTATGGTGATCATTAGAACAAGTCCTCGGCTTTGGCTTGCTCCACCCGTTGAAACATATTCATGTTTCACTTTATTGTACCATTTGAACAACGTCTTCCTCGTCCAGACAACCCGGACTAGGAAAAAGGTCTGGTTGCCCTATCACCATTTGAGCAAACTGAGTCTTGTCCCTCTGCTCAGTCACCATCACGTTCATCACTTGAGCCAGTTGAACGTTGGCCATAATGCCCATCTGTCTGTCCATGGTCCTCTGACACTTCCTCCTCAGAATCGGTACGATGCAACATGCAAATAGAAGTTTTACAATTAGAACAGCCAATGCACTGATCCCTGTCTTTATTCACAGTGCTCCCCATTTTCCATTTTTTTTCTTTTAACCAATCCCATGACCACTTGCCAGCATTCTCCTTAAGCTCCTGTCTCAGGAATGGTAATGTAATCTAATTTACTTCAACAGTAATGTTGGATCTTCACACTGATTGTTTCAAAGTCTTGTTGTAACTTTTTATAATTTAGAATGTTCATCTAAATTCTGGCATTCCAAGTCTCCCCCACTGCAGACTCTGTGCGTGTGCGTGCTTGCGTGTGTATGTGTGTGTGTGTGCGTGTGCGTGTGTGTGTGTGTCAACCTCCGTATCTTGGTCCAATTCGCAAGGCCGTGGAGCATCTGTGTCTGCCATTGTTTTGTTTTTGGGCATTTAAAGGTATGACTTGTTGTAGCATGTGTTCTCTAATGCCATTGTAAGGTCAGCACACGTAAAAAAATGAGAAGTTGGGGTCAAAAATGATTGACTGTATCATGCAAAATATACATGCAGAGGCTATATTAGCTTTTATCAGGCTCGCTAGTTGGAAACAGGCATATCTCTTTTCAGCTACACTTTCACTTGCTGCCCTCACGGCTGCAATGATGTAAATGAAAGGCAGTCTTTTCATTTTGTCTCTGGTGAGTAATAGCCCACTGAGCGTGCTCACCTAATTGTTCCTGTCAGGCTTGTAAATCATGGAGGTTTCCCCTCCTCTCCATCACACAGCCTTTTCTTGCATAATCCTATTAGGCACAATGCTATCAAATAGAAGAGGGAAATATTGCTTACAGATGCTATTCTTTCAAACTATATATATATATATATATATATATTATAAACATATATTCACATGAAACTTTGAAAAGTTTAATCTTCGATGTATGCATGCACAAATGACCTAAACATAAACCTTTAGGACTCTATTTTCACAATGAAAACGCATGGTATGGTTTTGATCAGGTTCTGTCCACATCTATTTTTGCTAGCTTAAAAAATAGGGGAAAAATACTAGGGTTGTACTTAGTCTCTTAATTAATCATAGGCATAGTTTGGGCATAACATGCAAAAAAGATGCAATAACAATGAAATTAATTGGATGCTTTGAGTGCATACAAGCAGAGTGTGGGAGTGTAAACATATTGTTCAACTATGTTAGCGTTAAAATGACTGAAATACTGTGGCCCATGGTTTTGTTTGACAGGAAAATGACAACTGCATTGGTCTGAAACTATCAGAGAGACTTTCTTCATTGTAGGTGCAGCTTTGCTCTGGGTGTTACATAGGTTCTTTAAGCTTTTGCGAGTATGATGGTGATACTGTATGTTGGACTCCTGTATCCCTTCACTTCAAACACTTCAGTGAAATATTTTAGAGTTCACAATTTGCACTAATTGGCATGAGATGGTGTTACATACAAGTTGATTCAGTTAGCAAATGTTTTACACATCTACACATTCTTCATGTCCTTGGTCTTGATTAAATTTGTAAAGGAAGACAAACTAAGACCAACACATAACAGAGAGATCCAATTATCATTAAGAAGAAAACTTATTTTACAGTGTGCTCAACTGCTACATCTGCTTATTCTAAGGAAAATGGTAAAAGGATAAAACTCCAGCAGGATAGCATCTTTCCTCTCTTAAATCACCACTCTCTTTGACCGTTCTGTGTGAAGACTTTCTGATCATTACAGACGGCCTATATACGAGTATCTCTATGCAGACTCACTGGTAAAGAAAGAATAGGAATATTACAGATCTGTGAGTCCTACTTAATTAAAACAAGTAACTGGTTGGGACGAGAAGATCTAAACAGTTGAACTACAATGGGTTGCACCTATAGGTGGGTTTTGACAATGCCATGACCCATGACTTGCTCCAAATGGTCACTATTCCCTTGACCTACACAAAGTCATGTTGATCCAATCCCATCCAGATCAGCAACCAGGAAATTAAGTTAGCCCTCAGGCTGCCCAGACAGTATGTGGCAGGTCAGTTCATTCTCCTGCTAAGAGCCCCAAACACTTAGGCATTTGTTTGCTTTTTTTGTTTGGACAACTAGAATGGATTACCCTATCTGCTACTCTTCTCATGACATCTTCTTTTTCTAATGTCCTTTTTTTTTTTTTTTTTACGTTGTGGCAATATTGAGCATACTTTTTATTTGTATATATTGAATGGGAAACAGACTAAAAAAATCCCCTCAAGCCATCTCCTGGAGACAGGCATGTGCCTGCACAGCCAAAGACAGCCAAATGGCTCCATTTCAAGTCCATTGAGCCAATTGTGGAGAAAGCTATTGGCTGCCTGTGCTGATATTGTTGCGGTGGACCGTGGTTTTAGCTGCTGGGCTACTCATCACTGACTGTAAGGATGGAGGAAAAAGACTCCAACCAAGGCTTTGTCCCAACTGCAGTGTAATAATGCTACATCTCATATACCGTTTGTTTAAATATATATAGTATGGTATAGTAGTAGACTTTTTCAACATCATTAAACAAATATAAAGAATAAGACCAATGATTTATTGTTGAGTAATGGCATTAACAATGGTGCTCTTGGGTGTCTCAAGGGCAATCTACATCCTGAGAGGTATTTATATTATCTTTCACCCTTTAGCACATATAAGCTGCAATACAGTAAAAAGTGACGGATGTTTTCAGGAGTTTTCATAACCCAAACGAATTATATATATATATATATATATATATATATATATGCACTTTGTGCTGCTTGGATAATGCTATTTTGATTAAATTGCTGCTTTGTTCATTTTGACCTTTCAATGTAACTCCCCATGTTTGTTCATTTTTCAAAGGAATCTTTTTTTTATCCTGCACCTCGCAAATAAGTTATTATGATGCTCTTTATAAAATACCCTCCACACAAACTCAGGGAATATTTAATCATCAAGCTTGCACATTTATGATGAGTACTCTATTATGACAGACATTAATCATACATCTTAGACTTTGATATTGCAAAATGACAACCTTTTCTTTTGGGGCAGTCCGTTTGCTATTCCATTATCGTGTACATCATGACAGGAGTACATAAATCTTTTATGGTGAATTCTATTACAGTGTCACATAATCATCTCTTGAAAGTTTCTTTGAGATGAACAATGAGCTAAGATGCTGGGAGACGTGAGCTTTTGTGAGACTTGGATATTTGACAAATTGATGATTACTTTTAAATAAGAGAAGCTCTATTCACTTTGCTTTCATCAACTCCCAGTTGGTTTATTTGTCCCATGTGCTGTGTGATGCCATTACATTGGCCAGGGAGTCCTATAAGCCTGTTGATGGACAGGTTTGACGTTTCTTCTAAGGCACCAGATGGTGTATACTGGTATGAATGCATCCTCTCAAATATCTTCTTGGCATCAACATACAAATGCATACTTGATTGCAATTTTCTTTTTGGACAACAAACAACCGCAAATCTATAGGGACTCCAGCGTAAACTGTGCATGTGGACAATGATGGATGCAAAACAACTTGAATTTTATTTCTACATTCTCAGAATCTTGGATATGTCGAGAGAAGCACGGCATATACGTGCAACCTGAAAAAGCCATTTATTTGTCAGTGCAACGTTACTTATGAATACTGAATGACCGCTCACTGTCATGTGAAAGTGAACTCATGCAATACTAGAGACATCATGCTACACTCATACAACAACAAATCCCTAATGAATCACTTTTTGAATATTTGTCAATATTGGGGGTTCCCTATCCCAACTTGTGAGCTCGGAGTTCCGAGGTATAATGGAACCCAACATTAGTCTGTTGCCAAGTGGGTGTCTGCTTTTGTGGAACAAATTTGTATCCTGTAGATTGTGCAGGTCACTGAGAGAAATACATACAGTAGCTGTCTTTTTCCCCATGACGGTAATCTGCAAAAAGCCAGGCTTACATATGTAGTATATCAGAAGTCTTTTAAGGTGGTTAAAGGATTTACTTAGTCATCTTGAGGAAGGGAAAAATGAGCGTGCAGCGAAGGCCTGTGGTTTAACACTGGCCGCAGGTGAAGAGTGATGGGTGTCTCGGCAGGGAAGCAGGCAGAGCTGCAGGTTATCAGGTTGATTAGCAGCCTGATAAATAGGCCTTCTCTTGGCCGCGGGGGCGCAGCACAAGCAACCACCGGCAGGAAGGACAAACCTGAGCGCTGCATTTCATCTTAAGTTGTGTACTTAAATCAAGTAGTATTAGTAGTAGTAGTGTGTGTGTGTGTGTGTGTGTGTGTGTGTGTGTGTGTGTGTGTGTGTGTGTGTATGTATTGCTAGTTAAAAAAACAAAAACAAAAAAACTTTGCCAAGATCCTGCGAGACTTACATTTGGCCGTCTCAGCAGACAGTACATCAGGAAGAAGGAGAGGACGAGATGATTGAGAAGTACCGGGGGCTGAAAGGACAACAAATGCAACAGCATAGGAAAGGATAAGGATCCAAAAAGCCCTATGCTAACAGGAGCATTAGGGGCTGTGATACCCAATCTGCGAGTGTGGCTGCAGCAGAACACAACATCTGAAGTCTGTGTCCAGAAGAGTGCAGTCAAAGAAGAGCTAAGGACACTTGAAGATTTTTTTACCGTAAGCTTTTTTAGAAAGAATATGCAGTACTTATTTGAAGAATGCTGCTGTAATGCAGACATAAATACTTGCTAGTGTTTCCTGTAGTCAATCGCTTTCAAGCTGCACCTGCCAGAAATATTGTCTTTGCAAGTATGATAAGCTGTGAGTGTCAGAATTGTGATTTCATCAGTTAACACATGGATAGAATGAAGGAAAAGAGCATCTACCGTGGTCTATGACATATTTCCCGTGACATGAAGTTTCCCAAGACGCAATGTTATATATGTATGTTCTCGTGAAAGATTGACACTCGACTCCAAAAAAACTTTGAACGTTGTGTCAACGGAAAGTGTTTTACTTCAGAAGTACCGATGTTTTACACACTCTGTCATAACAATAGGAGATCAGATTTGTTACTTTATCTTTGCAGTTCAAGGCTGGCTTTTTTGTCAAAAGCAGACAAGCAGCAAATTGAACGCTCAAAGTGGTGTAGAGAGGGAAGGAGGAGAAAGATGACAGTGCGTAGTGAAGTATGTAAATGGGAAGTTTATTTTACTATTTTATTTTATTTTTTTCCCCTGCGTGCATTGATATTGCTGTCATTGATGCAGGTATATATTTCAAAATACAGAGGTGGAAAGAAGCGTCTGTGTTCTGGTAGTGAAGTTGTACAGGTGGCAGTTTAATCACTTAAATTTAAAGTTGGCCTCACGCTGAAACATTTGGTTGTTGCATTGCATCAGGGTCGTCTTTTTGTGAGGTTTATCAGTGAACAATCAAGCAAAAGATAGAATAAATGTTTAACAAAGGCATTTCTGCACTTGAGCTTTGTGGCATCAAGATCCTGCATTGATCTAAAAATGAAACTTCCAAGAAATGGTAGAAAGGTCTATGCAAATTTTTAAAAAACTGCTTTAATTGAATTCTCTGAGTCCTGTGCATGGCCTCCCATGTGGTAGAAAAGCAGTAACTGCAGGCCTGTATCTGGGTTTTATAATTTTTGTTTACTGTTGCACTTCACTGCTGTTTGGTATCTCTCAGAACCTGAACACTTTTATCATCCACAGCAATGACACGTCTTGCGGTTTTAGGGTGGGGTCTTTTCAGTTGCCTAATCATTCACACTACACCACTCTGCAATTTCACACATGCACAACTCTGTGGTTTTGATAATCTGTGTTTTGAAAGGTCCAGCAGAATGTGTTCCCTCTCCACCAGCTTTGCCTCCAAGTCTAAGCTTGTTAAAAGAAAAGGTTTTGAACACACATTGCAAAACTAAATGTATTCACAAAACAATTTTAGCTGCTGCAATAGTTGGATGCTAAACTTCAGCTTCACTGGTTCAAGTTTCCTCAATCCTCTAGCTCAATGGGAGCTTCTCCCTAAAAAAAACATGTATGAATTTGCCCTTTACTAGGCAGTTGGTTGTTTTCCTTGGATTGTCATTGATCACATTTATATTCTACTGCTGACCATTCTGAAGGTTTCAGAAGTATGAATTTAGTTTTCTGTCCAAGAATGCAAATCATAATTATTTTTTTTTGTAACTTTGCAGCTTTGGATAACCAGTCAAAGAGATCAAGTGCACAACTGTCTGATCCCTCTCCTAAGCCAAGCACGCTCTCTTTGAGTCAAAACAAAAGCTGAGTTTAGCATAAAGCAACACTGCAGCTCCTCTTCTTGACTGAAATATGCCCGGCTGTTCAGTCAGTCATAAACAGTACATGCGCACACACAATCACCCAGACTCTGCACACGACATCCAAATGTTTAATAATCAATGAGACACTGTTTCAATTGTCCCGTTAAGGTGAAAGAATGCATGAAAAGAAAATGAAGGCAGAGTTTGTTGGATCCAGGGGGAGAATCACAGAGCAGCTCAATATATGACATGCAAGAGAGGGTGGTAACGTCTAGTTTTTACAGCTAGTTAAAAGCATTTTTAGCAATGCTGGTCAGGTGGCTCTAAATTTGGAACAAATACTCATGGTACCTAGAGAGACATTATACAGAAATGTGGATAGTGTGGCTGTTGACTGTTGGTCTAGTTAACAGTGCAGCAGATACGTTTTCTTTTATATTCTTTTCATTTGTATACGTTGTAAAGAGAAATGAGAAAACTTAAATATGTGACTTGTTCAATTTTATACTTTGTGTAGTCATGATAATCAAAACAGGGATGTGCCAGAGCTCTCTCTCTCTCTCTCAATTCAACACGACGTGACCATGCTTGCCTTTTCAATTCCCTGTGGCTTTTAAAATATGAGCTCTCGTTTGCTCCTCATCTATATGTCAGGGGACATTGTAGAATTCATCACTAACCTTTATATATGCATTCACTTTGCCAGAACAGTGAGATTATGTTCATTACATGATTTAATTAATCATAGTATATTGACACAGACAGGTCTTAGTGATTCAAAAGCATAATATTATGTGGTGCCCTTAAAAACGCAGATATAGATTTTGATCCAGAAATGTAATTTATTATTCAAATTTAAACAGAATACACAATAACAATATAACTCTATCTCTGTGATCATCTGTCACTCCATAATCTTCAGTCCATTGCGTGGTGGTGGGGGGTCTTCAGACGATTTGGCAACAATAATATCTCGTTTGCCCTTCATGTGCATCGCAACACATCATCATGTCATAGAGATACAATTGGATGTAAAACTCTTTTCTTTCCAGCTCTTCCAGAACTGCCGTCACCAGTATGCCAGCTGTGATGGCTCATGGCTGTTCTTTTCATGACCGATCATTGGCAGATCCAGTGACTTTTATTGTGCTATGGTGACGCCCACATGTAACAGGACCATTGCGTCTTTTGTTGATTGGATTAAAAGTCGCAGCATACTCACTTTTTGTGGAATTCACAAGCCCATACCTTTAGTAAGGCCAAACAAACGTGTCATGGGTGTAGCCTTTTTGCTTGAGCTTGAATTTAATTTCAACAATTTTGACCAAAGTGCTCATCAGCTTTTTTGCATCTGCCACAGTAGCATGATTGATAGTGGTAGCGATTTCTTATCTAATTTCCTAATGTACAATACCGAGCAAATTATGGATAATTGCTCTAAAAAATAAGAAACAATGTTGATGTTTGATTTAGAAGTTTTGTGAAAGTACAAATGAAAGTAATCTTACCAATCCGAATCATGGCCAAATCAAAGTTTTCTTTGTAACTTTTCATTGTGCTTGACTAATCTTGTGCACACTCAAATGAGGAGAGACAATAGGATTAATACCATAAATCAGTGAATTATGTGATTCGGTAATCTTCCTGTTTAAACATGTTCAAAATTAATTGAAGCTTTACCCATTTTTCATTCATGCCATTCATTATTTCTTTTATTTTCTAACAGCATGTCATGCGTTCAAATTAAATGTAATGGAGAAAATTATTCTTGAGTTGATAGAGATTTTTCAGAGGGTAAGAGGTGATGTTAAGAGAGCGGTCAGTTCAAAACCGAGAGTGAACCAGAACGCAAGTGGGGTGCTCAGATCACATTGACCAAAGATGGCCCAGATGAGAGAGAGAGAGAGGAGATTGCTGATCTCATTGCCTAGGGGGAAAGCAAAAAAAAAAATTGTTTGCCTTTTTGAAAATTTCCTCTTTCTTTCCTTCTCTCAGCAGGCGTGTAGCCTGTGGCTGCTAAAAAAAAGGTGCAGTAAATTAAACTTCCAGCTGCCTGTGGTCAAAGGGCAGGAGTAAGGGCAGCTGTCATAAAGAAAGATGAATTGCTGATGCTAGCACTTTTCTCAGGTTTCCTACAGGGGAGATCAATGTAGTTGGTTACAGTTGGTGATTACACTAAAATCCTGTCTCTACTATGCATTCACTGTTCTTAGAAGTTGCAAATTGCCTCTCTACTGATATATTTTGGTATATGCGATATTTCTTTGCATTTGCAAAAAATGTAGATATTTTGAAGAAAATAATTGTTGCAGTTGTATCTCATAACATTAATCAATTAGAAACTTACTCTTCTGCTGTTCTGCACCTCAGAGGTCTGTAGTCCATTTTGTAGATGTTGTAGATGTTCTGTATCTTATCCAAAATATCTCTTCACCGAACCACATATTCCATATGTACGGGGAATGTCCCCCACCTGACAGGTGACATGGATAATCTTTAAGTCACACCAGTAGTACTGGCACCTGTGCTTTATATACCCTCTGATTTTTGTATCTTCACTGCAGTCAAGAGGTGTGATGATAGAGACACCAAGAAGACTACAAGACAAGTATATCCACTGCACAGGTGCAGGTGAGAGCTGGTGTTTGCTCCTCTCCGGATTTCTGTCGCCTCTCGTTTGTAGAAACAGTAAGTTCACATACAACTGAAGCTCTGTCAGTTTTAAAGCGCATCGTAGGGCGTATTTGTGCAACTCCTGGGTGGAAACAGTTAGAGTTATAGAGAGCATCTGCTGTGGCCAGTTGCCCTCTATATATCGGGCTTTAACAGCTTTGATTTCACCTCCAATTTCCTTCCAGCCCATATTTAGCACCTGTAGAAAGAACTGTTAAATGAGGGATGCCTTGTTAGCAAGTGTCCAGGTGCAGCTAGTTGATACAGGCGTTATCCTCCCACTATATCAGCAGTAGCTTGCACAGGATTTGGGGGAGGAGTACAGCTCTCACTGTATTGAGGAGCAGAAGCAGGTTGCTTAGGTGCTCTTCAGGCAGTTAAAGAGAAGATCAAGGTGGATGGCAAGGATATAGATTGTCTCGGTCCCAACACTTGTAGCCCCCGTAGAGGTGGCCGTGAGTCATCAGTGGCTCAGGTAGAAGGCCCTCAGCAACCGCCAGTGGACCTGAGGTCCTATTCGGAGGCTTTTATGAGGTATTTGGAGACACATAGGCCGGCGTGGTGGAAGAACGCGTGCCATAACCATTCCTCCTGGCTCCAGCAAGAACAAAGAGCCAGCCTGCTGCTGCATTGCCTCAGCCATTGGTTGGGCAGCTCTAGGTGCAGATCCCTGCGTGGTCTCAACCTTGAGCCAGGGTTACCGACTTCTGTTTGCTCAGAACCCCCATGAGAAGCATCGGTTTTGTCAGGGGCAGACCTGCATTGCAAAGGCAAAAGGTCGCATGGTGAAGCAGGCAATCCAGGTAGGCTTTTGTTTGCAAAGATCAGGGTCTCAGCCATATAGCCGAGCCCCTCGAAAAACATTTCAAGGCCTAGGCCTCCACCTTAACCAAAAAATAATGGGCATGGCAAATTGAACACAGGTAAGACACATTAGGAACAGGTGCAGACAATCACAGGGGCAGGAGACACAGGAAAAGCAAAGACACCAGAAACAAGACACAAGAGAGGAAGTGAAGCAACAAAAGGAAAGGGACTTCACAGGAAACTCAAGAAAACACAAACACAGGATAAAAAAGGTTACTTAACCAAGGCAAAGATACACTAGGCACTTAAAGCTGCACAAGAAATGGAAAAATAAATAAAAGTCCACTAGAACTAAAGTTCCTCGGGGCAGAATCATGACAGCAGTGCACTAGGGCACAGAATTCGAGGGCGACCCAACTCGTCTGACAGAAATTCCGGCCATACCGGCAAGGTCGCCATGTATGGCCGATGCCGGACAGTGCAGTGGCAGCAGCTAACATCAACAAGAAGGGAGGACTTGGCTCTCCTTGTCTGTGCAAACTCGAGCACGAGCAGCGGCTGTGGGCATCCTGTCTCTCAAGGAAATACATGTGCTAGGACCTGATAATCAGGCAGCAGGTTGCTTGTCCAGAAGAAGCTCAAGTCTGGGAGACTTGAGGCTCCACCTAGATGTGGTAGCAGGGGTCTCCTATCACTCTGGGACATCGGTGGCAGATTGGTTCACCGCAAGGGAGTCTACCAAGAAGAAAAAGGGCTGCCCCATATCTTCTTCCTAGGGAGGGACAGCCCTCCCCTTGGAACAGTTGCCTTGGTCCATCAATGGCCCTGAGGCTTTCTGTATATGTTTCCCCACTATGGTCTCCTCCCTCCCCTCCTTCAGTGGATTCGGATTGAGCTAGTGCGGCTAATCCTGATAGCCCCAACTTAGTCTCACATGGGAACTCCCAGTCTAGAGGGTTCTGATTTCACAGGCCCGAGAGGCTCTGTTTCAGCCATTTCCCTCTGGGCTTTGGCTTTGGGGCTTCGACTTTGGGCCTTCGGCTAAGGACCAGCCTCTTAGAGAAGGGTCTGCGACACACGGCTGGTGCAGACCCTGCAGACAGTAAAGACAGGCATGACCCCAATCTACGAGAAAGGCACACTCGTTTTTTTTTTGGGGGGGGGGGGGTTGTAAATATTGTAAATTTGTAAACAGTATGTGGAATATGTAGTTCGGTGGAGAGAAAGTCTCGATACGATGTAGGTAACCGTGGTAACCCTGGTTCTCTCAGTGATAGTGAGACTATCTCTCCACCTTTACATTGCTCAGAATCTCAGCGCTTTGGGTCCATGAAAAGCGCTTTATAAATTAAATATATTATTATTATTATTAATCTGGTGTTGATTAATAAAAACCTGAGCAATCACGCACACATGTGCCTTATATACCAGTGCGTGCAACTTCTACTGATGCGTCTTAAAGATTATCCATGTCACCTGTCAGGTGGGGGACATTCCCCGTACATATGGAATATGTAGTTCGGTGGAGAGATAGTCTCTTCACTCAGAGAACCACAGTTACAACGTAACCTACAGTTCTGCAGGTTGTATAGGTTAATGCAATTCACCTCTTGGCCTGGGTGGTGTATCATGCAGCTGAGAGGGATTCATTGGTCTGAGAACCTCATAAAGAAAAGAAGATTTTAAAGTTTTACAAGATCTAATAGAGCAAATAATGATTAATGAGGCAGCAGCACTGCATAGGACAAACATTGATCCAAGAAGTAATGTGTGTTTCACTGTAAAACTGGTAAATACAAATTTGTTTCTGAAAAAAAAAATCTGCTCAACTAAGTCAAATTTATGAAGTCACGAGCCAAGGAAAACTACAAAATAAGCTATATTTCACTAGGATAACTTTATTTCTATTTCCCAACATAGGCAACGTTAGTCTGATTCTATAAAAAGAGTTGTGCGTCAAGCCATGCTCCGCGCTCTCTCTCTCTGTGCCTGTCGCTTCACCACACACACACACACACACAGAGCTACAGGAGATAAGCCACTCATACAACAGTTAGGTGTGTGCTTCTGAGCTTGTGAGTGTGACAGACAGATGGTTAGAAGAGGAGCTGCAGGAAGGGGCAGCATGAGGACACTGATGCCTTTTCTGAACATTAGCATGTAAACCTTTTCAAGTGGTAACACAAATTAAAAGTATGAACCTGAATATGAGCATAATATGTGCCCTTTAAATGGCATGAGAGATTATGATTTTTTGTCACCCTGTTCGACCGAGCTCAAACTTCTAAGAATTGGTGGAGGATGGAGAGTACACTATACAATGATTTGAAGGTTTTGGATTAACTAGGCAGATTACCACAAATGGTATTACTCACTATTGTGTGATGCATCCTGTGATACTGTTCATTTTTTTGAGTTTCTGGTGGTACTTTAATTCTCACACATGCCAGTTCAGGCTGCTTCTTGTATTTCCAAAATGATTCTAAAAGAGGCATTTTAAAGAATAAGATTCTAACAGTAGCTACTCACCGCTGCAAGTTTTGATGCCGGATGAGAGAAACTTTTTTTTTTTTTTTAGATCCAGTTGAACTTGTGTTTCAAGTGGATAGAAAAAATAGCTTTTCTTCCTCTATACCCCTAACTTGTACAATGTCTTCCAATATATTTTGTAAGGAGCCGAGACAAAGAGCTGATAGCCATCGTTAATTCCCTATTTTATCTTTAATACACTAGGGTGCATAAGATGATATAAACTGTATCTTTTTAAGTACTAGTCTTTTGCGTTGGTAACTGACAAGGGTTAATTATTTTGGAAAGCTGATTAGATTTGATTTGGAAATGTTATGAGGGCAAGCAAAAAACACTTATTCAGATTTCTGTATAGTTATAACTGTGCTGGCGACGACTACAGACGGAGGCATTATGTCTTCAATTTATACACTTTTCCATCCTTCTGATTCTCATAAAGACATTTGGTACAAACCTTCACATGAACACAAGAGTTAACTGATAAAGATTGTGGTGGTCAAAGTTCAAGGTCACTGTGACCTCACAAAACACATTTTGGCTATATTTCACTTTATATCCAAACACTTTGAGGACAGCTTCACTTTGACATCACAATGTTCTGCAAAAACTCTTAAGTGGCCATTATTCAACAGAATAACTCTGGAACAGAAGGGGAGATTGCCACCATACTTCCTGCACCTTGACTGGTTGCCAGAGGCATACATCCATGATGCAGTAATTTTAGTTTACAATGCAACAGCTCAAAAGTAGCTCCTGTTTAGTATTATCGAAGTGAAACAGTTTTTCTTTGAAGTCCCGTGGCATTCGGCCAACTGATGCTTGGAGGGGTACACAAACTCATACATAATACATTGAAATACACAAGGCAATTTAGAATCAGGTTGATGCTGGCGTTTATTCCAGTTGAGGTTATTTTCAGACAAATAAAGATTCAGATATGAGGCTCAGTAACACCCATTGTATCTTGCCACAGACATGTTTACATAAAAAAAAAAGATATACAACAAGAACACAGAGAGGAGTCAGTCCCTGAGGTGAGGTGAACAACTCACAGTTATCAAGTGATAAAACAAACCCCGGAATGTCCAAATAGATTTAAAAGTGGGTTAAAATTTACATCTGACAAGCAAAGTCAACACCAGATTTCAGGGGAGACTGCACAATCCACCCAGTGCAAACTCAGGCTGAATAAATTGAATACTTTCACAGCTTTGCATAATCAGTGAAATCACTTATGACTTCACCAGAATAATGTTGAATCTAGATCGAGATCTTTTTCTGCTATCTGCATTTTATTTTGAAAATATGAATGGAAATAAAATGAAATTGTTTGTGCATAATGGCGAATACTACAATTTTTTTTTTTACAAAGCAAGCAATGCATCGGTCAAAGAAATTAGATGAAGAGATCTGGTTTCATTTTCTAATTTCGGTAAATAATTAGTTAAATCCTGTAAACTAGGATGCATGACATGATTAATGGTTAGTGAGGGAAATAAGAAAGCAAAACAGGGGGTGTATTCAGAGGCATTGAGATGGGTCGATACACAACACAGTCCCAGAGGAAACGCGCTACAGATCTCAGCAACTCAGTCAGGTAATTTAAAAAACAAGAGCTAGGTAAATCTGAATATGTTCTCCATTAATATTTTTTATGCTGGATCCTTGTATTAAAGGCCATTTTATTTATGTCAAAAATACAGCACCAATATTCCCATTTAGATCATACCTCTGTTTTGAAATCTTGATCTCTTCTGAGTGTGGAAGAGAGTTCCTTCTTTAACTGTAGACAAGTACAATCAATAACATTTGATATACCCAGATACAGATGAACAAGATCATGAAAACATTTCACAATACACAACAGCCGTGATGTGAACTGCAGGTATATTAATGGTTTGTTGAAGCACTTGTAACTCATCAATTCCCCCGATGAAAGGAATTACCTCATCAATTTAATGACTTAATTCCTTTTATTGATGAGGCGTCAATGATGAACATCAGCCTGCATTCTGTTAAACTTATTCTTACCCCATAACCAAATGATACCAGCATAATGACTTGTATGCTCCTGCATGTTCTTTATGATCTGGTTTAGACATTATCCTTCAAATATGAACATCATTTTTACTGTAATTACAATTCCTGATTCTGCTCCCATTTAATCTACTAGTCAAACACACAGCATGTGTGGCAGACCCTTATATGTGGGGTTTAATGGTTCGTCGATCTGTTGGTAATGCCTCGGGGCTCCAGTAGGGGGTCGCGCGCCTTTTCCTCATTGACTACAGACGAGTGAAGGAGAGAGCTGCATGTGTGTTTTCCTCATCCTTCTCCCGTTACTATTCCCCCTTTTTAAGGGCACAACATTCGGAGGCACCGCTTGGACGTTTGGCTTGAGGACCATCCCTGAGCTCTAAGTGGAATCCTCGCATCCATCATCTCTTAAAACAACCCAGGCATCAGAGAGAAGAGTCCGACAAGGCGGTCAAGGTGGTCTTCAGACATAACTGGCAAATTGTATCCTGAAGTGAGCAAAAGTGACCACTAGGCAGCAGCAAAAAGCCAATTGAGTCAGATAAACCCTTACTTTACTGCTTGTGCCAAGTCTTCTGATAAAATGGAGTCTGAATTGGAGAAGCTGCAACTGGAGATTAAAGGAACATTGTACCAACTGACTGTAAAACAGCAGATTAAAGCATGCAACGCACGTCAGATTTTGGGACCAGGAATAGAACACTTGGCTGATAAAACTCGCAGTCAATTAATTTCTTATGTAAATAAGTATCTTGAACAGGAAAAACTGGCCGATATGGAGGATGAGGGCATGGCAGACCTCCTTAATATTCGGGACATAATAGAAAAAATCCATATGGCAACAAACCTAAGTGAACGTGAGATCCTAAGCCAAACACATGAACAGGAAAACCTCCAGAGAGAGGTAGAGGCGCTAAGGCTGACACTGAACGATAAAGAAGATGCAATCCATGCTCTGATGAAATCAAGTATGAACCCCCCTGTCAGTGTCAGCAAAACAGCAAAGAATATGGGCCCAGCACCCTCTAATGGTTCCATGTGGTGCAAAGATTTTAAGGTATCTGGCCAGATAGGTGAGCTCAAGCAAAAAGATAGGCTAACCTTTTCTAGTTTAGCCCGACAGATTGAAAGTGGGCTCAGCAAAGACTATCCAGAGTCAGAGATTGTTGATGCTTTAATCCATGCCATCGCACCAGGTCTGCCGTTGCGAAGTTACCCTGAAGGGAAAGACAAACTTACCCTCCCTGCCCTTCGCAGGATTCTCAGATCTCATTACCAGGAGAAAGGTGCCACAGAGTTATATAAACAACTCACCTCTGAGGTTCAAAACTGTAAGGAGACCCCTCAGAACTTCCTGATAAGAGCAATGGACCTGAGACAGAAGATCCTGTTTGCTTCGCAGGAAGCTGACTCAAGTCTAAAGTACGACCCAGCACTAGTCCAGAGTCTATTCATGCACACTGTCCTAACTGGCATTCAGCCTTACCTCCTGAGAAACTGAACATGGCATGCGGCAACAAAAAAGAGAGGCAGGACAAAAAGAAAAATGCTGCTCCATCATGTGTAACTAATGTGAGTACAGTTCAGTCAAGTGAACCTCCAGTGGAAAAGAAAAGCACCATCCCACAACACACAGCTACACTTCCTCCGGATCTGCTTTCTGAGATCAAAGAAATGCGCTCTGACATGGCGCTCCACACCTGCGCCCCCACAATATCTCCAGCCAAACAGAGAACAAGCAAATATTCCTGCCCCATATCCAGTGTTCTTGCCCCAACAGTCCCCACAGTGTAACAATGAATCAGATCCCTTTTACCAACAGCAGTCACCAACAGCAGTGCAGGAGTACCGACCAGCAGTCGGTCCTGGACGAATGAGGGAGACAACTCAGTTCCAGCAAAGGTTTGCACCTCAGCGGTTCTACCCAGCACCACGCCCCCGCCCAAAGTGTTTCTCTTGTATCCAAACGGGTGAAGAGTACTGTTAGCATTGCTTTAGGTGTGGAAGCAGTGAGCACTTCAGAGCAGGTTGTAAAGCACAGAGACAAGTAAAGCCAGCTAGGAAGAGTCCTTTAAACTAAAAGGGGTTGCTCCCACGGGACATGAAGCAACCAGTAACATAGATAAGTCCCAAGTTTGCACAGGTTGTGAAGAAGAAAAAGGACGTGAAGAACTAAAATGTTGTTCAGTCTGTAAAGCCACACTCTACTGTTTAAAAGAGTGCCAGGGAACCCATTGGCCGGCTCACAAAAGACACTATAATCCTTATGCATGTTCAAGTATTAAGAAACAGGCAACACAGTCATGCGAGAAAGTTAAATGCAAAAAAAATTGTGCTCCAGAGAAAACATCTACTGTAAGAGAGCTAGTAGGGAAGAAGTGTTTAATCAGGTGTTTCCTGCACAAACAAAAAATACATGCACCTTGGGATTTATAGATGAACAATGGAAAAGAAGCCATTTACCTGATGCGCCGCTCAGAGATGTAGCAGAGCTAGTCGACCCACTCGACCCCTTACAAATTGAAGCAGCCAATGGGACAGAAATGCCATACATCGGCTGGCTTGAAGTGTCCTTTAAGCTCACCGCTAGTGATCAGGAGATGCTAATACCCATGCTAGTGCTAAAAGGCAACCAACAACAGTGTCCCATTATTGGCTTTAATGTCATTGAACGCCTTGTACTAGATAGCCTGCAAGATCAGACAAAGCAAGGAGACAAAGAGAAACTTGTGTAGGCTGTAAAATTGGCTTTTCCTCATCTCAAGAAG
This sequence comes from Scophthalmus maximus, assembly GCF_022379125.1. Taxonomy (NCBI): domain Eukaryota; kingdom Metazoa; phylum Chordata; class Actinopteri; order Pleuronectiformes; family Scophthalmidae; genus Scophthalmus; species Scophthalmus maximus. The sequence continues at coordinate 18,143,904 of NC_061524.1, read as the reverse complement.
AGCAAAGCGAAGATCTTTATTTATGCAGTGAGTGTAGGGCAAGCATGTGATCATAATGTAAGGACGGCAGATGAGAGAATCAGTGTGCCTAAACAGAGCTCCATTCAAATTGAGTGTCGAATGCGGGCCCCACCTTTCAAAGAGGACAAGACTCTGATTTTCGAACCCCATGAGAATCCACAGTGGCCTGAGGGACTGGACTTTTGTGATACCCTTGTGTCAGTAAAGACAGGCATGACCCCCAAAATTATTGTTAGGGTGCAAAACCCTACGGGTCATGACATTACACTGCCAGGAAGGACTGTTATTGGAACTGCACAGTCACTGAGGTCAGTGTATCCTGCCAACATATTACAGATCATCTACCAACTGCATCCATTCACCATGCCCAGGCTCAGGGCTCCAGTGAAAGCATCCGTGCACAGGAACCGTGGGATCCTCCTGTTGATTTGACTCAGCTTGAAGAACATCAGAGAAAAATAGTCAGTCAGATGTTAAGAGATGAATCAGAGTCATTTTCCAGGTCTGATGATGACAGGCTGTGTGGAAAACCTGCAAATTGACATCTCACTAAAAGATGTTGAGCCATGTTGTGTCAAAAGCATATCTCTCTGTCCCAAAGCCTTTGTACAAGGAGATGAAAGACTACTTACGGGACTTGATAGCGCAAGGGTGGGTTGAAAAGTCTACCTCTTCCTACTCCTCCCCCGTTGTCTGTGTAAGAAAAAAAAACAGTACTCTGCACTTATGTATTGACTACAGGGAGCTCAAAAGGTAAACTCACCCAGACCGCCACCCCATCCCCAGAGTACAGGACATTATGGACACTCTGGGAGGAAACACCCACAGGTCACATTTCCGGCGTTTCAGTTTTATCCATGTTCCCTCAGTTGTCGCAGCACCCTTCTCACATTACTGACATGATCCTCAAAGGTTTTGCTAAACACAAGAACATCAGGCAGAGAAATGTGGAGGAAATCAAGGAAGCAGAGCAGTCAGAGGAAGAGGATGATGATTAGTATTATCCAGTTCCACTTCAGTACCAATCTGTCTGAGACAATGAATCCTATGCGTACTAGTACACCTCCCAAGCTTGAACACATACGATCTGAAGAAAACATGCCACCTGAGCCTGAGAAAGAACAAGCGGCAGATCAAACTGACGATTCACAGGAGAGAGAGGAAAGTTATGTTGAGGACCTGCAATTGGAAGACGCTGCTCCTTCGCCTGTGCCGAGTGATCCCAGTGGTGAAGAGCGTCAGCGGCCTAGACGTCAACACAGACAGCCCAAGTACTTCACATATGACCGGCCTTGTTCACCGGCCTGTTACAACCTAAGGACACTACGGCGGCAAGACTGTATGGTGCCATGGACATTATGCAGCCATACCCCTTCCAGCACTTCAGACAATGTTTCTGAAGACAGAAACATTGCACGCCACTGAACTGAGTTAGTACATATACACCACATTTAAATGGACTGTTGCACATGAGATGTACTGTGGATACACTCAACATACACATTTATATGACATTGTTGCAGTCAGTCGAATCACATTCATGGACCTTTATTAAAGGCAAGTGCAATCAACTTGGACATACCATTCGGACTGTTAACAAAGCAGCAATGAACTCTGTGTAACTAAGTGGACACTGTAGGTCAGAACAAGTACCCAAAACAGAGAACAAGGACACTGAAGGACACTAGGTGTTTATCCGACATATCTATCAAAAAATGTTGACAACATACTCAACATACTTATTGTGTGTATTCACAATACTAATATCCACTAATTGCAACTAAAGCAATATTATTTTTGATGCTGTTTAGGCACTTGCACAACCTGTCGCCCCCTCCTCCTTTTTTAGCCACACCACGGTTCGAGTGCACTCAAGACCCAGATGAGACAAACACATGCCTACTGAATTTTGGGAAAGTCTATAGGCTTCAATAGAGCCTGCCCAGTTTACTGGACTACCTGACGGTATCAGTGAGACAGATGTACTCCATCAAAGCCCAGACTGGTGCTGCTCAACTGCTGGTTTCTGTCTGGGGGGGCGCTACCAAGAATGCATCTGTGAAGAACAGCTGTTGATAGACGACTGGTCCTAGAGCCCTCCCTTGTTCTCCACCTGTACTCTAAGAAGTCGACGTCTACTGTGGTCAGAGGCCCAAACACAGTAGGCATCATTGCACAGGTCGCATGTGCAGGAGGGCAAGAGGGACAACTCTTGCATATGAGCCTTCAGCTCATATGCCTATGAGCTGAAGGCAGAAACCCAGTTGACCTGCGAATGCAGCTGGAAGGAACAGAGGCAGGCTCTGAAAGCTTGCTGCATCTCTAAAGTCAGTACAATGATATAAAGAACCATGTCCAGAAATGTTGTCACCTTGGAAGGCTGGAGCTTGTTCTTTTTCAAACTCAGACCTTGAATGTGATTTAAAAGCAGCCACATGACAGGAGCACTGTTCACCTATGACCACCCAGTCCAGTCAGCTATGAAGGTAACTGAAGACTGTGAGACCCTGCTGCTACCAAAAGAATGTCCACAGATATACTCAAAGACAGGACCAAAAATGTGGATATTCTGCCCTCAAAACTGAATCTCAGGAAGAGTCAATGCCCATGCCAGTTGGGTACCTGGAAGTACAGATCCTTGAGGTGGTGACAAATAAGACTTTATGCATTTTTATTCTGCCTCACCCTGGAAACTGCCAAAAGTATGGTCCCCCATACTGGGACCTCTGGTATTGTGAGAGGCGCAGATGCTCTCATCTGCCTCAAGCCCCTAGTGCACCCAGAAAGCTACCTGAGAGCTCCTGTGCACAGCGGTAACTTTCTTGTGCTTGTTGCAACAACTTAACTGTCTGGGCCCAACATAGCTGGAGGATCCACTGGCAATTTCAGTAAACGGTCCTGATCTCCTTGCTGGGAGTGGGATAGCCACAGGTGGTAACGAAACTGGAAACAATACGCTGGTATAAAGATTCACAGCTGCCGTAGCCGGGAGAGATGACAGAAAACACTGTTACTTGGAAGGTCACCAGCAACAGTGTAGAGAAAAAAACAGATAAAGGGAAACGGCAATCCAGGGAGGCCGCCCAAAGATAGAAGCCCAGCTACTGTATAACAGGTAAGTGGATACAATGCTGTAACACACACTTACACACACACAAACACAAACACACACAAACAAACAGATCATCGTTCACTGCACCCTGACTCAGATGGCGATCAAACAATTGATTCCATGCCAGGTGATTTAGAGGTAAACCATAGGCCGGTGGGTCTTAGAAAGAAATATCCACACACCTTGACAAGGAGGGGATCTTCCCCATACATATGGAGGCGTGTGGAGAACAAAATTATGACTTTGATACAATTCCTGCCTAAATTCATCCCGACACTAAAACATATCATGTAAAAAAAAAATCTAAAAACCTTTCCTCATTAACTGCCATTTTTAAAAATTCTAATTTGACTTTGAAAGGTAGCCAGAACAGTAAACTTGCTTGCTTGCCACAGAATAAATCTCACTCGTTTTGACTAATATTTGAGTGCATGGCCATGATATAATTTAGTTATTTTATCACTTCCCCTAACCTGTCTCTGTCTGTTGGAGAGATGCTTTGCAAACTTGGACTTGTTGGCTCCCTTGGTCTGCTTATGTTTCAAACATTTTTTACAGACAGTCTTTGTGGTGTTTGTAGCCTTTGCAAGCAAAAATGCCATACAGTAATTTGTTGACAAACAATTGACAGTCAGCTAGATCGCTTGTATTAGCAGCCTGGTTTTGCATCTGATTCTTATTAAACCTTATTAATAAAATGGGGCAGACAGTAATACCATTTTTAACTGAATTGTATTCTGATACCTCCCTCAGTATACCTTGTACCAGCTCCAAGACTCGAACGTGCCATAATTTCGCATTTTACATTTTGCTAATTTGATAGACCAAAGTGTCAGTATACAATGAGCAATATAATTTTTTTTGATTATTTTCCAATGTGTAAGGAATATTTCGAAGGCTGAACTAAACATGCATATAAGCAGCATTGACACTGCTTTTTTAATTAGTTTTTTATTGAAGTCTCAATACCTGGCAGGACTAATGAAGAATAATCCCTTTACAACCTTCACAACCCTCTGTAAATCAAAAACAACAGACGGATTTCCCTCCCCATCATCTTGGGCTTGTCCTTATATTAATAAGTCACCCACTTGAAAATAAAAATGTCTCAAGAGTGCAGTAGTGAAATGACAGCGAGCATCATAATCCATTCCAATTTGAGCTCTTTAGACCTTCAGTCACTGAGTCCTGTCTCCATTTTTCCTTTTCTTGCTGTAAGTTAAATCATTTTCAAGCTTTAGCGGTAAAGCATCTTGTCAAACAACTTTGAATACCAAAAGCTGCCAGCTGTTTATGCAGCAGTTCTGTATGTATCCATCTCCTTTCTGCTTCGTGGCTAATTCACATACAGTAAACAGGCCCTGAATTCTGATGCTGCCTGATGTGACCCAGTGCGTGAATAATGTTTACTGCTTTGCATAATTTTGAACAAATTCAACATATGTGTGTGGGGGTAGGTAGTTGCACCTGGCAATTCCAGCACTGAGCCAAGCCATCTTCAATTGCGCCATTGCCTTTGTAGGGCAATGGGGAGGTGAGTCTGACAGGGGTGCATTACTGTCCATTGATTAAAGATGATCCATGCTGGATGAGGACGTTTGGATCTGAATACAGAGCAGACAACAGGTTGTTGATTAGTTTTTATCCATAGGTTATCTTCAAAAACATTTTTCTTTTTGTTTCCTTTTCTTTCTGCTACAAAATGAAGATGCACACAGCAACGTTCTCAGAAAAATCATTAGCTCTACTTGGAAATTACAAAATAAAATGGTGCCTTCTGTTAAAAATGTGATTTATGAGAAAAATACAAATTGTCACATCCGCCAAATATTGTATAGAGTATATCAATGGAGCATAATCTTAGTTTAAATAGGAGTAGAAAAACATACTAGAATTGAAGCAAGAATAAATGACTTTGTCGTCCTTTTAACTCCAAAGCTTCTCTTCTTTTCCCCTGCTCCTCATGACGAACAATGGAAACGGAGGACACATGTAATGGTGTTCTCCACAGACAATCATTCATAGAGTATGAGACTCCATTACCTGGAGGTTCTTGGTGCATTTCAGACCCTCATTTCGTCTCAGGGTTCTTCTCACTGTATTCGCTGAACTCCCACTAACAATGATGGGTTTTCATGTTTGATATTTCATCATACATTTTGACTCCTTTTAATTTAACTTCTCTAGAGAAAGGGGGAGAGAGATTCTACTAATCATGATTTTTTTCCTCTTATCTTCTCCATCAACACAATATGTACCTTGTCGTTTGATACCATATGCCCTGATGGTTTTTGTACTTTATTGAAAATCTAAATTATGAAAATTTTGAAGAAAATCCTGTAGGGAGAAATTAATTGAATTCTCCCTAAATTCAAGATTTTAGGAATTGAAAGTTCACTTCTATAAATCAAGGTGATTTGTTTGACATACCCTGTCACGGGTTGTTTCTTTGGACACCCCCCCCCCCCCAAAAAAAAGAGTAATCCTAATCTGTAGGCTTTAATGGTGTACTGTTATATACATTTATGTTCTTCACACTTGTTGTGGATTTTTGTAAGTCGTGCATGTCAGCTCCTCTTCTCTATATAGGTTAATGGAGATATTTATGTAAGCATACGTCTGCCATTACTGTCATGTACTCTGAGTTTTGTAAAAATCCAGTGCAAACATTTTCAAATTCTTGCATTCTACAATATCTTTTTTAACACCAAAGACCAATATGCATTGATGCTGCACCTGTTCGGTACTTAAATGCCAAAATATTGTTCAAGCCACTTTTATCTAGAGGCGGTAGTGGGGGTAGGCATAGACTGAACAATAGAAGACTAATAATTGACCCCTGGGAGACCCTACATACATACAATGCAACATCAGCTTTTTATATACATATATATATTCCATTCCACCAAGTAGGTTACATAAGCAACAAAACGTATCGCATCAGCTCACTTCTCTTGGCTTTAATTAAAGATGTTGCAATCAATGACCATCATCACTCTAATTGGAGGATTAAATACTTAATTACCTTAAGATTGGTTTCTATGGTTGCAGTGAAACAAAGGACAAAATCAAAAAGACGACTGAAAATAAACAGGGAATTTATAAGTAATTTAAATGTATGAGAAATATTTTTTTATTTCAAATGTGTGTAAACTGAGTGTCTCAGAACATGATTTGTAAAGTGCAGATATAAACCTACAAAAAATACTTACAAGACCAGGATGGCACTCAGTAGAGCGCATAACTCATGATCAATGATGTATTGCATGCGGAGTTACTGGAGCATGCGCAGTGGAGATGTGAGTTAAGATGGCAGAAAGATGGCAGAATGGAGACGCTGTTCGTCACGCTCCAAGCTTATAAGTTACTGAGTTTATGTTCTACTAAGAGTGTCTTCAAACCCATACACCTCGGACACTACACTAGTTTTAATGTAATCCTGCTCACAAACAATACATACAAACCAACCAACCAACAAATACATGGACAACCTCCTCAGCGAAGCTTAAAGCATCCATTGTAAAATTGTTATTAAATCACACAGCCGTCTGATAACACCATATTTAAAATATAATCTGCACTCTTTACAATTTTCTTTTACTTTCTTTTATTTTTTTTCATCATTTCAGTGTCCATGTTCAGATTTGCAGTGGCATATCAATGCTGAGTGGTTTCTTTGGTATCACTGACCTTGTTGAATGTCGAACATTATGTATCTGATGTAGGTGTTTGCCTGGTAGAGAAGAATGTTTGACACATTCTTGCCATTTGCAGTTTCAAAAAAAATGAATATCATATGAGTATTTATAAATGTGTCTTGTTTCAATGTGTGTATTTAGTTTGTTACCTAAGGTTACACAAGATTCAGGAGCCAGTTTGGTATTTGCAAGCTGAGCCCCACACATTGTGATGTCCCACTGTGCAGGTAAAAGGACCAGTGATATTCAGATTCAAAAATGTTGTGCATAACGTGATAACCGTCTCAGCCTAGACGGAATTAGAAACACATCTCATGCCGTTATTAGGCTCTCTATTTAAAACGACTAGTCAGAATTGTTTTTTCACTGCATAGCAATGTGTTCATTGCTTTCTTCTTCTCAGCTTTGCCCTGCCACTTGACGGAGCAGATGGTGCTTCTTGATCCTAGCACTGCTACTCCTGTTCAACTCTGCGCTGCCTGTCAGACTGTCACCCACCTCTGCTCCTTGTACTCTGTACTGCAGTCTTGCCCGACACAAACTTAATAAAGCTACTCCACTGTATCTTTGCACCTGCTCTGAAAGTCTGTGGTTGAACCTGCTAAACTCGAATTACCCCTCATGTGTTTTTCCCTCATAATAAATTAAAGTGAAGAGATTTAAAATGCCCTACAGAGAAATAAATCTGGGTGTAAGTAATACATTCACAATTGAGGTGAATTAATCGGTATCAGAAAGTGCACAGTGGTGCTTTGACTGAAACTCATACTTGCCAGCAGAAAAAACAAAATTGTAAGCAAATAACAATTTGCTTAATCCGTCAGCGGTCCAAGCTTAGGCATGACAGGAATGTCAAATTTGTCATTGGAGAGACATCAATATATAAAGGGTTTGGAGGCTGGTGTTCCTTTATAAAGCCAACCCTCAGTGTTTTCACACATTATCATGTATGTAGTCATTAAGTGTATGTTTAAGAACCTATAACAAGATCCTTGATTTAAAGTGAGCCTGCTGGACACAGAAAACAGTCAATCAGAAAATGTGTTTTCAGATAATGCAGGAAGCAAACATTATTCCAATCAGCTGCAGCCAATAAAATTTGCCAGTAATCATTTCACTAGGAAAAACTGACAGAAGCCATCTGGAGCTCAAAAGCCTGCTTATGGTCATACCTTTGTCATAAATTAAAGACCCAGGGTTTCAAAAATAACTGAATGGAATTAATTTCAAGTGATAGCCCTGCTCATGTTATCATTGTAAAATCCACATTTGCAGCAAGTTAATGGAAAGCTTGACAAGCATAGAAACAGTAATTCAGTAGGCAGGGCTAAGCAAACAGTCAGTTGTTATTTACTGTTACTGTCAAACCTTCGTCGGCAGACCTAAAACTTTTATGCACACGACAGGGTCCATTTGGCATGGTCATCAAACAAAACATGACGGCCCAAATCCAGTTTGCTTGGATGTGTCATTGGTCAGGTTCCAAAACATGCATTTTACACTATCGGTACTTGTCATGGGATTTCAAGTGCAATTCAGGACAGCAGATAGGCACTTCAACCTTGCAGACTAGGCAATGGAACAGTTTGTTACTGGTTTTGTTCTGCTGACTGCAGCTGACCGACTGAATTAATTTCCTCCAATCAATATTTAATTACCTATTTCTTTTGTGTAAGATGTCGGTAAATTCTCCTCAAGTACATCAAGGACTTTTGTATGGGCGTCAACTCTCCTCACTCCAAAGTAAGGACCAAAAATATTTAGGTAGGACAGTCAGTATAACAGTTATTACAATGCAAAGGATCTAATGGTATACAGCAAAATTAAAAGTTTAAACTTGTTAGAATATTTTCATCTTACAGCTCACAGTCTTTCATGAATGCTGAACAACATGCAGAATGAAAGTGGTTGGTACATCTAATGCACCTTTTTATTTTTAAGACTGCTTCAGAAGTCTTCTGTTTGGTTTGTGAGGCTACCCTGGACCTCTAACTACAACTATCAGTCCAAGTAACAGCCTTGTGATCAATATAGCACATATTGTAGTGGAAGGGGAACGGGGGCAAAGCAAGGGCATGGGGAACTACTTTCACTTAAATGGCCTTTCTGTTTAAAAGTGTCTTGACTTCCAAGAAAACAGAGAAAGGACATAAGGTTGAATCTCTGCACATTCAGTCAATCTGAAACAGAATATTTTCCTCCTTCATCAGAGAACTCCAGCAGTATTATGTTGTTTTGTGTGAGTGCTCCCATGACCATGAGCATCAGAACATTGTGACCTTCTGATCTCAAAGCTTGCTCACCTGAAACTGTTGTACATAGACACTTGACACTTTACCTCTTGGTTGTGTTTCCTACCTTAAATATGCTGTCAAAGAAAGCTATGAGCCCCTGTTTGAGGATGACCTATTGAACTTCTTTAGCAGACAAACAGTTGCCTGCCAGTTACTAAAAAATACAAAAAAAACTAACTGAAAAGATTGGCAAATAAAAAGAATTGTGTATTACCTCTCCCACAGGAAGTTTTTGTAGATATCACCAAAATGTTAGGTGTTGCCTTGGGAATTTTTTTAATCTCATAAATGAGGAGGACTTGATTTTCAATGAGCTTATAAATGACAGCTGCATCATGCAACAGTAAAAAATAGTTTTTTTTTTCTTTTTCTGTCTCTAGAGACTGTAGTCTTGCCTGAGCTGTGGTAAAGCTGCATTGGAAATCCCTGCAATGCTGATGAGGATTTAAAAGGGAATTGCTCATATAATGGGATGGTCCTGGGTGACTTATCCAAATCCCTCACTCATCTTCTTTTATTGCTGTTCACTTCGTCCCCTTGTGCCACTCCACACATGGTGGGTGAGCAACACTAGAGAAATCCTCATTGTTTTGCCTGTTAATTACCCTACACGCCGGTATAGTTGGGAATAGGTATTGTTTTCAAGTGTGTGTTTGTGAGAAATAACTAAACAGCGAATCAACAAATTTGGACAAAACTTGGTGGAAATATTACTCCTGGCAACTCCAGGTGGTTACTGTATGCTTCTTACATGAATGTGCACAGTGAAAGCGTATCTACGAGTCTATGTTAAATCATGTCTGCTTGCCGAGGATGGAAAAAACATTATGGGTGTTTTACTGAGGTGGGCAGGATTTCTTTTAAGAGAGGCGATGGTCAGTCTGACTGTGACAGTCAGTTTATGTCTGTGTGAGAGAGAGAGAGAGAGAGAGAGAGAGAGAGAGAGAGAGATAGAGAGATAGAGATAGGCAAAGAAAACTGCACACAACTATGCAATGAAGCAACAGCGCAAAAAATTAAGTTAGAGATCTTTTATGTTGTGTCAAAAATGTTTGTATCATCGCGAAACAACGGCAGGCCACCATAGTCTACGATGTAATTAATGGGAAGCACTGTGACATGAACAGAGTATGCATTGCCCCATCTATGTTTTCATTTGATTTGCTCAGGTTCTTTCTCACTGGGATAGGCCGCTATCGAAACTTCAAATCAAATAATAACCATTAACTTAATGACCAAACGTGTCCTTTTGGATATTTCATAGCCAGTGAAAGACACGTATTGATCATGATTAAACTACTAGCCTTGTAAAGACCATTAGAAGGTATAACAGGAAATTATTTGACCGCTAATTTGCAACGGTAAATACATAGTTACACTGAGGAAACATGAATTAATGTTAGACAGGACACTAGACAGGATCTGTTTGCTTTTTCAATATTTAGCTGAAACAACAATCTCTTTCTCTAACCAAAGCGATTTAGATTTTTGAAGGGGATGTAATCACCCGTGTCTGGTGACAAAGACCCCAATGTTTCTGGTTTGATTCTTGCTGGGGAAACTTCACTCTCTCCTTGTTTCTTGTTTTCCTCTAAACCTTCCAATTAAGGCGAATGCCAAAAATAAGTTCTGCATAGTGTGTTCTTGTTAGGGTCTACCACTTCTCTGTCCCTATGTTTCTCTGTGTTTGTGTTTGTCTGTGTGTGTCTTCCTCGGCTGGGCGTGGCTGACCGACTTCCTCTTCCCGCCACTTAACCTACTCACCTGCTGCACATCGTGATGATTGCCACTACTCACCTTCTCCTGCTTAAATACCCGGTCCTTCTCTTCAGTCTTCGGCAGTTTGTTCCATAACGCTAAATCCAATCCTCGTACCTTCTCGTTTTTGCTCCAGTCTGTCGTGCTTCCAGTATTTTTACCTTGCTCTCCTCTGCCAGCAGATCACCTCCAGCCTCTCCACCTGCCGCGTCCAGCCGCTTCCCCCGCTCTGGCTCATTCGGAGAAGTTCCACACTACCTTTGCTAATTCAACCTGTGACTTTGTGTAACCCAGTCAAGACTCTGACGATTTGTTGTCCGCCTTTTGGGTTCAGCTCTTGTTTGGTTTTATGAGTGAAGCTTAACAATTCCGTGCTTTAAAAATTGACTTCATTGAACATAATTCACAGGTTCCAGCAAAACACAACTGGAGTCAAATTACTCCTGAATTAATTGTAATTACAACAGTTGCAATATAATTGTACAACATACGCTGTTAACGTTGCTACAGGTGACATACTGATACATTACACAATTATTATTAGCCTCCGTTTCTGCTCCAAAACCATGGCTGGTCTAAAGCAAAGTTTGACCTTCTTTAATAGGCAAATTTACCACTTTTTAATATTTTGCAATTCACATCTCCAAAGATAAATATTTATTTTTAATGAGGGCAAATGGTTTGAGATGACACAGTTAATGTTCTGTGCCTGATTGTTATGTTTGTGTAATTGGACTTTTAAAGGCATTTATCAGCATGGGATGGTATTTCTTTATCGTATTATATGCTGTAATTAATCATTCTGCAACATATCTGCCTGATCCAACTACATTTTTCTTTGCATGACCAATATTCAATTTTTCATCGTGGCATGTCGCTTACTCAACTTTTAAATTAGCTGCGCTTTAATGACAATTCCGCATCTAAAGAGAGGATAATTACAATACCTCCATGATATCAATAATATTTGTCAGGTTTTAAAAATAACACATGCAAATAAATGCTATTAATGTAAACATATCTTGCTCAAAATGTTAAATGGGTGTGAGCAGAGGAAGAGTTGGAGTTATACAGATTAGACTGTTCCTTTTCTTTATAGGGGCTCTATACATATTTCAGAATTTTGCCCTGACACAGCACTCAAGGTCGTAGCACTGTTTAGGTTTCTTGATTGCCAATGATTCTTTGATTTCTTACATAAAGAATTTAACAAATCTGCGTATTTTTGCATGGGTTTCACATTTGTATTTGTTTTTGTGTTGAAGCATTTACATGGTGCTCCATTGAGCTGGTTGATGTTATTTGGTGGCTAGATTGTATTGATTTCCGTTTGGTTCCAGTCAAAGGCCACGAGCAATCTATCATGTAATGTGTTTCATGTTGATCATGTTGACCACAGCAACCAGGGAAATCAAGAAACAACATATATTGCATTTCCACTGTAACAGGAAAGGAGAAAATTTCACTTCAATGAAATTAAACACGTGTTGACAATGTGCTGCTGAAATTTTAGCGAAATTAAAGCAACACAAAACTAGTTGGTTTAATTAATTAATCTCACCTGTGCCCTGTAAAAATATCAAATTACTTTGTCAATTTGTGTGTGTGTGTGTGTGTCAGGGCATGGATAATTTCTGACTGTTTCTGTTTGTGTATTTCTTAATAGAGAGATATTAATCTATTCAAGCTATTTTGGAACTGGAACCGAGGATGTCTCACAGGGTAGAGGACCAGCAGCATTTATGATGATAGAGACATTTGTGTTTAAAACAAATCAGTCAAGGTCAAAATCTCCTCCTCTCCAATACTACAGTTAAAGGTAGCCTTGGACTCTGGGGAGTGTTCCTCTGACTCCCGCCTCCCTCTTTCCCATGAGTAGAATGACAGAGTAGCAACTAGCACAGCAGTGTGAGTGGGAGGCAGATTCGATGGGATACAGACCAGTGGCTGACTGCGACTGATGCTGACATATGCAGCAGGATTCTTTTCTGCTGTTATAGCTTTGCTGACACATTCTCTATATGAGTCATGCATTGCCTCACAGTTACTTTATGGGGTTTAGTGCGTTCTCCGCTGTTATCACATGTGAAATCTATTCAGTATTAAATACCCTCTACAGCATGCCAGGATCCTGACAAATATGAGGGTGATGAATAATTTAAAGGGAACAGTTTTAAAAGGAATAACCACGGCTATGATGATCTCTTTGCATTCCTCAGTGGCATCCCTGTGGTATTGGAAAGAGAAAGAGGCAGTGCATGCTGCTCGTGTGTGTGCAGGTTTCTAAGTATATGCTTATGTGTGCAAGATCAGTGTCTCATCCCACATGGGGCACAAAGGGCACAGGGATATTTGTAAGTCTGCTGTGAAGGCAATTCCTGTATTACACAACAGTGATGTCGTGTTTTCTTTCTGAATACATTATGTTGAAAGCTGAGAACCGGTTGCTACTTTATTATGAAGAAACCAAATTTCACTTAAAAAAAAAAAAAAAGCAATATGAAGTGTAATGATAAGACTGCTTCAGACCAGATAACCACTGTTTGTGATGCAGCGATGATGCAGCAAAAACATTTCTCAAGGCGAAATACATGTTACAAAATCGTAACAAGAGGGGGAGCAGCTTTGTCAGATAGACACTGCAGAACATCTAAAATCTATATTTGTCAAATTACAAGCCCAGATATCACAATTGTAAAAGTTAACTGTACAGCAAATCTGAATGATGGAGGGAGTCATGGGCCAGCAGATTCATAAGAGAGAAAGCGAAAGAGGCAAAGACAGGGTGAGGAAAGAGACAGAGAGAGATTCTCTTATCTGTTTTTATGTCATTGATTTATTCACGCATGGAAATGAGGGCAAAACAGTAAATATATCAGAGTGATTAAAACTCAATAGAAAGATTGAGCCCCGTGTCTTTGTCTTTGCCTATTCATTTTGTTTCACATTACAAGAATAATTAAACATTGATTATCTATGTCCAATCGTTACATGAGAAAATCTCAAGCTCTTGAAACCCACTACTGTCTGCAGACCCCAAAAGACAATTGTGTCCTAATCAGAAGAAAGATGGGTTTGTGATGTATCACATGTTGATGATGGTAATAATGATTTTACAATGAATATTCATCAATGATTAATTATTAAGTTCAAATTCAACTGAGAGAACTCACATAGAAATCTTGTATTTGCCTATAGTTACCCATGGAGTAAATAAAGTGATCAAAGAAAATTACATAGAAGAAAAAAGAAAAAAGAAAAAAAACAAAACACAAAAAAATAATCTTCTATTTAAATTCACAAAGCACCATTTAGTGTTTTGAATAGCCTGGGTATGCATTTCACCATTAGGAAGGTGAGCCACCCTGCAATGGAAGCAGCGCGCTGATGTAAAATGCAAACTTCTGACACTGGTCACACTTCAGGCATTTGCAATTAAAAAGTTGTTTATCACAGCTCCCAGTCATTGCATTGAAGAGCATAGCAATGAGCTGCAGAGCTTTAATCAGACATAGGCAGTGTTAAGAATTAAACTGTATGGGTGAAAGATGATAGCCACTGCTGCTTTTCACTATTAACTTCATGACACATGCTGAGCTCTGCTGAATAATTAAAGGGAACATTAATTAATAGTTTGTTAATTGCAGCTCACCTGCATAGGAAACATTTCACCTATAAGATGTTATTCAGGGTGATCACCTAAGGAATGTGTGTAGCAACTATAGCAAGCATGAGATGGCCCGAAACAGATTTGGAGTTTGTTGTTTGAAGGTGCATTGTTGTAATATGGTAAAATAAAGTTCCCTCTAAAGATGTGAAAACCTTTACATTTCCACAGCAGTTTCCAAAAAATATATATGGGAAATGGCTAATTTTGCTTTTTGGCGGTGAGTTAAATGTGTAAATTGACACCTACATTAAACATAAAGTGACTGCTTGCAACTTGTTAGCCTAGCTTAGCATTGAGGCTGTGGACAGCTAGCTTGGCTCAGTTCCAGGAAGAAGTCCAGTTCATAACCTCTAAAAAAAGAAAGCAATTGTCAAGATATTGACAGGGAGCTCCGTGTAAGGTGCACTGGCGCAACAGAGGGAACTACGTGGTGAATGTTGCTGCTCCATGGCCTCTGCAGCCTCTCGGAGTAGCAGCGCTACGGACATCACCATCATGCATGACGTGAGTCAGGTAACAGGTTCCGCTTAGCGCTGTGGAGCTTGTTGGTCTCTGGCAACAGGTTCCCAAAAGGTAGCCTATGGTGTGTCGCGTCCTTACTGAAGACCCGCCTTGATGACAGGACTGACAGATTGCATATTCAAATCCAAGTTCCCAGAACGTGGTAACATTTACATTCAAATGCTATGACTGGGGGCGCTGTTTCACCTTTTGCATTTACACATTGTCCACCGAAATGCAGGTTAAGTCTTTGAAAATGAAAAGTCAAATGGAGTTTGCAATTTCAATTTCAAATGGTTAGAAATGCATCTTAATTTTAATTGCTTAAATGGAAAATTTGCCTGCATTGTTTTTTATTGCATTTACATTTGAATATTGTACTCAAAAGAGCAGGTTAAGTCTTTGAAAATGTAAAGGCAAATGGATTTAAATTTTCATAATGTCATCAAATTGCATTATCATTTTAATATAGTCATAGAATGCCCATACAAGGATGTGAAAATGAGAATTGGATTATTGCATTTTTATTTACATTTTTACTCCAAAGTCATACATTTATGGAAAATTATAATGCTTTTGTGGAATTACATCGGATATTTTCACATTTACATTATCATTTGAATTAAGTCCCCATATAGGCTTCCATAGAGATGTCTGTGATAATGATTTCACAATGCCTGTGTTGCAACATTGGGTTTTGGCCCAGTGGTTAGTGAGTCGGACTCCCATAAAGAGGACCCAGGTTTGCATCCAGGCCAGAGCAGCAAAATCACAACAACAACAAAGAGAGAGACAAGCTTTCTCTAGAATCGCTTACTGCCCCTTTAAAAACAACTTCACTTCTTGTGATGACAACACCCGTGGAGCAAAGTCCAGTTGCTCCGCATTCAACACCCTCGTGGAAAATCTCTTGTCAGAACTTGGTAAGTGGTGTTCTCCTTTCTTAATGCTAAGTTAAGTAGTTTATATTTATGTCCCAATGCAGCTATGAATTCTTTTTTTTTTTTTAAATTGTTAAACTTTCTTTCAGTTCCTTTAAACTATTGCCCTGGCCTCCACTCTGGGGGCTTGTGGGGTCTTGTGGGGGCTTGTGGAGTCTATAAAGACCAATATTTCAGCCTATAATATCATTTTTTGTTATTTGTTGCCTCTATTCCTTTTATCAGATTGCTTCAGATCTTTGTGCAAAGCTCTGACTCGCAGCATTCTCTATTTCTCTCTTCTTTATCCAGAACACATATATGTCATCTGATGTGAGTGTGGGGGGAAGAGTGTAGCAAAAGTCGCTTGATTGCTTTCATTTTGTTTATGTCTCTCCATTTGAAGATCTCTATTTTTGGCCTTGTCTTTTCCACCTTACTTTGTCGTGACACTCAGCAGGGCTTTTTCCGTGCCAATATTCTTCATTACTTCTCTTCTCTCCTGCTGCTTTTACCCTCCAGATATCTTTTTCTTCTTACCTGCACGGTTTGCCTCGAATATCCCCCTCTCCTTCTACTCATCTGCACTCCAAACGGAATGACTGTGCATGCAGTGATTTGCAGGTGAAGCTAATTGCAAACTAGAGGTCAAAGCATCATCTATCTCTGACTTTCATTTAGATTTAAAATTACATTTCATTTTGTATATTGCTGAGCTGTGATTCACCTGCGTCATTATTGTGGCATCACTTGGGGGAAAGTGATTCCCGAAAAGTATCCCGTTTCCATCTGCACGAGAAAAGAATGCCATCCATTTTTCAAACTCCTTTTAATATTTTAATAAACCTCAACCATAGTTGATTCTGTGCCTTGTGTTTTGCGATGCAATTCAGCAGCAATAGTCAGCAAATATTGTAATACGTGCTGTGATCAGAACACAGTGAAACTTATCCTGTTGCTAAAAGCGTAGTGATCTTTCATGGCAGTATAAATGTTTGTTAAGGGCTGGTGTGTCACATCAGTAGCCCACAGCAGCCTTTAGTTTAGCTTACATGCATTTTATTGAATACAAAATGAAGACATGTCGTTTGAAGAAACTGGTTTTCATAATAAAAGTAGTATATCCAAGAAATATTCTGCTTTGCTTCACCTGCATTTTAAGTATCAAGCTTGCTCCCCCTTTATCTCTCCATCAGAGAAGAAAGTTAAAACTACAGTTACATCGGATTGGAAGGTTGGATTGGAATAAAGAGCCCTTAACCCAACGTAAACCAACCAACCCGTACAGACCTGCTATATTTTATTCATGACGACAGAATAAACTGTCTTAAAGATACTCCCCTTTGTTTATTTATATGTCCTTTGGAAGGAAAAGAACAAAATTGGCTGTTAGACACTCAGCTCTTTCATCTAAGCACATAATACCGGACATTGCAGGTTGTGGTCATGTGCAAGTTTTTATCTTTTCTAAATTAGGATGGATTTATTCCACATCAGTCCTACGACACTACACCAGCAGGTGCAGTCCAGCTGCTGCTCAAAACACATAGTTCTGAACCTGAGTAATGGTGCAGCATTTGTAAAGCAAATGTCAGAAAATCCTCTTGCAAATTCTAAAAAGCCACGAGATCTTCAGGATCAGCTTCTTCTCACAGACCATTCACTCTTTTACTTAATGTATGGGTTTGAGCTGTGGGGTGACAAGTTAGCTGATGGATGAGGTGATTATACCTCCCTTTTGCCACACTTGAGGACAGTCCCCAGTTCCTAATTTGTAAGAGGGCAGACGACAAGTGAAGATATGTGGACCCCTCTTTCTATCCTCTACCCCTCAGTCCCTGCCATACTACTTCCCCAGTTTCCAGTCATTTAACTAATCTTGTTTTATCCCCTCGCGACAGGCGCAGACTCAAGATGTTAAAATGGAGTGTAGTAGAGATAACTTGCATGGCAGGGCCACAGTAATTTAATGGGAACAGATGTTTCCCCTGCTAGAGTGACAGCAGATCCTTCTCAAGCTCCCTGAAGGGAGGAGCGGACACATTAAAGATTGTTGTTGTGCCTGTGGTCAACATTACAGAGACCCAGCTTTAGACTGAGCTCCATGTCCATGCTCCATGAAAGCAGTGATGGACAGAGACAGGTGCCTCTCACCCGCAGGTGTTACGGGTGTTGCAACCCCCCCCCTACCCCTCCACCTTTTTCTGAGGCTGCAACTGGTGAAATGGAACAAGCTGCCCATACTTGAAAAGGTATTGATCAAGTCAGATTGGTTCAACAGCCATCCGGCCAATCACAGCCATTTGAAAAACCCATCAGGCCAGGGAAGAGTAAACAGTTGAAATATGGTAACGTTTTAGGAACAGGGCTGTCACTTACAGCTGGCTGCCAGATCAGGGAATAACAGCTGGTGTAAAACAGCTATTAAACTAGTTAGGATTGTTAGCAAGCTACCTCAATCATTCCAAATGCAAGCTAAGGGGCGTACAAACCTAATATAAAACAATAGAGCTGTAGTATTCTTATTGTCATTATAAGAATCAGTCTGACAGAGCTTTAATAAAACGGTTACACAACTGTTCCTGGTCTCTCACCCCCCAAATGCATACAATTATTTGTGCGTAACTTTGAGTACTGACAAATGCATGTTCAAATCCACACACAAATACAAAGCAATTTGTTTTTTATTAATATTTCACGTACATCTTTTTAACATAACTTTTACAGATGTAATACAGTGCAAACAATGAAAAACGATTTCATAAACATACAATGACACCCAAAAAGACATGCACACTGTGGACCAGGGCCTTCACAGTCAAAATCTCATCACAGGACACAGAAAGCTAGTTTGTAATTTATGATTGAAATTCTTTCACTTATATTGTAGTGAATTAATTTTGTTCTTGCATTATTGTTATTTAGATATTTATTCATGTGACTTGGAGCCATTTTTTTTATCTTAAAATATATTTTTTAGATAAAGAAAGGAAAAGGTTTTTTTTTCTCGATTATTGTATCAGTTTAGTTAAGGAAATCACATTAGGCATCAACCTTGGTGAGGTTGATGCCTCACCAAGGTTGATGCATGCGTGTGCATGCCTGTGACTGCATGCACACGCATGCAGTCAAATTAAATTCGTTTTTTTAATCGTCTTCATCTTTCTTTATCATCACCACATTATTGATCCCTGAAGAAATTGTGTTTGATACAGTTGCTCCAGCATAGAAAAAATATTTAAAAAGTATGCCGTACTATAACAATATGTATGGTAAAGCATGTATTAAATGGACAATAACAAGTTTGGTGAATATCGTATTGTGTAGGGTAGGGTTCTACAATGTACATTTTTAACCCATGCTGGTGAAGAAAATGTAGAAATGGATGGCATTTGTTTTGAGTTAGTTGTGGTGCTTATGTCCCACCCGTAAAACCCCCACACTTTGAAAATGTGCGCCTCTACTCATGGACAGGGAAGCCCTTGAATAAAAAAGACTAAAAAGGCCTTTGGATTAAACCTTGAAGCAGAACCAGTAGTGCAAAAGCATGAGAGATAGAGGCGTGCAAAAACAGTGTGAGGGTTTTTAAGGGTGTCCTTGTATATGTCTGTGAAATCAATTTTTTTTTTCTGTATATGTGTATGTGTATATGTGGGCATTGCTGTATTTGTGTATGAGAATGTGTGGGCATTTGAGACCAAGTCCAGACAGAGAGACAGTAGACACGGATCGACCCACTCTGTACATCAAACAGAAGCAACAACAAAAAGCATTAACACTCCCAAAGAGAGTCAGAGAGAGAGACAGAGAGGGAGCGAGAGAGACAGAAAGAGACACAGAGGGAGGGAGAGAGAGAGAGAGAGAGAGAGAGAGAGGAGAGAGAGCAAGCATGGAGTGTATTCCTCTCTGCTTTTTCTCTCTGTCTCTTTGCAGTCACACAATGAATCCCTCTCTCTAACCTACTCAAATTGAATTCTTCCTTTACGTGTCATGCAAAAATGAGAAAGCATTCCATTACAAGTCTTAGCTTTTGCCTCATGCTTGTAATTCGAGTTGTCAGCCATGCTTCGTAGGTAAACATCACACCCCATTTTCTTGCACTGCCATTGTTTTCCCTCTTGACTATTTAAATATCAACATAAATAAAAGGTAGGGAAGATTGTAAAATCAATTTCTTTCCAATAGTAAAAAGGCCTGAGCGATGTAATTCATTTTAAAATAAAGACGAAGCGTTAATAGTGATTCTGGGACTAGATAGATGTGGAAATAAATGGATTAAAAGCAGTCTTGTTACTTGTCTGATAAACATGATGGGAGTGGATTGTAAGTGTAAAGCAGCACTTGTAAACTGTAACTGTTCACTGTAAATCCCCTGGCTCCTGTTGTGGAGAATAACAATTCTAAATCAAACATCCACTAGATATTTGAGCTTTTGGTTTCTATTGCCCTGTCAATTCATTCTGCACTGATATTCCCTGCTGATTGCCCATCCTAACGTTTTCACCAAAAGGTAATCCGTTCAAGTAAACAATGATTTGGCCAATCACTCCTTGTGCTTCTATCCCCAACCCCTCAGCAGAAACACATTGCATGATACAATCTAACCACATTGAACACAGAGACTGTTTTTATTGGTATGGGGTGTAAAGGCTGTGTTTTGCTGTCTATCTCCCATGTGCTTATTTTTTCTTCATGTCTTGTATTTCTTACTGGACCCATATGAGATTATGGTCAGGTCTTGATGTTAATGTCCAGCTATCATGTCTCCCAGGCCAATAATTATCATTAGGTTTCAAAGTGGAAAGACTCAAGAGGCTCTAGAGGAAGACTTGTATCTTTCTGCATGCTATTGTCATGGAATATTACAATGGTTGGTCATCGATAATATTAATGCCCATGAATATCTGAGTTTAGCTACTGCTCATCAATTCTTCTACATTCATTTATGAAAAAAAATACAATGTTGTGGTAATATAACATGATTTCCACTATTATTATTCACCACACTGACCATTAAATTTAGTCCAAATATGCAAATCATTGGTTTGCAGGAGCCGTTCTACAGATAATTTTGAGAATGGAGCAAAATGGGAGCACCATAAACTTCCACTGACAACAGACAAATCCAATGTCAAAAAAGCAGCGCCACACTGATTGTACAGTATGTTCTCACGCCAAGCGACCCAATAGGCAAAAATAAAATTTATGTGCATATTAAATGCAAGATCACTGCTGCTTTCGGGAAAGAAAAGCTGTCATATCCGTAAGAGGATGTGCCAATTGGAAAGGTCACAACTGTCTATAGAGAACAAATGAGGCCGGTAATCGTTTTTCCTGCCAGTTTTCTACGGGCACATAAAAGACCAGGTGCTTGTCTGAATCATGATGATCCCTTCCAAGTGAAATCACTGACGCGCACCCGGCTCAATTAAGGTGCTACTACTGCAGCAGAGAATAATCACATTCTGTGGTAGACAGTGAAAAAAGTAACACAGCAGCATCCTAAGGAAAGTTAAACAAATATGACTGTCTGTAATGGAAATGACCAAAGTGACTCTGACAGTCACCACACCTCTGTGAGAACTCTGGAGCTGTTTAAAGTGTGTACTCTTACACGTCAAGGTCGTGTGTGTCACTTGGCGAGGAGGATTACTGGGGCTAATGGACAGTGCTTGACTTTAATGAAGAGCCCAGATGAGGAGGCACATTTGTCCCCATCGACTGCCATTTCCATTTTCATGGGTGCCCAGATGCATCACGGAGGGAATTTCATGGCTGATTGCTGACCCCTGTGGACTAAATCAGCCTGTGGACATCCAGTATGTGTAACCATGCAATATACATGGTTCCACTTCATTGATGTTTAACAGTGCTATGTCAACACAGAGCAATCAATTTCAGTTAGAGCACAGAGTTGAGCCTGAATTGGGTTCTTTGATCCTGAGTCAGGATCCAAACTCAAATATTTCTAACATGAGGCACACTCAGGAACACAAAGAACTGTAAATGGAATTCAGGCTGTAAGTCAGGCTTACACATATAAGGCTTATATGAAGAGTGATCAAAAAGCTCTTAAACTTTCCCATTAGAAAAAAAAGCGTCTGACACAGCTCTTTTGTAATCTGCGGAGCAACCAGAATCGTGAATTGGATTGTGGTTGAGTCCATGATACTTAATCATTTTCTTATCAGTGGTTGCTGTCAGAGCACGGCAAAGGAATGACCCCAAAAGAAAGAGGAGAAATGAAGGACGGAGGGCGCCTCATGCTAGCCCATTGCCTCCTTTGAGCTCAGTGACACAGTTGCCTATTGACACCGGTGCTTTATTCCACCCAAAATCCTCTCCTGATACCCGCTCTGTGAAGGTTAATGGGGGATAAAGCATTTTGTCATAAACCTCACAGCAGCGCCTTTTCTCTTGGTCTGGTATTAGAGCCAACAGGCGGGATAGAGTGAAAAATTTATATCGCTGCCAGTGGTCACTAGTGAACAACTTTTCATCATGGCCTATTTCCAAACAATATACCTACGAGGGTGGATGCATTGAGTCCAAGAGCACGACTTAAAATGTGAAGTGTGGGTTTGTCATTTTGTTGCAGACGGGTTATTGCTCTATCTCTGTGGTAAAAAATAATAAATCAAGTTGGTGAAATCAACCATTTCATTGAAATATGAGGGAGGAAAACAGAAACGGTTTTATTAAATGCTAAAACCCACTTCAGGATCCCCTCCCTCAGGTGTGATGAAATAAAGTGATGAAGGACAGATTGGTATCTTTTTCAGGACAAAAGTCTATTTGACATGCAGGCTAAGAAAACATTTTCTCATTTGAGGAAGGAAGTACGCCAAAACCATTGTGACTTACTGTCTATCCAAGCGATGCCCTTTCCTGAAAAACTCAGTGCTTTTTCAACCAGCGATATATGCTATTACCTGGGTAAAACAAAAATGCATTGAGTACCTGAGGACTAAAGATATCAGGTGCAGAATGGATAAGTCAATGCCTGTTGTCACTTTGGAATTTGTGTTTGTATGTTGCATAAGGCACTGATGATTATTTAAAGCTCAAACAATGAAAATACAAGGACAGTTGCTACACTGAATGAGACAAAGATGCTCTGTATTTAAGAGATCATTATTCATTTCTTTTTTTTGCAAGTAAGTGTTCTTTTACTTCTTCTAATGTCAGCTGGGCGAGTAGTCCACATGATTCACTCACATTGCATTTTGGTTAATTAGAGCACAATATGATGGTTGGATCCTTTTTGACTTCAATATGACGGGAAACTGAATTAATTCAATTATATGATGAGGTAAATTAGGGACGTGATTGGGTCATTGTTGCACATGCACATGTGCAACTTTATAAATCACAAAGCAGTACTGATGCATTATAAGATGTTTATGAACTATTTATGAAGCAACACTGCCCCCCGCTGAAATGTGTCACATGGTACCAATCCAATGGAATTTAGGGGCATACAATAGCAACTTGGGCAGACACAAACATGTTACTTTAGAATTAATATTTAGGCAGAAACACTGTGCACTTTAAATGATTATAAAGCCACAGCACAGCTGACTGGACTCATGTTTTGGAATTGAAAATATATACATATGTCAATTAATTTTTCCATTCACCTGACATACTGCATGTTCGGGGATTACAATACAGGGCTGCAATGTGCTTTCACTTTTCAGACAAGTTACTGATTATTTTTTGTGATGGTTAGGTTATGTCTTGTGGAATCTGTAACCACAAAATACACGCTAATAATTACACGTTCATTTGAATCCAATTATAGATTTTCATATTCATACTCTTGATTACATTTCCATAATAACTGTAAAACTCCACAGATTACTTCAGGTGAGTGGGACCAGACTCTGGGTTCTTAAAAGAAAATTTCAAACTCATTTACTATTACAAGGCTCAATCCAAGCAAATGTCTTATGATTTATTTCACTTTGGAAAGTTTTTGTGATGAATAATAACTGATCACAATTATTTCCAGTGAATTGTGTTGTTTGGATCAGTGCTATCTTTCTTTTTTCACTCAAAATCACTTTATCTCTCCCAATCTCCTTTAAGTCACTATGGTTTTCAGTCCAGTTAGTCAACTGTCGACAACAGTTTCATTTTCCTGTATGTATATATTTACATACTGTGCACTCATGTCTTAAAATGTCCATTCAGTCAGAGAGGAAAGATAGCAGAGAAAAGACAAACTGGTGAAGGAATCTTTTATGCTTTTTATTGTCTTTATGATTAATCAAAAACTCAACTAAATGAAAAAAGGACCTAAATAATGTGGCAATCGAAAATCAACAATTTAGCTTATAAAAAAAACACAATGATAGCGTGAATTTATTTACCTCATCAACAGGAGTCTTGTGAAGTGGGACTGGCCATCGGGACTAGGTTGAACCTTCAAATAATACATAAAGGTTTTACCATACCTGTCTGTTATCTTAATGGGACTGCGTGTGTGTTCCCAGTCCCTCCATGCACCTGCTGTTGCATCCCAGTCGTCCTCTTGTCTGAAGTCTCAATGAATCCCGCAAAATTCTCCATGGTGGTAGTGGAAGGACAGACTGCTCCCTCTCCTGGTAGTCCTTGAATTGACACAATCCAAGAACCATATAGAGCCCATTACGCACATCAGCATCACTGTTTCGGCCGATGCTGAGGACACTGAGAAAAGTTCAGTTAAAGGCCAATGTCTAATAACAGGGTTTTTCTGAATGTCCCATACAGAACCTTAAACACAATTTTTGTACACCTTTGAAAGGATGAAATGAATGGATCTGTCAACTCAGATTTGGATAAAAGTCTCTTAGGTCACTATCTATTATTGAATTAGGTAAAACATTGGTGGCCGAGCCCATGGCCCGATGATGAAAGTATTGCAATATTTACGTGTCCTCAATGCGTCTAGGATGCATTTACACTTTCACTTATAGAGCTGTCCACTTTTTACTGCACCATCCAAGACACAGGGTATACAAGGTATGAACAGGGTTGAAAAAAAACATCTACAGGACAAATTGAGAGCAGCTGAGTTTGAAATAAAGAAGCTGGTAATGTGCGCTGGTGACTAGACTCATGGCATGTGCAGCATGGCCTGACGCATTAACCCATATTTGCGTATTTGCTGTTACCACCAGTAACTGCAGGTGTCACCAAATCAATCAGGACTGAAATGTACGAGATGACCACTTTAAAAACTATTCATTTGATAGCAGTAAGAGTCCATTTACTCTGCGTAGCTTCCACAAGAGGTCAGCAAAAATGGCCCAATTCTAATAAATGCTTTGTTTTTGTAGAATTGAAAAGTCAATAAAGGCCACAGAGAATCATCCCCACATACTGTGCAGTAGTACATTTGTTTGACAATTTTTCTAACTGTGATTAATAACGTAAAAATAATTTCTCCCCTGTGATATTCAACAGCCTGTAAAGAGTTGAAATTGGCCTGTGTGGCTTCATCCTGGGAACAGCGGGGCTTTTACATAGCTGCCTTTTAACAAAACTGCCCTTGTTTTCCTTGGGAGGTCATATTTCTAATGAATGAGTCAGACATGCCACATGCTGTGCACTTATACTTAATGCTAACAAAATGTGACCTTACACATTATCTGAGAAGCAGCATCATCAGCAGAATGATGACATGTAATCTATGCAGATTGGGGATGATTCATTCATATGATTAAAATACCGGAAAAAAGAAGAAGAAAAAAATACACAAAGCAAATAGACTTACACTTAGGCATGCTTAAGCAATATACTTTTTTTTGAATTGTCAATATAATATTGGCTTGGTCCCAATTTATAATAATATATTTGATTTATAAAGCGCTTTTCATGCACCCAAAGCGCATGAAAAGCAATATATAAAATCATAACACTAACAGGTTAAGGAAGCATGATGGGTTCACCATTGCCAGCAGATGGCTCTATCTAGATTCATGGTGTAAAGGCATTCAAACGTTTGGCCAGTTCTTATTTCACTTAAAGGTTGTCCGTATTGATTTTATGATGCATTGACCCACTGCCCTCTGAACAGTGCCATGTGTCCTTTTTTTATGAACAAGAATGAAATGATCCACCTGGTATGGCGCTTTTTGTCGACTTAAGTCCAAATAATGCCAATAAACAAGTTCGTACAGTATATCATATGGGGAAAAAACGTTTGATAAGGTCAATGTGAATTCATATTGTAAACCTCAAGAGAAACACTGCAGGGATGTTAAATCCTTTACGCATTTCTGAATGTATTGAACAAAACGTCACATGCTAAAATGTCAACCATAAAAACTATCATAGGGGAGAAAAACAAGAAGAGACGGGGAGTTTTCCACGCAACAGAATTGCCCTTTAACGTCCAGTGGTGCAGGAATGTGAGGGATGCTGAGTGCCCACCTGATACACTGCTGCGCGCCCGGGGGAGGGTCTCCAGCTTCCACTCCGGCTGCCACAACACGGCTCGGCTCACGCAGGCAGGCAGGGGAAGGGGCGTCCTCGGGGAGATCTGCCGGAAACCATGTTCATCAGTCGGACATAAACGGCATGTCTTCTGCAGCTCCGGTCAGATGATCCGACGACTTGCGTGCGTTTTGGTATCCTCCAAAGGACACAGGAGAGGACGCGGGCGTCGCGCCGCGCAGGGGAAACGCAAGCCGACATCGCCAGCCGCTGCGCCGCGCGAGGCGAGGTCATCCCCCTGTTCCCCGGTAAGATGGCACACAAGCAGCGCTGGAAAAAACCAAAAACGACTCGAAACAGACGATGTATTACGCATGAATACGCATACGGCCCGTATGCGTATTCATGCGTAATGCATCGTCTGTTTCGTGTCGGTCATTTACCCAGACTCGGTCATTGAACCCTCTCCCCGTTACTCAGACACAGTGTGGCTTGGGTGTATCACTACGCTGCACGCATCACATCTCTTATGTGCGACCACACTCGCATCTCGCTTAAAAGGAGAACATGCTTTTGCACCCACAACGTCGCCAGAGGAGAGGAAACGCAGGCCAACGGGGATTCGGACTCGTTATTCGTATTCTGCCCCACGCCGCCTCTCCTGAACGCAGACAACATGGGGTGGCGTAAATATGGGTTAGTGGAGCAAATCCACACACCATGCGAGCACTAGGGCGCTCCGTGTGATCATTCCCTCTTTAATCAATACATGTTTTTTTTGATGGGGAATGGGCGCATTGGGCATGCAGCATCCTCACTGCACGCCGCACGTAGTGTAGCCTGCATGGAGTAGACAGGCCTGCAGGCTGCACTCAGCAATCATGCTCCGGAAGCAGCATGCAGGGCTTTTATTGTCACTCGGGATTGGACGTAAGGGTATGGCTTATTTTTGGTGTCAAAGCAAGATAAACATCTCAGACAAACACTCAGTTCTCCACCTTTGCACAATTTTCATTGAGGCACTAATGGGGAACAGAGACACATCAATCAATCTGGAGCAAGTGAACAACAAGAGACTCAGACAGGAAGATGTAGAGCCATTTGATTTCCATAGCTGTAAATGTTCAATGCGGACTCAGATACGCAGATGATACACTGATGAGTATCAGAGATGATACTGTCATAATTGTTGCACCGTGGGAAACTGATGGGAATGTCACAAGGCCTATGTTCATACATGAATTATAAATGTCCCTCATTCAACGTAACCTCATTCACAATTACTCAACCTAATTAAATGCCCTAAAAAAAGCTGATGTTAATTTTAGAATTACCTCAGATTCATCATCTGTGGTGTGAATATTGGGCTACATAGCCCATATCTGTTCCACCCAGGGAATACATGAGCTATAGTTAAACACGTGCTAGTACATAGTCTAATTTCCTGATGATGAATTTTCAATATCCTAAGGTGAGAATTATGCTGATTATTTTAAATAAATAAACACTGGCCTGTTTTAACTGCTTTACTGTGAGTGTTGTCTATAATCAAATACAGGAAAAGACATCGACATGACGCCAGCCTGTGTAGAAAGACATACGCCATTGTTGAGTAAACATGAGGTTGCCAAGATATGATAATGATGATGGTTATAAAACTTAATTCAATACTTCAGGTATGAAATTGGCGTTTAACATCTGGGCTGAAAGGAGAACTGAGAACAAGCAAAGGGGCAAGATGAGGGTAGATAGGTGGAAGATTATGGGTCAGTGTGAGTCTAATAATGTCCTCTCAACTGCAATATCAATATCAATATCTAGGTTATCATGTGAAGGGACTGCAATCCTCTTTGTTTCTTTCTTATTGACACCTCTTCTGAAGCTTCTTTTATACAATCTGATTTACATTTGAACATTTTACCATCTTGATTATGCTTTGTAATCATGACCGCTACACTTAGTCTTGTGGGCTAATCAGAAGTTAATTTACTATATAAATATTTTGTTTCATTAGGTGTCTTGGTAATTACATTTTTTTAATTAGATAGTTTGGACTGTCTGACTTTTTTGTCACTCTGACCTTCTTGAAATAAGAGATTTTGATCTGGCAGATAACTATTTTATTAAAGGAGACTTATTATGCTCATATTAAGGTTCATAACTTTGATTTAGATTATTACTTGAAAACATTCCTTGAACCTTTTGTACAGTTTACATGCTTCAAAGTTCAGTTAACACATCAGTTACCTCATACTGTCTATTCCTGCAGCTCCTCTTTTCAGCTTCTGTCTGAAATGGCTGGTTTTACCTCCTGTCTCTTTAAGGTCCCTCCCTCCCAATGAAGCCCAGTTTGCTCTGATTGGCAAGCTGGCCTACTTTGTTGTGATTGGTCAACAGCTTTCAGCGCGTCTAGCACGTTTTCTTGCTCTCCCTTTACCTGGCTCTGTTGGGGGCGTGACAGACGAGCCGCCAGGCGTTTTTTACGCACTTCCGTAAACCGTCGATGTCACCATCTTATCGGCCGAAAAACTGACGATGTGTTTCAGGAGCACCAGGAGCAGTGTTTTCTGTCGGGGAGAGGAGCTCCCTTTTCCGCTGACTTTTGGCTTTTTAACTTTGCAGAACTTTTACATAAAACATATAACACACTAGAGGAAAGGGAAGAACTGAAAAAGCATAATCTTTCTCCTTTAAAGTCCATGGACTGTCTGCATGCATTCACTGATTAGTTGTTTGGTGAAACAATCAGATGAGAAAGACCTCATAACATCCTGAAACATTTGATTGGACTGCAATCTGGCTTCCTCTGCAGGCTTGATTATGATGAAGTGTGTAGAATGACTCTAGTCTAGCTCTTATTTATCATGTATCATTAGCACAAAACATCTATTTCAAACTTAGCAGCTTGTTGCCCCAGGTCAGTGTTTCATAAGTAGACTTGTGTTGTCTCATTTTAATGAGGGCTACTGTACTTGAAGAGAAAAGAGCTGTTACAGGAAACTCTGATGTTGAAGCAACTCCAGAAAACAAAGCTGAACAGAACCATATTATTTAGAACAGTAGTATTTTAGGTCAGACAACAATGACAAGATATTGCACTTTAGAGGATTTTTTCTATCATATATTTAAGTATGTAATGGTTATAACTCAACGGATTGGTTCTGTTTATGTGTTTCACTGCTCTCACAGTTTGTATCACTTATACTGGACTCAAGTGAAAGGAGCAAACCTGTTATCCCCGGCAGAATGAGCGGTGAAGCCGTAATTGCAATGCTTATTAACTCGTGTCCCTAGTTTCACCTAGACTGTGGCGCAGAAGTGTCATTTTCATAGTCCTCAAACTTGAGGCTGGGGATTGCTCTGCTCCTCCTCTGATATTAAGGCATAGAAATAATATTCCTCAGCTGTTTCCCTCGGCAGTAGCCACTCATATCATAGCATTGATGTTGGAGGCTCAGGCCCCCCGATACGCTCAGCAGACCAGTTAGAGTTCAGGTTTCACGTGAGTAGGAAGTTATATGAAGTCTCAGACTGGCTGATCTTTACGTGAGCACTTAGGGAGAAACGCCTGTTAGTGTATTTTGTCAGAGACACAACTTTTTCATCTTGACCTTTCCGCCAAGGTACGTCTTTATCTCATGCAGGTTTTTGGTTTGTTGCCCAGGCAGTTACTCGGTAGGCAACTGCACAGAGTGAATCAATAATTTTTTTTAAAGTACAGATACTCACCACAGTCTGAACTTTGTGTGTGCCAGTGTGAAATAAAATGTTCTATAAGCTGACTGTCAAAACACAGTCTCAGCTTTCTCTATACACTGAGCTTCCTGCAAAGTTACTGCATCCATCTGTACCCTTTGAAAACCTAGTTTATCCCCATTATATATAAAACCGTGGATTCAACATCTTAGGGAACCACGTGAGACTTTGTGGTAAAAGCCATCAATATTGGATTTATGTGTCAGGAAGGCAGCACGTGAATAGAGTGAATAGCTAGCTTATCATCAAATTCACTGAATATAGCAGCCATTAGATTTGTGCATAGATTTAAAATAGTTTGACCATGCAAATAGGTTACAAAAAGTATTATTAATAATAATAATACTAATAATAATCAAGCAAAATGTAATTCTTAACTATGAAAATGAATAAATAAAAATAAACTAATAGCCGTGCTTAGCTACAGCTCTGTGTTGCCTGTTTTGTTATGAATTAATGATTCAAACCACAGAGTGCTGGGTGATGACTGCGCTGCTATTAAACTTTAATGATCTGCATGTTTCCCCTCTAAGTCAATGGGCAGAGTGGCGCAGAAAGGAAGTGCCTGTGCCTGCAGTAATCGTAAGCCGTAAGCACATATCCTTCTCCTTTGGACTGAATGTGCCGTGGCTGAGAGCAGAACAATACTGTGTGTGAAAAGATGAAGATGGTTTCATAGATGCCTCCCACAGGACTTTTACGCAAGTGGAATATGGCATAAATAACTTAGCATATTTTGTACATTTTTTATACCCATTATCATTTAGCCCAGGCTTTTCAATATTCACAATAATATATTATCATGACTTCCCTAGTTCTCGGAAGCGTATTTTTACTTCAGTGAGGCACATTACCTATTTTATCTATTATTTATCTCTTTGTATCAGTGCTTAGTAACTAAATTTATTCTTAAACACACTGTGGCTCTTAAACAAGAGACACAAGCAAAAGATAGATAGCAGCCAGTTCCACCTGGGAACTTAAACGTGCTTGGATCCAGAGAACACTGCTAATATTACCATTTCTGCCTGGTTAATCTGTGATTCATCTTTGATTGACAGATTCAGTAACACGATTTATGTATCTGGGTCAGATCAAAGGTCACAGGAGCTGTGTAGCAATAGGTACCTTTTCTTCTTCTTCATATGTGTTCAGGTTGACCTACATCAGTACATTTACCACATCCACAGAGAATAAATGCGCTGGAGAGTAACTTTAGTTTTAGTCAGTAAATTGGAGCCTTGGGTAACATGTTACAGATATTAGAGTAGAATTAGAGTAATGGTGCCTTAAAAAAGATGATGACTCATTATAATAACACATTAATAAGTTTCCTCAAACATGTCTAAAGGATGATATGTACCACTATTCATTTATGTACTGTGATTCATGGGTAAATAATGAGCTGATTTATGTAACAAAGCAGACAAGCAACAAAGGTTATCCCTTAAAAATATCTACCATAGTCTGTTATTTCACAACTATTACTAGATTTTGCTGCATTTAATGTATAAAATGTGTGTCTCAGAAGTCCCCCAACTTTATAGAAGTGCATTACTAATCCACCTAAAGGATATTTTGACCAGGTTTATGGTGCTTAGGTTAAAGTGGGTGCCTTTAATGGCAAACATGTTTTGACCAAATGCCTAAGACTTTGCAATTTCGGAAAGTTGAGCCGCGCTCCAACAAGTACAGGGGGAAAGGAGGTGTTTTCCATACCTCGTTCATTCACTTTTCTCACCACGGCCCAGACCCAGGGCTCATCCAGCTGGGTCCAGTGATTGATTCACCTCCTCTGCTCGCTGCCCGGCTGCGTCACAGCGGCCAAGTGTTAACAATATGTCTTTGTGCCTCACACCTGTGGGCGTTGGGGCTCTGGGAGAGTGGGAGCGAGTGGGCAAAGGGGACATGCTTTCTTTCTCAGACTCGAGCTAGACCATGGAATAACATCACAGTAACGTCTTTGTCCTAAATAATGAGGAATTAATTCCAGCATAGTTTATGTGATGGCCATGTCACATTCGTGCACAGATTAAGGGCAGTGTGTGGCAGTAGGTTTAATTGGGATACACTGTTTGTGATCAACCACTCCCATGTTTACTGTTATTAGATTTGAAGATGATTCTTGCCTTTTAATTATTTTTGTTGGAACCAAGTATGTACTGTAGTAAACGTGTGGAGTTTACACACATTTTTAATTTGGGGCAAATTAGATTTGCATGGTTGGAGATAAATAGCTTGTTAATGTTTTGGTTTTGCAACAGTGGCTTCTGTAAGTTGCACCAGAGGTTGTCGTGGAGGAGAGAACTAAGCACACACACACACACACACACACACAAAAACACAAACACACGCACAAACACACGCACGCGCACAGAGTTGATTAAATACAGTGTAGTCATACTCGACAGTGCACAGATGCAAACTCCCACACATTCCAGTTCTCTTTTGTTGTTTTTGAAGATTGATTTTCTAAATCATCCTCTTTAGAGTGAGTCGGAAAAAACATGTCTCGGTAAAGGAGCTTTTGGGGTTGGATTGAACTATTGACGTTTGCTTTACTTTTGCAGGTTCTTATGATCCCCTGTGCCGTGATCCCAATCTGAAGCTGTGGCACACCTCCAACCGACCTCAGTCACCGCCACCAGCCTCAGTCATCTATACTCTTACCGATCCCTCAGAGAGGATGTGACTGGGAGAATGGCCAAGGGGAGAAAACCCATATAAATCCGACCGAGAGAGGAAGTGGTATCACACAGATGCTATGGACTGAGGGGTCAACTGATACCAGATCACCGCGGCTTTCCTTGGAAATGTAAGTCTCTTATTAATCCATCTGACCACAAAGCAGGCCGAGTCTGTTTCAAGGGAATCAATTGTAATTCATTCTATTAATGGGACTAATCCAATGATTACAGTATCTCCTTTCTAGATGAGACTAATTGGATTTCAAATCAGTTCCTTAGATCGATTCCTTTGACCTTAACTGTGCAGCAGACAGTAAACGTGCTTGAGAAGATGGGATACAGATTCAGTGGTGTCCCCAGTGTTAGGTATATACTGTTTTCTTTTTTTGATAAGAAGTGTTGTAATATGATGTTTTGCAAAATTTCATACAGTTTTCTTTTTGAAAGACAGACTTGTTGTGAAGCCGCTGCATTTGAAGATATAGCTGTGACTTTACCAGGCAGTACAGCTTCATCCTTTTTTTCCTGCCTCTGTGTGCTAAGGATGTCTTCCATTATGGCTGTTATCTCTGAACCCAGAATGGAGACATTTATCTCCTCCAGCTCCCCTCCTCTCTCCTCTCGCTGCCCTCTCATCTCTCTCGCTCACTCAGCGCTGCCACACTTTACTGACATGTGTTTGTGCTCTCGTTCCATCCTTTTCCTTGGCACCTGACAATGGAAGCGGTAGCTCTTTCTAGTATTCCTCCTTTATGCTCTATCTTTGTTCCTCCTCTCCTTGGAAACCCCCCCCAAAAAAACTTTTTTATCTTCCTATGTACAAGACATGCCGTCTATCCTTTGCCAAGCACAAAAATGTGGATCTGTCTTTGAAGCTGTTTTGATCTCTGAAGAGACTGAGACAGGATTGGATAGTGTTATCTTTTTAATATACTGTTTTTTTATGTCTATTTTATTGCTTGAGATACCCCTATGAACACAGCGTTCTTTAACTTTTATCTATTATAATGCAATATGCTTTATGAATGCTATCCATATTTTTAACAGTATTTCTTTCACTGGTGTTACATTTACTTTGCTGTCACACATACTCAGTCAGGAGTCTTGTTCCTATTGCTCCAGATCAGAAGTCATAGTTCAATGACCATTTTATGTGGTAAATATCCGTGAATGCTTGGATGCACTGTCACTGATGGAACATCGTGTTATTGTGTTGAATAATTAGAAATCATGCATTTCTCAAATCAGTGGTGATTTCAGCTGCAATAAGCTTTCAGCGGGGTCAGGTCAGAGAAGTTCCCATTTGTTTACCTGTCATATTCTATTTAATGGAAGACTTACGTTATTGGGGGGAGCAATTGTACATCATTTGGTTTAGTGTTCATGGAACAGCATTGCAGGTTGTGGTCCACCACTTTGGGCCAGACTGAAATATCCCAGTAGCTTTTGGACTGATTGCAGACACTCTAACTAAAATATTGAACACTGCAAACATATCTATCTACTAACACAGTCCATGCATCCTCCCGCCTACTGCATGCTGGAATATGCTATGTGCTCCCATAATCCTAACATGAATCAGCGTTGTAAGAGCATAGTTTATGTAGGGATGAGCTTGATTGTTTTAATGGAAAGACACTTGAACAGAGCACATACAGTGCCAATGTAAATTATGTCTATGATTCACTCGTCAAGTTATTTGACGACCCTATTTTAATGATTTTAAGACAACCTATAAAAACCATAATGTTTCCCATTGGCATCTCATTGTAATGCCACTGTAAAGGTTTAAACATCTTGTCATGACTTCGTTTGCACCATACGACTTTGAGAAATAAGATTTATATCAGGGTTGCTGAGCAAGCTACTCTTTGAGGTTCCTGGCCATGAAATAGATTGGGCCTGGAATTTATTGTGTCGAATTAAACCGCATGTTCCAAAAGAGCATGAAGTGGTTACAATGTGGTTTATTAGACACTATAGGAGGAGACAGAATAAATCACGTATGAGCTATGCAATTTTAATGTACACTTTGTTGACCGTGGCCTCACATGATGAACTTCAGCAGTGAAATTAGACAGTAATGTGTGAGTTCAGCATCAAATGAAGGCTGAATATGTTTAAATTGCAGCCATGTCAGTAGATTGCATGTCCCATGACATATTAAGCTACATAGTGACGTTAGTAGCGGATGCTGCTTCGTTATTGTGTATCATAAGAGTATCATAATGTGGCAACAGAAATATTTCCATTGAGGAGTTGAAACATACTGACTTATGCATGAGGCCTGTTACATTTGAGCCGGTCAACAGAAATATAATATGAGGCAAAATCACTTTGAGGTCACTGTAACTACCAGTCATTCTATTAACATATACTAAGAAAATAAAGACCCCTGAACTTGCTTTAAAGCTATACTTAAAATTATTTCTTACCCAGTGAAATGTGCATGTACTCTTTACTACGGTCAGGAGCTCAGCAGGGAGTCTTAATTCTCATGCCTTATTTTCGATTTTTAAAAATTATGTACCAGTGTTTTTCAGAGCAACGTGTTTGTGTTGTCTCATTCCAGTGATATTTAAGTTCAAGCAGAAGCAAATGTGCCTCCTGGTTACATCCTGTCACATGTTCCTCGTTGGATGAAACCTTCCCCTGCACAGTTTGGTTTGAATTAATGATAAAGCTGAGTAAACAGGGTGCAGGTTTGCCACGAGGAACAGACACGTTTTTTTTGGTTTTGGCGTTTCTATTTCTGATGTCAGTTTTCTTTGAGGCTCGTTTTCAGGTTTCCGTGTGTGAGCCTCAGTGAGGGAGATGTTAGAGTGAAGCAGAACAGATTCATTTTCGGGTGCTGTGACTCTTGGGAGTTGAGGGCTGTAGAGTATATCTCACTGAGGGTTTTTTGTATTTCTCTTTCCACCGAGAGTTTCTATAGCTGTATCACATGTAATGCACTGTCTTGTGCAGAACTTGTATCATCTCTGTTCACAAACACAGTGTAAGCATTGCGTCATGCATGGATGCAGATGATTTGCTTCTGCACTCCTAGCTCAAGTGATGCAGTATAATTTAATTTACTGGGAACATTTATGTCAAGCAGGTGCTGGGGGGTTGAAGTAAGACACACTGATGCTAGTATTTCATTAAACAGAAAGAAAAGCAGGCATCTGGAATGAATAATGCAATAGCCATAGGGCATGGCACGGACAATTATACCAAAGCATCTTTTCCTTGTTTAGAATAGGTCTCAGCAGCAGCTCGTCTTTCATACGAGGGTCAGATGATGTCATATGCTAATTACGTCATATAAATAGGGTAAAGTCAGTGGTGTGAGCAACGGGTCATGTGAAGTCATTATGAAGTCACTTTCATGAGGAAGAATGTAGACTTGTCAAGAAAAGTACAAAGAAAAAGACCAAAATCTTAAAATAAAAACCATGTTTCATAAGGAACAACAGTTCAGAGTCACCATGACTCTGCAGATTTTTTTACTTCGTGTTGCCCCAAGGTTGAACTGAAGATATAATGATTGTATATTTTTTAGGACTTTTGATGAAGGATCACACTGAAGACCTGTTCAGGTCCGACAAAAGCCTCGAATTTGCAGCCAAATGCTTTTCTCAGCAAGATGACAACTCTTTTCTCCTTGGCTGGAAAAAGTGTCCCGGCTTCTAGTGCAATAAGATGTTTGCTATTCCATGCTGTTCTCCCCATACATTTAAGTTGTGTTATCAGTTCTCTCTGTTGATCAGACGGCCACACAGCAATAATGTATAAACAGATACGCCTAAATTCTATACTTTATTTTTACCATTGCCTGCTTTTTCTTCGCACAGGGAAACATTCACTCTAGAAATGAGTGCAACTTTTTTTATGCAATGCAGTCACATATAGTGGCAGCACATTTGATGAATTTTTCATTTCAATTCTTTTTTCTGTTTGTTTCTATGCGGTATACACTGCAGCTCGCCAGGAGATGACAGATATGCAGTAGCCTGTGCAGTGACCCACACGCACAGCATGCCTTGCAACATAGGGCCAGAGGATGGGTCACTGTGAGTGAATGTGACTGTGCCCAGTAGGGTAGAGCGGGGAACAGTTGCCGACACTGTCGGCTTGTTAACGCTGGTCACGGAAGTGGCTCCTCCAACAGAGTGAGACACATATGTAACACAGAGCCTTTGGCTGTTGGACGCATGTGCAGGCACGCATACATGTGAAATGAGAGAAGGCAGTGTGTGTATTTGTATGTGTGAGAGTGAATGGAGGAGAATAAAAGGAGCACTCGAGTGCACAGACGTGTTGCACTGAGTATTGCTGCGGTGAGATTCTGTATAAGGGGCCAAACACAGAGCCCCTAATTTGTCTTTTTAATAATATTTTATGAGTTTTGACATAAATTTGGTTTTGAGCACATTATTACAACATCATTATGTAGCTCTATTTTCTATGAAAGCTTTGGGAGTCATAGTTATGTGGAAACCCCCTGGGGTTATGTGCAAGAAATCCTCTCAAAGATCACAAATTAGGCCCCTAGATGACCCACTTCTAGAAGAACTAAATTGACACAATGAATTATTCCATCCGGTCTTGTGGCCTCTATAACGAGCAGGGAACTTAGGACAGATGATAAATTAGGCCACTCAATCCTTGCCTCTCTCATTTATTCCATCAAAGCCATTTAGACAGATCTGCCCCGTTTGCCCAATTTCTTCTGTGATTTCTTACCCTCTCATTTGGAGGGCGGTGGGAGGAAAGAGGAAATGGATGTGAAGTTTGGAGAAACTGGCTGCTACATTTCGGAGATAATAAGACACACGCATAACGTGTCGGAATCAATTTAACTCTGGTTCAGTTGAAAGGAAGTTGTCACAGGCCTTCCTTTCGGAAAGACACTCCCAGAGCTTTGCCCCAAATAAATCACAGATAGCCCCCGGCAATGAAGTAAAAGGGAAGAGTGTGAATGTGGTTTAGAATAAAATGATGGCTCACTGCAGAGGAGTGGAAAGAGAGAGAGTACCGGAGAGAGACAAATGGAAGAAGCTGCAAGGAAACAATACCATCTGGTAAAATCTATATACATGTTCAAATTTTTACATAACACTATTTATGCCTCTCTATTTCACTGAGCAGGATGCTTTGCCAGACTGAACAGTGCTGTATATCAAAGTTATCGCAGCAAAATCCGATGCTTTCTAACAAATGCCGCTCAACTCCATGGTGAAATCCACATTGTCCACTGGGGATACGGTTAGTGTCACCGGTGCATCGCCACCTCCTTCCTGGTTTGATGTCTGAATACTTGGGTATTTGATATGCTGCTCTTTCAAGTCAGCCCGACAGGACAAGGCTGCGAGCAGATTTCCCACAAGGACTTTATCTGCTCAACGGGGAGACTCACAGACATCACTCTCAAGCCTCATCAAAGCTGAGCTCTCCTCGCTGCCATGTGTGCGCCTCACCAGGCCTCGGACACATTTCATATTGGTTTGGCGCCTTCTAGTGGACTTGGCGGAGAACTACAAGGGTTTCATCTGGTACGCTGTTGAAGTGAAAAGTGTTCTGTTTTTTCCTCCACAGTGACAATGGTGTTGTTTCTGATTGGGATCTCTACTGCCGTGAATAATTCATCTCATGAGAACCAAACTGCAGGTAAGAGCAACATTTGTGCTGTATATGGAAAAGATCACATGTCAAAGGGAGATTGTACTTATCTTAGGTTTAGATGAAATATCACATTCATCCACATTAGAAGTTGAATTTGCTGGTATTAAATCACGCTCTGAAAAAATACATTTAGGTTTTTTTGCTGCTACGTCCTTAGTCGGTCTGTTCATCTATGACCAATCGGCGGAATCTGTTCACTGATTTTATCAGGCTCATCTGCTTACATTTTTCTACTAACATTATCCTGTAATGGTCACATGTGGCTATGGTGGCTATCATTCAGCAAAATCCACAGAATATAGTCATGGTTTAAAGGAGCAGTCAGACATTTTGGGAAATCATTTTAAATACGTATTTGGTTTATTGCCGAAAGTTAGATGAACAGAAAGATTTATATTGCGCTATTCCAGTCTTATCGCCTGCCCAAAGCGCTTTAAAGTGCAAGTCACATTTACCCATTCACAAATTCAGCGCTTCTATACACATCGCTTTTCTACCACACATCATTCGCACAGCCGTCAGGGGCAATTTATAAGGTTACGTGTCTTGCCCAAGGACACTTTGGCATGGAGACCGGAGGAGCCGGGGATCGACCCTTCAACTGTCTGGTTAGTGGACGACCCTCTCTATCTCCCGAGCCACAACCGCCCACTATCCGGGTCTGTCCGTTTATTACAAAGCTAGCACCAGAATATAAATAGGCTTTGCACAAACACTGGAAACAAAGAGAAAATGCAAACCTGCCTCTGTCCAAAGGTAAAAATATTGGCCTGCAAGGTAAAAGGTAAAAATATCTGAAGCTCATTAGCTGTGTTATATCTCAGACTATTTCTTGGCTGGGCCTGGCGCCCCCCCCCCCCCCCCCCCCTTAACCTTTTTAACCTTTGAACAGATCCAAACTAACAGGTCAAGTCTGTATGCTCAGCTAAGCCAAATGTCTCCTGGCCATTGTTGCATCTTTAACATCTTTATCGATCTCCTCATCTAAACGTTAGAAAGGAAGCAAATAAGCACAACCATTTCTTTGTTTGTCTATTGTTTGTTTTTATGTATTCCTGGATAAAACTGATATTCTCCACCATGTTTTTTTTT
This sequence comes from Scophthalmus maximus, assembly GCF_022379125.1. Taxonomy (NCBI): domain Eukaryota; kingdom Metazoa; phylum Chordata; class Actinopteri; order Pleuronectiformes; family Scophthalmidae; genus Scophthalmus; species Scophthalmus maximus. The sequence continues at coordinate 18,104,303 of NC_061524.1, read as the reverse complement.
TTTTTAAAAACCAGAAAACCCCACCCATCAGGGTGCTCATGTGCTCCCGTCAACACTGGTCATATCGCTGCTTCTCGTCATCGTTGTCCTGCTGACGATCTACTGTCTGAGGTGATCTAGCCTGCGCATACACACTCACTTACTGTATTTGCATGTCTTTGAGTGAATCTCTCTCGCTCTCTCTCTCTCTCTCTTTCTGTCTTTCAAAATGTGCGTGTTGTGGGTGGGGGTGGTTAGCAGACTGGCGGCAAGCTGTGGCTTATGGGTAGACAGCTGCACCTCAAGTAAGACAGCAAACAAAAAAACAACTAGGTCAGTTCAGGCCACAAACACTTGTTCACTGACCAACCAGCTCAGACCTCTTTCTTCCGGATGACGGCATGAGGAGGAACAGCTTTGCCTCTCTTAGATGGTTGATATTGGTTTTTGGCGTTTGGTTCTTTGCCTACTTAAAGTGCTTAGCAGCTCTGTTTTAGGGATCAGACTTAGCCCAGTTTTGCTTTTTCAATAGAAATATCTGACCTTTATCTTCTCTAACAGATTTTCTTTGTTTGTATTCCACTTCCTTCCACGACGGTAGGTTCAAAAACCACAGGAAAGCTCTCGTTACCTCGGTGGATAAAAAGATTCCGAATGGCTTCTTGGAGGAACAAGGTACTGCTGTGCTGTACTCAATATAATCGACAGTGCATGAAAATGTAATGCAGTCTTTTACTTTTTATTCCTTATTTGATTTGATTTGTAGAATTGCACACTTTACGTACTAGGAAAGTTCCACCATCTGAAGTCTGAGCTAGCTGGCAAGGGTTCTTGAAGGTTCTTAGCTTTCCTAGCACGTAGGGGAGCCATATAAACTTTCACTTCAAGTGAAAAATAAATAAATAAGCAGAAAGGCCAAATTCTGTTTCATGCAGCAGCCGCACCACCACCACCATGTTTATGACTCGAGAAATCATTTCTGTCTTGTAACCACAGAAGTAGGAAATCTTAATGGCCATCAGGCTTGTTTTTGCAGGTGCTATGAGAGCTTGTAATGTTCTCCTTTGGGACACGTTAGCCGCCTGACCGCCATATATTCCATTAAACACAGGAGAGCAGACAGTGGTCCTTCTCCCCAGATCTCCCTCACCATCCAAGAGGTACTTCCCCATCCCACTGGACTCTCTGGAGGAGGAGTACCGGATACGCTCTGCAGACGATGGCAAACTCTTCAGAGAAGAGTTCAACGTGAGCCGAATTGTTTATTTCGTGGACTCTGCAGCGCAGTCTGTATCCAATTTTTGGTCCTGCAAGCGGAGAACACGACACCGAGTAATTAATTGTTATGTTAGCAGGCTGTGTACTTGTGGTTTTTATTTTTCATCTCATGAGAATTGGGCCCTCTCGTTATAGTCGCTGCCGTGTTACTACCGCCACGGGTCCTTTGAGGAGGCGAGCCGAGAGCACAACAGAGAGAAAAACAGATACCCAAACATTTTACCATGTGAGTGAGGATGTACGTTCTGCATCAAACAATATTAATGCAACCTTTAGACTTGCAGTTTCATTGATCACTAAATCTGATGAAAAGGTGATGTAGGCTGAAAGGAAAAAATAGGAAACAACTTTTTATTTACAGGCCGTTGATCTTTTTTTTTTTTCTTCCCTCCCTTCCATAGATGATCATTCCAGAGTGGTGCTGAGTCACCTCGATGGGCATCTGTGTTCCGACTACATAAATGCCTCTTACATAGATGTGAGTCTAAATTAGATTTGAGCTTTTAATTGCAAATGATCGGGTTCCTTACTTTACTTACTTTTTATCACACAGGGCTATAAAGAGAAGAACAAGTTTATTGCAGCTCAAGGTAAACACACACATTATCTAGGTTCTGGGGTTTTACATAAGTTTATTTGAGCTATGTCTCTAATACTTTTCACGATTCTTTTTCAGGCCCCAAACCTGAGACAGTGGCGGACTTCTGGCAGATGATTTGGGAACAGAAAACAGCAACTATAGTAATGCTGACGAATCTTAAAGAAAGAAAGGAGGTTTGTTTGAGATTATTCTCTCTACATGCCTCTAGAGCTACCACGTAGGATGGGCTAAAGACTGAACCTGTACAATCTATGTGAATTAAATGCACCTTGAGCGAACCCCCTTTTGTATTCTCTTGAACCAAAGTCATGGGCATAATTTATTTGACCCCTTCCCCAAATGAGGATCCATACAAAGTGTCAGCCAGCAGATTATGTAGCATGGCGTTAAATTTAGCCTCAAAGGGATGATCAATTGAGAGCTCAACAGCGGGTGTGATAGGGCAGAATGGAGGCATCGGGGATCAATGAGGGAATAATTGTCGATAAGATCCTGAGAGGCTTCATGATAATTAGTCTGAGAATCCAGTTAATGAGTTGAGACGTCGCTTGTGAAGATCTTATTGACTGACGGAGTCGCACAAAGTCCCGGTTATCGCCTTGGAATTGGACTGTGAAATACACGTGTCAAGTGCACGTTTCTATATGCGCACATACAATATACACATTAGGAGAAGTTACATAGCGATTTAATAACAATGATAATAAACCGTTGCATGTTTTCATGGGGCATATTCCAATGAAGATACACCGTCGTTGTTGTGATTCTCTCACCAGGAGAAATGTTATCAGTATTGGCCGGAAAAAGGCTGCTGGATGTACGGCAACGTCAGGGTGGCGATGGAGGACGCCACGGTGCTGGTGGACTACACGATCAGAAAATTCTGCATTCAGTATGTGAGTAAAATTATATGAACCTGCATATCAGAATCTAAAGGATATTAATGAGTTGAGTTGAATCACTTCTCAAAAGACACTATGTCTCATCTGGCCCAGCACGGAGCTCGACTTCTCTTCTCAGCACATCCGAGGAAATGTAATTACTATAATACTGTGCAGTAGGAAACATTTATCTAATAGAATCCCCTAAAATTAAGATAAATGTTACTTTTATTTAGGCATACACGTGCTGAAAATAATAGTGTGCTTTTTTTTAATACAGTTCTTAATATAGTTCTCAATTGCTGTAAACATGTATAATGATAATAGCCAGATTGTTATTAAAAATTTAACCAAACAATTGAGCCACATTGAGATTGTGCAAAAAGTAATGTTCCCTGTGGGGAAAGAAGAACATTATAGTAAACTGTAATAGTATACAAAATATAATAAATAAATGAAAAACAGAATATAAAAGAATTTAGTGTAGGTAATAAACACAGCATACAATTACAAGTATGTTGGTTTATATTTAATGTACAGTAAACACTGTACAAATCTTCAATGTTTCACATGAAGTCATCTCTGGAACACGCAGCGACTGTATTTCTTTTCTTTGACTGCCGAGTCGGGTGCCATCTCAGTGCAGCACAGAGCCTTCAGACTGAAAAATTCACTTTGTTCCCCGCTCTCCATTTGAAGCTGGAGAAGTGCAGATATCCTCTCTGACTCTGTGACTGTGCGGTAGCACTGCAGCAAAAGCTGACACACTGGCTGCTTTTACAGTCAGCTCTCTGAACACAGAGCAGAGCAAGTGTTTGAGAGAATGATATTACGTTCTCCAGAGAGACCATTCATGAGATGCGAGAGTTAGGATGACGCAAACCAGTACACGTGTTCAATAATTTGATTCGGTTACAAACAACAAAACTCCTTTTTTTTCAGAGAATTTTATGGTTATTTTTCCAGTAGTTAACCGTTTTCTATTATGACCGGCTTCGTAAAAACAGTCAGTTGGAGTGATTTGTGTGTGCACAGTGAGTATTGTTGATGCACAGGTATTAACGTTGCGTGTCTGCGCTTCACAGCAGGGCAGCGACGGTCCCCGAGCCCCCCGACTGGTCACTCAACTCCACTTCACCAGCTGGCCAGACTTCGGGGTGCCGTTCACACCCATAGGCATGCTGAAATTCCTCAAGAAGGTCAAGACGGTCAATCCATCCTACGCTGGACCCATTGTCGTGCACTGCAGGTAAGATGTAGAGCAAAAATATAAATATATATATATATATATATATATATATATATTGCAAAATAAATATAAATTGAGTGTGACTTAACCTCACAATCGCTACACACTGCGGAGGAGAGAAAACTTTTTCCTTGTGTTACTGACTTCTATTCATTCTTTAAGGGGAAGGAAACACTTAAATATCCTGTGGCCGAAACTACAAAAAAATATGTCAAAAATCTAAACACTGCTGAGAAGTGCTCGTATCAGAGGCACCTGGTTTTAATGGAATAAAAAGTCCTGATAATTTGATAACGCCATGTTAAATGAGTGAGCTAAATAAGTGTAATACGTTTTCTCCAGCTTGCCTGGTATGTGCATTTGTTTGTCCGGCCAATCGGCGCAAAGCCTCACCAAAAGAAATCTGCAACCGATTGTAGCAACTGCTGCAACAGGTGCTTGGGGAGCGGGACTGTTGTTCTTGAATGGGGCCCATTGAAGAGGCCTCAACACCCCACCGTGGAATCCCAGCTCTGTGCTCCCTGAGGTGCCGTCTGCTCAAATGACTCTTGTAAATCTATTAAGAGTTTGTTTGGGCTTCAGAGGTGAAGCACTTTTACACATGTCCTCGGGGCTCAACAATTGATGTCTATGTACAGAATATAGGGATAGTGGGCTGATACATAGCAAGACTGAAAAATTATTTTTCTTTATTGCAGAAAAAAAAAACTCCCTCCTATGTGCTTCTATTGTTGTGGATGCCCTTTGTGCTAAATAGAATGTCTGCCAAAGTTCTTATTCGACACATTTTTGTTTTGTGCCGACACAAAGAAGAACTTGTGCCTTCTTCTTGTTTGTGTTTCTGCAGTGCCGGGGTGGGGAGGACTGGGACATTCATTGTCATTGACAGCATGATCGACATGATGCACATGGACCAGAGGGTGGATGTCTTCGGCTTTGTGAGCAGAATACGAGAGCAGCGCTGTCAACTCATCCAGACAGATGTAAGTGTTGACCCTCTCTGAGATGCTGTGCCTTGGACTGACAGCTCAACTCGTGGCGTAAACAAGCGAGGACGCCTGAAACAAGCACAGTCTGTGATGCAAAAGTAGTAGGAAACACTTTTTGGCATGAATGTGACTACTTCAACTTCCTCCACCTCTTGACTTCCTTCTCTCTTCCTCCTCAGATGCAGTACTCCTTCATCTACCAGGCTCTGTTGGAGTACTACCTGTATGGAGACACAGAGCTCGATGTGTGCTCTCTGGAGGGCCATCTGCAGAGGCTTCACAACACCAGGGCGCCCCACGACAGGCTGGGCCTGGAGGAGGAGTTCAGGGTACGAAGAAAGGAGCTCACTCTTAAACATTTCAGTCAGTAATGAATCCGTCCCCGTCGGCCTGCGCCCTGCATGGGTATATTTTCATGGAAAACTTGCCCAGGGTGCCGCTCTTGGCAGTAGTAACATAAATAACAATGCTTTGTATCAACTAAAACTTTATGTGGCACCACCATCTGCCACATGGTATTTATTGTAGCTTGGTTAAAATTTCTCACTTTTGCTGCAAAAATGTCCCTCACAGTTCCCTAAACACTGAATTAAATGATTCCCTTATGCCTCTTCTTCTTTTTTTTCTTCTTTTCTGCCAATACGAAATGTCCAGCTTCCGTCTTTTTACTTGTTGCATTATTTTTTGCATTAGCGTCACTAGCCTTTAAGAGAAAAATCACTGCCCTGCACAGACGAAACATCAACTTTTTGATCACGTCGTTCGACTCATGTTTTCTCCCTTCAGAAACTGACCAACGTTCGCATAATGAAGGAGAACATGAGAACGGGGAACCTTCCTGCCAACATGAAGAAGAACCGCGTGCTTCAAATCATTCCGTGTAAGGATCACTCTGCCACGCCGAACGCGTTCATAATACATCACATCCGAGCAACATCAAAGTAGCCCACTGCTGGTGATTTTTTCTAGACGGCGTACACAGATATCTGGCTAATCAGTCCATGTCTGTGTGATCAATGACATTTAAATAGGGCTCGTATCTTGACTTAAAGTTGAGGGGGGGAAAGCTTGGGTACGACTTAAATAGGCGAAAGTTTTTCTTCAAACTTTGACGTTGTTAGGAATCACTCCTGGAAAGTTTAATTTTCCTTTTTTGTCCTTTATTCCTTTTTTTTTGCAGATGATTTCAACCGAGTAATACTCTCAGTGAAAAGAGGACAGGAGTTCACTGACTACATCAATGCCTCCTTTATTGATGTAAGCACACCCCGCGCGACTTTCTGTATAGATTTCCCATAGAAGTATATATAACGCTCATTGTTTCCTTTACAAAACAATGCAAAATATTATGTTTGTTTACCGGATGATCTGCCCTCCAGGGCTACAGGCAGAAGGACTATTTTATCGCAACCCAGGGCCCCCTGTCTCACACAGTGGAGGACTTCTGGAGGATGGTGTGGGAGTGGAGGTGCCATTCAATCGTTACGCTCACCGAACTCAAAGAGAGGGAGCAGGTAAAAGTGAAGGCATTCCAACCATACCATTTTTTTTTTTTTTACATTCTATTATTTCATTTTCTTGTTTGCATTTAATTGTTTTATATTTGTTTTCATTGCACATTGAAAATATTAAAAATAGGCTATAAATCGTTCAAGTGCACCCTAACCGTGTTTCCATCTGACACTGCCAACCAGGAAAAGTGTTTCCAGTATTGGCCATCAGAGGGCAGTGCAACATTTGGAGATTATACCGTGGAGCTGACTGGCGATACACTGTGTGAAACCTTCACTCTCAAAGACATGGTGCTCACCTACAGACCAGTGCGTAGTGTTTTATTCCATCATCTCAAAGCATTAAAATACGTATTCTAGATGTTGAAAAGAAGAAAAAGCCCTGCCCGTTTTTCTTCCGTTGTTTGTCTTTACAGATGAATCAGTTTGAAGTTAATGACATTTGTGCCGTTTTTCAGGAAAAGCAGTCACAACATGTCCGACACTTCCACTTCCACGGATGGCCCGAGATTGGAATACCGGCTGAGGGAAGAGGAATGATTGACATTATTGCTGCCGTGCAGAGGCAGCAGCAGCAGTCTGGAAACCGTCCCATAATTGTGCACTGCAGGTGAGGAACTTCAGTTTGACACTTCTGCAGCACCATGTGCAGCTTCAGCCGGACTTTACATACAGTTTATTACATTATGTATTTGTCCACTCATGCTTTTCACACAACCTCTTTCATTCTCGCCGCGCTTCTCCTACCTGATCGCCGGAATCCTAGCTATCGGAAGGAATTTCAGTTTTACGGATGCAATTTTGTTCCCTGCGAATGTCTGTTACAATGAATTCTACATTTTGCCTCGGCAGACCTGGAGTTCTCTGCCGAAACCATTTATGTGATCCCTTATAAAGACTTAGCTGTGAAAGCTTTGATCAGAACCTAGCTTCAGGTGAAGTGATTCTAAAGCAGCGCGCCCCTGTGGGATTGATCCAATCCACTGATTCACAGTCAATTAAAACCTCTCAAAGTGAAATCTCCTCTGACTCCCACTATGATTAATCTGATAAGATGAGCTAACGACAGGAAATGGTGTCATCACTCTCTTCTATTCCTTCATCACCACTTGTCTAAGAGGGGCTTTTTAAAGCTTTTTCTCGGCCCCTTGGGGAATGGGGCTAACCCGCTGCAATCCCCAACGTCTCTCTACACTTCTCTTCCGACTCGCACGTCGCTCTCGCTTTCCCCGCCTCTCAGTGTCTTTCTCTCTCCACCCTGCCATCATTGTAAACATTGACTCAGTCAAACACTGAGCTTCCAAACTGATTAGTGTTAGCGTTTGGATTAGCCTCCCTTTAAGTGAGGATGATTATTAGCACTATTACCCAAAGGTCACCTTTTCTCTTGCAAACTTTAAAAATTGAAATGGGGAAAAGGACGTGCTGCGCAGATTGCAAGAGTTTTTCATCAAAGCATTATTGTTTGAGAAATGTTGTTGTCTGGAATTTTTAAAATTGTCCTTCGAAATTGTGTGTAGTTTTTCCACGACTGCAGCTCTGCAGCAGATCTCACCACTGTTCGAAGGGCCTCCTGCACCAGAAATATGTGATTTGATTGCTGATAGTTTTGTCCTTCATCTTTCAGTGCTGGTGCGGGTCGGACCGGCACCTTCATTGCCCTCAGTACCATTCTGGAAAGGGTGAAAGCTGAAGGCCTCCTGGATGTTTTTCAGACAGTCAAGAGTTTACGCATGCAGAGACCACACATGGTTCAGACTGTGGTAGGTGGAAAACAAGCTAACGTCAAACCTGCAGTGCAGAAACTGTCAGCTTCTTCACGTTAGTGTTGTTTGGAACCATTTTTTGCACATGAATGCACAATAACACTTTTCCTTTTGCTTTTCCCTTGCAGGAGCAATACGACTTCTGCTACAGAGTGGTTCAGGATTTTGTTGACATTTACTCAGACTACGCCAATTTTAAATAACAGCCATCAGATACCGTTTCTGTATAATTTGTTATAATTAACTTATGCAATTTTCTTCTGAATGTTTTTTTCTAAAGCGGGCTTTTTTTTTACATTTTTGCACAGGTGTAGAAATTGTTGTAACATAATGTAACATAATTAAAAAACATCTGTGCTTCAGAAGTCTCTTGCAGGAATGTTTGATCGTCAAGTATCATATTATAAAAAATAAAAATTAATTGTTTTATGTTGCATAAAAGGCAACATTGCTAGGGTCAGTAAAGTGGAAATAAAGAGGAAATATTCAATATTTAATTGTGTTCCAATGACATAGTATATATTTATATATATATATATATATATATATATATATATATATATATATAAATATATCGTTTTAAATATATATTTATATATATAAATATATAGTATGTATAACTTGTCACTAATGTGTTGTAGAAAATGTATTATCTTTATGTCTTTATTTTGTTAGTGACCACAATGCCTTTGGTTTACATTGCTTAATACTTGTATTTCATGCTGCCCACTCAAAATATGAAATTACCATGAGGGAAAATACATTTTGTGTTTGATAAGTAAGATGAAATGATTAATGCTTTTGCAAAAGGATGTCCTGTCTGACGTGTGGATAAAATTTATGATTTACTTTTAGCTCGAACAAAAACAAAGAACCCGTGATATATTGCATTCTGTTCGACCTCACTTCTGTCTGTGAATAACTTAACAGCTGCTGCCTGTTGCAGTTTTATTCAATATCACCAACTTTTTTTTTTTGCCTGTGGCAATATTACTTAGTGGATTGCTGCCTGACGCTGCAAAATGCAATTAGCCCACATAGGAACAGGCAGAAAAAAAAAATTACATTAATCCAACTGTATCATTATTATCATTTTTTTGCAGCCATGTGTCACATCCGGCATAATTTTGTTTTTTACATATACTTAACAAGCTGACTTAACACTTGCATGTTTGCATAAAGCAGTGCCATATTGATTAGAAAACAATTCTAATCAAGAAATACTTGTCACCAAGTGACACAAATTTAATGAAAATAAGCCAGATGTTTATGTTAAATTCTATTATTGAAACATTCTAACAGGTGTATTGTTTTTGAATGTGGTCTCATGTATGGGTCATCATGTTTTTGTTTGTAAATTCACCTCTCAGAATATGATATTGATAAGAAATGTACTAGCTGCACGGTGGTGTAGTGGTTAGCACTTTGGCCTCACAGCAAAAAGGTCCTGGGTTCGATATCCGGTTCAAACCAACCAGGGCCTTTCTGTGTGGAGTTTGCATGTTCTCCCCGTGTATGCGTGGGTTCTCTCCGGGTTCTCCGGCTTCCTCCCACAGTCCAAAGACATGCAGAATGGGGTTAGGTTCATTGAAGACTCTAAATTGACCTTAGGTGTGAATGTGAGAGTGAATGGTTGTCCGTCTCTGTGTGTGGCCCTGTGATAGGCTGGCGACCTGTCCAGGGTGGACCCCGCCTCTCGCCCAATGTTAGCTGGGATTGGCTCCAGCCCCCCCGTGACCCGTACATGGATAAAGCGGTAGACGATGGATGGAAGGAGAAATGTACTATCATTTTTACTTTAATTTGCAAATGAGTGTAGAAATCTGGGTTTAAATGAAGTTGTTGATAAGTGACGCGGCTGAATCCTGTTCATCCCCAGGGAATGAGATGAAAAAGACTGAGATGAAAAAATGTCTGGGACAGTGAAAAGTTTTGATATCAAGAACCAGTGCTCAGCCAAAATATGAAATATGCATGCACTGGCATTTGGACATATTTTGACTGTGACAGTTAAGTCTTGGTTTCATATTTAAACAAGTAAGACCCAACATTTCTGCAAAAGCGAATGCTTACTTCTTTGTAGAGCAGTACGCTTGGAAGTCTTAATTTTGGGGCGAATAACTTTCTACGCTGTTTGTACTGCCATTATTATGACTTATTAAGTCATAAAATGGGTTTGTATACGACACACTAATCATTTTTGTTTATTTAGTGTACATACATTCTTGTTGTCATCATTAATCATCACTAAGGTTTACTGCATTGTTGACTTCCTTTTAATGTACTGTCACGATGCGGGGAACAAGAAAGGAGGATAATGACAGCGAGGCCTTGCAGCTGATGTAACATAAATGCACAAGCATCTTGTGTCAATGATGTTCCTGCCTTCCGAATCTGTACGGATTTGAACTCCTATTTGTTTGCTAAGAGCTGATACCAATAAATTATGGATGAAGAGAAATGTCAGATTCCACATTAATGTCTTTTTGTCTACCTCCACACACATGCATTCAATACAAAGTTGTTTTTTTTACATACTGTATATATATTTAATGCCGTTTGAGCCCTCATATTGTTGTCAGCATATCTGAGCACTTAGCCAGCTCCATTAGTGATATTTTGTGTCCCATTAGTCCGTAAATGTGTCACACCTGCATAGTGGGGATTATAATCCTCGCAGCAGCCTTGTGCTACACCTATAAAACCCCTCTCCGGCTAATGCACCACATGCTAACAAGGCAAATACAGAGGTGAGTGAGTCCTTAGTGCAAGTTACTTCAATGCTCATTAAGTTAGAATTACACTTATTATTAATCCCTGTCTGAAATGTTGTTTACTAATGTCTGGCGATGCTTTATAACCCCTGGTCTGTGAGCTGTGGAGCTGCGAGTGAGGAGACTGTGACGTTGTTTATTTTCTTTAAATACAAATGTGGCTTCCTCCGCAGCTCTAATGGAAGCCAGCAGCAGCAGAGTGATGGTGCAGGTGTTGTTGTTGGCGTTGGTGGTGCAGGTCACCCTGTCCCAGCACTGGTCTTATGGATGGCTACCAGGTGGGAAGAGAAGTGTGGGAGAGCTGGAGGCAACCATCAGAGTGAGTGATTTTGTTTTTTGTGTATTTTTTTTTGTTTTTTTCATATGGCTGTGTCTCGGAGTTTCTGGCAATTTGCCTTTGTGATATTTTAAGCAAAATTTAACCGAAACCCTGACTATGCCTGTTTCTTTCATCCCCCCCCGCCCCACAAAGCTGTTATTATTATGTTGGTTTGGTTTTCATATCAGTCGTGGTAAAAATCTCTTTGCTTGTACTAAGATGATGGGCACAGGAGGAGTGGTGTCTCTTCCTGAAGAGGCGAGTGCCCAAACCCAAGAGAGACACCGACCATACAATGTAGTAAGTGCTTATTATACATAATTTATTACCAACGTCTACTTCAATTGTACAATATTAATGTACACTACACCACTGTGTGCAACTATGCTCCAAAGCAGCAATGACAATATACAAACTGCTCAATGACTTGTTTTTATTTTTCCCCTTTTTGCATGATTGAATACGTGCATGCTTAATTGTATCTCTTTGAATGCTGGTAGATGTGTTTATAATGGGCTCGGGCATGTTTGACATCATATATATGAAAAGAAAATGTAAGTATTTGTTAGATTAAATATTCAAGCGGCACTTCAGACTGTTAACTGAAGATTTAATTTCCTCAGATTGACGATGATTCCAGACATTTTGACCGAAAGAAAAGGTTCGCTGATAATTGAAGAGCTACACAAAAAAAAGAAAGAAAAAGGAAAGGAAACACAAACTGTATTTATATCATGAACAGCAGTTATGGATTGCTCGAGTGCAGGATGCAGACTGCAAGTAAATAATCACATTTATTACAGAGTTATCAATTATATGTCTGTAACATTTAAATCGGTGTTAAATTGAAATAAAGTTTTTGAAATCTGATGTAATTATCACATTGTTTTTTTTTCGATTGGATTGATTGGTCTCCTCTTCTGGATTTGCATTGGAACTCAAATGATGCTCTGTAAGTGTAAAATACGGTTTCAAAGACTTTCAATTGATTGAATTGCCTTTGTAAAGCAGCCACGACCGACAAGCATGACAAACTCGTGACACAACAATCTTAGCATGACAACAGCTGGTGATTAGGCCAATTTATTAGAAATCAATGACTTAATTGAATTTGTTACAGTTTTGGTAATTCCATTTTCTGCCACACCAGTCATGTGCATATGCCATGTGGAAAATTACACCATCTGATTTTTTGCGCTGGCACCTGAATGTTGATTAGCCCCCCAAAATGAAAGACACCCATCTAAATGTCTATTTTTTCCCCCCCTGGTTGTGGTGTCCACAGCAGCTTCCCTGTAATTTAGGATAACTGCAGTCATCCAAAACAGACAAAGTGCAGAACTTTTTCTTGCCTCTCAGTAAAGGAAATTGGTGTTCATTATAAAAATTGGAATTTCATATCAGGAAAGGGAAAGAATCAGCAGGGGGCATATGTTTTAAAGAGAACTCATTTTCTGGCAAAGCCCCACAGACAGAGCACCATACTAATCGCCTGGTGCATAAGGGGCGAGGATTCATGAACTGTGCTGACACCGGGGAGGCCCCGCATTGTTAGAGCGTGGTTGTAATGCACACCAATGAACCCAAACCCGCTGGCACAACTGGGAAACGGTGAGCATTATAAAGCACATAGAATTAAAGAGAAATTAAACCACATTCCATTGCACTTCCAGAACAATGCTTGTTCATTTGTGAAACTTCACATCGTCGGTTTAATATTCATGCTTGTAATTTGCATAACACAATCATTTCCTTTGATGAGGAAAGACTTGAGAATTTGTCTGAAAAGTATTCTGTTCCACCATTCTATTCTAACCTTCTTTGACAAAGTTTCTGAAGACGATGTTGTCCATTGCGTCTTCCTTTTGAAAGTCACCGGGAGACTTCCTTGAATTGATTTAATTGAGTTTGTACGTATCTTTATGGAGTTTTCAATAATTTTTTGCAACATGCTCATGAAAGATAATTATGTTTTATAACATTTCCTAAAATATGGTTTTAATTCAATTTGGTTTACTTGTGCGAGAATAATTAATGTTTACAGATAAAGCATAAAATCCCATAAATTCCCTTTAAATAATCCCAGAGCATTTGCTATGAAAGCCAACTTTCTCCCTCCCAGTGTCCTCATCAAGGACCTGCCTAATTGCACGTATATCAGGACAACAAAACCTGCTGGTATCTGTGTTTCCAAATTTGATTTAACCTCACTCTCTCCTTCCCAGACCCCCTGGTGGATATTCACTTTGTTTACCTCAAATTAAACTTCATATTGTTTACGGCCTCCCGGTCCCTGAACATTTTATAGCATTTTAGAATTATTTCTTTATTTATTTTTCGTAATGATTGTAGAGTTGGGATTCATTTGAATGTTTCCCTCATCTGCATGAAAATTATATAATTAACTTTTGATTAACCAGCTCAGTTGAGTTGGTTCCCCCATGAACACTGGTGAATAGTACCCGACGCATTTTAATGACTGTTTTCCAATTGAGTGGCGACCTTTTCATCAAAGAGCCACAACTGGGGCCAAACAACGGCAGAAAATAATCACGGCGAAGACAATGGTAGAGGCCGACAGGCTAGGATGTCATCCTTAAATATAACAACAAAGATGAAAGCAGCCTTACTGCACGTAGTGGCTGTGGCGAGAAGCCAAGTGCTTATGTTGCTGGAAGCCCCATTGTTGGAGCTGTGGAGGTCACATCCATTGGCATATAGAGAGGGAAAGGACAGGAAGCTGAGAATGGCCCATTGTTACGTGTCCTTGCTCAGAGGGAATTCCATTATGAAGGGCAATACATTTTTGATACTTTGATTTTTGTGCCATTCATTTGTTCGAAAAACAGAACATATTTGGATAATGGCTCCAGGAAAAAAGGGGGTCTCAGAGCACCTCCGACCAAGGCTACGGCGCTGCATTAACACACCCGCCAATCAAGCACATCCGAGCTGATGCGCATCCTCGCACAGCCTACCATCAAATAAGCATTCCATCATATGCATAATATAGTTTTCATTTCATCACAATTATGCTCTGTGCACCATGTGTGTTTCCAATGGGTCATGGGGAAACTTTTATTGAAGCAGAGTGTATAATAAAGTCATTTTCCAGGTGCTTGTTGTGGCTCTTATTATGAACAGAATGATAATTTCCCCTGGAGGAATCTGGCACTGCATATCAAGTGAAGTTTAGTGTGGGTCTTACTATGTTCCCGCAGGCTATAGTAGAAGGCAAAGTCATCTTCAGAGAGAGTCTAAATGTCAGGGAGGTCTTCAAACACTTTTTTTCCCAGAGCCTTAGTGAAAAGGCTCTTTTGGAAGTGCTATGTCTTGGAATTGATATGGTGGAGGTGGGGTACAGAGGGAGGACTGGGGCCTTAATGTAAAGCAGTTGACAAGAAATTTAATTGGAAAAAATAAATGTACGAAAATACAAGGAAAGGGTCACAGAAGAAATGAAAATATGACTGCTTTCACCGAGCTGCGTTCTGAGGTAAAGCATTGTGCTCTCAGCACTTCTCACTTACTGTCTTGTCATATCCACGTGTCTCCACATGGTGACACTCTTGAGCTGTGCGTTGTGAATCCCGGCTGTCGGTCTTTCAGCAATTCCATCACTTAAGTTGCAGAAACTGTAATTCTTTTAAACCTCACAAAGACTTCGATCAGTCATCTCAAACTCTACGGAAAAAAAATAAAATAATGGTTTTCCGCATGCTGACGGATGGAGTTTGTCTTTATGACAAAAAAGTATTTTGTTCAGTTTTGCAGCAGAGCCGCACGAGGCCTGAAAACGAGCTCACAGTAAAACTTATTGAAATTCGTATAAAAGCTTTTCATCTGTGGAAAATCATGAATTTCTCTGATTAGATTTGCATTTGCAAGGTGCTAATTTATTTCATTCTATATTTTTTTTTCTGAGTGAAGTTGAAGTACAGCAAGCTATACGTTAGCATGTACAGTATAGGATTGGCCTTCCTTCTCTTTCTTGGCTGGCAGGGAACCTTCCTGTTGTGATCCGACTCCTCTCCTTTGATCAAAGAACAGTGTTAAAGCACTGGGAGAGGGAGGAGGTATGAAATATGAATGAATACAGCTGTGTTTTGATGGATATGTCTCAAAGTATCCCAGTAAGAGACTGCTAAAGGCCAGGAAATCTGTTTGTGTTGTGGAAATAGGCTCTTCCTCGCTTGTTCCTTCACCAGCTTCATCTTGGGTAGCTTTTCACTTCATATTTTAGAGATCCTTTGTTAGGAAAGAGATCACCCCCTCATCCATGCATTTGTAGGAAACTGTTCTAAGAGGCCCCAGTTCATAATATATATCATTAATGATACCATTTCCTTTGTTTGGTCTTGAAACCACCTTTTGAACAAAACGAGCACCAGCCATGAGACGAGGATATTTATTATTTTTCTGGGGTAGACCCAAAGTTCTCACAGATGGAATGAGATCTTATATGAGGTGATGGAGGCTTTGTCACTAGTTATGTCTGTGATTCCATTTCCTCTGCTAAAGCCCCATCGGGGGGCCGTGACTCATTTTGAAGTTGGAAGTTGATACTGTGGTGTAAAACTAACGCTCCCAACTGAATTAAGAAACTATCAGAGCTCGCAAAAATCTCAGATTTTCAGAGTTAGATGAACTCATCTCTCACATTACACTTCGTTAATAAACAAAGATAATAAAAAGAGATGTTCATAACCCCCACCCCCCTCCCACAGTTATAGGGGGAGATTGTAAAATGAAAATTGGTGTCTATAGATGTATTTTTACACCGCAGCTCCACAGTCGCATTAGCAATCATTTAATGACAGCCTCCAGTCATTTAGGACCACATTAACTAAAATCCAGCCTTTGGACCCGTGGCAGGACAGTGTCTCTGGACTCTACCGGAGGTCCAAAACTTTCTGCCGGGGCTTTATTAGCCTCGCTAATGGCTGGGTTCCCCAAATGCCAGGGTCCACCTCTGTTGGGAGTAAGGGCTCAGATCCTGTCAGAGTGGGGTCGCACTAACCAACTGTAATCTTTAGGGTACTCCACTCCCGCTGACCTACATCTAACGCTGGTTTCACCCCCGTTCCCCCTCCCTCGCTTACCCCCAACCGCTACCCTTTCCCTCCCCAATCTGGTATACCCGTCCCACCTCAGTTATGCCACCCTCGGCTCTCCCTCCCACGTCTTACCGCCCTTGTGTGATAGTACCCCCCCACCCAAACTACACCGTGCTCGTTCCAGCCTCGTCCGGCTGGCCACAGCGAGGAGCACGCCTTGTCCTGTGGTAACGGCAATTAGCAGTGTAAAGCAAGCTGTGGAGAAGACTGGATCCCCGTCCACGTTTCAACCCCAGATCACGAGTCTCCAGCACGACTTCAAGGCGAACCATGCAATTAGCTACAATAATGATAATGTGTTGTAGGGGAACAAAGAGAGGGTAAAACAGACTACTGGCGTGAGGGAGAGTGGGGTGCTAATAGTAGGGGGGTTATTTGAATGCCCTGGTGCAGATAGGAGTCCAAATCAGACTGATTATCAAACGTATGATGAATTACATTATTCCTCTAATTATCCATGCCTTTTATGTGTGAACCAACTGAGTGAGTTTTGCATTCTAGACATCTACGGTCAGTGGTCTTTGGGCATCACAATGGGGTTACATCTTTTATTTCCTCTAAGAAACATACAAGGAGTTACTCATGTGGCTAAGCTGGTGGGAAAAGGAGAGCGATGCACTAACAATTTTTCTTAGTTGACTTAATTAGATACTTTCAGAGATATTTGGCAGCGGTACAGGAATGGAGAAAAAGGAGGAAGCATTTGGTTTTGATGTTTGACTATCGCAGATGTGTTGACACAGAGTCAAAAACACGCTGGAAACGACCCACAGAGCCCAGACCACAAATAACAGCATTTCAAGTCAAGGTTGTGAGTAGATGCAGTCGAGAAGCAGACTCTGACTGCCTCGGTTGGATCACAGAAGTGCAGCGCCTATTCTCTCCGCTGTGAGCAGAGACCATTCCTACAGTCTTACATCCAGAGGTTTATAGAGGATATTTTGCTGGGTGTTGTGCAAAACGAACCGTGTCCCCAGAGCAGCAGCAACTTCACCTTGGCGGAGTAATGCTGTGATATTCTGTTTATTCTTCACTCACTTCATTTTACTCAGAGGAAATCCTCTGGAGATGGCTTATCTTGGAGCTGGAACAGGTGCACTCTAATTTACTCCTATTGCTTGGGGAGCCCAGGGGCCCCTGTAGAGAAGAAAGTAGCGATGTAGCACACTCCACTGTAAAGCACAAACAGCCCGAGAAAGAGCATTTAATCGAAAGAGAAGAAAACTGTGAGCTTTGAGTGCAGCCGTATCATTCGGATGCAGAAAATCTTTCTGCCTTTTTTTTGTGTTTTCCTGAGGAAAAAGGACTCGTCATTTTATTTAACTTTCATTTGCTCAACACTGTTTACTTTGCTCGAGACTGTCATGCCACACTTGGAAAAGCACCAGATGACGTGGGGGACCTGCTGCATCGCCTCTGCATAAGAAAGCATTTTCCCTGCCAGTCATTCCTGAAATATCTTCAGCATTCACGGCTTTAAGAAAGCGGTTCATGGTATCTCTGATAGTTACCACTCAAGTTAAAGTGTACGTACATGTGTATGCTACTGCCTATTTGTTTTGGAAATGCTGCACGGGAAAGAAAGTTTGTTTCATCTCTCACCCTCATTCCTGCATTCGCCCGCAAAAGAGCTAAGCTTTCAACTTTGAATTTACTCTCCAATTCCTTTTCTTTAGAGAACTACGGTTTTGAAGAGTGAGGCTGGTATGTTATTTGTTCGGTATATTATAAGTCTGAATTCAGTCAGTATTTTTGTTTTGTGTTGTTCGCCTCATGGGAATTATGCAATCAAAGCAGATGCCTCAAGCAGTCTAGAAAGCGCCCCTTGTGAATAAGAGAAAATCTTGTACACAGCATTTTTTGTATGTGTGTATGAGGAAGGGGGGCATGACAACAAAGCAAATATATGGCATTGTTCTCTGCGCTATACCCGTATGTTGCACCTTTTTTTTTAAAAAGGCAAATATAACCATCACACCTGTATTCATTTTTTAAAGAATGTCAGACCATTTGACTCCATTCAAATGGCAATTCTACACCACTGATGAAGTGTGTACTGTATGACTACAGTGTGCGCACCTCTCTGACTGATGCAATGGAGGCTCAACCGTCAATGCGCACGGATCTCTATTATGGAAAATAAGTTATGAAGCCTCGTCTTGCTGGTCAAATTCCATATAAATATATAAAGAGACGTTTCTCACTCAGGAACGCTGAAAATAACAACAAACAAACAGACAAAAGGGCTTTGGCAGAGAATGGAGTAAACACAAAGAAGAGAGAGCAATAGGCTACAAGGACAACAAGAAAAATATCATATACACTTTTAATGAGTGTGCCTGCCCCGAGCTTCTGTTTTTAATCACCTTTCCGTGTGACATAATTTGCTGCAAGATTGTATATGCTTGAGGGACTTTCAGTTCTTGTCAACTCAAGAGCATTTGAACCAATCAATACCTGTCTATCCTGTGGCACACTCATAGTTGGCCATTAGGAAAGAGCTGCTTAAAGTAAGCTCAGCCAATACCATTAGCCCTAGCCTAAGGGCAGTTCCATGCCTTAGTCAGGGTAGGCACCTGCCCCCGTCACCCCCACCTCACCCCCTCCCTAACCCCCCCCCTCCACCCCTCCCCCCACCATTAAGAACCTCCCCTGAGACATCATTTGGACACATCGGCCAAAGAGCACTTCTTTATTCCCTCTCTTTTCTTTCCCTGGCTCCACCAAAAATCAATACATCTCCCCTTTTTCTTATTTTCACAATTTTGCCTCAATATTATTCTCTCCTCTGCCAGAAACCAATGGACTATCCCTTTTTTTTGTCTTTTCATCTACAATTTCCTGTGACTAATGTCTGCCCACCTCATGTTTCGGGGAGAAAGAATTGCAACATTGTTACATTTTCTCGTCGCGGTGATTTCAAACAGAGGACACGTGGTGCACTGAGAGATTTTGAAAATAGTATCGTCATTCTGCATTTAGTTACTCCCATTTTGACCCTAAAAGATTTCAACCTCTCTTTTCCACAACACATTCTATGTGGTCTACGGATGAGTTGCTTTGCAAACTCAGCAAATCACAGTATTCACTGTCCTCTTAAACCTACTCATACTTTGTTTTTGAAACTCAATGAGAGAGACATCAGCGCTCAAATATCTACACTATAATGAGGGAACTTCCTCTGTGTCAGTGTTTTTCTGCTCCGACCGTGTCATAATACCAAACCCTGGAGACAAGAGCGGCGCACAGAGTAATGTTTCCTGACTGCTTCCAATTTTATTGCAAGGCGATGATTCCACACGGCGGAAAGTTTCAGAACAAATGATACAATGCAGTGTCCTAGGAAGGGCCTCGGCCTGTCAGTTATCGCCCCTCCAACCCTCTAGTTCCAATAGAAACGGCAAAAGTGGGGCACTGCCCTAAATCTTGGCCAGTGCTGTTTACGATAATAACGCTGAAGAGTGATAGCTGGTTCCGCAGCACTGGCGATTCCTGTGGCCGCCTGTATCGATCGGGGGTCCTAATGAGCAGCAGCGGAGCTGTGGCTAATGGTGTTGTGTCTGGTGTCCGTGGTAAACGCCCACGTTGAGATTATCATTCCCAGGGGGGACTGAGAAAGGTTTTGCCAGCCCAAGCCCTCAGGGTGCGAGCGACACACTTCAGGGGTCAAGGTAAACTATCAAATGAACAGCCAGGCCTTCCCCTCCCCTGCTTTCAGGACCAAACCATACTACACAACAGTAAACCTTCGACAACCTATGTCATGCAAATACAGACAACCAGACCTACTTTGATTATTTTGCTTATTCAAGAAGGGATTGTAACTGGAGAAACTTGCCACCCTGTTGCGAACTGACTTTATCACTTTAGTTCTTTGTCCAATTTCTCTACAGTAGTTGTAAAAAGCTATTACCAGGGCGTTGATAGACTTCACAAAACTGCCTAACTGTTATTAAGAGACCTCAAATGAGACCTGGCTTGACAGACTGATAATGGCTTATTTGACTTCAGAGATGGCCCTGGCACAAACACTCTAGCCCCCTTCACATACCCATGGCGGTCATTGTCCTTTGCGATGCACTGCCATTCTGGCGGTCTTGAGTGACAGCCAACAAGTTCAGCAGATTCAGAATGTAAGTGCACACCAGACAGTGCATAGTGTCTTCAAAGAAGGAGCTGAAAACCAGTCTTATTGTAATGAAGGGAGTTGTTGCTCCCTTCATAAACCTGGCTGGGAAATTAAACCTGCTGTCAACTCACATGTGGGAAGGGGGAACTCTTTAAGCTATGTGGACAATTAAGTCCAGATAAAACTGCAGCAAAAAAGCGTATTTGTTACAGCCACCACCATCTCTGTTTCAACTGACTCCATGGATTTTTCAGGGTGGTATTTCGGCTCAGGGTGCGTGCGGAGCATTAGTCGGGGGAAACATTCTAATGAAGTCGACCCAAAGCAAGGCACATCTCAGAGTCATGCCCTGTTTGGAGTCACACTTCCATGTCCTGGCAAATGCTGAGCATGTAAAACAGAACTGTCAATTATTCAACATGAACAGGAGGATGTATGGAGTGACACGGGGGGTGGACAGGGGCCGACTAAGCCTCGGGCAGATAGGGGGTACCACTTTGATGTGAGTGTGTGGGCCTGCAGAGTTGAGCAAGGTGCACTGGGTAATCTGCTAGAACGCCCTCATCCCACCTCCAGCCCCACCACTCCTCCGTTTTCCACTCCCTCCCTCCCTCCCTCCCAGTGCTGGGCCTCTGTGCGCCCTTTATGTCCCGCTATGTTTTCCCGTCTGCCGCGCACACCCTGTCTTGCACCATCTCTGCTTCACACATTCATAAACAAACCCATGTGCATACACACACACACACAAACACACACGCACGCACACACACACGCACACACACACACGTGTGCATGCACACACAATGACATGAAAGCAAGCTTTCATTGTCCGTTAACGAAATAGGAGCAGGCAGCACTTGTTACAGATAATAAAGTTGTGAATGGCTGATTTTGGAGAAATAGCGTGTTGCAGTGTCACAGGAATGGCATTACTCATTTACACAATGAATACTAAAAGTTCCTCTCTCTAGAGTCTCCTCTCGTAGTCATACAATAGCAAGCTTAATTACATTAAGTTCTGAGAAGAGGGAAGTTAATGGATGACATTTTGCTACACCACGAGTGCTCCTTCCAATAACAATAGAAACCCAAATAAGACCTAATTAATATGCATAGCGGAGCCAATGAACTTAATTGTCAAGTTGCTTTTATCAACCTGTCAAAGGATTGACAATTAAAACAGCCTCCGTTAAAACTTTAATGAGAAGCAAGTAGGAGAGAGGGATGATGAGGGAACAAAAAGACACAAGCTTCATCCGTCATGAAAGACGCTACAAGACAACTACCCATTATTATTTCCTATCAGGATAAAACTATGCAAATCATATTATGCATTTTTAAATAATGAGTCAATGAGTAATATTTAATTTATTACCTATACTCTTAGAATTAATATTTAACGCTATTTTTTAAGTTGATGAATTCATTTGATAATTTAGCGTTGAGCTGCAACCGAGTTCTTTTTTATTTCCACTTAGAATGCCCTTCGGTTTCTGCCCTGAAATCCAGCTCATGCATTTGTCAGTTTTCAAGTTCAACAAGTAAACTTCCTAAAGTCTCCGCTCAAGGAGGGTGGAGAGCCTCATCATCTTTGGTGGAGCCTGACTAGAGCTGAGGTTCATACCTGGACCTGGACGGACGGAATAGCAAGATTTTGACTTGCGTTTTTTATCCCTACATTGACACCAGCATGTCTATGTTCCAGAGGGGAGTTGAAACTGCTGACTCACTCCCAGTGCGCTGGTTGTTGTTCTCCCTTACAGATGTGACCGTTAATAGGCCTGCATCCATAATCATTAGTGTGTCTCAGTGCACAGGTACCCGATGGGCCCCGTGCGTCTGCCATTTGGTCTCGGTTCACTGTGCCTGCCTGCAGATGTGAGCGAGACACACACCTGCTCAGGGGCTCTCAAACAGACCGGCGCCATCCGTCACAGCTCACGCTACACTCGCTCTGTCGGAACAAGGCCTTGGTTCCGGTCCAACGGCCCTCAGACTGTAGGTCAGCGGCCGCCTCTCGTGATGAACCCACCCTACATGAATCATATCCTCTCGTCCCTTTATGCCCGCTCCACGTCTTGCAACCCCAACCCTCATCGCCCCCCTGTTCATGGTTCGTGCTCCCCTCAAACAAGCACTCGAGTGCACCGAGGTATCTCAGGTGAGCCAGGTAAAGACAGCGCCTTAAAGAGAGACATAAACTAATGATCATGTTTCCCCACATCATACACTCCCTCTGCCCACGAGCCACAGTGCACTCAATAAAAAGAAGGAGAAAAAAAGGAAGAAGGAAAAAAAAAAACTTTCTTGTGGGTCTTTCACGGGCATCAGGCCACACTTCACACTACATTTGTTGATGTGTGCATGCATGTGCATGTCTCATGCCAGCCCGCCTCCCATCAAGTCCTAATGAGGCCAGCTGGCTCCGTGCTCGGACCAAACCAAACTGGAGAGACGGCACAGTCCTGGCTCTCTCCGCCTTGTACACCCCACCTCCCCAAAGCCTCCCGCCCACCCTCCCTCTTCTCCAGATATCTTGAAGAACCATGGACGGCTGAGCACACACGGCAGATTTGGAGATGGCCAGTGTGTTTGTTAAAACCTACAATGTCTCCCAGATCCCATGGCCAGGGCCTGAATTAGAGAATCCATGGCTGCAGCCCCAGACCTGCCTCCCTGGTTGCTTTACCACCACTGTGTTTTCTGCATCTACAACAGCAGCGGTGATGTTGAGGTCTGCTGTAGAACAGCGGAAAGGAGGAGATATACCCCGAGGCGCAGTCAAGGGAATATTGGTCTTGACTATGGAAACAGAAACACTGCCAATGTTACATATACCTACAATAACTACAATAAAAATCTCAGACAGATAAAACAGATCCTAGACAACATGTCATCATATTTTTTTTCTTTTTTCTAAAAACCCCCCAAAATCCATCAACACATATCAGTAGCCATATTTCAACTTAAGGGTCCACGAGCTGCTGCCTTTTCAGAAGTGTATTATCGGGAAGATCACTTCTTATTAGACTACAGCAGTTAATTTCACTGCAGACTAATTAAAGCCATTTCACATTATTAACAAGCATTATTGTTGCTAAGGACCAAAGAGGTCTGCAGAGACACTTGTATTGTCCAGGCTGTTACTTGGCAGTTACGTCCATGTGGGTGAGTAATTCCAGCTCCCTTGCAATGTCTCCTTGACAACTAACAATAATAAACCTCTTCTTAGAAACCAGGCACAACATTTTGTACATGCAGAGAACATCAACATGTGTGTGCAGTAGCACACACACACACACACACACACACACGTGGTTGTGCTTCCACATGCATAATGGGCCCATGCATGCATAAGCCTGTACATTAACATCAATTTCAGTACAAATGTACATAAACAATACACAAGACCCAATTCCTTTCCCCTTCATCCAATCAGCAACCAGATCATGTTCACTATAGTCTGAAAACAGAGACTGTATGTAAGTTTTTTGCCCAGGAAGAGAGACTGGACCGGGGGGAACACCTTAACAGGTAGCCCTGGGGTGCTTACCAGAGTTCGGGCAGCCAGGGGGAGAGAGTGGCTCTGGGAAGCTGTACCACCACTATCCTCTCTGTCCACTGATTATGAAGCAGGTCCCAGACGGGTGCCTTCAGGAACCCCCCAGGCTACTCACAGCCTCCCTCTCCTCTGTTACAGGATCTGTCGCTGGGGGATTCGACTGAAGTGTGAAGAGGAGTGCATGTGGGAGACGTGCTGAGAATTCTAAATAGCTATGTTATGATTCCTCTGTTAAGTTCTGTTCTGATTACAGATTTGATGAAAAAAATAATCACATTGTCTGCATGGAACGGATTTAAGATCATTTCGATTTGACTTCCCAAGTTATCCGATTCCCCAGATAACCTGGCGAGTCTCAGTTGTTGAAATAGTCAAAATAGTCCAAATCAAAAATGCCCTGCTTTGTATGTGCAACAAGAGCTGAAAGGAAAAGGTCTTAAAACTTTGGCCTCAACTCTAACCCTGTCTTGAGTTATGATGACGTCCCAAGTGTGCGAAGGCCCTCTGGCTTCAACTATCTCTGACATGGTGTGCGTGTGTGTAAAACTCCTTGCGAATTCCAAAAAAAGAAAGAAAAAAAAAATCATAACTAATGAGCCCATTTAGCGCCCAGCACCTGACTTTGGCCCGTGATCTCCAGGAGACATTAGAGGCAATTTGCCATCGACTTCAGGGCTCGTGTCCCAAACGTTATCAATGAGCTTGTCAGGTAGAGACCTAACCTCCCTTTGTTTCCTCCCCCCCCCCCCTTTCTGCTCTGGTCCCCCAGCCTGCTCCCCGGGCCCCCGAAGAGGAACCAGCGGCATGATGTCACACACCTGTTTGGCTGGAGGCTGCGGCCCGGCGATGCTCGCAGCCGTGGGTGTCGCATTGGCACCCCTTGCTCCCCCCTTGTCGCTGCCTGCTACGCCCCGTGGATGTGTCAAAATGGCAGATGATGGTTGGGGTGTGTGCAGCTGCTTGGGAAGAGCGGTGCCAAGGGCGCTCATTTCCTGCGGTGAGTTTTAATTTGCTCGACTCGCGTCTTCTGAAGAACCCCCCCCAACACACACACACACACACACACACACACACGCACACACACACACACACACACACATTCATCTACTCCTATAAACACAGATTATACCTCACAATACACCTTTGCGATAAACACACACACTGTATACAAATCTGCCACCACCTAAGGGGCCAAAAACCCCACATGCCCAAATAGAGGTGAGTGCAGGGGGGGCGGGGCAAGATGGTGCCAGACTTAAGTTTTGGAGCTCCACTTTTCGTGCAACTTAAAAAACAAAAAAAATGTGCGCTCACATGATCTAACCGCTGCAGCAACAAATCACTTCTCGGAGGCGTTCAGCCGGGGTAAAAAGAGACAAGTCACAAACCTGCTGATCGAAAATGCGGTTAGCATTGCTAAGGTATGCAAGGGGTCTGCGTCTCTTGACATCTGCTATGCAGTTGTCACTGGTAACTTAAATCCCCATTGATCAGACACCAAGAGTGAATTTGTGTTGCTGTTTTTTTTCTAGCTCCCACTTTGCGAACAAACCCATTTTCACACGGGGCGCACGCACATACCTGACAGTTACACCCAAACAAGCCTTGCTGTTTACTCGAGAACAAACACATAGACGCCAACCAGCAAATCTATTCTCAATACACACATCACCCCAGACGTAAAGAGATTCAATTTTCGCCTACCGGGAGTGTTTCCATTTTTTTGCGCAACAATTTTTTTTCCCTTTCTCTCCTGTGTCAAGACAGCTGCCTTTGATGTTAGCATCTAATATACAGCGCTAAAAAACTATAGTTTGCTGTGAGCTGACAGATAAAACAGTGCAAGACGCCATTACCCTGCAAAGCGGAATAATGAGGAGACCTGAACACACAGAAGACAGGAGCCCAGTTGAATTACCGTGGTCTCTCATCCAAGGTGGGAGCTTTTTGACAGCTTTCCAGGCAGCACAACACATTACCATACTGACGCTGCTCTGTAGTGCCAAAGAAAAGCTTTGATGAAAACATAACTGGGAAACTGGGAAATCTTTATGTGTGTGTGAGCGGGTTGGTGTGTGAGAACGCTCGTGCATGCATGCGTGTGCCTGCGCGTGTGTTTGCATGCACACATGTTTGTTGCGTGCGGGCACGTGCATACGTGTGTGTGTGTGTGTGTGTGTGTGTGTGTGTGTGCGTGTGTTCACTGAGCGCGTTTGTGCATGCCAGTGTGTGTTTGTGTGTGTGTAACAACAAAGACAGGACAACAATGGGAAACCAAGCAGTGTCAAGCTGCAACTTTATGTTCTCTAATTATTAAGTGGATACTGTTTTCTTGACTGTGCTCCTCTTGGCCGCGACACAAGGGCTTAATTTTTGATTTATAGTCGTGTTGATGATTCAGTCGAATTATCACAGTATCAAACCCGGCTGACAATATGTCTAAAAGAAATTCTTCAAGTGGAGAACAATGCTGCCAAATGTATTCTGCCATTTCATTAATGTGGTTAGCTGGTTAGTTATCCATATTCTAACAGAGAAGGCTTGGTGTTAGATCTTTGGCAAGGACACCCTGTACTGAGTTTTGGCACGGTACTGTGCCGCAGTATGCTGCTGACTCTGGGTCTTAACGACAGGCTAAACGAAGCGGGCGTTACGGCCCCCTGGATAGGTCATTACTCGTCCGTGGCCAAGAGCTAAACTGGAGCAGGGCTTTTTAAAGAGGGGAGCAGGTGTGTTTCACCATAGGGGCTGGAGCCGGCCCAAGACCAAACAGCCTTAACGGTCTTTATCTCCTTCATAATGAGGCCACGCTCTCCACACACCCGAACTCTGCCCACATGGGCTAATGCTGGATGTATGGAGAACCAACCCTCCCCCCGGTTAAATGGTGACACTTTCAAAATGACCCATGCCCCGAGCGATTGGAGGAACAGTGGCATGTCATGAATGTCTATAGACAAAAAATTGGGCGCCGTGCCATATGTGATGTGTGAGCTTCATCAGAATCTTCACCGGTTAATTATCAAAAAAGTGGATTCTAAAATACCTTTGAGCACACGAGTGAATCAACTTTTTCTTGTTTAAAGGTAAAATGTTTAAATAACTCTGTGCACTGGATTAGTGTTCCTCAGTGAGTTTGTGTGTGTGTGTGTGTGTGTGTGCGTGTGTGTGTGCGCGTCTGTTTGTATGTGTGAGTGGCTGCGTACGTGAGTGTGTCTGAGTGGTATTGTCCCTCTCCTCTTTCACCTGTCTGAGTAGGTTCTCTGGTATGGTCCCTGTGCTCCCCACAGTCTTCTCAATCCTGTCAACCGAGTTGAACTTGATCAACATCAAACGGCATAGCATTCAAAAGTATTAGTGTTCTCTGTTGATGGGCCCTCTTGCTATCACAAATCAGTCCCCAAGCTACTCCATTATTTATCTCTAATTCATCAGTGTTGTCTCCTCGCACACGGGCAGTAATGCACACACATATACTAAATGTGAACTCACACACAGACACAGACACACACACACACACACACACACACACACACACACACACACAGGA
Organism: Scophthalmus maximus; assembly: GCF_022379125.1. Lineage (NCBI taxonomy): Eukaryota > Metazoa > Chordata > Actinopteri > Pleuronectiformes > Scophthalmidae > Scophthalmus > Scophthalmus maximus. Next base: position 18,076,598 of record NC_061524.1, on the reverse strand, counting down.
TGTGCGCTGCACACCAGCACATTAATGTCTACTTACCTTCAACAGAGCTTTTGTTTTTGTGATCACGGTTTTGCTAAAAAATGTAAAAACATTTTTTTTTCCCTTACCTCTTCCCCAGGTCAGTGCAACTGGAAAAAAAAAAATATTCCTGAGGACTGATTAGGCTCATGCTTTTACTTTCAAAATTCTGATTATTGCTCGGACCCAATGGGCCTCGAGTTTTTCTCGGAGCGTTCAGGGGATGTGAGTCCGAAAGTAGCCCCCATGGTGCCACGACCCTTGACCTAGCGTGGGCGATCCCACCAGATGTGGAGTGTGTGCTGGGACAGTGGCGAGGGGCAGCTCGGTCTCACGCGGGGAGGCCCTGTCTCCCCAAACTGCCACAGAGAGCATGGCCAGAGGGGTTCTGTCAGCACCGTTATCAATCATACTCCCTCCCTGTCTCTCTCTCTCTCTTTCTCTCCCACTTTTCCTTTCTCTCACTCTCTCGTTCACACTGTTTCCTTTTTGCACTGTCTCTCACTTTGCCTTATTCTCTCTCTCTTGCTGTCTGCTCTACTCTCTGCCTTTGTTTTTCTCTCACTTTTTCTCCCTGCTCTCTCAGATTTGCTCTTTTCTACTTATAATACCGGCTCTTTCGCTTTCAGTCACCAAGTGTACACACCTTCACCTTCCTAACTCCCTCACAAATACTTTAACCTTCCAAGTGTGACTTTTTATTAATTTTTTTTCCTTCTCTTATCTGTCTCACCCCTGCCTTTTTTTCAGTCTAAACATGTTTTTACTTGTCCTTTAGATTGACAAAGCAGATGCTCTGGAAGGACGCGATACATTGCTCTAACTCCAAAAGGAATACATAGACCATGATTTATCATACCCAGGGAATCTGATTAAAGTGGAGAGGAAATAGAGAAGTGGACGAAAGAGCAAATAAAAAGGACAAAAATTACCATCAGCAAAAATGCATATATAGAGGACACCCAGAGGATACATTCAGAAAGATTAAGTTTGAAAATAGCTTCTTATTTTGTGTGTGAGTGGTGATGAGGTGTAATGGGAGCTGGAGGCCGGGGTCATGGTTTGAGGAATAGATGCCAGTTGTCCCTGCCATCCGGTGTGAGGTGTTCTCCGACACATGGCACTTTGAAGGCCCAGGTCCCTCCTATCGCTGCGATCCTTTGCATCTGCAATCAGGGCAAATGGGTTACAGCCAGCACAACAGACAACAACTAAATAAACAACATACCTGGGGTGGATCCCCTCCAATTCCGGACTGCCAGTCTGGCTTTGGTGCATTTTTAAAACATCACTAGGTAATTGAACTCGAACGTTCACACTGACACATTTGCATGGGGTAAAGGGGGGTTGTTGTAAGCAATGGAGCAGCTGGTACGCACCAGTACGACTCCGGCTCAACCAGTCCTTCTGACTTCATATGTAGCACTTAATTGGTTCCCAAGGCAAGAATGAAATATTTAGCTCGCACGTCCTTTAAAATGCGATTGATTTTGATCTGACAGCTGTGCCTGTCCCGCGCGAGGGAGTGAGAGAGAGAGAGGAGAGGGTGAGGGCTGTCTGGGCTCGTTGCCTGAGAACAGCGCGACAACACCCACTCAACCGCGCACAAACATCAGTATATGGCCACTGAATGTAAAGGATCACTCATGGACGCCATATGCTTTCAACTAAAGCCCCCTTTAAACCCCTCCCCTGTTTAACCTCTAAGATATAACAAGCTTTGAGGTTTGGACGATCATAAGTGAAAGATGTTTTTTATCTGTTCAAAGTTCAAAGCACAAATTCAGAGTGTACAGTATAGGGTCCATGTGCAATCTCATCTGCACAATTGTGTCATTTAAATTAATTAGTTTTATGTAAAAAATTAACAGGTGTAATATGACGGGCGGAAAATAAAAAAATGAAATTTTAATTTTAAATAGCACTTAAAAACTTCAGTGGACTCGATCACACTCAGCAGAATCCTCATCTATGTAGGTTCAGATACTACTCAAAAGGATTGCCCTCACCAAAGTGAGGCAGATATCCAATCAAATTGGATTAATGTCACTAATTATATGACAGAAATGAGCGGTGCAAGGCAATGGTGTGGTCACGCCATAACATGATAGAAATGCATTAAATGGAAACCTGCACGGGATCCATGGCAGGGAACCTCCCCTCTGTCAAATTGACTAAGCTGCAAATTACGTACAAACGGATATATCCTTTATATAACAGCAGTGATTTTCTCCACTTTATCCTACCTGTCAAGCTCAGAACATCACAGGCTAATTCTTTATTAAGTGAAAGGGCATCGGGGACTAGATGATCCAATTTAAGTACATTGGGCAGAATAGAAGACTAATTAAAACCCATATTTTTACATTATTAATTTTGGAACTTCACTTTTAATGAATGTGAAATGACAGGCCTTCCATTTATACACACATACTCTTTGGGCTGCTCAACAAGGGAATAAGAGTTACGGGTATACTGCAGGGGCTAGGAAGAATTTTTAAACATTCATGACAGGCTTAATATCAAAGTTTAGACAAAGGTGCACATGCAGAGCTAACTTCTTCACCATAAACAGGGCTGTTAATTGAGTGTATGGGTTTAGAGCCTCTGGTTTATTTGGGGTTGCTGTGAGGCTTGAGACAAAAAGTAATCAGGACGTCTGTTGCCGGGGGTGCAACCTTGTCATTTAGCCCTCATTCCTCCTCTCAGTACCTGGAGAAGGAGAGAGAGAGAGTGACAGAGAGAGAGAGAGGCACCTAAATGCCACTTAATAATGTGCCCCATTTCCAGTCACCTCTGCGCAACTCCACTTCGCTTTTTTAGCAACGTCACCCTTAATTGTCCATCATGCCCTCTAATCAGACCATGACCCCGTTTTGGTGCTAACTTTAATTATCTTAGTGACTATGAATGAAAAACCTGCTTCCAGCGAAGGTTTTGTGCATGGTCTCTATTAGAGTAGTGGTTGAATGTCAAAGGCATCCTGTCCCAAACACGAGGATGGGAAAAAAAAAGGAAATTATTTGCAATGCGTAATCAGAGTTTGAAAAGACGAGCTAAAATGAGTAGCTACTATCTGGAAAAAAAAAAGAATGTATGGAAAAACGGAAAGGTGGCCCGTGTGTTTACCCTTCATAAAAAACAATTCTCTCTATGCACTTTTCGTTCCCCACAGGCTAACACATCCTCACATCCACAAATAGGCACAAGTCAAAGGGCAGCGAGTTTGTAAAATTGAGTCAAATATACAAAACAGCAATATTTAATGGCTTTTCTTCTTTCACACCAAGTGACCCCTGCATGGAAACTGATCTTTTTTTTTTTCTTCCTCCGGTTTCAGGAAACTCTTGGAAGGCAAAGGCAACATCCTGAGTTGGTGAGGAGACAGGAGAGGTGCTGACATGCCGACAGGCAGGGGATCCTGGGAAAAGCCACAGACAGGAAGAGCCTGACTGACTTTGACCCCCGAGGTCAAGGCTGGGGGCTCGGCAACTGAAAGATGTTTCCAAGCCACACTCAGACTATCATAGAGTTTTTTGTTTTTTTGTTTTTTTTACAGGAAATGGCTTAGAAACATTGTATTATGTGAAATGTGGGAGATCTTTTTTATTGCATGCTCTTTTGTTTTTGTGAAATAAAATGCAATTTGGCCCTGAGCTATATTTGACTGATTTGTTGTAATTGAGTTGAGTCAATTTCTCATCTCTTTAATGTGAAAAACTGTATTTTTTTTCACTCCGTGGATGGGCAGTGACTAATAGAATTAGATATGACGGGGAATGTGGAGATTTGTGTGACAGAATTTAGACTGGGACAAAAAGCACAGTGTTACTCTAGTGCCCCAGTTTTTGATGTGTGTTTTAAATAGAGTGAAGTTTCCTACTTTTTAGCCTTTGTGTGGTGGGTCTCCAAAGGCCCTTTACAGTTAAACAAAAATTGGGCGAGAGAAGATTGTCCTTTCCCCAGTCTCACAGAAGGACCCATAAATCAAGGCATCCAATCGTTTGTCACCTCTCTGTCTCCCAGCTCATGGCTCAGGCCCACCACGTACCAACTCCGATTTTTTTACGGCACAAATGTATCCATCAACCCCGCCGAGTGGCCGCCAGCCGCCAAGCCGCCTCGGCGATCGATGGGTGGGATGGACCCTCCCTCTCGGCCTGTGTGCAGCTCTCTCTGCGTGGGAAGGGGTAAGAGGAACCTCATTTTAGCTGGTTTTAGCCTCGGGCCACTACTGTGATTTTACTCCATGCTCCTGGCCTGACGTCATTAAAGATGCATGATGATGGATACCATGAAGTCAACCTCTCCGAGGGGGTTTTGAGGTGAAAAAAAAAACAAAAAACACCTTGCTTGTTTTTCAGATCACACTAAGAATAAATCAAGACTGTTTAAATGTAGAGGTTGCAACTGGATGCATGTGACTAATCTTTCAATGCACATCAGAAGAGCGAGTAGTCAGGTATTTAATGGTGAGGAGGCGTGTTTTGACCAGTTGGTGGTGCTCCTGTCACAGTGAATTCACAAGCTTGGCTCGCTCTGCGATTCAGATAAATACACACTTGGTTGTTTCCAAACTGGGCTGGAGAAACAGAAGAAAAGGATGCAAATTTAGATTTCATATCAAGACATGCTTGAGAAATTGTGTCTTTTTTTTTCTGTTATTTTGCAACAAAAAAAAAGAGTATTTGCTGTTACTAATTTTAGATTCCCTCAATCCCACTTTTCATAATCTGATCCCCATCTTCTCCTCCCTCTACGTGTACATGTTTATAAAATGATGGAGGGTATTCATGAGGTCCTACTGCACCACATTCTGAAGAATTAAGAAGAAAGTATTGCATACTCATATGCATCTTGCCTTAAATTTATCTTGAAATTTCCGTAAAACAGTTATTAATATATCCCCATATGTGCCATGGATACCGAGATGTGTATCCTTGAATTTGCTATGTGAGGTGTGTGAGTGTCTTAACTGTGTGTGTGTGTGTTGACTTGTGAACAAATCAGGGAGTCTCCGAGGGGAATGACAGGGGAGACATTTGACTGCTATGCTCCTCAAGTTCAGAGGTCATGTCAAGTCCTGGATGAGCCCAAGGTAAAATGCTTCACAGGGCCCGCACCGGTCAATGGGTATCGCTTGCCTCAATAGCAAACAGGGTTGGCGGTAATGGGACCTCAGTCATATGTCAGGCGCCTGGAAGAAAAGTCAAATACCACAAGGCTACGTCCATAGTCTCGCGAAACAAAAAGGAAAGTGAAAAGCTTGAACTTTTAAACTCCCCAATTTATAGCTTAAAGGTGTCATATGCATGGCAAACTCTCCAGGTAGCATCTATTATCAGTCCACACCTCTCCTGTTCACTCACCCTCTTCTCCCCAATCTCCTCTCCCACTTTCTCTTGCACTTTCTCCGTCCTACCCTCCCTTCTCAGTGTTTTCCGCTCTGACTGTTAGTTTTCTAGCGTCTGCTTTAAGCGGCGCGGCCCATGCCGTCCCTGCTGGGGAGTAGAATACAGCCCCTCACTGGAAGACCCTGAAATAAGGCCTTTATCAGCCAACCCCACACAGTATCAGGGGGCCCCCCGCTCCTCCAGCAGCCTCTGATGTGAGGGAGAGATGGACAGAGCTCTGTGGTCCTCTGGTCGAGCACCAGAACAGGATTCAGCCCATTGTACCATTCAAATTAAGCAGGCATCAAAAGGGAAGAGGAAGCTGTTGTTGATGTATTGTCTCGTGTTATTTTAACCGGCTTAACGCAAGCCTCTTCATGGTGGAGTGTTGTGGCGCTGGATGCCGATGATGATAAGTGGTGGATTCTCTGTTAAGACTGCTAAGCTGCTGTGCTGGCTGAACGGGGGGCTCTGGCTCCATTGGCTGTCGTGGCTGATTTTGGCTGTGGTTGAACCATTTCAATAGGTTACTATGGATTTATCCACTCAAAACCGCTGACTTGGCTGTCCGTGTACAGCCTCTTCATGTCACCAGTGGGACCCCTGTTTATTTCATCGTGCTGACATTTTTTGAGGAGATTGGATGAAAAATTGAAGTTCAACACAGAAGCACACAAAGAGAAACCATTAAGTTAGTTGCACAGTTTTAAAACTGCAGACTCTAAAATCTTTTTTTTTTCTGCAATAGATTAAAAACTAAAAAATGTTTTCAAATGCCCATGTCATTTACAGTGTAGTTAACCCAACAACCAGTAATCTGGGCCTTCAAATTCCAAACAAACACAGGCTTCGTTTTATTAATGATGCCAATAACATGTAAATAGGTGCTATAACATACATATGAGAGGAAATATGTTTTCCATAGACTCAAATTACCGCATTTTATTTACTGGCCCGGGTAAATAATCACGCAGTAAAGACAGTTCAGTGAGCTCTGAGTACTTGTGAATAGCTCTCTCCATTCTCTGCTGAAAGCTGTCTATTTAATTTCTCTCTTCTGTCCTCAGAGCTGTAGCTATTAAGTGCCTTCATATGTCAAGCCAGTGACACCTCCTCCATTCTCTTCAGCTTGTTTAAGCGTGCCCCTGTATTGTTGCCCGCCGTGCTTGACGTGTTAATAGCTTAATAACGTAATCTGGCAAATAATGACACCTCATCACAAAGACCAAGGCCAAATGTTTACAAGGGAAGCCGTAATGTATGATGACAGTAATCTGAATAAAAATGAATTTACGGGCATCGTCTCATTTGCAGTAAATTTTCACTTCTCCCATGCACAACTGATGCTCTGCGGACACCTTCCTTTGCTCTCGAGCTGTCTCATTACCCCGCCTTTCAAGTGGTGGGAGAACGGGAGAGACGGAGAGAAAAGAGACGGAGAAAGGGTGAGAGTGTGAGAGAGAGGGAGAGGGGGGGAGAGAAAGGGGGTACAGGAAGAAAGACAGAGAGGGCAAGGAGGAGATAGGCACTGATTGAGCTTGTTATTTTCAAAGCCACTTTCCTCTCTATTGTTTGCCGTGGAGTAGGAATACGGAAAAAAAAGAAGTTCACACCGATTTCAAAAAAGTCTCACTTCCTTTCTGACAGATGTGGTGTCAGCTTTGCTGTTTAATTAAAAGGAAATGGAGGTGATGATTGCAACACAGACGTGATCTGATATGATAATGTATTTACAATCATCAAGATGATCGTCATTAAGGATGTGTCAAGGACGAATTCATTGTGGGATTTGGGGTCCTGAGCTGTCAAGTGTATTTTTCTGAGGCAGTTGTGAGATTGTCAGGAGGACGCTGTGACTATGACAGTCATAATTAATAATTTGCTAAAAGAATGTGATTGAGTTTTATACACTGTTTTGTCGTGGCGATTTCCAAAGCCCAGAACATTTATACCGCAGCAGTGTGTGAGAGAGAGAGAGAAAAAAGGCAAAAAAGAAAAGAAAAAGGACGCTCAGGCAAGGCTGAAGCGAGAGACAAAAACACCCTTGATACATCGGCTATATGGGATTCTATTATTAAATGGCTTTGAATTATTTTATGCACGCCAACTTGAATTTTTCATAAGGGCTGCATATGGAAGGTTCATCAAAACAAATTGTTCGATTTTGACAATTACTACAACAATCACACCCGTCTTTCATTGCACCTGTTTGAAAATGAATAATTTGAAGTCATTTTAATTGCTTATGTGACAGCTAATCATCAAGGCATTAATTTATTTATCAAGCTTCATTTGAACTTCCTCCTTAGTGATAACATATCCAGCTTTACTCTCTGGAGTAACAAGATACTGATTAAACTGTAGCAACCTCCTTCAGTATTATGCAGATGCCAGGGAGTGAACCCTGGAGTGGCTGCAGTAATAAGATGCATGATCCGCGCAAAGATGAACCATGCATTGGTCGTGTGACCGAAATGCAGGGGGGGAAAAAACTTGTTGATCTATTCATAATATTCCGAAACTGTAATGATTAAATTGCTATTGCTACTATTTATTATTCTTTAATATAAAGATTTCACTTGCGTCATCACATGTTGTTGTTTTCGCCAGGTGAACCCAAAAACAAACAAAAAAGATCAGTGAACACAGTATACCCTAAATCAAAAGACAAATTTGACAGTGTGAGTTATGTGGCAAAACACAGAAAGTGAGGAACATCTGCCCCAAACTCTCAGAGAAGCGGAGCATTAGCCTGAATGTTTCTAGCTGCTGGTGGCTCATCTGCAGTTGGTGGTGTGCCGGGATTGGTGCGATGGCTATGGGGAAATCAGCCACTGTTCTCTCTCTCTGGGTCCCAAGCATGGCCATTAACTGACTGCCAGCAGCTCTGGGAAGAGGAACAACAGATGCCAGCAACTGAAAAGCCTCCAGCTCTTCAGCTAAACCAATCCCAACTGAGTCGGGACGGGCCTCTGTAGATTTTTGGACATACAGCGAACAAATGTGGACATGAAAGGGGGAAGAGGAGGGCTGTTCTGGAGGTAAAGATTTGTTAACCCTCTTGAACTTGACAAGAGACGGGACCGAGGCACAGATTAGCCCTCTCAAAGCTGGCTTTTGCAAAAGGTTGCTGTGTGAATATGTGATGGTTGGTGTGACGAAGTGTGTGTGTGTGTGTGTGTGTGTGTGTGAGAGTGAGTGTGTGTGCACATATGTTTGCGAGTTTGTACCCGCCTGTGCATCTGTGTTTAAACAAGTTTGCCTGTTTGCATATTCTATATGCAGACACATACAGTCGTGATGACATCGGCACATGAAATGGTGTGTAATTACAGCGATGAAACCATTTAATTATGTTGTAATTACATTTTACTTCTCTGCCATTACCATATCGGTTCTAGAGCAAAAGATTTCTTTTCATCTGATGTCATTATAACCGTTTGGCAGTTGGAGTATTGTACAGATACACCACGGCTCTACTTCCACCTCCCCCCCAAAAAAGGAATAAGCATCAAACCCCAAAGACTCTCCGCAGGTTTAAATGATTTAAATATGTGTCTCCCGACTGAAACTACGTAATGAGGCTAAACTATTAAGGTGCTAATGTTACCTCAGAGGTGCATAGGTCATATGTTGGAAAATTACCTTACACTTAAGCAGAGAGACACATGAGAGAAGTCAAATGATTTTGACCACATCAAGCGGCAGAGCAACAAGGAAACGGGGAAATGACGGGACGGCGAAGTAGGAAGTGGAGGTGGAAAGCGGGGTGGGGGAGCAAGAAAGCACAAAGCCTGGGTAAACACAGCTAGGTCTGCATCTGGAACCAACTAAAAAGATGCTTAATAATGCAGAGCCGTACAGGCGGGCCCTGTGCAGCTGTTGTGTGCGCAGGACCATGAAAGACTCTCCATCTGACAGCTGGCTCCATCTAGCTGGCTCCATCACCCTCTGCCTCGCACTCTCTCTCTTGCTTTCCTCTCTCCTCTGTTGTCTAGAGTGGCAAGGAGACAGCAGATTAGGGATTAGCCAATCTCTGTCATCCTCATCTGTCCCATCTGCCTGCCAGCCAGCCAGGCTCCTGATTCCAGGGAGATATGGGACAAAACTGGGGAAAAGGGGACATACAGTAAGACAACAGAGACAAGGCAGGACTGAGTGGGAGGGGGGCGGGCAGAACTGGGACGGGGGCAAAATTACAAAGCATGAACTAGGAGTGGGAGATGGGCAGAGGGGAACAATGGGTGGGTGTCAGAAACATGAAGGTGAAGACAGGACAGCAGAACGTGAATGGGATAGACAGAGACATACTGTACAGTTTGGGGAATTAAAGATTAGAGACCTCCCCATTTCGATGAACTTCAGGCTACTTTAACAATTTAAGTCAATTCCACGATACATGCCGCAATTCTGTAATCTCATGAAACATTCAAAGAACCTGCCACTCTGAATATTCAACAACTTTTTCAATGTACCACTGGATCTTAATCCATGATTCTCTCGCTACAGGCAGCACACGAACGTACATCATTTTTTTTCTGTGCAGGAATTTCACCTGAACAAAGCTGGCAGCCCTTTACAGTTGCTAAAAATACACCCATGTATTTTGTCTTGGTATCAAAGAGACCACTTGTCTTTTTAATAATCTGCCAGCTCATATTTGGCAGAGACCAGAGAGCACACTCAGAGAAATAATTGCAGTTATCTGTTAGAGTCAATAAAACCTCCACAATTGCACTATTTGAGATACGAGTGTGCTCCTCACCGTGTGCGCCCCTAAACGAAGTCCCACTAAATGATTTAGATATACACTCACTAAGTATCTGCTTATACATTATGAGTGTAATAAGCTCCAGGCAATTGCAGGCTATTGGAAGCATCAGTCACTGAACTAAATAACAAGGAAACAAACTCTGCACACATCTGCAAATCCGAGAGCCAAAATAATTCAGATATCAACATTCAGGTTGCTTTTTTATTTTTCGGAATATTTTGCCGACTTTCACACATTTATCTTCTGCAACTAGCTCATGTACTCCAAATGCATTCACTGTATATTTACAAGTGGTTAAGAGAACAATATCCCGTAGCAGCAACATTACAGCTTTTGTTTCATTCTATAAAAACGATTGTAACTTGAGGGACCAAGTTCTGCTGAGCAACAGGGGAATTTGAAAAATAAAAAAAAAGAAGTTTGCTCCTTTTCCTCTGGAAAGGCACCCGGTAGCTTAACAGGCCCTCCGCTGCAGTACCTGGTTCCCTCAGTGCACACCTTTAAATCACACCCAGGATAGTTGCCTTGTCAAAGCTCTCTCAGTGAGCCAGGCATCTGAGAAACATTAAAACACTTCCTCATGCAAGCCCGAGCCTCCCACAGGGCAGCGAACGGGAGCAGAGCCTTTCTCTCAGGCCCAGTATCCGGGGAGGATACTGCTCAGTACCGCTTGGAAAGTCCCAGCTCGGACAGCGGTGGTTAATATTTTAATAGCCTACGGCTGAGGCAGTTATCATCCAAGTGTATTCTTGTTGGTGGATTTGAAAAATCCACTCTCTCTCTCTCTCCCTCTCTTTTTCTCACAGTTAAGAACCCGATTTGAGTTTTTAATTATTCTTTTTTGAATTCCCCAACCAGCTCTCCTCTGTTCTTTTTTCATTTGTGCTGTGCAGTTTTTCCAAGACTCGTGCCCAGGGAATCCCTGACAGTGTCCTACTTAACTTTTCACTTTCTTTCCTGTGATTTGTTCTTTTTTTTCTTTTTTTCCCGAGTTTGGGGGACGATTACTGATCAATCCGCAGCTTCTCTCCAAACACCTGCGTTTATATTGATCAGTCACCCACTTTCCCTCCTTTTGAACTGAAGAGAGGACTTGTCTGCACAGGTAAAAGTGATCAAATCCCTCCGTGAAGCCGCAGCCCTGTACTGTGAAATCCTTTACTTTGGAACAACGTTTGCCCGCAAGTGCTACGCTTTGGAGTTAAATGGGCACTAAAACAATTTCCGCCACTGAACTGGTCTCCGAACACAACTTTGCAACAACTTTTTGTTGTTTCCACTAATCAGCATTTCTCCTGCAGCTCCTGCAGTGCACAAAACTGTGATCCTTTAATTTCAAACAAGTAAAAATGAAAGTAGATATGAAGTGCAATAAAAGAAAGACACAGGAGAGACATGTGCATGTTCATGTGTTAGTGCTTACATTGGTTTGTGCGCGTGTGTTTTTTTGCACATGTTATGTGAACATTTGTGTCCATGCAAATGCTGGTCTACAGGTCTTTTTTTTTCTGTGTGCGCGTGTGTGTGTGTGTGTGTGTGTGTGTGTGTGTTTGTGTGCGTGTGTGTGTGGCTTCTGTGAGCCAGCCGTCAGCACAGCCTGCAGGGAAGGGGCCGGGGTTACGGCATCAGCTGCAAGCAGGAATGAGAATGGCTGAGAGTCAGACAGACAGTGCCGTGGGTTATTATGTTTGAGTCAGACCAAGCACTCCTGGGAGCACCGAAAATATTGCTGTTACAGTTGTAACATTATCACAACAGAATAAATAAGAGCGGACCCCGGGACACCCAAGGAAAGATTTAAAAAGGAATATATGCATGGGCAAAAAAAGCAGAACCGGAATAATTAATTAAATAAATCTCATCATAGCACTCCTCTGCACACTTAATTGAAGTGCTCTAAACGCGGCGAGCGCTTTTAAAATTGAGAGGACGGGTCAATCCGAACCTCTGCACCTCCATAATGAAAGAGAAAAAGGAAGATAATAGCACACATAACCTCAAGCAATTAAAGGGCTCTAGAATGTGGTGAACAAGCTTTGCCCTCTTGGACACTGTTGACCCACAGTGCCCAACAAGGCCCCCTGGGAAATAAGCACTTATTAAAAATGGAGGAACAGCCACAATCCCACCGAGGCTGTAATATGCTATAGAGTAATTTAATTCTACTTACATGTATCACTTCAGCTTCCGTGCCGAGTATGAAGCAATTCAGCATTTCATTTGACAAAATATGACCTGTCAAGAGACTGAATAATAACACCGCTAGATCAGATGTGTGGACATGCGATACAGTATTGGTTCCACAAAAAAAAAGGTCCTGTCATTCATGAAGGTAGTACCTCAACATAATTGTCATTTCCTCTGCTATCTTGAAACACGCGGTGTCTTACAATAAAAAGCAATACATAAAGAAGCCTCATCTACTTAAGGGATTATTTTGAAAGTCTCTCTTTACCCTCTAACAGACTGATGAAACATTCTTCCATGCTTGATTTGATCATCCTTCATAAAGGAGAGAAAAAAAGTATACAGCCGAATCACAAGTCCTGGCATGGGTTTGGGAATATTGGTTGTACCCTCCTCAAGAGTCAGGGAAAATCCCTCGGTGTGGTTGCTCTTTCTTTGTGCTGTGTAGCTTCATCGCAAATAAACATACTGTCTGTTATTGTTTTCCCATAAGAACCTCAGAGTTAAAAAAGTATTTCTTTTTTTTCTTTTGCTCTTCAAAATGAAATACAGGTCAGTGTCCTACATAAGTTTGCTGCAGTTTTTTCGAAAAAAAACATTTCCGCAGTATATTCAAAGTGTAAGTTTGTGGTTTTCCTAAATTTCAGAATTCTCTGCGACATGTTTGCACTGTGTTTCCTTTATGTAAAACCGAGTTGAAATAATTCTCCCTGCTCAATGTAAATAATGATCATTGCTATAGATACACGTTTAACCATGAGGGTGGGGGAAAAAAAAAAGAGCTCAAATGCAGCCATGAATAAAACAACTGCTGTAGGGGAACAATTTGGGACGTCTGATTTTCTCTGTGGGTGTTGAGATGAATAAAAAAGGCCCTTCTTGAGCATGCATGTGTGGTTGTCTTTGGGAGAGCGGCCATGCCCTGTGGACAGATAAAGGAGTGATAGGACACCGGGGGATAGGGCAAGGACACGTGGCGGCCCGCCCGTGGTCATTGGTGACAAGACCAGGGGGACGTTAAACACACACACTGGGCTGACTCCACACTTTGATTTAGCGCTTTTGCCTAATGTTACAAAGGGGGGTTACACAGACCCACTGGAGATGGGATCAGCAGATCCTCTCGCCGACTGTCGTCATAAAGAAGCCCGCGGAGGGCTGCAACCTCGACTCACATCTGATGCACGAGTCGAGCTAGCGTGTGTCTGTGTGTGTGTGTGTGTGTGTGTGTGTGTGTGTGTGTGTGTGAGTGAGGAAAAGAGAGAGGAGGAATCAGGGGTGGTCCATAGACCATAGAGAACAATACACAAAGGGCATTTAATGATTCCATATTGATGCTCTGTAAATGGCTTAATTTGTCTGAAGACACACAGAAAAGGCAGTGCTGTGGTGAAAACTGTATTGACTCAAAACACATAATTTAATACATATAAATATTGAATGAATGACTCATTAATGGATGCATCCGACAAATCATAATACTGTGTCACAAACAGATTGAGGGCTTTTAAGAATTTATGGAATATTGAATTATTTTTTTCCCGAAATTGCGCTGTGATACAGATTCAACTTCCAGCCATAAGTCTTGTATGCAGGTAAATAATCTCTGTGGTGTTTTTTTTCAGCTAGTTACTCTCACTGTGGGCTGGGAGCTGATCTCTGCTCCAGACACTTTCAAGTCTACTTAATGTAGCCTACACGGGCTTCACAGGCTGTTTCATGCTCTTATGGAAAACAGGCCTTTGAAATCCCTCAGCAGCCCAATCTTAATCTCATTTGTGAATATGAGCCGAGCCACGACAGGACCAGGAACATCCTCGTCTTCCTAAAGCACCGTTTCATTTGTCAGGAGATTTGGGGCGGTTGACACTAGAGGAGTGATTTAATTGATTTTAATCACACACCTGAGATAGGGAGAGCGAGGGGGCTGCCCTTAACGATTATTCCGAGGGCCCATCCCGTGCTGTATCTCTCCAGCTTGCAGCCCTCTGTTTGTTTTGATACATCAGCATTTTGATGGATAGGACTAAGATTATGAACTTACAAAGCAGCCTGGAATTTTAAACGTGACCTTGGACTTGATATGCCAATAAGAACAATAAAACTATTGTTTGTCAGGGGAAAGTACATCAGAATCCTGCACTCTTTTTTGAAAAAGCTTTTCCCAAGAAGCAGCATGCAATATGGATTTTCTATTTCCAAATGTTGCTGTCAGCTTCTTGACAACGTTGACTTATTATCTGCAGTTGACTGTCTACTCAATGTTTAACGGACCCACACTGTGAAAACGTTCCACAGGCAATGCTCAACTTTGTACCGCTTAAAGATGAATTTTTCCCTTTTGCCTCCTCAGGAAGTTGGAGCCTTCTCCCTTCCCCCGGCGTAGCACGGTAATTTGTTATGAAAATCTAGACCAAAAGCGGAGGGGGAAAGCAGGACCACTTTGTTGCAAGCCATTAGTTGGGGAAACTGTTTGGTGAACATTATAATGCAAACCAACCAAGGAAGAAAAAAAAAGAGTGGAAGAAAGCCTGGGGAGAGAGATTTAAATATGTAATAAACTAATATTTCATTTATTTTCCTCACATGGGAACCTGACCATTTAGCTGCAACACACTCAGATCAGAACCCTTCTCCTTTAATGAGTGAAGCCAGCAATTATACACATCTTGGAAAATATTGAAAATAGATTTGAAGTACCCACACAAAACACTTTAAGTATCCAAGTCCCTGTTAGTTATTGAAGTAATTTTTTTTGCATGTCAATTACTATGATTTTTTTTATAGCTTCTTTGAGAGATTCATAATTGTGGTTTAACTTCAAAAATTGCCGTACAAACAAAAAGTGAAATAAAAGTTAGAAAGCTGTATTTTGCATTGTATTTTATTATTTCTTTTGCCCTCATTCCTTCATTCACAGCATTTCTCTGAGCTTTAGTTTTCCCTTTTACAGATGCACTGTGGAAGCCTGTGTTTTATTATCAGATTTTTTTTTTTTTCCCCGTGTCTTTTCTGCTCCGTGTAGAATACAATGGCATTCATTCTTGATGAGGTTGCTGTCACTTTTAATTTCTGTTGGTTCGAGTAAAATGAATGACAGTCGGCCTTGTAATAAATATAACATGCGCTGCATTAATTTTTCAGAGAACAAGAATGGGAGGCTCCCGTTACTAATTCCTTTTCAAATGTTTAGATTTATGGCTTTCTCAATGAGTGCATCTTTTTCAAACTTTGTGGCAGAAATATATTTCCATCTCATTAATGAGCAATTAAGGAAAAGGGGAGTATACAGCCAGGATCTCCATACTAAAGGACATGTCTTTGATGAATCTTCGCAATGGTGTGTGTGTGTGTGTGTGTGTGTGTGTGCATGCGTGTGTGAGTGCGTGTGTGTAGGTTTATGCACATGTATTTACTCATTTTTGTGCATGTGAAATATTTGCTGTTTTTTAACGTAAACACATACATGGCCTCTTGAGGAGGCTGTGCATATGAGCAATGTTTGCACACATGAGCCCATACAGACCTGATATGCAGGGTGTGTGTGTGTGTATGTGTGTGTGTGCGTGTGTGTGCGTGTGTGTTCCCACCTCCCCTGATAGATTCTAATTACTGTTGACTCTTATCCCTGAGTTTGCACTGTTCCTGCTGTCTGGATATCACCATTGACAGGTCCGCTCAACCAACCCTCAGAAAGCAGGGGAAAGCCTCGGCATCACCTCAGCTCGAAGCCACATCAGCGAAAAAATTCAGGACATAACGATGCTTCTCAGTCAACGTTTTCAACCCAAAGTGAGAGTAATGATGGTTCCCTAATAAGCTCTTTATCAGCCATCTTTGTACTTTGTACGGCAGGAAATTCACCCTAGCAGTTTTATCACCCTGCATTAGTTTGTGTTGAGTCCCTACTTTATGGCGAAAATAAAATTTAAAAAAATGAGAGAGATGAAAACGTTTGGATATGCTCAAAAGAAGTCCTCTCTCAAAGGCAAGTACATCCTCAAAGAAGTTGGGGGAATCTGATATTCTTTTTAATGTCTGGAAAGCTGTTGAAGACATGAGCTACTGTATGTCCTTGTAGTGGCATCACCGTGATGATACATTACACAGGTCCAGGTTAGCTACCGGCTTTCCCCAAAATATCAAATGAAAGTGACATATCAGACAAAATGAATGCTCCTTGTTATTGCTAAAGTTGGCTCTAGAAAACATGTGGAATTAACAGTTTGTTAGCAACTAAACAGGCATTTGTCACATATAGGGATTTGCCAGATTAAAAACAAAAAAATTGTTTTTAAAATACATCAAGGTGGTCTTGACTCCTGGTACATGGAGGTAATATAAACTGGCTGCACCTACAATATGCAGGACATATGACAAATGAATGACATTTTCATACTGTGGCAATGATGACTTCAGGCTATGCACCACGTATGAGTTGTACTTGACTTGACTTGTGGTAATTGTGATACTTTAGTCACAATTTGACCATAAAAACAATATTTTAAAGTTTGTGGTTGCTATTCAGTGACATCCATTTTATTTATTTTGTCTGTGAAAATAGCGTAATTCTGAGAAAAGGGGAAGCTAATAAATGGGACCGAATCAGCGGCAATCCCATTTCCATTCAGCCTCTTCTCAGAGCAAATGTCATTCATATTTTAACCCTTATTAGGAATGTCTGCTTCCAAGTCTGTGAATTATACTTTTCCTGGATTTTGACTCATCTTAAAAGACAAAATCATTTGAATTCTAAAGACGGCAGACATTG
This sequence comes from Scophthalmus maximus, assembly GCF_022379125.1. NCBI lineage: Eukaryota > Metazoa > Chordata > Actinopteri > Pleuronectiformes > Scophthalmidae > Scophthalmus > Scophthalmus maximus. The sequence goes on along the minus strand of NC_061524.1, from coordinate 18,059,455 downwards.
ACAGAGGACAGGCCGAGTGATACATACATGAATCCGGAGATACTTCTTATTCTGGGCTTTTTTTTATAATGAGCTAACATCCTCACTTCTTGCCATTTTCCTGCCTTAATTGATGATGATGTTGTTACACAGTAGAAGTGCTTCCCTCTCTCCTCCCAGTCATTATGATATGGACAGGCAGCTCTTGAAGCTTCAAAGGCAGGATGGAGTGATTTAAGCTCAATTCAGCCATCCCCTGGCCCACAGGTAAAAACCCTCGTAAACAGTGAATGCTAATCGTTAATTAGCCCTGTGGCTGAATCACACAATATCTGTTGGAGCTGACCGCTGTTACGGTCCTGCTTAAGGGCATGTTGTATCTCTTTTGACGGCCCAATTAGATATTCAGCTGCAGAACCATAAGGCAACCTCGTCATGAATATTTAAAAAGAGTGCCACAGACGAGCATGAAGGGGGCACTGAACCGCATGTCATGGAGGGAATATTCTGCAAGTAACCACAATCAATAGCCGCTTGATGTTCTCTGTATTAACGTGATGATTGCTGTTTTTCATGGGCCCATAATAGAGGGAGACTACAGGTCAGGGTGATGAAGGGGCTAAAGTAATAAGGGGTGGGTTCGCACCGCTGAATGTCCAAATTAAATCTCTGGTGGACATGAGCCTATCTGACTCAAAACATAGCAGGCATGCAGGAATCAAACTC